>NC_065550.1:11915947-12610489 GCF_022605725.1 Anthonomus grandis grandis
AGATAACCGTAATTGAGTGAGATATAACAATTTTTTTTTTAACACAATACATCAAAATATTTAAAAAAAATTATTTAGGGTTATTCAAATTTTACCTAAAAATTGAATTAAAATTAAATCAGAACAATCGCTAACGCTATTAGTTCTTATATTTTCTTAACTCTGGTTGTGTTCAAACCGTAAAAAACTTCATTTAGCTATCTTGTGCGAAATAGTAAATTTAAAATATATTCGATTAATAGATAACTGTAATAGAGTGAAATATAATTATTTTTTTAAAAAGCAATTCATAAAAAAAATTTTAAAAATAATTTACAGTATATCAAATCAATTTCAAAAATTAAATTGGAATCAAATCGGACAATGCTATAATGATTAATTGTTCTATTTTCTTAACCCTGGTGATGTCCAAAACTTAAAAAGGATAAATTGGGTCATCTTGTATAACCTAAATATTAATTTTAAAAGAAATTTGAATAATAGATAACCGTAATTGAGTGAGATATGACTATTTTTTTTAAACACAATACACCAAAATATTTTTAAAAATTATTTAGGGTTAATCAAATTATATCTACAAATTAAATTAAAATTAAATTAGAACAATCTTTAACGCTATTAGTTATTATATTTTTTTTAATTCTGGTTGTGTTCAAACCGTAAAAAACATCATTTGGCTATCTTGTATATGCGAAATAGTAAATTTAAATTATGTTCGAATAATGGATAACTGTAATAGAGTGAAATATAATTATTTTTTTAAAAAGCAATTCATAAGAAAAATTTTAAAAATAATTTACAGTATATCAAATCAACTTCAAAAGTTTAATTGGAATCAAATCGGACAATGCTATAATGATTAATTGTTCTATTTTCTTAACCCTGGTTATGTCCAAAACTTAAAAAGGATCAATTGGGTCATCTTGTATAACCTAAATATTAATTTTAAAATAAATTTGAATAATAGATAACCGTAATTGAGTGAGATATGACTATTTTTTTTAAATACTATACATCAAAATATTTTTAAAAATTATTTAGGGTTAATCAAATTGTATCTACAAATTAAATTAGAACAATCTTTAACGCTATTATTTATTATATTTTTTTAATTCTGGTTGTGTTTAAACCGTAAAAAACATCATTTGGCTATCTTGTATATGCGAAATAGTAAATTTAAATTATGTTCGAATAATGGATAACTGTAATAGAGTGAAATATAATTATTTTTTTAAAAAGCAATTCATAAGAAAAATTTTAAAAATAATTTACAGTATATCAAATCAACTTCAAAAGTTTAATTGGAATCAAATCGGACAATGCTATGATGATTAACTGTTCTACTTTCTTAACCCTGGTTATGTCCAAAACTTAAAAAGGATCAATTGGGTCATCTTGTATAACCTAAATATTAATTTTAAAATAAAATTGAATAATAGATAACCGTAATTGAGTGAGATATGACTATTTTTTTTAAACACTATACATCAAAATATTTTTAAAAATTATTTAGGGTTAATCAAATTATATCTAAAAATTAAATCGGAACAATCGTTAACGCTATTATTTATTATATTTTTTTAATTCTGGTTGTGTTTAAACCGTAAAAAACATCATTTGGCTATCTTGTATATGCGAAATAGTAAATTGAAATTATATTCGAATAATAGATAACAGTAATAGAATGAGATATGATTATTTTTTTAAAAAACAATTCATAAGAAAAATTTTTAAAATAATTTACAGTATATCAAATTAACTTAAAAAATTAAATTGGAATCAAATCGGACAATGCTATGATGATTAACTGTTCTACTTTCTTAACCCTGGTTATGTCAAAAACTTAAAAAGGATCATTTGGGTCATCTTGTCTAACCTAAATATTAATTTTTAAATAAATTTGAATAATAGATAACCGTAATTGAGTGAAATATGACTATTTTTTTTAAACACAATACATCAAAATATTTTTAAAAATTATTTAGGGTTAATCAAATTATATCTAAAAATTAAAATGAAATCATATTAGAACAATAGCTATAGGTAATAGTAATCGATTTTCTTTATCCTGGTTATGTCCAAAACATAAAAAGGATCATTTCAGTCATCTTGTATAACCTAAATAATAATTTTAAATTATATTTGAATAATAGATAACCGTAATTGAGTGAGATATGACAATTTTTTTTTTTACACAATAGATCAAAATAGTTAAAAAAATTATTTAGGGTTATTCAAATTTTACCTAAAAATTGAATTAAAATTAAATCAGAACAATCGCTAACGCTATTAGTTATTATATTTTCTTAACTCTGGTTGTTTTCAAACCGTAAAAAACATCATTTAGCTATCTTGTGCGAAATAGTAAATTTAAAATATATTGGATTAATAGATAACTGTAATAGAGTGAAATATAATTATTATTTTAAAAAGCAATTCATAAGAAAAATTTTAAAAATAATTTACAGTATATCAAATCAACTTCAAAAATTAAATTGAAATCAAATCGGACAATGCTATAATGATTAATTGTTCTATTTTCTTAATCCTCGTTATGTCCAAAACTTAAAAAGGATCATTTGGGTCATCTTGCATTACCTGAATATTAATTTTATAATAAATTTGAATAATAGATAACCGTAATTGAGTGAGATATGACTATTTTTTTTAAACACAATACATTAAAATATTTTTAAAAATCATTTAGGGTTAATCAAATTATATCTAAAAATTAAATCGGAACAATCGTTAACGCTATTATTTATTATATTTTCTTAATTCTGGTTGTGTTTAAACCGTAAAAAACATCATTTGGCTATCTTGTATATGCGAAATAGTAAATTGAAATTATATTCGAATAATAGATAACAGTAATAGAATGAGATATGATTATTTTTTTAAAAAACAATTCATAAGAAAAATTTTAAAAATAATTTACAGTATATCAAATCAACTTCAAAAATTTAATTGGAATTAAATCGGACAATGCTATAATGATTAATTGTTCTATTTTCTTAACCCTGGTGATGTCCAAAACTTAAAAAGGATAAATTGGGTCATCTTGTATAACCTAAATATTAATTTTAAAAGAAATTTGAATAATAGATAACCGTAATTGAGTGAGATATGACTATTTTTTTTAAACACAATACATCAAAATATTTTTAAAAATTATTTAGGGTTAATCAAATTATATCTTCAAATTAAATTAAAATTAAATTAGAACAATCTTTAACGCTATTAGTTATTATATTTTTTTTAATTCTGGTTGTGTTCAAACCGTAAAAAACATCATTTGGCTATCTTGTATATGCGAAATAGTAAATTTAAATTATGTTCGAATAATAGATAACTGTAATAGAGTGAAATATAATTATTTTTTTAAAAAGCAATTCATAAGAAAAATTTTAAAAATAATTTACAGTATATCAAATCAACTTCAAAAATTTAATTGGAATTAAATCGGACAATGCTATAATGATTAATTGTTCTATTTTCTCAACCCTGGTTATGTCCAAAACTTAAAAAGGATCAATTGGGTCATCTTGTATAACCTAAATATTAATTTTTAAATAAATTTGAATAATAGATAACCGTAATTGAGTGAGATATGACTATTTTTTTTAAACACAATACATTAAAATATTTTTAAAAATCATTTAGTGTTAATCAAATTATATCTAAAAATTAAATCGGAACAATCGTTAACGCTATTATTTATTATATTTTCTTAATTCTGGTTGTGTTTAAACCGTAAAAAACATCATTTGGCTATCTTGTATATGCGAAATAGTAAATTGAAATTATATTCGAATAATAGATAACAGTAATAGAATGAGATATGATTATTTTTTTAAAAAACAATTCATAAGAAAATTTTTTAAAATAATTTACAGTACATCAAATTAACTTAAAAAATTAAATTGGAATCAAATCGGACAATGCTATGATGATTAACTGTTCTACTTTCTTAACCCTGGTTATGTCCAAAACTTAAAGAGGATCATTTGGGTCATCTTGTATAACCTAAATATTAATTTTTAAATAAATTTGAATAATAGATAACCGTAATTGAGTGAAATGTGACTATTTTTTTTAAACACAATACATCAAAATATTTTAAAAATTTATATAGTGTTAAACAAATTATATCTAAAAATTAAAATGAAATCATATCGGAACAATAGCTATAGGTAATAGTAATCGATTTTCTTTATCCTGGTTATGTCCAAAACATAAAAAGGATCATTTCAGTCATCTTGTATAACCTAAATAATAGTTTTAATTTATATTTGAATAATAGATAACCGTAATTGAGTGAGATATGACTATTTTTTTGAAACACAATACATCAAAATATTTAAAAAAAATTATTTAGGGTTATTCAAATTTTACCTAAAAATTGAATTAAAATTAAATCAGAACAATCGCTAACGCTATTAGTTATTATATTATCTTAAATCTGGTTGTGTTCAAACCGTAAAAAACTTCATTTAGCTATCTTGTATATGCGAAATAGTAAATTTAAAATATATTGGATTAATAGATAACAGTAATAGAGTGAAATATAATTATTCTTTTAAAAGGCAATTCATAAGAAAAATTTTAAAAATAATTTACTGTATATCAACTAAACTTAAAAAATGAAGTTGGAATCAAATCGGACAATGCTATAATGATTAATATTTCTATTTTCTTAACCCTGGTTATGTCCAAAACTTAGAAAGGATCAATTGGGTCATCTTGTATAACCTAAATATTAATTTTAAAAGAAATTTGAATAATAGATAACCGTAATTGAGTAAGATATGACTATTTTTTTAAACACAATACATCAAAATATTTTTAAAAATCATTTAGGGTTAATCAAATTATATCTAAAAATTATATCGGAACAATCTTTAACGCTATTAGTTATTATATTTTTCTAATTCTGGTTGTGTTCAAACCGTAAAAAACATCATTTGGCTATCTTGTATATGCGAAATAGTAAATTGAAATTATATTCGAATAATAGATAACAGTAATAGAATGAGATATGACTATTTTTTTAAAAAACAATTCATAAGAAAAATTTTAAAAATAATTTACAGTACATCAAATTAACTTAAAAAATTAAATTGGAATCAAATCGGACAATGCTATGATGATTAACTGTTCTACTTTCTTAACCCTGGTTATGTCCAAAACTTAAAAAGGATCATTTGGGTCATCTTGTATAACCTAAATATTAATTTTAAAATAAATTTGAATAATAGATAACCGTAATTGAGTGAGATATGACTATTTTTTTTAAACACTATACATCAAAATATTTTTAAAAATTATTTAGGGTTAATCAAATTATATCTACAAATTAAATTAGAACAATCTTTAACGCTATTAGTTATTATATTTTTTTAATTCTGGTTGTGTTCAAACCGTAAAAAACATCATTTGGCTATCTTGTATATGCGAAATAGTAAATTTAAATTATGTTCGAATAATAGTTAACTGTAATAGAGTGAAATATAATTATTTTTTTTAAAAGCAATTCATAAGAAAAATTTTAAAAATAATTTACAGTATATCAAATCAACTTCAAAAATTAAATTGGAATCAAATCGGACAATGCTATAATGATTAATTGTTCTATTTTCTTAACCCTGGTTATGTCCAAAACTTAAAAAGGATCAATTGGGTCATCTTGTATAACCTAAATATTAATTTTAAAATAAATTTGAATAATAGATAACCGTAATTGAGTGAGATATGACTATTTTTTTTAAACACAATACATTAAAATATTTTTAAAAATCATTTAGTGTTAATCAAATTATATCTAAAAATTAAAATGAAATCATATCGGAACAATAGCTATAGGTAATAGTAATCGATTTTCTTTATCCTGGTTATGTCCAAAACATAAAAAGGATCATTTCAGTCATCTTGTATAACCTAAATAATAATTTTAATTTATATTTGAATAGTAGATAACCGTAATTGAGTGAGATATGACTATTTTTTTTAAACACAATACATCAAAATATTTAAAAAAAATTATTTAGGGTTATTCAAATTTTACCTAAAAATTGAATTAAAATTAAATCAGAACAATCGCTAACGCTATTAGTTATTATATTATCTTAAATCTGGTTGTGTTCAAACCGTAAAAAACATCATTTAGCTATCTTGTGCGAAATAGTAAATTTAAAATATATTCGATTAATAGATAACTGTAATAGAGTGAAATATAATTATTTTTTTAAAAAGCAATGCATAAGAAAAATTTTAAAAATAATTTACTGTATATCAACTCAACTTAAAAAATGAAATTGGAATCAAATCGGACAATGCTATAATGATTAATATTTCTATTTTCTTAACCCTGGTTATTTCCAAAACTTAAAAAGGATCAATTGGGTCACCTTGTATAACCTAAATATTAATTTTAAAAGAAATTTGAATAATAGATATTCGTAATTGAGTAAGATATGACTATTTTTTTAAATACAATACATCAAAATATTTTCAAAAATCATTTAGGGTTAATCAAATTATATCTAAAAATTAAATCGGAACACTCGTTAACGCTATTAGTTATTATATTTTCTTAGCTCTGGTTGTGTTCAAACCGTAAAAAACATCATATAGCTATCTTGTATATGCGAAATAGTAAATGTATATTATATTCGAATAGTAGATAACAGTAATAGAGTAAGATATGATTATTTTTTTTAAAAAACAATTCATTAGAAAAATTTTAAAAATAATTTGCAGTACATCAAATGAACTTCAAAAATTAAATTGGAATCAAATCGGACAATGCTATAATGATTAATTGTTCTATTTTCTTAACCCTGGTTATGTCCAAAACTTAAAAAGGATCATTTGTGTCATCTTGTATAACCTAAATATCAATTTTAAAATAAATTTGAATAATAGATAACCGTAATTGAGTGAGACATGACTATTTTTTTGAAACACAATACATCAAAATATTTTAAAAAATTATTTAGTGTTAAACAAATTATATCTAAAAATTAAAATTAAATCATATCGGAACAATAGCTATAGGTAATAGTAATCGATTTTCTTTATCCTGGTTATTTCCAAAACTTAAAAAGGATCATTTCAGTCATCTTGTATAACCTAAATATTAATTTTAAAAGAAATTTGAATAATAGATAACCGTAATTGAGTAAGATATGACTATTTTTTTAAACACAATACATCAAAATATTTTTAAAAATCATTTAGGGTTAATCAAATTATATCTAAAAATTATATCGGAACAATCTTTAACGCTATTAGTTATTATATTTTTCTAATTCTGGTTGTGTTCAAACCGTAAAAAACATCATTTGGCTATCTTGTATATGCGAAATAGTAAATTTAAATTATGTTCGAATAATAGATAACTGTAATAGAGTGAAATATAATTATTTTTTTTAAAAGCAATTTATAAGAAAAATTTTAAAAATAAATTACAGTATATCAAATCAACTTCAAAAATTAAATTGGAATCAAATCGGACAATGCTATAATGATTAATTGTTCTATTTTCTTAACCCTGGTTACGTCCAAAACTTAAAAAGGATCAATTGGGTCATCTTGTATAACCTAAATATTAATTTTAAATGAAATTTGAATAATAGATAACCGTAATTGAGTGAGATATGACTATTTTTTTAAACACAATACCATTTAGGGTTAATCAAATTATATCTAAAAATTAAATCGGAACAATCGTTAACGCTATTATTTATTATATTTTCTTATATCTGGTTGTGTTCAAACCGTAAAAAGCATCATTTGGCTATCTTGTATATGCGAAATATTAAATTTAAATTATATTCGAATAATAGATAACAGTATTAGAGTGAGATATGATTATTTTTTTAAAAACAATTCATTAGAAAAATTTTAAAAATAATTTACAGTACATCAAATGGAACAAATCGGAACAATCGTTAACGCTATTAGCTATTATATTTTCTTAATTCTTGTTGTGTTCAAGCCGTAAAGAACATTATTTGGCTATCTTGTATATGCGAAATAGTAAATTTAAATCATATTCGAATAATAGATAACAGTAATAGAGTGAGATATATTTATTTTTTTAAAAAACAATTCATAAGAAAAATTTTAAAAATAATTTACAGTAAATCAAATGAACTTCAAAAATTAAATTGGAATCAAATCGGACAATGCTATAATGATTAATCGATCTATTTTCTTAACCCTGGTTATGCCAAAACTTAAAAAGGATCATTTGAGTCATCTTGTATAACCTAAATATTAATTTTAAAATAAATTTGAATAATAGATAACCGTAATTGAGTGGGATATGACTATTTTTTTAAAACATAATACATAAAACTATTTTTAAAAATTATTTGAGATTAATCAAATTATATCTAAAAATTAATTTAAAATTAAATCGGAACAATCGTTAACGCTATTAGTTATCACATTTTCTTAGCTCTGGTTGTGTTCAAACCGTAAAAAACATCATTTAGTTATCTTGTATATGCGAAATAGTAAATTTAAATCATATTCGAATAATAGATAACAGGAATAGAGTGAGATATAATAATTTTTTTTAAAAAACAATTCATAAAAAAAATTTTAAAATAATTTAGAGTACATTAAATGAACTTCAAAAATTAAATTGAAATCATATCGGAATAATAGCTATAGGTAATAGTAATCGATTTTCTTTATCCTGGTTATGTCCCAAACATAAAAAGTATCATTTGAATCATCTTGTATAACCTAAATAATAATTTTAAATTGTATTTGAATAATAGATAACCGTAATTAAGTGAGATATGACTTTTTTCTTTAAACACAATACATCAAAATATTTTTTAAAATCATTTAGGGTTAATCAAATTATATCTAAAAAATAAATCGGAACAATCGTTAACGCTATTATTTATTATATTTTCTTATATCTGGTTGTGTTCAAACCGTAAAAAGCTTCATTTGGCTATCTTGTATATGCGAAATAGTAAATTTAAATTATATTCGAATAATAGATAACTGTAATAGAGTGAAATATAATTATTTTTTTAAAAAGCAATTCATAAGAAAAATTTTAAAAATAATTTACAGTATATCAAATCACCTTCAAAAATTAAATTGGAATCAAATCGGACAATGCTATAATGATTAATTGTTCTATTTTCTTAACCCTGGTTATGTCCAAAACTTAAAAAGGATCATTTGTGTCATTTTGTATAACCTAAATATCAATTTTAAAATAAATTTGAATAATAAATAACCGTAATTGAGTGAGATATGACTATTTTTTTGAAACACAATACATCAAAATATTTTAAAAATTTATTTAGTGTTAAACAAATTATATCTAAAAATTAAAATGAAATCATACCGGAACAATAGCTATAGGTATTAGTAATCGATTTTCTTTATCCTGGTTATGTCCAAAACATAAAAAGGATCATTTCAGTCATCTTGTATAACCTAAATAATAATTTTAAATTAAATTTGAATAATAGATAACCGTAATTGAGTGAGATATAACAATTTTTTTTTTAACACAATACATCAAAATATTTAAAAAAAATTATTTAGGGTTATTCAAATTTTACCTAAAAATTGAATTAAAATTAAATCAGAACAATCGCTAACGCTATTAGTTCTTATATTTTCTTAACTCTGGTTGTGTTCAAACCGTAAAAAACTTCATTTAGCTATCTTGTGCGAAATAGTAAATTTAAAATATATTCGATTAATAGATAACTGTAATAGAGTGAAATATAATTATTTTTTTAAAAAGCAATTCATAAAAAAAATTTTAAAAATAATTTACAGTATATCAAATCAATTTCAAAAATTAAATTGGAATCAAATCGGACAATGCTATAATGATTAATTGTTCTATTTTCTTAACCCTGGTGATGTCCAAAACTTAAAAAGGATAAATTGGGTCATCTTGTATAACCTAAATATTAATTTTAAAAGAAATTTGAATAATAGATAACCGTAATTGAGTGAGATATGACTATTTTTTTTAAACACAATACACCAAAATATTTTTAAAAATTATTTAGGGTTAATCAAATTATATCTACAAATTAAATTAAAATTAAATTAGAACAATCTTTAACGCTATTAGTTATTATATTTTTTTTAATTCTGGTTGTGTTCAAACCGTAAAAAACATCATTTGGCTATCTTGTATATGCGAAATAGTAAATTTAAATTATGTTCGAATAATGGATAACTGTAATAGAGTGAAATATAATTATTTTTTTAAAAAGCAATTCATAAGAAAAATTTTAAAAATAATTTACAGTATATCAAATCAACTTCAAAAGTTTAATTGGAATCAAATCGGACAATGCTATAATGATTAATTGTTCTATTTTCTTAACCCTGGTTATGTCCAAAACTTAAAAAGGATCAATTGGGTCATCTTGTATAACCTAAATATTAATTTTAAAATAAATTTGAATAATAGATAACCGTAATTGAGTGAGATATGACTATTTTTTTTAAATACTATACATCAAAATATTTTTAAAAATTATTTAGGGTTAATCAAATTGTATCTACAAATTAAATTAGAACAATCTTTAACGCTATTAGTTATTATATTTTTCTAATTCTGGTTGTGTCCAAACCGTAAAAAACATCATTTGGCTATCTTGTATATGCGAAATAGTACATTTAAATTACATTCGAATAGTAGATAACAGTAATAGAGTGAGATATGATTATTTTTTTAAAAAACAATTCATAAGAAAAATTTTAAAAATAATTTACAGTACATCAAATTAACTTAAAAAATTAAATTGGAATCAAATCGGACAATGCTATGATGATTAACTGTTCTACTTTCTTAACCCTGGTTATGTCCAAAACTTAAAAAGGATCATTTGGGTCATCTTGTATAACCTAAATATTAATTTTAAAATAAATTTGAATAATAGATAACCGTAATTGAGTGAGATATGACTATTTTTTTTAAGCACTATACATCAAAATATTTTTAAAAATTATTTAGAGTTAATCAAATTATATCTACAAATTAAATTAGAACAATCTTTAACGCTATTAGTTATTATATTTTTTTTAATTCTGGTTGTGTTCAAACCGTAAAAAACATAATTTGGCTATCTTGTATATGCGAAATAGTAAATTTAAATTATGTTCGAATAATAGATAACTGTAATAGAGTGAAATATAATTATTTTTTTAAAAAGCAATTTATAAGAAAAATTTTAAAAATAATTTACAGTATATCAAATCAACTTCAAAAATTTAATTGGAATCAAATCGGACAATGCTATAATGATTAATTGTTCTATTTTCTTAACCCTGGTTATGTCCAAAACTTAAAAAGGATCAATTGGGTCATCTTGTATAACCTAAATATTAATTTTAAAATAAATTTGAATAATAGATAACCGTAATTGAGTGAGATATGACTATTTTTTTTAAACACAATACATTAAAATATTTTTAAAAATCATTTAGTGTTAATCAAATTATATCTAAAAATTAAATCGGAACAATCGTTAACGCTATTATTTATTATATTTTCTTAATTCTGGTTGTGTTTAAACCGTAAAAAACATCATTTGGCTATCTTGTATATGCGAAATAGTAAATTGAAATTATATTCGAATAATAGATAACAGTAATAGAATGAGATATGATTATTTTTTTAAAAAACAATTCATAAGAAAAATTTTTAAAATAATTTACAGTACATCAAATTAACTTAAAAAATTAAATTGGAATCAAATCGGACAATGCTATGATGATTAACTGTTCTACTTTCTTAACCCTGGTTATGTCCAAAACTTAAAGAGGATCATTTGGGTCATCTTGTATAACCTAAATATTAATTTTTAAATAAATTTGAATAATAGATAACCGTAATTGAGTGAAATGTGACTATTTTTTTTAAACACAATACATCAAAATATTTTAAAAATTTATTTAGTGTTAAACAAATTATATCTAAAAATTAAAATGAAATCATATCGGAACAATAGCTATAGGTAATAGTAATCGATTTACTTTATCCTGGTTATGTCCAAAACATAAAAAGGATCATTTCAGTCATCTTGTATAACCTAAATATCAATTTTAAAATAAATTTGAATAATAGATAACCGTAATTGAGTGAGACATGACTATTTTTTTGAAACACAATACATCAAAATATTTTAAAAAAATATTTAGTGTTAAACAAATTATATCTAAAAATTAAAATTTAATCATATCGGAACAATAGCTATAGGTAATAGTAATCGATTTTCTTTATCCTGGTTATTTCCAAAACTTAAAAAGGATCATTTGGGTCATCTTGTATAACCTAAATATTAATTTTAAAATAAATTTGAATAATAGATAACCGTAATTGAGTGAGATATGACTATTTTTTTTAAACACAATACATTAAAATATTTTTAAAAATCATTTAGGGTTAATCAAATTATATCTAAAAATTAAATCGGAACAATCGTTAACGCTATTATTTATTATATTTTCTTAATTCTGGTTGTGTTTAAACCGTAAAAAACATCATTTGGCTATCTTGTATATGCGAAATAGTAAATTGAAATTATATTCGAATAATAGATAACAGTAATAGAATGAGATATGATTATTTTTTTAAAAAACAATTCATAAGAAAAATTTTAAAAATAATTTACAGTACAACAAATTAACTTAAAAAATTAAATTGGAATCAAATCGGACAATGCTATGATGATTAACTGTTCTACTTTCTTAACCCTGGTTATGTCCAAAACTTAAAAAGGATCATTTGGGTCATCTTGTATAACCTAAATATTAATTTTAAAATAAATTTGAATAATAGATAACCGTAATTGAGTGAGATATGACTATTTTTTTTAAACACTATACATCAACATATTTCTAAAAATTATTTAGGGTTAATCAAATTATATCTACAAATTAAATTAGAACAATCTTTAACGCTATTAGTTATTATATTTTTTTTAATTCTGGTTGTGTTCAAACCGTAAAAAACATCATTTGGCTATCTTGTATATGCGAAATAGTAAATTTATATTATGTTCGAATAATAGATAACTGTAATAGAGTGAAATATAATTATTTTTTTAAAAAGCAATTTATAAGAAAAATTTTAAAAATAATTTACAGTATATCAAATCAACTTCAAAAATTAAATTGGAATCAAATCGGACAATGCTATAATGATTAATTGTTCTATTTTCTTAACCCTGGTTATGTCCAAAACTTAAAAAGGATCAATTGGGTCATCTTGTATAACCTAAATATTAATTTTAAAATAAATTTGAATAATAGATAACCGTAATTGAGTGAGATATGACTATTTTTTTTAAACACAATACATTAAAATATTTTTAAAAATCATTTAGTGTTAATCAAATTATATCTAAAAATTATATCGGAACAATCTTTAACGCTATTAGTTATTATATTTTTCTAATTCTGGTTGTGTTCAAACCGTAAAAAACATCATTTGGCTATCTTGTATATGCGAAATAGTAAATTAAAATTACATTCGAATAGTAGATAACAGTAATAGAGTGAGATATGATTATTTTTTTAAAAAACAATTCATAAGAAAAATTTTAAAAATAATTTACAGTACATCAAATTAACTTAAAAAATTAAATTGGAATCAAATCGGACAATGCTATGATGATTAACTGTTCTACTTTCTTAACCCTGGTTATGTCCAAAACTTAAAGAGGATCATTTGGGTCATCTTGTATAACCTAAATATTAATTTTTAAATAAATTTGAATAATAGATAACCGTAATTGAGTGAAATGTGACTATTTTTTTTAAACACAATACATCAAAATATTTTAAAAATTTATTTAGTGTTAAACAAATTATATCTAAAAATTAAAATGAAATCATATCGGAACAATAGCTATAGGTAATAGTAATCGATTTACTTTATCCTGGTTATGTCCAAAACATAAAAAGGATCATTTCAGTCATCTTGTATAACCTAAATATCAATTTTAAAATAAATTTGAATAATAGATAACCGTAATTGAGTGAGACATGACTATTTTTTTGAAACACAATACATCAAAATATTTTAAAAAAATATTTAGTGTTAAACAAATTATATCTAAAAATTAAAATTTAATCATATCGGAACAATAGCTATAGGTAATAGTAATCGATTTTCTTTATCCTGGTTATTTCCAAAACTTAAAAAGGATCATTTGGGTCATCTTGTATAACCTAAATATTAATTTTATAATAAATTTGAATAATAGATAACCGTAATTGAATGAGATATGACTATTCTTTTAAACACAATACATTAAAATATTTTTAAAAATCATTTAGGGTTAATCAAATTATATCTAAAAATTATATCGGAACAATCTTTAACGCTATTAGTTATTATATTTTTCTAATTCTGGTTGTGTTCAAACCGTAAAAAACATCATTTGGCTATCTTGTATATGCGAAATAGTAAATTAAAATTACATTCGAATAGTAGATAACAGTAATAGAGTGAGATATGATTATTTTCTTAAAAAACAATTCATAAGAAAAATTTTAAAAATAATTTACAGTACATCAAATTAACCTAAAAAATTAAATTGGAATCAAATCGGACAATGCTATGATGATTAACTGTTCTACTTTCTTAATCCTGGTTATGTCCAAAACTTAAAAAGGATCATTTGGGTCATCTTGTATAACCTAAATATTAATTTTAAAATAAATTTGAATAATAGATAACCGTAATTGAGTGAGATATGACTATTTTTTTTAAGCACTATACATCAAAATATTTTTAAAAATTATTTAGGGTTAATCAAATTATATCTACAAATTAAATTAGAACAATCTTTAACGCTATTAGTTATTATATTTTTTTTAATTCTGGTTGTGTTCAAACCGTAAAAAACATCATTTGGCTATCTTGTATATGCGAAATAGTAAATTTAAATTATGTTCGAATAATAGATACGTAATAGAGTGAAATATAATTATTTTTTTTAAAAGCAATTTATAAGAAAAATTTTAAAAATAAATTACAGTATATCAAATCAACTTCAAAAATTAAATTGGAATCAAATCGGACAATGCTATAATGATTAATTGTTCTATTTTCTTAACCGTGGTTACGTCCAAAACTTAAAAAGGATCAATTGGGTCATCCTGTATAACCTAAATATTAATTTTAAATGAAATTTGAATAATAGATAACCGTAATTGAGTGAGATATGACTATTTTTTTAAACACAATACCATTTAGGGTTAATCAAATTATATCTAAAAATTAAATCGGAACAATCGTTAACGCTATTATTTATTATATTTTCTTATATCTGGTTGTGTTCAAACCGTAAAAAGCATCATTTGGCTATCTTGTATATGCGAAATATTAAATTTAAATTATATTCGAATAATAGATAACAGTAATAGAGTGAGATATGATTATTTTTTTAAAAAACAATTCATTAGAAAAATTTTAAAAATAATTTACAGTACATCAAATGAACTTCAAAAATTAAATCGGAATCAAATCGGACAATGCTATAATGATTGATTGTTCTTTTTTCTTAACCCTGGTTATGTCCAAAACTTAAAAAGGATCAATTGGGTCATCTTGTATAATCTAAATATTAATTTTAAAATAAATTTGAATAATAGATAACCGTTATTGAGTGAGATATGACTATTTTTTTTAAACACAATACATTAAAATATTTTTAAAAATCATTTAGTGTTAATCAAATTATATCTAAAAATTATATCGGAACAATCTTTAACGCTATTAGTTATTATATTTTTCTAATTCTGGTTGTGTTCAAACCGTAAAAAACATCATTTGGCTATCTTGTATATGCGAAATAGTAAATTAAAATTACATTCGAATAGTAGATAACAGTAATAGAGTGAGATATGATTATTTTTTTAAAAAACAATTCATAAGAAAAATTTTAAAAATAATTTACAGTACATCAAATTAACTTAAAAAATTAAATTGGAATCAAATCGGACAATGCTATGATGATTAACTGTTCTACTTTCTTAATCCTGGTTATGTCCAAAACTTAAAAAGGATCATTTGGGTCATCTTGTATAACCTAAATATTAATTTTAAAATAAATTTGAATAATAGATAACCGTAATTGAGTGAGATATGACTATTTTTTTTAAGCACTATACATCAAAATATTTTTAAAAATTATTTAGGGTTAATCAAATTATATCTACAAATTAAATTAGAACAATCTTTAACGCTATTAGTTATTATATTTTTTTTAATTCTGGTTGTGTTCAAACCGTAAAAAACATCATTTGGCTATCTTGTATATGCGAAATAGTAAATTTAAATTATGTTCGAATAATAGATAACTGTAATAGAGTGAAATATAATTATTTTTTTTAAAAGCAATTTATAAGAAAAATTTTAAAAATAAATTACAGTATATCAAATCAACTTCAAAAATTAAATTGGAATCAAATCGGACAATGCTATAATGATTAATTGTTCTATTTTCTTAACCGTGGTTACGTCCAAAACTTAAAAAGGATCAATTGGGTCATCTTGTATAACCTAAATATTAATTTTAAATGAAATTTGAATAATAGATAACCGTAATTGAGTGAGATATGACTATTTTTTTAAACACAATACCATTTAGGGTTAATCAAATTATATCTAAAAATTAAATCGGAACAATCGTTAACGCTATTATTTATTATATTTTCTTATATCTGGTTGTGTTCAAACCGTAAAAAGCATCATTTGGCTATCTTGTATATGCGAAATATTAAATTTAAATTATATTCGAATAATAGATAACAGTAATAGAGTGAGATATGATTATTTTTTTTAAAAACAATTCATTAGAAAAATTTTAAAAATAATTTACAGTACATCAAATGAACTTCAAAAATTAAATCGGAATCAAATCGGACAATGCTATAATGATTGATTGTTCTTTTTTCTTAACCCTGGTTAAGAAAAAAGAACAATTTTACCTAAAAATTGAATTAAAATTAAATCAGAACAATCGCTAACGCTATTAGTTATTATATTTTCTTAACTCTGGTTGTGTTCAAACCGTAAAAAACATCATTTAGCTATCTTGTGCGAAATAGTAAATTTAAAATATATTCGATTAATAGATAACTGTAATAGAGTGAAATATAATTATTATTTTAAAAAGCAATTCATAAGAAAAATTTTAAAAATAATTTACAGTATATCAAATCAACTTCAAAAATTAAATTGGAATCAAATCGGACAATGCTATAATGATTAATTGTTCTATTTTCTTAATCCTCGTTATGTCCAAAACTTAAAAAGGATCATTTGGGTCATCTTGTATTACCTGAATATTAATTTTATAATAAATTTGAATAATAGATAACCGTAATTGAATGAGATATGACTATTCTTTTAAACACAATACATTAAAATATTTTTAAATATCATTTAGGGTTAATCAAATTATATCTATAAATTAAATCGGAACAATCGTTAACGCTATTAGCTATTATATTTTCTTAATTCTGGTTGTGTTCAAGCCGTAAAGAACATTATTTGGCTATCTTGTATATGCGAAATAGTAAATTTAAATCATATTCGAATAATAGATAACAGTAATAGAGTGAGATATATTTATTTTTTTAAAAAACAATTCATAAGAAAAATTTTAAAAATAATTTACAGTAAATCAAATGAACTTCAAAAATTAAATTGAAATCAAATCAGACAATGCAATAATGATTAATTGTTCTATTTTCTTTACCCTGGTTATGTCCAAAACTCAAAAAGGATCATTTGGGTCATCTTGTATAACCTAAATATTTATTTTAAAATAAATTTGAATAATAGATAACCGTAATTGAGTGAGAAATGACTATTTTTTTGAAACACAATACATCAAAATATTTTAAAAAATTATTTAGGGTTAAACAAATTATATCTAAAAATCAAACTGAAATCATATCGGAACAATAGCTATAGGTAATAGTAATCGATTTTCTTTATCCTGGTTATGTCCAAAACATAAAAAGGATCATTTGAGTCATCTTGTATAACCTAAATAATAACTTTAAATTATATTTGAATTATAGATAACTGTAATTGAGTGTAATATGACTATTTTTTTTAAACATAATTCATTAAAATATTTTTAAAAATCATTTAGGGTTAAACAAATTATATCTAAAAATTAAATTAAAATTAAATCAGAACAATCGTTAACGCTATTAGTTATTATATTATCTTAATTCTGGTTGTGTTCAAGCCATAAAGAACATTATTTGGCTATCTTGTATATGCGAAATAGTAAATATTAATCATGTTCGAATAATAGATAACAGTAATAGAGTGAGATATATTTATTTTTTTAAAAAACAATTCATAAGAAAAATTTAAAAAATAATTTACAGTAAATCAAATAAACTTCAAAAATTAAATTGAAATCAAATCGGACAATGCAATAATGATTAATCGATCTATTTTCTTAACCCTGGTTATGCCAAAGCTTAAAAAGGATAATTTGAGTCATTTTGTATAACCTAAATATTAATTTTAAAATAAATTTGAATAATAGATAACCGTAATTGAGTGAGATATGACTAGTTTTTTAAAACACAACACATCATTTTAAAAAATTATTTAGGGTTAAACAAAGTATATCTAAAAATTTAATTGAAATCATATCGGAATAATAGCTATAGGTAATAGTAATCGATTTTCTTTATCCTGGTTATGTCCAAAACATAAAAAGTATCATTTGAATCATCTTGTATAACCTAAATCATAATTTTAAATTGTTTTTGAATAATAGATAACCGTAATTGAGTGAGATATGACTTTTTTCTTTAAACACAATACATCAAAATATTTTTTAAAATCATTTAGGGTTAATCAAATTATATCTAAAAAATAAATCGGAACAATCGTTAACGCTATTATTTATTATATTTTCTTATATCTGGTTGTGTTCAAACCGTAAAAAGCTTCATTTGGCTATCTTGTATATGCGAAATAGTAAATTTAAATTATATTCGAATAATAGATAACTGTAATAGAGTGAAATATAATTATTTTTTTAAAAAGCAATTCATAAGAAAAATTTTAAAAATAATTTACAGTATATCAAATCACCTTCAAAAATTAAATTGGAATCAAATCGGACAATGCTATAATGATTAATTGTTCTATTTTCTTAACCCTGGTTATGTCCAAAACTTAAAAAGGATCATTTGTGTCATCTTGTATAACCTAAATATCAATTTTAAAATAAATTTGAATAATAGATAACCGTAATTGAGTGAGATATGACTATTTTTTTGAAACACAATACATCAAAATATTTTAAAAATTTATTTAGTGTTAAACAAATTATATCTAAAAATTAAAATGAAATCATACCGGGACAATAGCTATAGGTAATAGTAATCGATTTTCTTTATCCTGGTTATGTCCAAAACATAAAAAGGATCATTTCAGTCATCTTGTATAACCTAAATAATAATTTTAAATTATATTTGAATAATAGATAACCGTAATTGAGTGAGATATAACAATTTTTTTTTAACACAATACATCAAAATATTTAAAAAAATTTATTTAGGGTTATTCAAATTTTACCTAAAAATTGAATTAAAATTAAATCAGAACAATCGCTAACGCTATTAGTTCTTATATTTTCTTAACTCTGGTTGTGTTCAAACCGTAAAAAACTTCATTTAGCTATCTTGTGCGAAATAGTAAATTTAAAATATATTCGATTAATAGATAACTGTAATAGAGTGAAATATAATTATTTTTTTAAAAAGCAATTCATAAGAAAAATTTTAAAAATAATTTACAGTATATCAAATCAATTTCAAAAATTAAATTGGAATCAAATCGGACAATGCTATAATGATTAATTGTTCTATTTTCTTAACCCTGGTGATGTCCAAAACTTAAAAAGGATAAATTGGGTCATCTTGTATAACCTAAATATTAATTTTAAAAGAAATTTGAATAATAGATAACCGTAATTGAGTGAGATATGACTATTTTTTTTAAACACAATACATCAAAATATTTTTAAAAATTATTTAGGGTTAATCAAATTATATCTACAAATTAAATTAAAATTAAATTAGAACAATCTTTAACGCTATTAGTAATTATATTTTTTTAAATTCTGGTTGTGTTCAAACCGTAAAAAACATCATTTGGCTATCTTGTATATGCGAAATAGTAAATTTAAATTATGTTCGAATAATAGATAACTGTAATAGAGTGAAATATAATTATTTTTTTAAAAAGCAATTCATAAGAAAAATTTTAAAAATAATTTACAGTATATCAAATCAACTTCAAAAATTAAATTGGAATCAAATCGGACAATGCTATAATGATTAATTGTTCTATTTTTTTAACCCTGGTTATGTCCAAAACTTAAAAAGGATCAATTGGGTCATCTTGTATAACCTAAATATTAATTTTAAAAGAAATTTGAATAATAGATAACCGTAATTGAGTGAGATATGACTATTTTTTTAAACACAATACATCAAAATATTTTTAAAAATCATTTAGGGTTAATCAAATTATATCAAAAAATTAAATCGGAACAATCGTTAACGCTATTATTTATTATATTTTCTTATATCTGGTTGTATTCAAACCGTAAAAAGCATCATTTGGGTATCTTGTATATGCGAAATAGTAAATTTAAATTATATTCGAATAATAGGTAACAGTAATAGTGTGAGATATTATTATTTTTTTAAAAAACAATTCATTAGAAAAATTTTAAAAATAATTTACAGTTCATCAAATGAACTTCAAAAATTAAATCGGAATCAAATCGGACAATGCTATAATGATTGATTGTTCTATTTTCTTAACCCTGGTTATGTCCAAAACTTAAAAAGGATCATTTGTGTCATCTTGTATAACCTAAATATCAATTTTAAAATAAATTTGAATAATAGATAACCGTAATTGAGTGAAATATGACTATTTTTTTGAAACACAATACATCAAAATATTTTAAAAATTTATATAGTGTTAAACAAATTATATCTAAAAATTAAAATGAAATCATATTGGAACAATAGCTATAGGTAATAGTAATCGATTTTCTTTATCCTGGTTATGTCCAAAATATAAAAAGGATAATTTTAGTCATCTTGTATCACCTAAATAATAATTTTAAATTATATTTGAATAATAGATAACCGTAATTGAGTGAGATATGACTATTTTTTTTTAAACACAATAGATCAAAATATTTTTAAAAATTATCAAGGGTTATTCAAATTTTACCTAAAAATTGAATTAAAATTAAATCAGAACAATCGCTAACGCTATTAGTTAATATATTTTCTTAACTCTGGTTGTGTTCAAACCGTAAAAAACATCATTTAGCTATCTTGTGCGAAATAGTAAATTTAAAATATATTCGATTAATAGATAACTGTAATAGAGTGAAATATAATTATTTTTTTTAAAGCAATTTATAAGAAAAATTTTAAAAATAATTTACAGTATATCAAATCAACTTCAAAAATTAAATTGGAATCAAATGGGACAATGCTACAATAATTAATTGTTCTATTTTCTTAACCCTGGTGTTAAGAAAATTCGCTACTTTAAATAATATTTAAGTTTAATACATTTTTGACCGTACGAAAACTCCTTCTTCTTGCGAAAAGAGCCAGACGGTTTTCCGAGTATCTTCTTCCCGGCTTGAAAAATAATATTTTGTACGTATTTGGTAATTTAGTTAAGTTTTGGTTGTCGATTAGTATTCGTTACGATGACATAAGTTTAAGTCCGTGGCCGTCGTGGATTGTAACGATATTTTATATCGGCAGAATTTACCATTTTATGTGTTTTTATACCGTGATAAATGTTAATTGAACCAGTGATGTACAGTCTGTGTTTTTAACGAAATAAAAATCCGATTAAGATAAATTTGAGTCGCTTTTATTTCAAACATTTTTGGTCTTCGAGCTCGGATTTATTATTTTTGGGTCCTTCCATGTGAACTTTTAGTGTTTTCGTGCATGGTGTTGCACGATTGGTTCTTGGATAAAACGGTATAAATTGGTAAACACAATTTGGGGATTGGAAAGTGAATTTGATGTGTGAATTCCAGTGTGGACTTTCCAATCGTAAATAGTCAGGCCCGGACTTGGAATTTGTTTAATTTGGGAATTTGTCTATTGTGAGAGGCAAGTTACAAATAGCTGGCTTATTAAGCGTTTTGCTGTGGATACTAAACGCGCTGTGAAGAGCTGTACGCTATTTGAAGGGTTTATTTGTGGGAACCCAGGAGGTGTTGGTAGCTGGTGCTGGTGGCCTTATTCCTTATTGTGTGGGCTCTTAAGCCGCAAGTGGCTTAAAAAAGTGGACTTTTTTGGACAGTGCTTCGTAGTGTGGAGTGTGGCGAGTAAGATTTGGTGAAAAATGTAAAGAACAGGTAACATAGGTTAAGAATTTTGTGGCCTCTATATTACTATAAATTTTGGTGCATATTTGTGTTTGCGTTACGTATTAGGATACAGGGCTTTTATATAGAATTGTACAATGGAGGAAGATCTTAAATTGTTAATTAAAAAGCGAGGGGCTGTGAAGGGGCGAATCACTCTTTTCAGAAAATATTTGGCAGAAATTGAGGATAAAGTTTCTAATTTGGGGGAAAATGAGCTTTTAGATGAAACCCTTCTTATAGAGTTAGAAACTAGATGTAATAAAATTGAGGAAATCTTTGGGGAGTTTGAGGGTTATCAAACTGAGATAGAATTAAATTGTAATGAAGAAGATTTTGAATTAAGGCTTAGTGAGAGGGATGCTTTTGAAAATGATTATTTTAAAGCGGTGAGTAGGGCAAAAAAGATATTAAAATCTCGTAAGGACGGAGATAATAAAAGCGATATTTCAAGTGTATCTGAGGCACCCTCAAACATGAATTCTGGGGCAAGTTCAAATGTGAACAACGCGGTTCGCAATGTGGTTACGGAAAATCTTTCAAATAGTGTTAAATTACCGTTAATTAATATTCCAACTTTTGATGGGTCTTATAATAAATGGCTGGAATTTAAAGACACATTTGAGAGTTTAATCCATAAAAATCAGGGTATCAGTGAAGTACAGAAATTTCATTATTTGAGGGCGCAGTTATTGGGGTCTGCTAAGCAAGTAATCGAATCTATTGAGTTTAGCGCCGTAAATTACAACATAGCGTGGGAGTCATTATGTAAAAGATTTAATAATAAAAGAATACTTATCCAAAACCACATTTCGGGAATTTTTGAGGTTTCTCCTTTGCGACATGAGTCTTCTGAGGGCTTGAGAAACTTGTGTGATACGGTGTCGAAACATTTGCGGGCATTAGAAAATTTGGGTAGACCGGTGCAATCTTGGGATGATTTAATAATTCATCATTTAGCCTCTAAGTTAGATCGTATTAGTTTAAAAGAGTGGGAGAGCCTTAAGGTTAAAAATGAAACTCCTTTGTTGTCAGATTTTAAAGAGTTTATTAAAGGTAGGGCTGATCTGTTGGAAACTCTAGAACATTCTAGGAGTCCCAAGGTAGAGAAAGATCACATTTCAGGTAACTGGCGTAAACCCAAGGAACAAAAGGCATTTTTAAGCGTTGGTAAGAAGTGTCCAGTGTGTAAAGACCTTCATGAACTTGTAAATTGCAAAGAGTTTTTGAATTTCCCTGTTCCAATTCGAGTTAGTATTGTAAAAAGAAATAGGCTTTGTATGTGCTGCTTTTCCTCTAATCATTTTAGTATGAAGTGTACTGCACCTAAGTGTGCAAAATGTAGTATGGATCATCATACACTATTACACTACTCTAGGGCCTCCTTAGAGGGGAGTAGTGCTCAGGTAAATAAGGGCCAGGAAGTTGTTGTTAGTACTACGAGTGGAGGTACAGAGCAGACTAGTATCACTATGTCTACGAGTAGCGGTAAAAATTGTGGGTATCGCGGCCAACAGGTTTTGCTCTCAACAGCGGTGGTCAAGGTTAAGGATGTCTATGGTGAACTACATGAATGCAGGGCTTTATTGGATTCGGGTTCGATGAGCAACTTTCTGACGGAAAAGATGTATAACAGGTTAGGGTTGCAGGGTAAACCAGTCGACGTTTCTGTGGTAGGGATTAGTCAAAGCGCATGCAATGTAAAAAAAAGGTGTGAGGTTGAATTTTTGTCTAGTTTGGGTAACTTTAAGGCTTCAATCTCATGTTTAATAATTCCGAGCATAAGTGAGGAACTTCCACTTTATGAGGTCAATTTGAAGGCACTGAATATCCCTGGAAATATTCAGCTGGCAAATCCAGGCTTCCATATCCCAGAAGAGATTGATATGCTGATTGGGGCTGGATTTTTTTGGAAACTCGTGCGAGATGGGCAAATATCGTTGGGCAATGGTATGCCATGCCTCCAAAATACATGTTTGGGTTGGATTATTTCTGGAGAGTTCCAAAATAATATATCTGGTGGGAAAAATTCTAAAACTATTTGTAATTTTGCAATGGATTTGGATGAGCAAAATCAGTTGCAAAAGTTTTGGCAATGGGAGGAACCAGGATTGACAAAAAATGAGAATTTGTCTTCTGAGGAGGTAATGTGTGAAAATTTGTTTGTTTCTACAACTTCTCGTGGTGAGGATGGTCGATTTGTGGTGACTATTCCTTTGAAAGATTCTGTAGATAAACTTGGAGATTCAAAACAAATGGCTTTGCAAAGATTATTTTCCTTGGAAAGAAGGTTTCAAAAAAGTGAGTCGTTGCGTAAGCAATATGGCGAATATATGGCCGAATATGAAAGAGTGGGCCACATGACTAAGACTAGTGATTTTCAGGAGGATGAGGTGTCTTTCTTTCTTCCACATCATGGAGTGATTAAAGAGGACAGCTCTACAACAAAATTAAGAGTTGTGTATGATGGGTCGGCACAGTCAAGCAGTGGCGTCTCCATTAATGACTTACAATACGTTGGACCTAAAATACAGGATAATTTGTTGTCGATTCTGTTACGATTTAGGCAAAACAAGGTGGCATTTTGCGCAGATATTGCGAAAATGTACAGGCAGATTTGGTTGATGGATGATCTCATTTCCGGTTCGTCATCTCTAGAAGAGGCAATAGAGGTGTGTAAAGAGACTTCTAGTATTTTAATATCAGCAGGTTTCGAGTTAAGAAAGTTTTGCTCCAATAACAAGGTTTTTTTGAGTCAGATGGGTCCAGATAATCCAGATATAGAAGGGCATAATGTTGTGTTGGATCTAGGTGAAGGTGGAAAAACCAAAACATTAGGATTATTTTGGAACTGTTCTTTGGACGTTTTTACGTATAAAATTGGATCTTCGTTGAATAATGATGTGATAAGTAAAAGAAAAATACTCTCTGACATCGCTCAGATATTTGACCCGTTGGGTTTGCTAAGTGCTAGTATCATAATTCCTAAAATCATCTTACAGAAACTGTGGTTGCTTAAATTGTCGTGGGATGATGAAATTCCAATAGAGTTAAGGAATGACTGGTTAAGGTTTAAAAGTGAAATGTTGGAATTTAATAGTCTTTTAATTCCCAGATTTGTGTCATGTGAAAATCCAAAAAGAATGGAATTACATGGGTTTTCTGATGCAAGTCAAAATGCATTTGGGGCTTGCGTCTATATCAGAACCGTTGACAGTTTAGGTTGTTTGCAGGTTAAATTACTATGTGCTAAAAGTAGAGTGGCACCAATAAAGGCTTTAACTATACCAAAATTGGAACTGTCAGCTGCATTATTACTCTCAAAACTGGTTCAGGAGGTTTTAGAATCAAAGGTGCTACATTTTGATGAAATGATTTTATGGTGTGATTCAACTGTAGTGTTAAGTTGGATTAGGTCGCCGGCAAATCAGTTTAATCAGTTCGTATCAAATCGAGTGGCTCAGATACAAACTTTGGTAGATTGTGACAAATGGCGGTATGTAAAATCTGAAGATAACCCCGCTGATCTGGTGTCCAGGGGTGTCTTTCCATCTAAGTTAAAAAACAACAAGATGTGGTTTAATGGTCCTGATTGGTTGGGACAGTTGGAATATTTTGTTAAAGATGTAGAAATTGTGAGTTTGGATAAACTTCCAGAAACCAGAAAAAAGATCAAGGCTCATGTTTGTGTTGAGAATATTCCCTTTGAGCTACTTAATAAGATTTCAGATTTTGATAAATTCAAGAGGATTTTTGCTTGGTGTAAAAGATTTGTGGATAACTGTAGGAGCAATAAACTTGGGAAATTGCGTCGTTTTGGAGAGTTATCTGTGGACGAATTAAGAAATTCTGAGAGGGAATTAGTGAAAATTGCTCAAAGTGAAAGTTTTTCTAAGGAGTTGGCTGTTCTAAAGAAAGGTCAATTCATAAAAAAAGGTAAATTGTCAGGGTTAAATGCTTTTCTTGACAAAGATGGTATTTTGAGAGTCGGTGGTAGGTTGAGGTTGTCAGGTTTTGAGTATGACAAGAAGTTTCCTGCCCTATTAAGTAGTAAACATATTTTATCCAGGCTAATTGTGAGGCACGAACATAAAATATTGCTACATGCTGGTCCTCAGATGGTATTGAGCTCCATAAGAGAAAGGTATTGGCCTATTGGGGGGAGAAATTTAGTAAAGAAAATAATTTACGAGTGTGTGGTATGTGCGCGAGTTAAGCCGTTATCTCTTGGGATTCAAATGGGCAATCTTCCAAAATCACGTTTAACGATTCAGCCTCCTTTTAATATTACAGGGGTGGACTTTGCGGGGCCGTTTAATCTTAAGATTGCACAAGGTCGCGGTAATAGATTATATAAGGGTTACATATGTTTATTTGTGTGTTTCACGACACGTGCCATACACTTAGAAGTTGTCACAAGTTTGTCAACAGAGGCTTTTATAGCCACACTTAGAAGGTTTGTCTCGCGTAGGGGAAAACCAAGTGAAATTCACTCTGACAATGGTAAAAACTTTTTGGGAGCCTCTTCAAAATTAAAAGAATTTGGTCATTTTTTAGAGGATTATCAATCCAAATTGGAAGGGTTGGTCAAAGATGAGGGTATAAAATGGCATTTCATTCCTGCCTACTCGCCTCATTTTGGAGGCCTTTGGGAGGCAGGCGTCAAAACTGTCAAATATCATTTAAAAAGGGTGGTTGGCAATCATAATGTAAGTTATGAAGACTTTACAACGATTTTGTGTCAAATAGAGGCCATTGTCAATTCACGTCCTTTAACTCCGATGTCATCCGATCCTCGCGATCTGGATGTAATAACCCCTGCGCATTTTTTAATAGGTAGGCGGCTTACCTCGGTACCTGATAAGAACTTACTTAGTGTTAGTGAAAACAGGTTAGCGCGTTTTGAAAGGCTGCAACAAATGCAGCAGAGCTTTTGGTCTAGGTGGTGTAAGGAATATGTGGCTGAACTTCAAAATCGTGTCAAGTGGAAGCACAGTAAGGACAAGTTAAAGGAGGGTGACTTGGTTTTGATCAAGGAGGACAATATTCCACCTTTGGATTGGCGAATGGGACGAGTATTACGGCTTTATCCAGGTGTCGATGGAACCAGTCGTGTTGCAATTCTTAAAACTTTACGTGGTGAAGTTACTCGTTCTTTTTCTAAGTTGTGTCCGCTTCCAATCGAAGCAGATATTAAATAACGGGTGCGTGTTGTTTGTGTAATGTGTTAATTTTAATTTAATTACGTTTAGTTAGGTTTACAGTTGTTTTGAGACTATGTTAGTATATGTCAACATAGTCATGTTTGTAACTGTTTTATGTAAGAAGAAAGTAAGATATGTTAGGTGTTAGGGTTTATTATCTTACAAGTATTTTGTGGTTTGTTGAAAGTCTTGGTTCTTTCAAGGCGGGGGGGATGTTAAGAAAATTCGCTACTTTAAATAATATTTAAGTTTAATACATTTTTGACCGTACGAAAACTCCTTCTTCTTGCGAAAAGAGCCAGACGGTTTTCCGAGTATCTTCTTCCCGGCTTGAAAAATAATATTTTGTACGTATTTGGTAATTTAGTTAAGTTTTGGTTGTCGATTAGTATTCGTTACGATGACATAAGTTTAAGTCCGTGGCCGTCGTGGATTGTAACGATATTTTATATCGGCAGAATTTACCATTTTATGTGTTTTTATACCGTGATAAATGTTAATTGAACCAGTGATGTACAGTCTGTGTTTTTAACGAAATAAAAATCCGATTAAGATTTGAGTCGCTTTTATTTCAAACACCTGGTTATGTCCAAAACTTAAAAAGGATCATTTGGGTCATCTTGTATTACCTAAATATTAATTTTAAAATAAATTTGAATAATAGATAACCGTAATTGAGTGAGATATGACTATTGTTTTAAAACATAATACATAAAACTATTTTTAAAAATCATTTAAGATTAATCAAATTATATCTAAAAATTAAATTAAAATTAAATAAGAACAATCTTTAACGCTATTAGTTATTATATTTTTTTAATTCTGGTTGTGTTCAAACCGTAAAAAACATCATTTGGCTATCTTGTATATGCGAAATAGTAAATTTAAATTACATTCGAATAGTAGATAACAGTAATAGAGTGAGATATGATTATTTTTTTAAAAAACAATTCATAAGAAAAATTTTAAAAATAATTTACACTACATTAAATAAACTTTAAAAATTAAATTGTAATCAAATCGGACAATGCTATAATGATTAATTGTTATATTTTGTTAATCCTCGTTATGTCCAAAACTTAAAAAGGATCATTTGGGTCATCTTGTATAACCTAAATATTAATTTTAAAATAAATTTGAATAATAGATAACCGTAATTGAGTGAGATATGACTATTTTTTTTAAACACAATACATCAAAATATTTTTAAAAATCATTTAGGGTTAATCATATTATATCTAAAAATTAAATCGGAACAATCGTTAACGCTATTATTTATTATATTTTCTTAATTCTGGTTGTGTTTAAACCGTAAAAAACATCATTTGGCTATCTTGTATATGCGAAATAGTAAATTTAAATTACATTCGAATAATAGATAACAGTAATAGAGTGAGATATGATTATTTTTTTTAAAAACAATTCATAAGAAAAATTTTAAAAATAATTTACAGTACATCAAATGAACTTTTAAAATTAAATTGGAATCAAATCGGACAATGCTATTATGATTAATTGTTCTATTTTCTTAATCCTCGTTATGTCCAAAACTTAAAAAGGATCATTTGGGTCATCTTGTATAACCTAAATATTAATTTTAAAATAAATTTGAATAATAGATAACCGTAATTGAGTGAGATATGACTATTTTTTTTAAACACAATACATCAAAATATTTTTAAAAATCATTTAGGGTTAATCAAATTATATCTAAAAATTAAATCGGAACAATCGTTAACGCTAATATTTATTATATTTTCTTAATTCTGGTTGTGTTCAAACCGTAAAAAACTTCATTTGGCTATCTTGTATATGCGAAATAGTAAATTTAAATTACATTCGAATAATAGATAACAGTAATAGAGTGAGATATGACTATTTTCTTAAAAAACAATTCATAAGAAAAATTTTAAAAATAATTTACAGTACATCAAATGAACTTTAAAAATTAAATTGGAATCAAATCGGGCAATGCTATAATGATTAACTGTTCTACTTTCTTAACCCTGGTTATGTCCAAAACTTAAAAAGAATCATTTGGGTCATCTTGTATAACCTAAATATCAATTTTAAAATAAATTTGAATAATAGATAACCGTAATTGAGTGAGATATGACTATTTTTTTGAAACACAATACATCAAAATATTTTAAAAAATTATTTAGTGTTAAACAAATTATATCTAAAAATTAAAATTAAATCATATCGGAACAATAGCTATAGGTAATAGTAATCGATTTGCTTTATCCTGGTTATGTCCAAAACATAAAAAGAATCATTTCAGTCATCTTGTATAACATAAATATTAATTTTAAATTACATTTGAATAACAGATAATCGTAATTGAGTGAGATATGACTATTTTTTAAACAAAATACATCAAAACTAAACAAAATTTTTTTTTTTTAAAAACAATTCATTAGAAGAATTTAAAAAATAATTTACAGTACATCAAATGAACTTCAAAAATTAAATTGGAATCAAATCGGACAATGCTATAATGATTGATTGTTCTATTTTCTTAACCCTGGTTATGTCCAAAACTTAAAAATGATCGTTTGTGTCATCTTGTATAACCTAAACATCAATTTTAAAATAAATTTGAATAATAGATAACCGTAATTGAGTGAGATATGACTATTTTTTTAAACACAATACATCAAAATATTTTTAAAAATCATTTAGGGTTAATCAAATTATATCAAAAAATTAAATCGGAACAATCGTTAACGCTATTATTTATTATATTTTCTTATATCTGGTTGTATTCAAACCGTAAAAAGCATCATTTGGGTATCTTGTATATGCGAAATAGTAAATTTAAATTATATTCGAATAATAGGTAACAGTAATAGTGTGAGATATTATTATTTTTTTAAAAAACAATTCATTAGAAAAATTTTAAAAATAATTTACAGTACATCAAATGAACTTCAAAAATTAAATCGGAATCAAATCGGACAATGCTATAATGATTGATTGTTCTATTTTCTTAACCCTGGTTATGTCCAAAACTTAAAAAGGATCATTTGTGTCATCTTGTATAACCTAAATATCAATTTTAAAATAAATTTGAATAATAGATAACCGTAATTGAGTGAAATATGACTATTTTTTTGAAACACAATACATCAAAATATTTTAAAAATTTATATAGTGTTAAACAAATTATATCTAAAAATTAAAATGAAATCATATTGGAACAATAGCTATAGGTAATAGTAATCGATTTTCTTTATCCTGGTTATGTCCAAAATATAAAAAGGATAATTTTAGTCATCTTGTATCACCTAAATAATAATTTTAAATTATATTTGAATAATAGATAACCGTAATTGAGTGAGATATGACTATTTTTTTTTAAACACAATAGATCAAAATATTTTTAAAAATTATCAAGGGTTATTCAAATTTTACCTAAAAATTGAATTAAAATTAAATCAGAACAATCGCTAACGCTATTAGTTAATATATTTTCTTAACTCTGGTTGTGTTCAAACCGTAAAAAACATCATTTAGCTATCTTGTGCGAAATAGTAAATTTAAAATATATTCGATTAATAGATAACTGTAATAGAGTGAAATATAATTATTTTTTTTAAAGCAATTTATAAGAAAAATTTTAAAAATAATTTACAGTATATCAAATCAACTTCAAAAATTAAATTGGAATCAAATGGGACAATGCTACAATAATTAATTGTTCTATTTTCTTAACCCTGGTTATGTCCAAAACTTAAAAAGGATCATTTGGGTCATCTTGTATTACCTAAATATTAATTTTAAAATAAATTTGAATAATAGATAACCGTAATTGAGTGAGATATGACTATTGTTTTAAAACATAATACATAAAACTATTTTTAAAAATCATTTAAGATTAATCAAATTATATCTAAAAATTAAATTAAAATTAAATAAGAACAATCTTTAACGCTATTAGTTATTATATTTTTTTAATTCTGGTTGTGTTCAAACCGTAAAAAACATCATTTGGCTATCTTGTATATGCGAAATAGTAAATTTAAATTACATTCGAATAGTAGATAACAGTAATAGAGTGAGATATGATTATTTTTTTAAAAAACAATTCATAAGAAAAATTTTAAAAATAATTTACACTACATTAAATAAACTTTAAAAATTAAATTGTAATCAAATCGGACAATGCTATAATGATTTATTGTTATATTTTGTTAATCCTCGTTATGTCCAAAACTTAAAAAGGATCATTTGGGTCATCTTGTATAACCTAAATATTAATTTTAAAATAAATTTGAATAATAGATAACCGTAATTGAGTGAGATATGACTATTTTTTTTAAACACAATACATCAAAATATTTTTAAAAATCATTTAGGGTTAATCATATTATATCTAAAAATTAAATCGGAACAATCGTTAACGCTATTATTTATTATATTTTCTTAATTCTGGTTGTGTTTAAACCGTAAAAAACATCATTTGGCTATCTTGTATATGCGAAATAGTAAATTTAAATTACATTCGAATAATAGATAACAGTAATAGAGTGAGATATGATTATTTTTTTAAAAAACAATTCATAAGAAAAATTTTAAAAATAATTTACAGTACATCAAATGAACTTTTAAAATTAAATTGGAATCAAATCGGACAATGCTATTATGATTAATTGTTCTATTTTCTTAATCCTCGTTATGTCCAAAACTTAAAAAGGATCATTTGGGTCATCTTGTATAACCTAAATATTAATTTTAAAATAAATTTGAATAATAGATAACCGTAATTGAGTGAGATATGACTATTTTTTTTAAACACAATACATCAAAATATTTTTTAAAAATCATTTAGGGTTAATCAAATTATATCTAAAAATTAAATCGGAACAATCGTTAACGCTAATATTTATTATATTTTCTTAATTCTGGTTGTGTTCAAACCGTAAAAAACTTCATTTGGCTATCTTGTATATGCGAAATAGTAAATTTAAATTACATTCGAATAATAGATAACAGTAATAGAGTGAGATATGACTATTTTCTTAAAAAACAATTCATAAGAAAAATTTTAAAAATAATTTACAGTACATCAAATGAACTTTAAAAATTAAATTGGAATCAAATCGGGCAATGCTATAATGATTAACTGTTCTACTTTCTTAACCCTGGTTATGTCCAAAACTTAAAAAGAATCATTTGGGTCATCTTGTATAACCTAAATATCAATTTTAAAATAAATTTGAATAATAGATAACCGTAATTGAGTGAGATATGACTATTTTTTTGAAACACAATACATCAAAATATTTTAAAAAATTATTTAGTGTTAAACAAATTATATCTAAAAATTAAAATTAAATCATATCGGAACAATAGCTATAGGTAATAGTAATCGATTTGCTTTATCCTGGTTATGTCCAAAACATAAAAAGAATCATTTCAGTCATCTTGTATAACATAAATATTAATTTTAAATTACATTTGAATAATAGATAATCGTAATTGAGTGAGATATGACTATTTTTTTAAACAAAATACATCAAAACTAAACAAAATTTTTTTTTTTTTAAAACAATTCATTAGAAGAATTTAAAAAATAATTTACAGTACATCAAATGAACTTCAAAAATTAAATTGGAATCAAATCGGACAATGCTATAATGATTGATTGTTCTATTTTCTTAACCCTGGTTATGTCCAAAACTTAAAAATGATCGTTTGTGTCATCTTGTATAACCTAAACATCAATTTTAAAATAAATTTGAATAATAGATAACCGTAATTGAGTGAGATATGACTATTTTTTTGAAACACAATACATCAAAATATTTTAAAAAATTATTTAGTGTTAAACAAATTATATCTAAAAATTAAAATTAAATCATATCGGAACAATAGCTATAGGTAATAGTAATCGATTTGCTTTATCCTGGTTATGTCCAAAACATAAAAAGAATCATTTCAGTCATCTTGTATAACCTAAATAATAATTTTAAATTATATTTGAATAATAGATAACCGTAATTGAGTGAGATATGACTATTTTTTTAAACAAAATACATCAAAATATTTTTAAAAATTATTTAGGGTTAATCAAATTATATCTAAAAATTAAATCGGAACAATCTTTAACGCTATTAGTTATTATATTTTTTTAAATCTGGTTGTGTTCAAACCGTAAAAAACATCATTTGGCTATCTTGTATATGCGAAATAGTAAATTTAAATTACATTCGAATAGTAGATAACAGTAATAGAGTGAGATATGATTATTTTTTTTAAAAAACAATTCATAAGAAAAATTTTAAAAATAATTTACACTACATTAAATAAACTTCAAAAATTAAATTGTAATCAAATCGGACAATGCTATAATGATTAATTGTTATATTTTGTTAATCCTCGTTATGTCCAAAACTTAAAAAGGATCATTTGGGTCATCTTGTATATGCGAAATAGTAAATTTAAATTACATTCGAATAGTAGATAACAGTAATAGAGTGAGATATGATTATTTTTTTTTAAAAAACAATTCATAAGAAAAATTTTAAAAATAATTTACACTACATTAAATAAACTTCAAAAATTAAATTGGAATCAAATCGGACAATGCTATAATGATTAATTGTTATATTTTGTTAATCCTCGTTATGTCCAAAACTTAAAAAGGATCATTTGGGTCATCTTGTATAACCTAAATATTAATTTTAAAATAAATTTGAATAATAGATAACCGTAATTGAGTGAGATATGACTATTTTTTTTAAACACAATACATCAAAATATTTTTAAAAATCATTTAGGATTAATCATATTATATCTAAAAATTAAATCGGAACAATCGTTAACGCTATTATTTATTATATTTTCTTAATTCTGGTTGTGTTTAAACCGTAAAAAACATCATTTGGCTATCTTGTATATGCGAAATAGTAAATTTAAATTACATTCGAATAATAGATAACAGTAATAGAGTGAGATATGATTATTTTTTAAAATAACAATTTATAAGAAAAATTTTAAAACTAATTTACAGTACATCAAATGAACTTTAAAAATTAAATTGGAATTAAATCGGGCAATGCTATAATGATTAACTGTTCTACTTTCTTAACCCTGGTTATGTCCAAAACTTAAAAAGGATCATTTCAACACAATACATCAAAATATTTTTAAAAATCATTTAGGGTTAATCAAATTATATCTAAAAATTAAATCGGAACAATCGTTAACGCTAATATTTATTATATTTTCTTAATTCTGGTTGTGTTCAAACCGTAAAAAACTTCATTTGGCTATCTTGTATATGCGAAATAGTAAATTTAAATTACATTCGAATAATAGATAACAGTAATAGAGTGAGATATGACTATTTTCTTAAAAAACAATTCATAAGAAAAATTTTAAAAATAATTTACAGTACATCAAATGAACTTTAAAAATTAAATTGGAATCAAATCGGGCAATGCTATAATGATTAACTGTTCTACTTTCTTAACCCTGGTTATGTCCAAAACTTAAAAAGAATCATTTGGGTCATCTTGTATAACCTAAATATCAATTTTAAAATAAATTTGAATAATAGATAACCGTAATTGAGTGAGATATGACTATTTTTTTGAAACACAATACATCAAAATATTTTAAAAAATTATTTAGTGTTAAACAAATTATATCTAAAAATTAAAATTAAATCATATCGGAACAATAGCTATAGGTAATAGTAATCGATTTGCTTTATCCTGGTTATGTCCAAAACATAAAAAGAATCATTTCAGTCATCTTGTATAACATAAATATTAATTTTAAATTACATTTGAATAACAGATAATCGTAATTGAGTGAGATATGACTATTTTTTAAACAAAATACATCAAAACTAAACAAATTTTTTTTTTTTTAAAAACAATTCATTAGAAGAATTTAAAAAATAATTTACAGTACATCAAATGAACTTCAAAAATTAAATTGGAATCAAATCGGACAATGCTATAATGATTGATTGTTCTATTTTCTTAACCCTGGTTATGTCCAAAACTTAAAAATGATCGTTTGTGTCATCTTGTATAACCTAAACATCAATTTTAAAATAAATTTGAATAATAGATAACCGTAATTGAGTGAGATATGACTATTTTTTTAAACACAATACATCAAAATATTTTTAAAAATCATTTAGGGTTAATCAAATTATATCAAAAAATTAAATCGGAACAATCGTTAACGCTATTATTTATTATATTTTCTTATATCTGGTTGTATTCAAACCGTAAAAAGCATCATTTGGGTATCTTGTATATGCGAAATAGTAAATTTAAATTATATTCGAATAATAGGTAACAGTAATAGTGTGAGATATTATTATTTTTTTAAAAAACAATTCATTAGAAAAATTTTAAAAATAATTTACAGTACATCAAATGAACTTCAAAAATTAAATCGGAATCAAATCGGACAATGCTATAATGATTGATTGTTCTATTTTCTTAACCCTGGTTATGTCCAAAACTTAAAAAGGATCATTTGTGTCATCTTGTATAACCTAAATATCAATTTTAAAATAAATTTGAATAATAGATAACCGTAATTGAGTGAAATATGACTATTTTTTTGAAACACAATACATCAAAATATTTTAAAAATTTATATAGTGTTAAACAAATTATATCTAAAAATTAAAATGAAATCATATTGGAACAATAGCTATAGGTAATAGTAATCGATTTTCTTTATCCTGGTTATGTCCAAAATATAAAAAGGATAATTTTAGTCATCTTGTATCACCTAAATAATAATTTTAAATTATATTTGAATAATAGATAACCGTAATTGAGTGAGATATGACTATTTTTTTTTAAACACAATAGATCAAAATATTTTTAAAAATTATCAAGGGTTATTCAAATTTTACCTAAAAATTGAATTAAAATTAAATCAGAACAATCGCTAACGCTATTAGTTAATATATTTTCTTAACTCTGGTTGTGTTCAAACCGTAAAAAACATCATTTAGCTATCTTGTGCGAAATAGTAAATTTAAAATATATTCGATTAATAGATAACTGTAATAGAGTGAAATATAATTATTTTTTTTAAAGCAATTTATAAGAAAAATTTTAAAAATAATTTACAGTATATCAAATCAACTTCAAAAATTAAATTGGAATCAAATGGGACAATGCTACAATAATTAATTGTTCTATTTTCTTAACCCTGGTTATGTCCAAAACTTAAAAAGGATCATTTGGGTCATCTTGTATAACCTAAATATTAATTTTAAAATAAATTTGAATAATAGATAACCGTAATTGAGTGAGATATGACTATTTTTTTTAAACACAATACATCAAAATATTTTTAAAAATCATTTAGGGTTAATCATATTATATCTAAAAATTAAATCGGAACAATCGTTAACGCTATTATTTATTATATTTTCTTAATTCTGGTTGTGTTTAAACCGTAAAAAACATCATTTGGCTATCTTGTATATGCGAAATAGTAAATTTAAATTACATTCGAATAATAGATAACAGTAATAGAGTGAGATATGATTATTTTCTTAAAAAACAATTCATAAGAAAAATTTTAAAAATAATTTACAGTACATCAAATGAACTTTAAAAATTAAATTGGAATCAAATCGGGCAATGCTATAATGATTAACTGTTCTACTTTCTTAACCCTGGTTATGTCCAAAACTTAAAAAGAATCATTTGGGTCATCTTGTATAACCTAAATATCAATTTTAAAATAAATTTGAATAATAGATAACCGTAATTGAGTGAGATATGACTATTTTTTTGAAACACAATACATCAAAATATTTTAAAAAATTATTTAGTGTTAAACAAATTATATCTAAAAATTAAAATTAAATCATATCGGAACAATAGCTATAGGTAATAGTAATCGATTTGCTTTATCCTGGTTATGTCCAAAACATAAAAAGAATCATTTCAGTCATCTTGTATAACATAAATATTAATTTTAAATTACATTTGAATAATAGATAATCGTAATTGAGTGAGATATGACTATTTTTTTAAACAAAATACATCAAAACTAAACAAAATTTTTTTTTTTTTAAAACAATTCATTAGAAGAATTTAAAAAATAATTTACAGTACATCAAATGAACTTCAAAAATTAAATTGGAATCAAATCGGACAATGCTATAATGATTGATTGTTCTATTTTCTTAACCCTGGTTATGTCCAAAACTTAAAAATGATCGTTTGTGTCATCTTGTATAACCTAAACATCAATTTTAAAATAAATTTGAATAATAGATAACCGTAATTGAGTGAGATATGACTATTTTTTTGAAACACAATACATCAAAATATTTTAAAAAATTATTTAGTGTTAAACAAATTATATCTAAAAATTAAAATTAAATCATATCGGAACAATAGCTATAGGTAATAGTAATCGATTTGCTTTATCCTGGTTATGTCCAAAACATAAAAAGAATCATTTCAGTCATCTTGTATAACCTAAATAATAATTTTAAATTATATTTGAATAATAGATAACCGTAATTGAGTGAGATATGACTATTTTTTTAAACAAAATACATCAAAATATTTTTAAAAATTATTTAGGGTTAATCAAATTATATCTAAAAATTAAATCGGAACAATCTTTAACGCTATTAGTTATTATATTTTTTTAAATCTGGTTGTGTTCAAACCGTAAAAAACATCATTTGGCTATCTTGTATATGCGAAATAGTAAATTTAAATTACATTCGAATAGTAGATAACAGTAATAGAGTGAGATATGATTATTTTTTTTAAAAAACAATTCATAAGAAAAATTTTAAAAATAATTTACACTACATTAAATAAACTTCAAAAATTAAATTGTAATCAAATCGGACAATGCTATAATGATTAATTGTTATATTTTGTTAATCCTCGTTATGTCCAAAACTTAAAAAGGATCATTTGGGTCATCTTGTATATGCGAAATAGTAAATTTAAATTACATTCGAATAGTAGATAACAGTAATAGAGTGAGATATGATTATTTTTTTTTAAAAAACAATTCATAAGAAAAATTTTAAAAATAATTTACACTACATTAAATAAACTTCAAAAATTAAATTGGAATCAAATCGGACAATGCTATAATGATTAATTGTTATATTTTGTTAATCCTCGTTATGTCCAAAACTTAAAAAGGATCATTTGGGTCATCTTGTATAACCTAAATATTAATTTTAAAATAAATTTGAATAATAGATAACCGTAATTGAGTGAGATATGACTATTTTTTTTAAACACAATACATCAAAATATTTTTAAAAATCATTTAGGATTAATCATATTATATCTAAAAATTAAATCGGAACAATCGTTAACGCTATTATTTATTATATTTTCTTAATTCTGGTTGTGTTTAAACCGTAAAAAACATCATTTGGCTATCTTGTATATGCGAAATAGTAAATTTAAATTACATTCGAATAATAGATAACAGTAATAGAGTGAGATATGATTATTTTTTAAAATAACAATTTATAAGAAAAATTTTAAAACTAATTTACAGTACATCAAATGAACTTTAAAAATTAAATTGGAATTAAATCGGGCAATGCTATAATGATTAACTGTTCTACTTTCTTAACCCTGGTTATGTCCAAAACTTAAAAAGGATCATTTCAACACAATACATCAAAATATTTTTAAAAATCATTTAGGGTTAATCAAATTATATCTAAAAATTAAATCGGAACAATCGTTAACGCTAATATTTATTATATTTTCTTAATTCTGGTTGTGTTCAAACCGTAAAAAACTTCATTTGGCTATCTTGTATATGCGAAATAGTAAATTTAAATTACATTCGAATAATAGATAACAGTAATAGAGTGAGATATGACTATTTTCTTAAAAAACAATTCATAAGAAAAATTTTAAAAATAATTTACAGTACATCAAATGAACTTTAAAAATTAAATTGGAATCAAATCGGGCAATGCTATAATGATTAACTGTTCTACTTTCTTAACCCTGGTTATGTCCAAAACTTAAAAAGAATCATTTGGGTCATCTTGTATAACCTAAATATCAATTTTAAAATAAATTTGAATAATAGATAACCGTAATTGAGTGAGATATGACTATTTTTTTGAAACACAATACATCAAAATATTTTAAAAAATTATTTAGTGTTAAACAAATTATATCTAAAAATTAAAATTAAATCATATCGGAACAATAGCTATAGGTAATAGTAATCGATTTGCTTTATCCTGGTTATGTCCAAAACATAAAAAGAATCATTTCAGTCATCTTGTATAACATAAATATTAATTTTAAATTACATTTGAATAACAGATAATCGTAATTGAGTGAGATATGACTATTTTTTAAACAAAATACATCAAAACTAAACAAATTTTTTTTTTTTTAAAAACAATTCATTAGAAGAATTTAAAAAATAATTTACAGTACATCAAATGAACTTCAAAAATTAAATTGGAATCAAATCGGACAATGCTATAATGATTGATTGTTCTATTTTCTTAACCCTGGTTATGTCCAAAACTTAAAAATGATCGTTTGTGTCATCTTGTATAACCTAAACATCAATTTTAAAATAAATTTGAATAATAGATAACCGTAATTGAGTGAGATATGACTATTTTTTTAAACACAATACATCAAAATATTTTTAAAAATCATTTAGGGTTAATCAAATTATATCAAAAAATTAAATCGGAACAATCGTTAACGCTATTATTTATTATATTTTCTTATATCTGGTTGTATTCAAACCGTAAAAAGCATCATTTGGGTATCTTGTATATGCGAAATAGTAAATTTAAATTATATTCGAATAATAGGTAACAGTAATAGTGTGAGATATTATTATTTTTTTAAAAAACAATTCATTAGAAAAATTTTAAAAATAATTTACAGTACATCAAATGAACTTCAAAAATTAAATCGGAATCAAATCGGACAATGCTATAATGATTGATTGTTCTATTTTCTTAACCCTGGTTATGTCCAAAACTTAAAAAGGATCATTTGTGTCATCTTGTATAACCTAAATATCAATTTTAAAATAAATTTGAATAATAGATAACCGTAATTGAGTGAAATATGACTATTTTTTTGAAACACAATACATCAAAATATTTTAAAAATTTATATAGTGTTAAACAAATTATATCTAAAAATTAAAATGAAATCATATTGGAACAATAGCTATAGGTAATAGTAATCGATTTTCTTTATCCTGGTTATGTCCAAAATATAAAAAGGATAATTTTAGTCATCTTGTATCACCTAAATAATAATTTTAAATTATATTTGAATAATAGATAACCGTAATTGAGTGAGATATGACTATTTTTTTTTAAACACAATAGATCAAAATATTTTTAAAAATTATCAAGGGTTATTCAAATTTTACCTAAAAATTGAATTAAAATTAAATCAGAACAATCGCTAACGCTATTAGTTAATATATTTTCTTAACTCTGGTTGTGTTCAAACCGTAAAAAACATCATTTAGCTATCTTGTGCGAAATAGTAAATTTAAAATATATTCGATTAATAGATAACTGTAATAGAGTGAAATATAATTATTTTTTTTAAAGCAATTTATAAGAAAAATTTTAAAAATAATTTACAGTATATCAAATCAACTTCAAAAATTAAATTGGAATCAAATGGGACAATGCTACAATAATTAATTGTTCTATTTTCTTAACCCTGGTTATGTCCAAAACTTAAAAAGGATCATTTGGGTCATCTTGTATTACCTAAATATTAATTTTAAAATAAATTTGAATAATAGATAACCGTAATTGAGTGAGATATGACTATTGTTTTAAAACATAATACATAAAACTATTTTTAAAAATCATTTAAGATTAATCAAATTATATCTAAAAATTAAATTAAAATTAAATAAGAACAATCTTTAACGCTATTAGTTATTATATTTTTTTAATTCTGGTTGTGTTCAAACCGTAAAAAACATCATTTGGCTATCTTGTATATGCGAAATAGTAAATTTAAATTACATTCGAATAGTAGATAACAGTAATAGAGTGAGATATGATTATTTTTTTAAAAAACAATTCATAAGAAAAATTTTAAAAATAATTTACACTACATTAAATAAACTTTAAAAATTAAATTGTAATCAAATCGGACAATGCTATAATGATTTATTGTTATATTTTGTTAATCCTCGTTATGTCCAAAACTTAAAAAGGATCATTTGGGTCATCTTGTATAACCTAAATATTAATTTTAAAATAAATTTGAATAATAGATAACCGTAATTGAGTGAGATATGACTATTTTTTTTAAACACAATACATCAAAATATTTTTAAAAATCATTTAGGGTTAATCATATTATATCTAAAAATTAAATCGGAACAATCGTTAACGCTATTATTTATTATATTTTCTTAATTCTGGTTGTGTTTAAACCGTAAAAAACATCATTTGGCTATCTTGTATATGCGAAATAGTAAATTTAAATTACATTCGAATAATAGATAACAGTAATAGAGTGAGATATGATTATTTTTTTAAAAAACAATTCATAAGAAAAATTTTAAAAATAATTTACAGTACATCAAATGAACTTTTAAAATTAAATTGGAATCAAATCGGACAATGCTATTATGATTAATTGTTCTATTTTCTTAATCCTCGTTATGTCCAAAACTTAAAAAGGATCATTTGGGTCATCTTGTATAACCTAAATATTAATTTTAAAATAAATTTGAATAATAGATAACCGTAATTGAGTGAGATATGACTATTTTTTTTAAACACAATACATCAAAATATTTTTTAAAAATCATTTAGGGTTAATCAAATTATATCTAAAAATTAAATCGGAACAATCGTTAACGCTAATATTTATTATATTTTCTTAATTCTGGTTGTGTTCAAACCGTAAAAAACTTCATTTGGCTATCTTGTATATGCGAAATAGTAAATTTAAATTACATTCGAATAATAGATAACAGTAATAGAGTGAGATATGACTATTTTCTTAAAAAACAATTCATAAGAAAAATTTTAAAAATAATTTACAGTACATCAAATGAACTTTAAAAATTAAATTGGAATCAAATCGGGCAATGCTATAATGATTAACTGTTCTACTTTCTTAACCCTGGTTATGTCCAAAACTTAAAAAGAATCATTTGGGTCATCTTGTATAACCTAAATATCAATTTTAAAATAAATTTGAATAATAGATAACCGTAATTGAGTGAGATATGACTATTTTTTTGAAACACAATACATCAAAATATTTTAAAAAATTATTTAGTGTTAAACAAATTATATCTAAAAATTAAAATTAAATCATATCGGAACAATAGCTATAGGTAATAGTAATCGATTTGCTTTATCCTGGTTATGTCCAAAACATAAAAAGAATCATTTCAGTCATCTTGTATAACATAAATATTAATTTTAAATTACATTTGAATAATAGATAATCGTAATTGAGTGAGATATGACTATTTTTTTAAACAAAATACATCAAAACTAAACAAAATTTTTTTTTTTTTAAAACAATTCATTAGAAGAATTTAAAAAATAATTTACAGTACATCAAATGAACTTCAAAAATTAAATTGGAATCAAATCGGACAATGCTATAATGATTGATTGTTCTATTTTCTTAACCCTGGTTATGTCCAAAACTTAAAAATGATCGTTTGTGTCATCTTGTATAACCTAAACATCAATTTTAAAATAAATTTGAATAATAGATAACCGTAATTGAGTGAGATATGACTATTTTTTTGAAACACAATACATCAAAATATTTTAAAAAATTATTTAGTGTTAAACAAATTATATCTAAAAATTAAAATTAAATCATATCGGAACAATAGCTATAGGTAATAGTAATCGATTTGCTTTATCCTGGTTATGTCCAAAACATAAAAAGAATCATTTCAGTCATCTTGTATAACCTAAATAATAATTTTAAATTATATTTGAATAATAGATAACCGTAATTGAGTGAGATATGACTATTTTTTTAAACAAAATACATCAAAATATTTTTAAAAATTATTTAGGGTTAATCAAATTATATCTAAAAATTAAATCGGAACAATCTTTAACGCTATTAGTTATTATATTTTTTTAAATCTGGTTGTGTTCAAACCGTAAAAAACATCATTTGGCTATCTTGTATATGCGAAATAGTAAATTTAAATTACATTCGAATAGTAGATAACAGTAATAGAGTGAGATATGATTATTTTTTTTAAAAAACAATTCATAAGAAAAATTTTAAAAATAATTTACACTACATTAAATAAACTTCAAAAATTAAATTGTAATCAAATCGGACAATGCTATAATGATTAATTGTTATATTTTGTTAATCCTCGTTATGTCCAAAACTTAAAAAGGATCATTTGGGTCATCTTGTATATGCGAAATAGTAAATTTAAATTACATTCGAATAGTAGATAACAGTAATAGAGTGAGATATGATTATTTTTTTTTAAAAAACAATTCATAAGAAAAATTTTAAAAATAATTTACACTACATTAAATAAACTTCAAAAATTAAATTGGAATCAAATCGGACAATGCTATAATGATTAATTGTTATATTTTGTTAATCCTCGTTATGTCCAAAACTTAAAAAGGATCATTTGGGTCATCTTGTATAACCTAAATATTAATTTTAAAATAAATTTGAATAATAGATAACCGTAATTGAGTGAGATATGACTATTTTTTTTAAACACAATACATCAAAATATTTTTAAAAATCATTTAGGATTAATCATATTATATCTAAAAATTAAATCGGAACAATCGTTAACGCTATTATTTATTATATTTTCTTAATTCTGGTTGTGTTTAAACCGTAAAAAACATCATTTGGCTATCTTGTATATGCGAAATAGTAAATTTAAATTACATTCGAATAATAGATAACAGTAATAGAGTGAGATATGATTATTTTTTAAAATAACAATTTATAAGAAAAATTTTAAAACTAATTTACAGTACATCAAATGAACTTTAAAAATTAAATTGGAATTAAATCGGGCAATGCTATAATGATTAACTGTTCTACTTTCTTAACCCTGGTTATGTCCAAAACTTAAAAAGGATCATTTCAACACAATACATCAAAATATTTTTAAAAATCATTTAGGGTTAATCAAATTATATCTAAAAATTAAATCGGAACAATCGTTAACGCTAATATTTATTATATTTTCTTAATTCTGGTTGTGTTCAAACCGTAAAAAACTTCATTTGGCTATCTTGTATATGCGAAATAGTAAATTTAAATTACATTCGAATAATAGATAACAGTAATAGAGTGAGATATGACTATTTTCTTAAAAAACAATTCATAAGAAAAATTTTAAAAATAATTTACAGTACATCAAATGAACTTTAAAAATTAAATTGGAATCAAATCGGGCAATGCTATAATGATTAACTGTTCTACTTTCTTAACCCTGGTTATGTCCAAAACTTAAAAAGAATCATTTGGGTCATCTTGTATAACCTAAATATCAATTTTAAAATAAATTTGAATAATAGATAACCGTAATTGAGTGAGATATGACTATTTTTTTGAAACACAATACATCAAAATATTTTAAAAAATTATTTAGTGTTAAACAAATTATATCTAAAAATTAAAATTAAATCATATCGGAACAATAGCTATAGGTAATAGTAATCGATTTGCTTTATCCTGGTTATGTCCAAAACATAAAAAGAATCATTTCAGTCATCTTGTATAACATAAATATTAATTTTAAATTTTATTTGAATAATAGATAATCGTAATTGAGTGAGATATGACTATTTTTTTAAACAAAATACATCAAAACTAAACAAAAATTTTTTTTTTAAAAAACAATTCATTAGAAGAATTTAAAAAATAATTTACAGTACATCAAATGAACTTCAAAAATTAAATTGTAATCAAATCGGACAATGCTATAATGATTAATTGTTATATTTTGTTAATCCTCGTTATGTCCAAAACTTAAAAAGGATCATTTGGGTCATCTTGTATATGCGAAATAGTAAATTTAAATTACATTCGAATAGTAGATAACAGTAATAGAGTGAGATATGATTATTTTTTTTAAAAAACAATTCATAAGAAAAATTTTAAAAATAATTTACACTACATTAAATAAACTTCAAAAATTAAATTGTAATCAAATCGGACAATGCTATAATGATTAATTGTTATATTTTGTTAATCCTCGTTATGTCCAAAACTTAAAAAGGATCATTTGGGTCATCTTGTATATGCGAAATAGTAAATTTAAATTACATTCGAATAGTAGATAACAGTAATAGAGTGAGATATGATTATTTTTTTTAAAAAAACAATTCATAAGAAAAATTTTAAAAATAATTTACACTACATTAAATAAACTTCAAAAATTAAATTGGAATCAAATCGGGCCATGCTATAATGATTAACTGTTCTACTTTCTTAACCCTGGTTATGTCCAAAACTTAAAAAGGATCATTTGGGTCATCTTGTATAACCTAAATATTAATTTTAAAATAAATTTGAATAATAGATAACCGTAATTGAGTGAGATATGACTTTTTTCTTTAAACACAATACATCAAAATATTTTTAAAAATCATTTAGGGTTAATCATATTATATCTAAAAATTAAATCGGAACAATCGTTAACGCTATTATTTATTATATTTTCTTAATTCTGGTTGTGTTTAAACCGTAAAAAACATCATTTGGCTATCTTGTATATGCGAAATAGTAAATTTAAATTACATTCGAATAATAAATAACAGTAATAGAGTGAGATATGATTATTTTTTAAAAAAACAATTTATAAGAAAAATTTTAAAACTAATTTACAGTACATCAAATGAACTTTAAAAATTAAATTGGAATCAAATCGGGCAATGCTATAATGATTAACTGTTCTACTTTCTTAACCCTGGTTATGTCCAAAACTTAAAAAGGATCATTTGGGTCATCTTGTATAACCTAAATATTAATTTTAAAATAAATTTGAATAATAGATAACCGTAATTGAGTGAGATATGACTTTTTTCTTTAAACACAATACATCAAAATATTTTTAAAAATCATTTAGGGTTAATCAAATTATATCTAAAAATTGATTTAAAATTAAATCGAAACAATAGTTACCGCTATTAGTTATTATATTTTCTTAGTTCTGGTTGTGTTCAAACCGTAAAAAACATCATTTGGCTATCTTGTATATGCGAAATAGTAAATTTAATTTATATTCGAATAATAGATAACAGTAATAGAGTGAGATATGATTATTTTTTTATAAAACAATTCATAAGATAAATTTTAAAAATAATTTACAGTATATCAAATAACCTTCAAAAATTAAATTGGAATCAAATCGGACAATGCTATAATGATTAATTGTTCTATTTTCTAAACCCTGGTTATGTCCAAAACTTAAAAAGGATCATTTGGGCCATCTTGTGTAACCTAAATAATAATTTTAAAATAAATTTGAATAATAGATAACCGTAATTGAGTGGGATATGACTATTTTTTTAAACACAATACATTAAAATATTTAAAAAAATTACTTAAAGTTAAACAAATTATATCTAAAAATTAAATTGAAATCATATCGGGACAATAGCTATAGGTAATAGTAATCGATTTTCTTTATTCTGGTTATGTCCAAAACTTAAAAAGGATCATTTGAGTCATCTTGATAACCTAAATATTAATTTTAAATTATATTTGAATAATTAATAACCGAAATAGAGTGAGATATGACTATTTTTTTAAAACACAATATATAAAATTATTTTTAAAAATCATTTAGGGTTAATCAAATTATATCTAAAAATTAAATTAAAATTAGATCGGAACAATCGTTAACGCTATTATTTATTATATTTTCTTAATTCTGGTGGTGTTCAAACCGTAAAAAATATCATTTGGCTTGTTACAGGTTTAATCTCCAACAGATATATTAATTGATTTACTAATTTTTTTTACCAAGATAAAGTAAATCGCAACCATAGTTTCATAAAATAATTTATTTAAAAATCATACATAAATATACATACTACACAGATATGATACCGTTAAGATGGTCCCTCCTAACATACCCGATCCGAAACGCAAGGAAAACCATTATTGGATGAGGAAAGTAAATAATAATATGGGATATTGTTTCATTGTTTTGTTGATTGAATAGAATTAGGAACTGCCATTGATTTTGCATTGATTTTACCTTGCAGGTCAATTTGGCCTATTTTAGATTTTAATGAATACTGAGCACATATTAACTATTTGTTTATTTTGTTCAAATCATAAGGATCAATAGTGATAAGAATGTTAATGTCAATCTGGTCTGTCAGTTTTTTTTTTTTGTAAATTATTGTTGCTAAACCATGGCCTCAAGTTATAGATTGCTCCATAGTTGCAAATTACTTAAACCAATGTTGGTACCAGATAGTACCCAGTAGTTAAACCCAACATGTCAACACCTAGGTACTTGACAGATAAATGCATTCCTTAAAATTTGGAGGGAACTGACAATCCTATTTTTAATAGATTCATTCTTTATCTGGTTCTAGAGTATGACAGATAGTTTCGCTTAATGCGGATGTGAAAAGGTAGACCCTATCTTAGCCTAATTTTTTTGTAGTTACTAGTATGTGCTAGGATAGCTTAATTGCTGATTTTCTAAGTAGGCCTAAGAGTTTATAGGGCTCCTTGTTTTTGTTGTGTTAAATAAACCCCAGAAAAGGCCACATTCCATCTTCGGTAAGTTAGCACATGTTACATGCCTAAGTCATTTTCCTATTTTTTTCATCTAATTAATTTCTTATTTGCATGCTTTTCGGTTTAACTCAAAAGAACATCAATGCATCCAACTTTTTAGAGAGCAATTTTATAAAATTTAACTTACTTACCCACACAAAAATGCCATAAAATTGACAGCCATGTCGAACCTCATGTGTGGTCCCCATTTTTAGGCCTTCCTGTACCTTTCTGCTTATCCTCTGCTTCTGCTTTTGCTGCATTTTTATTGTTACTGCTTCCACCTCACTTGCTACTCCACGTGTTACCACATCAAGTCACTTGGATCATCACCTCCGGAACCTGCATTCCTTCCAATCGGCTACACCTAATACCGATTGCCCTCCACTACCTGCTAGACATTCTGGAAGCATCCTAACTGGTCGATCTGCTGCTGCCTCTTTTGACCCAAACGTATAGCTGCCAACAAAAGAGCCCCATTCAGATCAGGTGGGCCCTGCTACCAGTCGGAGATACTCAGAATTTCAGGTAGTCCCTTTTTCTTTTTTTGGCTTGGTTTCTTCAAGTATTGATTTATCGGTTCGTCGCAATTTATAGATTATTTTTTTTTTTGAATTAATATGTAGAAATAATCAGAGATTTTAAATTCAATTTAGTAAAATTGTTTATATAACCACCATCACTGATTTGATTTGAAATTGGGAACTGAGTATATACGTATATGCGAGGTATTGTCAGATGTACAATTGAATAAGTATTAAGTGCTAAATTATACTTTATTTTCTTTCTCATAATTTTAAATTTCATAATCATAACTTAAGTATTAAACCATTACTGTCTTGTATTTATTTTTTTTGAATTGAGGTTATAGATTAAATTAGTTGTCAATTATGACATTGATTTATCTTTCAATACTAAAGCTGGGTTTAACGATATAAAGCTGCGTTTTCTTTGCGTGCCCTAATAAAGGCTAATAATCATAACCCTGGAACCCACATTTAGGCATTGTGCGAGAAACAGTGCAATAAATTTGGCGCCTAACGTGTCAGTTCATGCTTTACCAATTTTTTTTTTCTGATAACTTTTGATTATATTAAACATTAGCAGTTAATTTTGATTAGTTGTTTTAGAAGGTTGACTTTACCATTCTTATTTTTTTGACGTTTTCATCAGTTCAGTGTTTCTTCTCATTTTAAAAAAAAAGAGAATTATCAAATTTTATTTGGGTTGGTGACCAATTACCAAAAACCAAGGAAATATCTTCAGGTGTTGTGGGGAAGGATAAATGATTCAAGTGTTATAGGATTACAGGGTGGTGTGAAGGTGAAATTTAATTTTAATTTTTTAATTTATTTATTTATTCATGCCAAAAACTATAAAGCTTTTACACAAGTCAGTCAAAAATATAACTCCAAAAAAGTATTAAACTGTAAAATTCGTTTTACCTAAGAACAAAAATAAAACACATATAAGCCTAAAAAGTAATGCTTAAAAACACTTAACACTAAAAGTCAAGAGACCCAGCCTATGCAATAGCACTGAAATTTGAGCTCAGGAATTCCTCAAATGAATAAAAAGCATTGGTGACTAAAAAATGTTTTACCCTTGTCTTATAAGCATTAAGAGGCAAATCCTTAACGGAGACCGGCAGGACATTAAAGAACTTAATTCCATAATAAGACACGCCATTACGGGTACGCTCGAGTCTCCTAAATGGTGCCACCAAGGAGCCGCTATTTCTGGTGTCATGACTGTGAGTGCTAGCATGAGTCGCAAACCTGGGTAGGTTTTCCCTAATGAATACAAGGCACAGAAGTATGAAGGCGCTTGGTAAGGTGAGAACTCTCAGAAGCCTGAAGTGGACCCTACAACAATCCCTGTATCCAATCTGCGCAATCACTCGCAGACATCGACGTTGCAATGCAAAAATCCTGGGCATATGCGCTGAATGACCCCAGTTTAGTAAGTTATACGTCATTAGAGAGTGAAAATATCCAAAGTAAGCTGTCCTGAGAGTACCTGCGGAGACAGACCCAGACAAATTGCGAATCAGGAAAGTACACCTTGATAATTTGGTTGACAATTCATCTATGTGACCTTGCCACGTCAAACCACTATCCAATCTAACACCCAGAAAATCCACAGACACACCTAAAGATTGTTGCTGGGAATCAACGTCCCGAAGGGAAAAAATTATATTTTGAGTTTTGGACTCATTTAAGCACAATCTATTGGAAACGGCCCAGTCTCTAAACTGAGAACAAGATTCTTGAGCCCTGAGCGAAATGTTTGCGCAACTCCTATTAGTACACAGGGATGTAGTATCATCAGCATACAAATAGAAAGTGCAATCAGGGTGACAAGTTGGTAGGTCATTAACAAATATAAGAAACAGGATAGGCCCGAGAACGGATCCCTGAGGCACTCCATGCTCAATCGATAAACTCTGAGACCTACATCTTCCAAAACAAACAAACTGACTTCGGTCACTCAAGTAGGACTGTAGCAGTGACAGACTTCTCGAACAAAATTTGTAGTGGTTGAGCTTTTGAAGAAGAATATTATGCTCCACACAATCAAAAGCCCTAGATAAATCGTAAAATGAGGCTTGGGAGTACAAAGCACTTTCAAATCCGTCAAGCACCGCGTCACACAGGTTCTGGACCGCACCAGTGGTGGAGTGTTTCTTTCTAAACCCATGTTGGTTCACATAAAATAAAGAGTTTTGTTCAAAATACTCCTCTATTTGAGTCTTGAGTAAAGACTCAAAAATCTTTCCAATGATAGGCACCAGAGAAATAGGACGGTAGTTTTCAACATCCACTTTTGAACCCTTCTTGTGAATAGGAATGACCTTAGCAATTTTAAGACAGGATGGAAATGTGCCCTCAAAGATAGCCAGGTTGATTAGTTTGGTCAGGGGAACAATAATTAAATTCTTAATAGTCTTTATGAGTCTGATATTCAAATCATATGGATCATTGCTTGCACTATTCTTCATGCCATCAATCACCTGACGGACCTGGATGAAAGTAACTTCAGCAAAGGAAAAGCCGGGTCCGCAAGGGCCAGTCAAATAAGCTAAAGGAGTCTCTTTTAGTTTGGCAGGAACATTCACGAAAGATTCATTAAAATGGCTGGCATTAATATCACTCAGCTCCGATTCCTTTACGCTAGGGTTCAGAGCTGTAATTACCCTCCACATTGCCCGGACAGGGTTACTTGACTGGCTAATGAAGTTGTCATTGACCTTTCTCTTCCTTGTCTGAATTTCAAGCCGGTATTTGATACGGTAGGTGCGGATAGTATCACTTGATATCAAATTGGGGTATTGTTGACTAGCCCGTCTTAAGAAACAGAGCCGTTCTCTCATTTCCCTGAGAGACTCACCAAACCACTTAGAAGCAGCTGAGCGCCTGGCGGTATTCGCTGATTTTGACTTCAGTGGAAAACACATTAAGTAAGCCTCGCTCAGAGATTTAACAAAAGAATTAAAAGAGATATCAACATCACCAGTATTGCCTATGAGGTCCCAATCAAAGTTCTCCACCGCATTATAATAATTTAACAACCCCCAATCTGTTATAGGGCGGTAACATATACGAACAGCGTCACCTCGAACGGGGATGCTCTGTTTAAATTGAAACACAATTCCCAAGTGATCAGACAATGATGGATCACAAATATTAGCATTACAATTGGAACTGGAGACAGTTGTAAAAATATTATCCAGACAATTCGAACCCCTCGTAGCACCTCTAGCAACTGGATAAAGCCCAAAGCAAGAAAACAAATCAACAACCCTCCTCGACTGTCTCTGGTTTAGATTAAACTTAACATTAAAGTCACCAGTGATGACATATTTTTTGTTAATTGTTAAGCTAGCAAGAAAACCCTCCAGACAACTGAGAAAATTGTCGAGATCGCCCAGTGGAGATCTGTAGATAGTAAATATGAGAAACTCACCATGTTGGATCCCCGCAATCTCAAAATCCATCTCACATGCTACTCCTTGGGGCAGAATACTGACAGACTCACAATTTAATCCATCACGCACATATATGCATACCCCGCCATGATTTCTGTTTATCCTGCAAAATTTGGAAACAAGATTAAATCCGTGTATATGGGTTACACCAATTTCCGCCTCAGACAGCCAGTGCTCATTGAAACAAAGGATATTAATATTGAGGTTCGATTCGAGGTATGCCTCAAGCTCTGGGACCTTAGAACGTAGAGATTGAATATTAAGATGAAGTATAACATTAAAATTAAAATTATAAAGTTCACTAGCATGCATTACTTTCTTTTGTTGTAATGTTGGCGCTTTCGGTTTAAAAACTTCCTGACAACAGCACCCAAGGGCCAGACTTTGCCCTCCAGAACATCCGTCATATTAAGAGAGGGAACTCCATAAGACGGAAAAAAGAAAGGGAAAGAAAAAAGAAAAAAGAAAGGGAAAGGAAAAAGAAAGAAAAGGGAAGAAAAGGAAAAATATTTTTTTTAAATTCTTGAATAGAGGTATTGTCGAGAAGAAGTAGTACTTTATAAAGTATCATAGAGATATATATTTTCTTTTATTATAGTTTGATTTGCTTTAGATAAATTGTTGGAACTTTGATTATGTAATTTTTTTAATGCGAACATCTATTTGTTGAAGTAATTATGAGTGATTAACATAATCGAAAAGTTTTTAAATATTTTGTTTTTTTTTATATTTTTTTTCTTTGATTTTTTTTTAAATCTGTTCATGCGCAGTACTGTAGTAAGTGTGTATAATAAGCTTATTTACTGGTATTACCTTTGATTGATTTTTAAGACTTCTTTTGGTTTATTTATTTATTTATTTATTTATTTTTTTTTGAAGTACGTGACTATTCTTACTTCTTATTAGTAGGTCTGAATGATAAATATAACTATAGTCTTAACTGCTCTTATACGTAGTGTATTTGCTGTTGGACTTTGTTTCCTTTTTTTTTTTTTTTTTTTCTTAGGAAAGGGTGGGGGTGTCCTTTGGATACTTAATCATATTTTCCTTTTAATTTTTTTTTTTAGCTTATTTATTTAATTAACGTTATTAAATTATATATAATATATCTATAAATATATATATTTTTTTGTCCCTCTATTTTGACATTTGAAATGGATGTTAATTATCTAGGTGGTGAGGAACTAAAATATGAGTTACACGGGATATTAAGACTCTCGGAAAGGATTATTGTGATGGAGAATCCAAACGGATTAATACCCTCTTGTTGCATTTGTACCAGCGTATCAATCGAGTCCATGCTGTGTCAGAAGTAGAGTCGGTTTTAAAAAATGAGATTGTAAGTTCATGCACTAAACTTTTTGGTGATCTTAATCTTGCTTCTCAAGGTATCATGCCTTCTTGCTCTTATGCCAACAAACCACCAGCTATTACCGTAACAGGAGCCACTCCATCTCACGAATCCCATGAATCCTTAAATACAGGAGACAACTTAGTAGTTTCAAATGACTTAATTGTTTTGAGTGATGAGGAATCTACACCTGTTGAAGAACTTGAACCGGAACGTGTTAATTCCAATGTTGCTGCCGCATCGACTAGCATGCATTACTTTCTTTTTTTTTTTTTTTTTTTTTTCTTAGGAAAGGGTGGGGGGTGTCCTTTGGATACTTAATCATATTTTCCTTTTAATTTTTTTTTTTAGCTTATTTATTTAATTAACGTTATTAAATTATATATAATATATCTATAAATATATATATTTTTTTGTCCCTCTATTTTGACATTTGAAATGGATGTTAATTATCTAGGTGGTGAGGAACTAAAATATGAGTTACACATTCGAGGTCTCCCATTAACCGGTTCTTTCGCTCAGAAACGGACCAGTCTTCGTGAGTCCTTGCGGTTGGAACGGGAGAAACACATTGATCCTCCTAGTTCCACTGCCTTCGACACGGATAGTGAGCTTTGCCTTTGTCGTAGTAAATTAATATCTATTGAACGGGATATTAAGACTCTCGGAAAGGATTATTGTGATGGAGAATCCAAACGGATTAATACCCTCTTGTTGCATTTGTACCAGCGTATCAATCGAGTCCATGCTGTGTCAGAAGTAGAGTCGGTTTTAAAAAATGAGATTGTAAGTTCATGCACTAAACTTTTTGGTGATCTTAATCTTGCTTCTCAAGGTATCATGCCTTCTTGCTCTTATGCCAACAAACCACCAGCTATTACCGTAACAGGAGCCACTCCATCTCACGAATCCCATGAATCCTTAAATACAGGAGACAACTTAGTAGTTTCAAATGACTTAATTGTTTTGAGTGATGAGGAATCTACACCTGTTGAAGAACTTGAAGCGGAACGTGTTAATTCCAATGTTGCTGCCGCATCGACTTCACAATGCCAGGTTGCAGAGCAGTCGAACCATTTGAATAATTTCCAGTCTGGTACTTCTACGTCCTTTGCACATTCAGCTATTAATAGGGAGTTGCCTCAGATTGAATCTCATAGCGATGCAGTACCCTATGGGACTACTTCTAATCCGTCTTTGACACAACAGTCTAGACCTCCACTCCAGGATTTATTGGAGCTTGCTCAAAGCAGTTGTCCTTATTTTAATCCTCAGCAGAGAACGTCAAGTACATCTGAGTCAAGACCTTCCTATGGTCGTTTCATGCAGCGCGACGGATCCAGAGTCTTTCAGTCTTCCGGAAATGAACTTAATTCAAAGTCCTCAATATCTTCGAATCCTATATCACAACCTCCTGTAAGTCAAATTAACTGTTATCCAGTGAGTTCAGAAAATGAGTCTCAATCAATGAGTCGTCAATCACAGGTTCGTTTTGGACCCCCCGTGGTTCATGCATCTCCTCCAGCAAACTCCACAGCTCATGGAGACAACTTGTCCCAGTCCATACCAATCAACGACTTAGTTCGTCATTTGGAAGAAGTAAATTTTTCTCCGACGGACACATCGAATCGAACTTACGGGCGTGAGCCGAGACAACTATCGCATCCCTCATACCATACACATGATGTGTTTCGATGGAATATTAAGTTTAATGGACAGACTAGTGTTAACGACTTTCTAGAGAGAGTTGAGGAAATACGTTTATCTCGAGGTGTACTTAAGGAGCAGTTACTCCGGTCTGCACCAGAGTTGTTTACTGGCGATGCCCTTCTTTGGTATCGTACCAATAAATTTGCCAGTTGGGATGATTTAGTAACTAAATTGAAAGATTCCTTTCGGCCTTATGACTATGAATATGGTTTGTGGGATGAAATACGTAGGCGCACCCAAGGATCACAAGAACGCGTCCTTACGTTTATTGTCGCAATGGAGAGTCTATTTCGAAAACTTTCAGAAAGTCCCTCCAAATCAGTCAAACTTAACCTTATTCGTCGAAATTTACTTCCTTATATTCAAAGTAGGCTTGCTATCCATGAAATCCATGATCTTCACGAGTTGACTAGGTTAAGTCGAGCAATTGAAGAGACCGAAGCCAGAGTGCAGAGATTTGTCCCACCCCCCACAAACATTAGACAGCTATTAGAACCTGAACTTGCCTACAGAAAACCCAGTCATCATGTAGCGTCAATTGAGTCTTATTCAGAGCCTAGTGATGTTAAGCCGATTATTCCTAATAATCATTCGGCTTATTCAACTTCTATAGATGCAGTTTCTTCTGTTGTAACCTGCTGGAATTGCGGTGACAGCGGACATCGTTTTCGTAAATGTTCTAAGCCCAAAACGTTCTTTTGTTTCCGATGCGGAAAGAGAGACGTTAGTGCAAAGACTTGTCCAACATGCTCAAAAAACGAGACATCGGCAAGAGCATAGGCCGTCCCTCTTGCCTATCTTTTGAATCGCAATCGGCTATTAGTCTATCCAAACATGTTCGTACTTCTGCCGTCCTTGATTTCGTCTTGGCACATGCCAAAAGTGATGAGCGTCCTTATCTGCACATAGACATTTTTGGAAAATCACTATTAGGTTTACTTGATAGTGGAGCATCTCGAACTATTATTGGTTCTGCCGGATGGTCTGTTTTGTCTACTTATTGCAACCTTAAACAATCTGGGGCCACTGAGTGCACTGTAGCCAATGGACAACAATGTTCAATAAAAGGAATTGTGACCTTACCTATGAGGCTTCGCACTCGCGTAGTCCTTATGGATGTTTTGGTTGTTCCCTCCCTACCCCATTCCTTGATCTTAGGTATTGATTTTTGGACTCGTATGGGGATCATACCTGACCTTAACACTGGGGAATGGCATTTCAAAGATGTTGCTCCATACTACTGTCACGAAACTGCCGCAATTCAATCCGTTGATACTCTGACTCCAACACAAAAAGGAACTCTCGATCGACTTATCGAGGATGTCTTTTCCAACATGAGTTCAACATTGGGTTGTACTAATTTGGTCAAGCTAGAAATCAGGACAAATTCAGCACCTATCAAACAGCGCTATTATCCTCTTTCCCGTGCCCTTCAAAAGGATGTCAATACTGAATTGGAACAAATGATTGCCAATGGTATTGTGGAACCATCTATTTCACCCTGGTCATCTCCAATAGTAATGGTTAAGAAAAAAACTGGCGAATGGCGTTTTTGTGTCGATTATCGCGCTTTAAATCGTGTGACCATCAAAGACAGTTATCCCATACCTTTTGTTTCTGCCACTTTAGATAAATTAAGAGATGCCAAGTTCCTTAGTACGTTGGATATTAAGTCCGCGTATTGGCAAAAACCTATTGCACCAGAATCTCGCCCTCTTACTGCATTTACAGTCCCTACTAGAGGACTTTTCCAATTTACCCGTATGCCCTTTGGGTTGACTAATGCCCCTGCAGTGTGGCAAAGACTGATCGATTCTGTTATTGGTGTTGACTTGGAGCCATACGTCTTCGTCTATCTTGACGACGTAATCATTTCCACCCCGTCGTTCGAGGAACATATTCGTGTTTTACGTGAGGTCATACAGAGGATCGTTAAGGCAGGTCTAACTCTTAACAGAGAGAAGTGTACCTTTTGTAAATCCGAGTTAAAATATTTGGGGTACATTGTTAATTCTTCCGGTCTACTAGTGGACCCCGATAAGATTGAGGCTATTCTGCGTATACCAACCCCCAAGACTGTTACTGATATTAGAAGAATTGTTGGACTCGCATCTTGGTATCGGAGGTTTGTCCCTAATTTTTCCACGATAGTATCTCCCTTGACCTCATTGACCATGAAGAACGTAAAGTTTGTATGGAGTCCTGAATGTGAAAATGCTTTTAATACTATTAAAGAGAAACTGGTCAGCGCACCGGTTTTATCATGTCCAGATTTTGATCTTCCTTTTATTATCCAATGTGACGCTTCCGATTTTGGACTTGGAGCTGTCCTTTATCAGGTTCAAGGTGACGAAGAGCACGCTATTTGTTTCCTAAGTAGGTCTCTTACCAAAAACGAGCGTCGGTATAGCACAACAGAAAAGGAATGTTTGGCTGTCATTTTCGCCATCGAAAAACTCAGACCATATGTGGAAGGTAGCCATTTTACAGTGGTAACTGACCACTATAGTCTGAAGTGGCTTAATTCAATCAAAGATCCTGTTGGTCGCATTGCTCGATGGGCTGTAAGGCTACAACAGTACGATTTTGACATAGTTCATCGTAAGGGTAAAGACAACATCGTCCCCGATGCATTATCTCGTTCGGTACCAGTGGTAGATGAGGTAGCACCTCTGAATGACATGTCAACGAACGATTCTTCTTTCCTGATCGACAAGTGGTATTCCCGCATGCTAAAACGCGTTAAAGAGCAACCATCTAAGTACCCACTATGGTGGATTTCTAATAATAAGCTCTATAAGCGCACTAAGTCAAAATACCCCGCTTTAGATAATCCTGACGATGCTTGGTTGCAGATTGTACCACGAAATCAACGATCTGATGTCATAAAGGCACATCACGATCCTCCCACCTGTGGTCATCTTGGAGTGTTTAAGACTCTTTCCCGTATTTCACAGAAATATTACTGGCCAAATATGAAGTGTGACGTAGCTAGGTATATTGCCCGATGTCACACTTGCTTAAGGACTAAACCTCTTCAAAAAGTCTCTTCTGGCCACCTTCTTAGTCCACAACCAACCCTGACTAGACCTTGGCAAATCCTCAGTGTAGACCTTGTGGGTCCCTTGCCTCGTTCTCGTTCTGGATATTCCTTCGTATTGTCAGTATATGATTTGTTCAGTAAGTATCCTCTCTTCTTTCCTTTACGAGTGGCTACCGCCAGCAGTATATTAAAATGGCTCGAGGACCATGTACTTTTGGTTTACGGAATCCCTGATAGAATCATTGCCGACAATGGACCTCAGTTTCGTAGTGGGGCTTTCCAAAATAAAATGCAAGAGTATGGTATCCAAATACGTTATACTGCTAATTACCACCCGCAGGCTAACCCTGTAGAGCGTGTCCACCGTGTTCTAAAAACCATAATCTCAAGCTATGTTGATGAGGATCATAGGACGTGGGATCTAATTTTGGCTAAGGCAGGTTGTGCAATCCGATCAGCAAGACACGAAGTTACGGGTCTAACCCCAAACTTTGTAATTTTTGGTAGAGAACTTCGATTTCTGTGTCCCACCCCGACTTTAATTTCTCCATCTAACCCTAATGATTCCGATCCAACTTTGCGATCGAAAACATTGGAAAAGGTATTTGTCGATGTTCAGAAAAGACTAAAAAGGGCTTGCGAGCAACGTAGTAGGCGTTATAACTTACGGCATCGCGATGAGCGTTTTCAACTTGGTCAGGAGGTATGGCAGAGAAATTATGTTATCTCTAATGCTGCCAAAAACTTTACTTCAAAGTTGGCGCCTAAATATCTTGGACCCTACAAGATCAGCAAAATTCTCTCTCCATGGTCCTACGAAGTTTCGGACTTGACAGGCCGTTGTCGTGGAGTTTGGCATGCTAAAGATTTAAAGGCCCATCCACCTGATAATAACGTTCAAGATCAAATCTAATGTTAGTATCTAAGTTATAAGTCAGCGTAAATTAATTATTATAATAGATTCGTTTCTTTGTAGTTATTTTGAGGGTTCTTATAATGTTGTATTATATTAAGTATTTTCAAGTTAGGATTTCTTTTATTAGTTATTTAGTTAGATTAGTTTTTCTTTATTAGGGATTGAATTTCCATTGCAAGTTTCAGGTAAACTTCCTTTTCAGGAAGGAGGGGTGTGTTACAGGTTTAATCTCCAACAGATATATTAATTGATTTACTAATTTTTTTTACCAAGATAAAGTAAATCGCAACCATAGTTTCATAAAATAATTTATTTAAAAATCATACATAAATATACATACTACACAGATATGATACCGTTAAGATGGTCCCTCCTAACATACCCGATCTGAAACGCAAAGAAAACCATTATTGGATGAGGAAAGTAAATAATAATATGGGATATTGTTTCATTGTTTTGTTGATTGAATAGAATTAGGAACTGCCATTGATTTTGCATTGATTTTACCTTGCAGGTCAATTTGGCCTATTTTAGATTTTAATGAATACTGAGCACATATTAACTATTTGTTTATTTTGTTCAAATCATAAGGATCAATAGTGATAAGAATGTTAATGTCAATCTGGTCTGTCAGTTTTTTTTTTTTTTGTAAATTATTGTTGCTAAACCATGGCCTCAAGTTATAGATTGCTCCATAGTTGCAAATTACTTAAACCAATGTTGGTACCAGATAGTACCCAGTAGTTAAACCCAACATGTCAACACCTAGGTACTTGACAGATAAATGCATTCCTTAAAATTTGGAGGGAACTGACAATCCTATTTTTAATAGATTCACTCTTTATCTGGTTCTAGAGTATGACAGATAGTTTCGCTTAATGCGGATGTGAAAAGGTAGACCCTATCTTAGCCTAATTTTTTTGTAGTTACTAGTATGTGCTAGGATAGCTTAATTGCTGATTTTCTAAGTAGGCCTAAGAGTTTATAGGGCTCCTTGTTTTTGTTGTGTTAAATAAACCCCAGAAAAGGCCACATTCCATCTTCGGTAAGTTAGCACATGTTACATGCCTAAGTCATTTTCCTATTTTTTTCATCTAATTAATTTCTTATTTGCATGCTTTTCGGTTTAACTCAAAAGAACATCAATGCATCCAACTTTTCAGAGAGCAATTTTATAAAATTTAACTTACTTACCCACACAAAAATGCCATAAAATTGACAGCCATGTCGAACCTCATGTGTGGTCCCCATTTTTAGGCCTTCCTGTACCTTTCTGCTTATCCTCTGCTTCTGCTTTTGCTGCATTTTTATTGTTACTGCTTCCACCTCACTTGCTACTCCACGTGTTACCACATCAAGTCGCTTGGATCATCACCTCCGGAACCTGCATTCCTTCCAATCGGCTACACCTAATACCGATTGCCCTCCACCACCTGCTAGACATTCTGGAAGCATCCTAACTGGTCGATCTGCTGCTGCGCAGGTATAGCTGCCAACAAAGGAGCCCCATTCAGATCAGGTGGGCCCTGCTACCAGTCGGAGATACTCAGAATTTCAGGTAGTCCCTTTTTCTTTTTTTGGCTTGGTTTCTTCAAGTATTGATTTATCGGTTCGTCGCAATTTATAGATTATTTTTTTTTGAATTAATATGTAGAAATAATCACAGATTTTAAATTCAATTTAGTAAAATTGTTTATATAACCACCATCACTGATTTGATTTGAAATTGGGAACTGAGTATATACGTATATGCGAGGTATTGTCAGATGTACAATTGAATAAGTATTAAGTGCTAAATTATCTTTATTTTCTTTCTCATAATTTTAAATTTCATAATCATAACTTAAGTATTAAACCATTACTGTCTTTGTATTTATTTTTTTTGAATTGAGGTTATAGATTAAATTAGTTGTCAATTATGACATTGATTTATCTTTCAATACTAAAGCTGGGTTTAACGATATAAAGCTGCGTTTTCTTTGCGTGCCCTAATAAAGGCTAATAATCATAACCCTGGAACCCACATTTAGGCATTGTGCGAGAAACAGTGCAATAGGCTATCTTGTATATGCGAAATAGTATATTTAAATTATATTTGAATGATAGATAACTGTAATAGAGTGAGATATGATTATTTTTTTAAAAAACAATTCATAAGAAAAATTTTAAAAATAATTTAAAGTACATCAAATGAACATCAAAAATTAAATTAGAATCAAATCGGACAATGCTATAATGATTAACTGTTCTATTTTCTTAACCGTGGTTATGTTTAAAACTTAAAAAGGATCATTTGGGTCATCTTGTATAACCTAAATATGAATTTTAAAATAAATGTGAATAATAGATAACCTTAATTAAGTGAGATATGACTATTTTTTTTAAACACAATACATCAAAATATTTTTAAAAATTATTTAGGGTTAATCAAATTAAATCTACAAATTAAATTAAAATTAAATCAGAACAATCTTTAACGCTATTAGTTATTATATTTTTTTAATTCTGGTTGTGTTCAAACCGTAAAAAACATCATTTGGCTATCTTGTATATGCGAAATAGTAAATTTAAATTACATTCGTATAGTAGATAACAGTAATAGAGTGAGATATGATTATTTTTTTAAAAAACAATTCATAAGAAAAATTTAAAAAATAATTTACACTACATTAAATAAACTTCAAAAATTAAATTGGAATCAAATCGGACAATGCTATAATGATTAATTGTTCTATTTTCTTAATCCTCGTTATGTCCAAAACTTAAAAAGGATCATTTGGGTCATCTTGATTAACCTAAATATTAATTTTAAAATAAATTTGAATAATAGATAACCGTAATTGAGTGAGATATGACTATTTTTTTTAAACACAATAAATCAAAATATTTTTAAAAATCATTTAGGGTTAATCAAATTATATCTAAAAATTAAATCGGAACAATCGTTAACGCTATTATTTATTATATTTTCTTAATTCTGGTTGTGTTCAAACCGTAAAAAACTTCATTTGGCTATCTTGTATATGCGAAATAGTAAATTTAAATTACATTCGAATAATAGATAAAAGTAATAGAGTGAGATATGATTATTTTTTTAAAAAACAATTCATAAGAAAAATTATAAAAATAATTTACAGTACATCAAATGAACTTTAAAAATTAAATTGGAATCAAATCGGGCAATGCTATAATGATTAACTGTTCTACTTTCTTAACCCTGGTTATGTCCAAAACTTAAAAAGGATCATTTGGGTCATCTTGTATAACCTAATTATTAATTTTAAATTACATTTGAATAATATATAATCGTAATTGAGTGAGATATGACTATTTTTTTAAACAAAATACATCAAAACTAAACAAAAATTATTTTTTTTAAAAAACAATTCATTAGAAAAATTTAAAAAATAATTTACAGTACATCAAATAAACTTCAAAAATTAAATTGGAATCAAATCGGACAATGCTATAATGATTGATTGTTCTATTTTCTTAACCCTGGTTATGTCCAAAACTTAAAAAGGATCGTTTGTGTTATCTTGTATAACCTAAATATCAATTTTAAAATAAATTTGAATAATAGATAACCGTAATTGAGTGAGATATGACTATTTTTTTGAAACACAATACATCAAAATATTTTAAAAAATTATTTAGTGTTAAACAAATTATATCTAAAAATTAAAATGAAATCATATCGGAACAATAGCTATAGGTAATAGTAATCGATTTGCTTTATCCTGGTTATGTCCAAAACATAAAAAGGATCATTTCAGTCATCTTGTATAACCTAAATAATAATTTTAAATTATATTTGAATAATAGATAACCGTAATTGAGTGAGATATGACTATTTTTTTAAACAAAATACATCAAAATATTTTTAAAAATTATTTAGGGTTAATCAAATTATATCTAAAAATTAAATCGGAACAATCTTTAACGCTATTAGTTATTATATTTTTTTAAATCTGGTTGTGTTCAAACCGTAAAAAACATCATTTGGCTATCTTGTATATGCGAAATAGTAAATTTAAATTACATTCGAATAGTAGATAACAGTAATAGAGTGAGATATGATTATTTTTTTAAAAAACAATTCATAAGAAAAATTTTAAAAATAATTTACACTACATTATATAAACTTCAAAAATTAAATTGTAATCAAATCGGACAATGCTATAATGATTAATTGTTATATTTTGTTAATCCTCGTTATGTCCAAAACTTAAAAAGGATCATTTGGGTCATCTTGTATATGCGAAATAGTAAATTTAAATTACATTCGAATAGTAGATAACAGTAATAGAGTGAGATATGATTATTTTTTTAAAAAACAATTCATAAGAAAAATTTTAAAAATAATTTACACTACATTAAATAAACTTCAAAAATTAAATTGGAATCAAATCGGACAATGCTATAATGATTAATTGTTCTATTTTCTTAATCCTCGTTATGTCCAAAACTTAAAAAGGATCATTTGGGTCATCTTGTATAACCTAAATATTAATTTTAAAATAAATTTGAATAATAGATAACCGTAATAGAGTGAGATATGACTATTTTTTTTAAACACAATACATCAAAATATTTTTAAAAATCATTTAGGGTTAATCAAATTATATCTAAAAATTAAATCAGAACAATCGTTAACGCTAATATTTATTATATTTTCTTAATTCTGGTTGTGTTCAAACCGTAAAAAATTCATTTGGCTATCTTGTATATGCGAAATAGTAAATTTAAATTACATTCGAATAATAGATAACAGTAATAGAGTGAGATATGATTATTTTTTTAAAAAACAATTCATAGGAAAAATTTTAAAAATAATTTACAGTACATCAAATGAACTTTAAAAATTAAATTGGAATCAAATCGGGCAATGCTATAATGATTAACTGTTCTACTTTCTTAACCCTGGTTATGTCCAAAACTTAAAAAGGATCATTTGGGTCATCTTGTATAACATAAATATTAATTTTAAATTACATTTGAATAATAGATAATCGTAATTGAGTGAGATATGACTATTTTTTTAAACAAAATACATCAAAACTAAACAAAAATTATTTTTTTTAAAAAACAATTTATTAGAAGAATTTAAAAAATAATTTACAGTACATCAAATGAACTTCAAAAATTAAATTGGAATCAAATCGGACAATGCTATAATGATTATTTGTTCTATTTTCTTAACCCTGGTTATGTCCAAAACTTAAAAAGAATCGTTTGTGTCATTTTGTATAACCTAAATATCAATTTTAAAATAAATTTGAATAATAGATAACCGTAATTGAGTGAGATATGACTATTTCTTTGAAACACAATACATCAAAATATTTTAAAAAATTATTTAGTGTTAAACAAATTATATCTAAAAATTAAAATGAAATCATATCGGAACAATAGCTATAGGTAATAGTAATCGATTTGCTTTATCCTGGTTATGTCCAAAACATAAAAAGGATCATTTCAGTCATCTTGTATAACCTAAATAATAATTTTAAATTATATTTGAATAATAGATAACCGTAATTGAGTGAGATATGACTATTTTTTTAAACAAAATACATCAAAATATTTTTAAAAATTATTTAGGGTTAATCAAATTATATCTAAAAATTAAATCGGAACAATCTTTAACGCTATTAGTTATTATATTTTTTTAATTCTGGTTGTGTTCAAACCGTAAAAAACATCATTTGGCTATCTTGTATATGCGAAATAGTAAATTTAAATTACATTCGAATAGTAGATAACAGTAATAGAGTGAAATATGATTATTTTTTTAAAAAACAATTCATAAGAAAAATTTTAAAAATAATTTACACTACATTAAATAAACTTCACAAATTAAATTGTAATCAAATCGGACAATACTATAATGATTAATTGTTATATTTTGTTAATCCTGGTTATGTCCAAAACTTAAAAAGGATCATTTGGGTCATATTGTATAACCTAAATATTAATTTTAAAATAAATTTGAATAATAGATAACCGTAATTGAGTGAGATATGACTATTTTTTTTAAACACAATACATCAAAATATTTTTAAAAATCATTTAGGGTTAATCATATTATATCTAAAAATTAAATCGGAACAATCGTTAACGCTATTATTTATTATATTTTCTTAATTCTGGTTGTGTTTAAACCGAAAAAAACATCATTTGGCTATCTTGTATATGCGAAATAGTAAATTTAAATTACATTCGAATAATAGATAACAGTAATAGAATTTACAGTACATCAAATGAACTTTAAAAATTAAATTGGAATCAAATCGGGCAATGCTATAATGATTAATTGTTATATTTTGTTAATCCTCGTTATGTCCAAAATTTAAAAAGGATCATTTGGGTCATCTTGTATAACCTAAATATTAATTTTAAAATAAATTTGAATAATAGATAACCGTAATTGAGTGAGATATGACTATTTTTTTTAAACACAATACATCAAAATATTTTTAAAAATCATTTAGGGTTAATCATATTATATTTAAAAATTAAATCGGAACAATCGTTAACGGTATTATTTATTATATTTTCTTAATTCTGGTTGTGTTTAAACCGTAAAAAACATCATTTGGCTATCTTGTATATGCGAAATAGTAAATTTAAATTACATTCGAATAATAGATAACAGTAATAGAGTGAGATATGATTATTTTTTAAAAAAACAATTTATAAGAAAAATTTTAAAAATAATTTACAGTACATCAAATGAACTTTAAAAATTAAATTGGAATCAAATCGGGCAATGCTATAATGATTAATTGTTATATGCTATTGCTAATTGATTGTTCTATTTTCTTAACCCTGGTTATGTCCAAAACTTAAAAAGGATCGTTTGTGTCATCTTGTATAACCTAAATATCAATTTTAAAATAAATTTGAATAATAGATAACCGTAATTAAGTGAGATATGACTATTTTTTTTAAACACAATACATCAAAATATCTTTAAAAATTATTTAGGGTTAATCAAATTATATCTACAAATTAAATTAAAATTAAATCAGAACAATCTTTAACGCTATTAGTTATTATATTTTTTTAATTCTGGTTGTGTTCAAACCGTAAAAAACATCATTTGGCTATCTTGTATATGCGAAATAGTAAATTTAAATTACATTCGAATAGTAGATAACAGTAATAGAGTGAGATATGATTATTTTTTTAAAAAACAATTCATAAGAAAAATTTTAAAAATAATTTACACTACATTAAATAAACTTCAAAAATTAAATTGTAATCAAATCGGACAATGCTATAATGATTAATTGTTATATTTTGTTAATCCTCGTTATGTCCAAAACTTAAAAAGGATCATTTGGGTCATCTTGTATAACCTAAATATTAATTTTAAAATAAATTTGAATAATAGATAACCGTAATTGAGTGAGATATGACTATTTTTTTTAAACACAATACATCAAAATATTTTTAAAAATCATTTAGGGTTAATCATATTATATTTAAAAATTAAATCGGAACAATCGTTAACGGTATTATTTATTATATTTTCTTAATTCTGGTTGTGTTTAAACCGTAAAAAACATCATTTGGCTATCTTGTATATGCGAAATAGTAAATTTAAATTACATTCGAATAATAGATAACAGTAATAGAGTGAGATATGATTATTTTTTAAAAAAACAATTTATAAGAAAAATTTTAAAAATAATTTACAGTACATCAAATGAACTTTAAAAATTAAATTGGAATCAAATTGGGCAATGCTATAATGATTAACTGTTCTACTTTCTTAACCCTGGTTATGTCCAAAACTTAAAAAGGATCATTTGGGTCATCTTGTATAACCTAAATATTAATTTTAAAATAAATTTGAATAATAGATAACCGTAATTGAGTGAGATATGACTATTTTTTTTAAACACAATACATCAAAATATTTTTAAAAATCATTTAGGGTTAATTATATTATATCAAAAAATTAAATCGGAACAATCGTTAACGCTATTATTTATTATATTTTCTTAATTCTGGTTGTGTTCAAACCGTAAAAAACATCATTTGGCTATCTTGTATATGCGAAATAGTAAATTTAAATTATATTCGAAAAATAGATTACTGTAATAGAGTGAAATATAATTATTTTTTTAAAAAGCAATTCATAAGAAAAATTTTAAAAATAATTTACAGTATATCAAATCAACTTCAAAATTTAAATTGGAATCAAATCGGACAATGCTATAATGATTAATTGTTATATTTTGTTAATCCTCGTTATGTCCAAAACTTAAAAAGGATCATTTGGGTCATCTTGTATAACCTAAATATTAATTTTAAAATAAATTTGAATAATAGATAACCGTAATTGAGTGAGATATGACTGTTTTTTTTAAACACAATACATCAAAATATTTTTAAAAATCATTTAGGGTTAATCATATTATATCTAAAAATTAAATCGGAACAATCGTTAACGCTATTATTTATTATATTTTCTTAATTCTGGTTGTGTTTAAACCGTAAAAAACATCATTTGGCTATCTTGTAAATGCGAAATAGTAAATTTAAATTACATTCGAATAATAGATAACAGTAATAGAGTGAGATATGATTATTTTTTTATAAAACAATTCATAAGAAAAATTTTAAAAATAATTTACAGTATATCAAATAACCTTCAAAAATTATATTGGAATCAAATCGGACAATGCTATAATGATTAATTGTTTTATTTTCTAAACCCTGGCTATGTCCAAAACTTAAAAAGGATCATTTGGGCCATCTTGTATAACCTAAATATCAATTTTAAAATAAATTTGAATAATAGATAACCGTAATTGAGTGAGATATGACTATTTTTTTAAACACAATACATTAAAATATTTAAAAAAATTACTTAAAGTTAAACAAATTATATCTAAAAATTAAATTGAAATCATATCGGGACAATAGCTATAGGTAATCGATTTTCTTTATTCTGGTTATGTCCAAAACTTAAAAAGGATCATTTGAGTCATCTTGATAACCTAAATATTAATTTTAAATTATATTTGAATAATTAATAACCGAAATAGAGTAAGATGTGACTATTTTTTTAAAACACAATATATAAAACTATTTTTAAAAATCATTTAGGGTTAATCAAATTATATCTAAAAATTAAATTAAAATTAGATCGGAACAATCGTTAACGCTATTATTTATTATATTTTCTTAATTCTGGTGGTGTTCAAACCTTAAAAAACATCATTTGGCTATCTTGTATATGCGAAATAGTAAATTTAAATTATATTTGAATAATAGATAACTGTAATAGAGTGAGATATGATTATTTTTTTAAAAAACAATTCATAAGAAAAATTTTAAAAATAATTTAAAGTACATCAAATGAACATCAAAAATTAAATTAGAATCAAATCGGACAATGCTATAATGATTAACTGTTCTACTTTCTTAACCGTGGTTAGGTTTAAAACTTAAAAAGGATCATTTGGGTCATCTTGTATAACCTAAATATGAATTTTAAAATAAATTTGAATAATAGATAACCGTAAATAAGTGAGATATGACTATTTTTTTTAAACACAATACATCAAAATATTTTTAAAAATTATTTAGAATTATTAAAAATCATTAAAAATCAAATTAGAAAATTAGAAAAATTATTAAAAATCGAATTATATCTACAAATTAAATTAAAATTAAATCAGAACAATCTTTAACGCTATTAGTTATTATATTTTTTTAATTCTGGTTGTGTTCAAACCGTAAAAAAAAACCTTTTGGCTATCTTGTATATGCGAAATAGTAAATTTAAATTACATTCGAATAGTAGATAACAGTAATAGAGTGAGATATGATTATTTTTTTAAAAAACAATTCATAAGAAAAATTTTAAAAATAATTTACACTACATTAAATAAACTTCAAAAATTAAATTGTAATCAAATCGGACAATGCTATAATGATTAATTGTTATATTTTGTTAATCCTGGTTATGTCCAAAACTTAAAAAGGATCATTTGGGTCATCTTGTATAACCTATATATTAATTTTAAAATAAATTTGAATAATAGATAACCGTAATTGAGTGAGATGTGACTATTTTTTTTAAACACAATACATCAAAATATTTTTAAAAATCATTTAGGGTTAATCATATTATACCTAAAAATTAAATCGGAACAATCGTTAACGCTATTATTTATTATATTTTCTTAATTCTGGTTGTGTTTAAACCGTAAAAAACATCATTTGGCTATCTTGTATATGCGAAATAGTAAATTTAATTTAAAATTCATATTCATTTAAATTTAAATTCATAGGAAAAATTTTAAAAATAATTTACACTACATTAAATAAACTTCAAAAATTAAATTGGAATCAAATCGGACAATGCTATAATGATTAACTGTTCTACTTTCTTAACCCTGGTTATGTCCAAAACTTAAAAAGGATCGTTTGTGTCATCTTGTATAACCTAAATATCAATTTTAAAATAAATTTGAATAATAGATAACCGTAATTGAGTGAGATATGACTATTTTTTTGAAACACAATACATCAAAATATTTAAAAAAATTATTTAGTGTTAAACAAATTATATCTAAAAATTAAAATGAAGTCATATCGGAACAATAGCTATAGGTAATAGTAATCGATTTGCTTTATCCTGGTTATGTCCAAAACATAAAAAGGATCATTTCAGTCATCTTGTATAACTTAAATAATAATTTTAAATTATATTTGAATAATAGATAACCGTAATTGAGTGAGATATGACTATTTTTTTAAACAAAATACATCAAAATATTTTTAAAAATCATTTAGGGTTAATCAAATTATATCTAAAAATTAAATCGGAACAATCTTTAACGCTATTAGTTATTATATTTTTTTTAATTCTGGTTGTGTTCAAACCGTAAAAAACATCATTTGGCTATCTTGTATATGCGAAATAGTAAATTTAAATTACATTCGAATAGTAGATAACAGTAATAGAGTGAGATATGATTATTTTTTTAAAAAACAATTCATAAGAAAAATTTTAAAAATAATTTACACTACATTAAATAAACTTCAAAAATTAAATTGGAATCAAATCGGACAATGCTATAATGATTAATTGTTCTATTTTCTTAATCCTCGTTATGTCCAAAACTTAAAAAGGATCATTTGGGTCATCTTGTATAACCTAAATATTAATTTTAAAATAAATTTGAATAATAGATAACCGTAATTGAGTGAGATATGACTATTTTTTTTTAACACAATACATCACAATATTTTTAAAAATCATTTAGGGTTAATCATATTATATCTAAAAATTAAATCGGAACAATCGTTAACGCTATTATTTATTATATTTTCTTAATTCTGGTTGTGTTTAAACCGTAAAAAACATCATTTGGCTATCTTGTAAATGCGAAATAGTAAATTTAAATTACATTCGAATAATAGATAACAGTAATAGAGTGAGATATGATTATTTTTTTAAAATACCATTTATAAGAAAAATTTTAAAAATAATTTACAGTACATCAAATGAACTTTAAAAATTAAATTGGAATCAAATCGGGCAATGCTATAATGATTAACTGTTCTACTTTCTTAACCCTGGTTATGTTCAAAACTTAAAAAGGATCATTTGGGTCATCTTGTATAACCTAAATATTAATTTTAAAATAAATTTGAATAATAGATAACCGTAATTGAGTGAGATATGACTTTTTTCTTTAAACACAATACATCAAAATATTTTTAAAAATCATTTAGGGTTAATCAAATTATATCAAAAAATTGATTTAAAATTAAATCGAAACAATCGTTACCGCTATTAGTTATTATATTTTCTTAGTTCTGGTTGTGTTCAAACCGTAAAAAACATCATTTGGCTATCTTGTATATGCGAAATGTTAAATTTAATTTATATTCGAATAATAGATAACAGTAATAGAGTGAGATATGATTATTTTTTTATAAAACAATTCATAAGAAAAATTTTAAAAATAATTTACAGTATATCAAATAACCTTCAAAAATTAAATTGGAATCAAATCGGACAATGCTATAATGATTAATTGTTCTATTTTCTAAACCCTGGTTATGTCCAAAACTTAAAAAGGATCATTTGGGCCATCTTGTGTAACCTAAATAATAATTTTAAAATAAATTTGAATAACAGATAACCGTAATTGAGTGAGATATGACTATTTTTTTAAACACATAACATTAAAATATTTAAAAAAATTACTTAAAGTTAAACAAATTATATCTAAAAATTAAATTGAAATCATATCGGGACAATAGCTATAGGTAATAGTAATCGATTTTCTTTATTCTGGTTATGTCCAAAACTTAAAAAGGATCATTTAAGTCATCTTGATAACCTAAATATTAATTTTAAATTATATTTGAATAATTAATAACCGAAATAGAGTAAGATGTGACTATTTTTTTAAAACACAATATATAAAACTATTTTTAAAAATCATTTAGGGTTAATCAAATTATATCTAAAAATTAAATTAAAATTAAATCGGAACAATCGTTAACGCTATTATTTATTATATTTTCCTAATTCTGGTGGTGTTCAAACCGTAAAAAACATCATATGGCTATCTTGTATATGCGAAATAGTAAATTTAAATTATATTTGAATAATAGATAACTGTAATAGAGTGAGATATGATTATTTTTTTAAAAAACAATTCATAAGAAAAATTTTAAAAATTATTTAAAGTACATCAAATGAACATCAAAAATTAAATTAAAATCAAATCGGACAATGCTATAATGATTAACTGTTCTACTTTCTTAACCGTGGTTATGTTTAAAACTTAAAAAGGATCATTTGGGTCATCTTGTATAACCTAAATATGAATTTTAAAATAAATTTGAATAATAGATAACCGTAATTAAGTGAGATATGACTATTTTTTTTAAACACAATACATCAAAATATTTTTAAAAAATATTTAGGGTTAATCAAATTATATCTACAAATTAAATTAAAATTAAATCAGAACAATCTTTAACGCTATTAGTTATTATATTTTTTTAATTCTGGTTGTGTTCAAACCGTAAAAAACATCATTTGGCTATCTTGTATATGCCAAATAGTAAATTTAAATTACATTCGAATAGTAGATAACAGTAATAGAGTGAGATATGATTATTTTTTTAAAAAACAATTCATAAGAAAAATTTTAAAAATAATTTACAGTACATCAAATGAACTTTAAAAATTAAATTGGAATCAAATCGGGCAATGCTATAATGATTAACTGTTCTACTTTCTTAACCCTGGTTATGTCTAAAACTTAAAAAGGATCATTTGGGTCATCTTGTATAACCTAAATATGAATTTTAAAATAAATTTGAATAATAGATAACCGTAATTAAGTGAGATATGACTATTTTTTTTAAACACAATACATCAAAATATTTTTAAAAATCATTTAGGGTTAATTATATTATATCTAAAAATTAAATCGGAACAATCGTTAACGCTATTATTTATTATATTTTCTTAATTCTGGTTGTGTTTAAACCGTAAAAAACATCATTTGGCTATCTAGTATATGCGAAATAGTAAATTTAAATTACATTCGAATAATAGATAACAGTAATAGAGTGAGATATGATTATTTTTTTAAAAAACAATTCATAAGAAAAATTTTAAAAATTATTTAAAGTACATCAAATGAACATCAAAAAATAAATTAGAATCAAATCGGACAATGCTATAATGATTAGCTGTTCTACTTTCTTAACCGTGGTTATGTTTAAAACTTAAAAAGGATCATTTGGGTCATCTTGTATAACCTAAATATGAATTTTAAAATAAATTTGAATAATAGATAACCGTAATTAAGTGAGATATGACTATTTTTTTTAAACACAATACATCAAAATATTTTTAAAAATTATTTAGAGTTAATCAAATTATATACATAAATTAAATTAAAATTAAATCAGAACAATCTTTAACGCTATTAGTTATTATATTTTTTTAATTCTGGTTGTGTTCAAACCGTAAAAAACATCATTTGGCTATCTTGTATATGCGAAATAGTAAATTTAAATTACATTCGAATAGTAGATAACAGTAATAGAGTGAGATATGATTATTTTTTTAAAAAACAATTCATAAGAAAAATTTTAAAAATAATTTACACTACATTAAATAAACTTCAAAAATTAAATTGGAATCAAATCGGACAATGCTATAATGATTAATTGTTCTATTTTCTTAATCCTCGTTATGTCCAAAACTTAAAAAGGATCATTTGGGTCATCTTGTATAACCTAAATATTAATTTTAAAATAAATTTGAATAATAGATAACCGTAATTGAGTGAGATATGACTATTTTTTTTTAACACAATACATCACAATATTTTTAAAAATCATTTAGGGTTAATCATATTATATCTAAAAATTAAATCGGAACAATCGTTAACGCTATTATTTATTATATTTTCTTAATTCTGGTTGTGTTTAAACCGTAAAAAACATCATTTGGCTATCTTGTAAATGCGAAATAGTAAATTTAAATTACATTCGAATAATAGATAACAGTAATAGAGTGAGATATGATTATTTTTTAAAAAAACAATTTATAAGAAAAATTTTAAAAATAATTTACAGTACATCAAATGAACTTTAAAAATTAAATTGGAATCAAATCGGGCAATGCTATAATGATTAACTGTTCTAATTTCTTAACCCTGGTTATGTCCAAAACTTAAAAAGGATCATTTGGGTCATCTTGTATAACCTAAATATTAATTTTAAAATAAATTTGAATAATAGATAACCGTAATTGAGTAAGATATGACTTTTTTCTTTAAACACAATACATCAAAATATTTTTAAAAATCATTTAGGGTTAATCAAATTATATCTAAAAATTGATTTAAAATTAAATCGAAACAATCGTTACCGCTATTAGTTATTATATTTTCTTAGTTCTGGTTGTGTTCAAACCGTAAAAAACATCATTTGGCTATCTTGTATATGCGAAATAGTAAATTTAATTTATATTCGAAGAATAGATAACAGTAATAGAGTGAGATATGATTATTTTTTTAAAATACCATTTATAAGAAAAATTTTAAAAATAATTTACAGTACATCAAATGAACTTTAAAAATTAAATTGGAATTAAATCGGGCAATGCTATAATGATTAACTGTTCTACTTTCTTAACCCTGGTTATGTTCAAAACTTAAAAAGGATCATTTGGGTCATCTTGTATAACCTAAATATTAATTTTAAAATAAATTTGAATAATAGATAACCGTAATTGAGTGAGATATGACTTTTTTCTTTAAACACAATACATCAAAATATTTTTAAAAATCATTTAGGGTTAATCAAATTATATCAAAAAATTGATTTAAAATTAAATCGAAACAATCGTTACCGCTATTAGTTATTATATTTTCTTAGTTCTGGTTGTGTTCAAACCGTAAAAAACATCATTTGGCTATCTTGTATATGCGAAATGTTAAATTTAATTTATATTCGAATAATAGATAACAGTAATAGAGTGAGATAAGATTATTTTTTTATAAAACAATTCATAAGAAAAATTTTAAAAATAATTTACAGTATATCAAATAACCTTCAAAAATTAAATTGGAATCAAATCGGACAATGCTATAATGATTAATTGTTCTATTTTCTAAACCCTGGTTATGTCCAAAACTTAAAAAGGATCATTTGGGCCATCTTGTGTAACCTAAATAATAATTTTAAAATAAATTTGAATAATAGATAACCGTAATTGAGTGAGATATGACTATTTTTTTAAACACATAACATTAAAATATTTAAAAAAATTACTTAAAGTTAAACAAATTATATCTAAAAATTAAATTGAAATCATATCGGGACAATAGCTATAGGTAATAGTAATCGATTTTCTTTATTCTGGTTATGTCCAAAACTTAAAAAGGATCATTTGAGTCATCTTGATAACCTAAATATTAATTTTAAATTATATTTGAATAATTAATAACCGAAATAGAGTAAGATGTGACTATTTTTTTAAAACACAATATATAAAACTATTTTTAAAAATCATTTAGGGTTAATCAAATTATATCTAAAAATTAAATTAAAATTAAATCGGAACAATCGTTAACGCTATTATTTATTATATTTTCCTAATTCTGGTGGTGTTCAAACCGTAAAAAACATCATATGGCTATCTTGTATATGCGAAATAGTAAATTTAAATTATATTTGAATAATAGATAACTGTAATAGAGTGAGATATGATTATTTTTTTAAAAAACAATTCATAAGAAAAATTTTAAAAATTATTTAAAGTACATCAAATGAACATCAAAAATTAAATTAAAATCAAATCGGACAATGCTATAATGATTAACTGTTCTACTTTCTTAACCGTGGTTATGTTTAAAACTTAAAAAGGATCATTTGGGTCATCTTGTATAACCTAAATATGAATTTTAAAATAAATTTGAATAATAGATAACCGTAATTAAGTGAGATATGACTATTTTTTTTAAACACAATACATCAAAATATTTTTAAAAAATATTTAGGGTTAATCAAATTATATCTACAAATTAAATTAAAATTAAATCAGAACAATCTTTAACGCTATTAGTTATTATATTTTTTTAATTCTGGTTGTGTTCAAACCGTAAAAAACATCATTTGGCTATCTTGTATATGTCAAATAGTAAATTTAAATTACATTCGAATAGTAGATAACAGTAATAGAGTGAGATATGATTATTTTTTTAAAAAACAATTCATAAGAAAAATTTTAAAAATAATTTACAGTACATCAAATGAACTTTAAAAATTAAATTGGAATCAAGTCGGGCAATGCTATAATGATTAACTGTTCTACTTTCTTAACCCTGGTTATGTCTAAAACTTAAAAAGGATCATTTGGGTCATCTTGTATAACCTAAATATGAATTTTAAAATAAATTTGAATAATAGATAACCGTAATTAAGTGAGATATGACTATTTTTTTTAAACACAATACATCAAAATATTTTTAAAAATCATTTAGGGTTAATTATATTATATCTAAAAATTAAATCGGAACAATCGTTAACGCTATTATTTATTATATTTTCTTAATTCTGGTTGTGTTTAAACCGTAAAAAACATCATTTGGCTATCTAGTATATGCGAAATAGTAAATTTAAATTACATTCGAATAATAGATAACAGTAATAGAGTGAGATATGATTATTTTTTTAAAAAACAATTCATAAGAAAAATTTTAAAAATTATTTAAAGTACATCAAATGAACATCAAAAAATAAATTAGAATCAAATCGGACAATGCTATAATGATTAGCTGTTCTACTTTCTTAACCGTGGTTATGTTTAAAACTTAAAAAGGATCATTTGGGTCATCTTGTATAACCTAAATATGAATTTTAAAATAAATTTGAATAATAGATAACCGTAATTAAGTGAGATATGACTATTTTTTTTAAACACAATACATCAAAATATTTTTAAAAATTATTTAGAGTTAATCAAATTATATACATAAATTAAATTAAAATTAAATCAGAACAATCTTTAACGCTATTAGTTATTATATTTTTTTAATTCTGGTTGTGTTCAAACCGTAAAAAACATCATTTGGCTATCTTGTATATGCGAAATAGTAAATTTAAATTACATTCGAATAGTAGATAACAGTAATAGAGTGAGATATGATTATTTTTTTAAAAAACAATTCATAAGAAAAATTTTAAAAATAATTTACACTACATTAAATAAACTTCAAAAATTAAATTGGAATCAAATCGGACAATGCTATAATGATTAATTGTTCTATTTTCTTAATCCTCGTTATGTCCAAAACTTAAAAAGGATCATTTGGGTCATCTTGTATAACCTAAATATTAATTTTAAAATAAATTTGAATAATAGATAACCGTAATTGAGTGAGATATGACTATTTTTTTTTAACACAATACATCACAATATTTTTAAAAATCATTTAGGGTTAATCATATTATATCTAAAAATTAAATCGGAACAATCGTTAACGCTATTATTTATTATATTTTCTTAATTCTGGTTGTGTTTAAACCGTAAAAAACATCATTTGGCTATCTTGTAAATGCGAAATAGTAAATTTAAATTACATTCGAATAATAGATAACAGTAATAGAGTGAGATATGATTATTTTTTAAAAAAACAATTTATAAGAAAAATTTTAAAAATAATTTACAGTACATCAAATGAACTTTAAAAATTAAATTGGAATCAAATCGGGCAATGCTATAATGATTAACTGTTCTAATTTCTTAACCCTGGTTATGTCCAAAACTTAAAAAGGATCATTTGGGTCATCTTGTATAACCTAAATATTAATTTTAAAATAAATTTGAATAATAGATAACCGTAATTGAGTAAGATATGACTTTTTTCTTTAAACACAATACATCAAAATATTTTTAAAAATCATTTAGGGTTAATCAAATTATATCTAAAAATTGATTTAAAATTAAATCGAAACAATCGTTACCGCTATTAGTTATTATATTTTCTTAGTTCTGGTTGTGTTCAAACCGTAAAAAACATCATTTGGCTATCTTGTATATGCGAAATAGTAAATTTAATTTATATTCGAAGAATAGATAACAGTAATAGAGTGAGATATGATTATTTTTTTAAAATACCATTTATAAGAAAAATTTTAAAAATAATTTACAGTACATCAAATGAACTTTAAAAATTAAATTGGAATTAAATCGGGCAATGCTATAATGATTAACTGTTCTACTTTCTTAACCCTGGTTATGTTCAAAACTTAAAAAGGATCATTTGGGTCATCTTGTATAACCTAAATATTAATTTTAAAATAAATTTGAATAATAGATAACCGTAATTGAGTGAGATATGACTTTTTTCTTTAAACACAATACATCAAAATATTTTTAAAAATCATTTAGGGTTAATCAAATTATATCAAAAAATTGATTTAAAATTAAATCGAAACAATCGTTACCGCTATTAGTTATTATATTTTCTTAGTTCTGGTTGTGTTCAAACCGTAAAAAACATCATTTGGCTATCTTGTATATGCGAAATGTTAAATTTAATTTATATTCGAATAATAGATAACAGTAATAGAGTGAGATAAGATTATTTTTTTATAAAACAATTCATAAGAAAAATTTTAAAAATAATTTACAGTATATCAAATAACCTTCAAAAATTAAATTGGAATCAAATCGGACAATGCTATAATGATTAATTGTTCTATTTTCTAAACCCTGGTTATGTCCAAAACTTAAAAAGGATCATTTGGGCCATCTTGTGTAACCTAAATAATAATTTTAAAATAAATTTGAATAATAGATAACCGTAATTGAGTGAGATATGACTATTTTTTTAAACACATAACATTAAAATATTTAAAAAAATTACTTAAAGTTAAACAAATTATATCTAAAAATTAAATTGAAATCATATCGGGACAATAGCTATAGGTAATAGTAATCGATTTTCTTTATTCTGGTTATGTCCAAAACTTAAAAAGGATCATTTGAGTCATCTTGATAACCTAAATATTAATTTTAAATTATATTTGAATAATTAATAACCGAAATAGAGTAAGATGTGACTATTTTTTTAAAACACAATATATAAAACTATTTTTAAAAATCATTTAGGGTTAATCAAATTATATCTAAAAATTAAATTAAAATTAAATCGGAACAATCGTTAACGCTATTATTTATTATATTTTCCTAATTCTGGTGGTGTTCAAACCGTAAAAAACATCATATGGCTATCTTGTATATGCGAAATAGTAAATTTAAATTATATTTGAATAATAGATAACTGTAATAGAGTGAGATATGATTATTTTTTTAAAAAACAATTCATAAGAAAAATTTTAAAAATTATTTAAAGTACATCAAATGAACATCAAAAATTAAATTAAAATCAAATCGGACAATGCTATAATGATTAACTGTTCTACTTTCTTAACCGTGGTTATGTTTAAAACTTAAAAAGGATCATTTGGGTCATCTTGTATAACCTAAATATGAATTTTAAAATAAATTTGAATAATAGATAACCGTAATTAAGTGAGATATGACTATTTTTTTTAAACACAATACATCAAAATATTTTTAAAAAATATTTAGGGTTAATCAAATTATATCTACAAATTAAATTAAAATTAAATCAGAACAATCTTTAACGCTATTAGTTATTATATTTTTTTAATTCTGGTTGTGTTCAAACCGTAAAAAACATCATTTGGCTATCTTGTATATGTCAAATAGTAAATTTAAATTACATTCGAATAGTAGATAACAGTAATAGAGTGAGATATGATTATTTTTTTAAAAAACAATTCATAAGAAAAATTTTAAAAATAATTTACAGTACATCAAATGAACTTTAAAAATTAAATTGGAATCAAGTCGGGCAATGCTATAATGATTAACTGTTCTACTTTCTTAACCCTGGTTATGTCTAAAACTTAAAAAGGATCATTTGGGTCATCTTGTATAACCTAAATATGAATTTTAAAATAAATTTGAATAATAGATAACCGTAATTAAGTGAGATATGACTATTTTTTTTAAACACAATACATCAAAATATTTTTAAAAATCATTTAGGGTTAATTATATTATATCTAAAAATTAAATCGGAACAATCGTTAACGCTATTATTTATTATATTTTCTTAATTCTGGTTGTGTTTAAACCGTAAAAAACATCATTTGGCTATCTAGTATATGCGAAATAGTAAATTTAAATTACATTCGAATAATAGATAACAGTAATAGAGTGAGATATGATTATTTTTTTAAAAAACAATTCATAAGAAAAATTTTAAAAATTATTTAAAGTACATCAAATGAACATCAAAAAATAAATTAGAATCAAATCGGACAATGCTATAATGATTAACTGTTCTACTTTCTTAACCGTGGTTATGTTTAAAACTTAAAAAGGATCATTTGGGTCATCTTGTATAACCTAAATATGAATTTTAAAATAAATTTGAATAATAGATAACCGTAATTAAGTGAGATATGACTATTTTTTTTAAACACAATACATCAAAATATTTTTAAAAATTATTTAGGGTTAATCAAATTATATCTACAAATTAAATTAAAATTAAATCAGAACAATCTTTAACGCTATTAGTTATTATATTTTTTTAATTCTGGTTGTGTTCAAACCGTTAAAAACATCATTTGGCTATCTTGTATATGCCAAATAGTAAATTTAAATTACATTCGAATAGTAGATAACAGTAATAGAGTGAGATATGATTATTTTTTTAAAAAACAATTCATAAGAAAAATTTTAAAAATAATTTACAGTACATCAAATGAACTTTAAAAATTAAATTGGAATCAAGTCGGGCAACGCTATAATGATTAACTGTTCTACTTTCTTAACCCTGGTTATGTCTAAAACTTAAAAAGGATCATTTGGGTCATCTTGTATAACCTAAATATGAATTTTAAAATAAATTTGAATAATAGATAACCGTAATTAACTGAGATATGACTATTTTTTTTAAACACAATACATCAAAATATTTTTAAAAATCATTTAGGGTTAATTATATTATATCTAAAAATTAAATCGGAACAATCGTTAACGCTATTATTTATTATATTTTCTTAATTCTGGTTGTGTTTAAACCGTAAAAAACATCATTTGGCTATCTAGTATATGCGAAATAGTAAATTTAAATTACATTCGAATAATAGATAACAGTAATAGAGTGAGATATAATTATTTTTTTAAAAAACATTTTATAAGAAAAATTTTAAAAATAATTTACAGTACATCAAATGAACTTTAAAAATTAAATTGTAATCAAATCGGGCAATGCTATAATGATTGATTGTTCTATTTTCCTAACCCTGGTTATGTCCAAAACTTAAAAAGGATCGTTTGTGTCATCTTGTATAACCTAAATATCAATTTTAAAATAAATTTGAATAATAGATAACCGTAATTGAGTGAGATATGACTATTTTTTTGAAACACAATACATCAAAATATTTTAAAAAATTATTTAGTGTTAAACAAATTATATCTAAAAATTAAAATGAAATCATATCGGAACAATAGCTATAGGTAATAGTAATCGATTTGCTTTATCCTGGTTATGTCCAAAACATAAAAAGGATCATTTCAGTCATCTTGTATCACCTAAATAATAATTTTAAATTATATTTGAATAATAGATAACCGTAATTGAGTGAGATATGACTATTTTTTTAAACAAAATACATCAATATATTTTTAAAAATCATTTAGGGTTAATCAAATTATATCTAAAAATTATATCGGAACAATCTTTAACGCTATTAGTTATTATATTTTTTTAATTCTGGTTGTGTTCAAACCGTAAAAAACATCATTTGGCTATCTTGTATATGCGAAATAGTAAATTTAAATTAAAATTCATATTCATTTAAATTTAAATTCATAGGAAAAATTTTAAAAATAATTTACACTACATTAAATAAACTTCAAAAATTAAATTGGAATCAAATCGGACAATGCTATAATGATTAATTGTTCTATTTTCTTAATCCTCGTTATGTCCAAAACTTAAAAAGGATCATTTGGGTCATCTTGTATAACCTAAATATTAATTTTAAAATAAATTTGAATAATAGATAACCGTAATTGAGTGAGATATGACTATTTTTTTGAAACACAATACATCAAAATATTTAAACAAATTATTTAGTGTTAAACAAATTATATCTAAAAATTAAAATGAAATCATATCGGAACAATAGCTATAGGTAATAGTAATCGATTTGCTTTATCCTGGTTATGTCCAAAACATAAAAAGGATCATTTCAGTCATCTTGTATAATCTAAATAATAATTTTAAATTATATTTGAATAATAGATAACCATAATTGAGTGAGATATGACTATTTTTTTAAACAAAATACATCAAAACATTTTTAAAAATTATTAAGGGTTAATCAAATTATATCTAAAAATTAAATTAAAATTAAATCGGAACAATCTTTAACGCTATTAGTTATTATATTTTCTTAATTCTGGTTGTGTTCAAACCGTATAAACATCATCTGGCATATACAAGAGTATATACGAAATAGTAAATTTAAATTACATTCGAATAACAGATAACAGTAATAGAGTGAGATATGATTATTTTTTTAAAAAACAATTTATAAGAAAAATTTTAAAAATAATTTACAGTACATCAAATGAACTTTAAAAATTAAATTGGAATCAAATCGGGCAATGCCATAATGATTAACTGTTCTACTTTCTTAACCCTGGTTATGTCCAAAACTTAAAAAGGATCATTTGGGTCATCTTGTATAACCTAAATATTAATTTTAAAATAAATTTGAATAATAGATAACCGTAATTGAGTGAGATATGACTTTTTTCTTCAAACACAATACATCAAAATATTTTTAAAAATCATTTAGGGTTAATCAAATTATATCTAAAAATTGATTTAAAATTAAATCGAAACAATCGTTACCGCTATTAGTTATTATATTTTCTTAGTTCTGGTTGTGTTCAAACCGTAAAAAACATCATTTGGCTATCTTGTATATGCGAAATAGTAAATTTAATTTATACTCGAATAATAGATAACAGTAATAGAGTGAGATATGATTATTTTTTTATAAAACAATTCATAAGAAAAATTTAAAAAATAATTTACAGTATATCAAATAACCTTCAAAAATTAAGTTGGAATCAAATCGGACAATGCTATAATGATTAATTGTTCAATTTTCTAAACCCTGGTTATGTCCAAAACTTAAAAAGGATCATTTGGGCCATCTTGTGTAACCTAAATAATAATTTTAAAATAAATTTGAATAATAGATAACCGTAATTGAGTGAGATATGACTATTTTTTTAAACACAATACATTAAAATATTTAAAAAAATTACTTAAAGTTAAACAAATTATATCTAAAAATTAAATTGAAATCATATCGGGACAATAGCTATAGGTAATAGTAATCGATTTTCTTTATTCTGGTTATGTCCAAAACTTAAAAAGGATCATTTGAGTCATCTTGATAACCTAAATATTAATTTTAAATTATATTTGAATAATTAATAACCAAAATAGAGTGAGATATGACTATTTTTTTAAAACACAATATATAAAACTATTTTTAAAAATCATTTAGGGTTAATCAAATTATATCTAAAAATTAAATTAAAATTAAACCGGAACAATCGTTAACGCTATTATTTATTATATTTTCTTAATTCTGGTGGTGTTCAAACCGTAAAAAACATCATTTGGCTATCTTGTATATGCAAAATAGTAAATTTAAATTATATTTGAATAATAGATAACTGTAATAGAGTGAGATATGATTATTTTTTTAAAAAACCATTCATAAGAAAAATTTTAAAAATAATTTAAAGTACATCAAATGAACATCAAAAATTAAATTAGAATCAAATCAGATAATGCTATAATGATTAACTGTTCTACTTTCTTAACCGTGGTTATGTTTAAAACTTAAAAAGGATCATTTGGGTCATCTTGTATAACCTAAATATGAATTTTAAAATAAATTTGAATAATAGATAACCGTAATTAAGTGAGATATGACTATTTTTTTTAAACACAATACATCAAAATATTTTTAAAAATTATTTAGGGTTAATCAAATTATATATATAAATTAAATTAAAATTAAATCAGAACAATCTTTAACGCTATTAGTTATTATATTTTTTTAATTCTGGTTGTGTTCAAACCGTAAAAAACATCATTTGGCTATCTTGTATATGCGAAATAGTAAATTTAAATTACATTCGAATAGTAGATAACAGTAATAGAGTGAGATATGATTATTTTTTTAAAAAACAATTCATAAGAAAAATTTTAAAAATAATTTACACTAAGTTAAATAAACTTCAAAAATTAAATTGTAATCAAATCGGACAATGCTATAATGATTAATTGTTATATTTTGTTAATCCTCGTTATGTCCAAAACTTAAAAAGGATCATTTGGGTCATCTTGTATAACCTAAATATTAATTTTAAAATAAATTTGAATAATAGATAACCGTAATTGAGTGAGATATGACTATTTTTTTGAAACACAATACATCAAAATATTTAAAAAAATTATTTAGTGTTAAACAAATTATATCTAAAAATTAAAATGAAATCATATCGGAACAATAGCTATAGGTAATAGTAATCCATTTGCTTTATCCTGGTTATGTCCAAAACATAAAAAGGATCATTTCAGTCATCTTGTATAACCTAAATAATAATTTTAAATTATATTTGAATAATAGATAACCGTAATTGAGTGAGATATGACTATTTTTTTAAACAAAATACATCAAAATATTTTTAAAAATCATTTAGGGTTAATCAAATTATATCTAAAAATTAAATCGGAACAATCTTTAACGCTATTAGTTATTATATTTTTTTAATTCTGGCTGTGTTCAAACCGTAAAAAACATCATTTGGCTATCTTGTATATGCGAAATAGTAAATTTAAATTACATTCGAATAGTAGATAACAGTAATAGAGTGAGATATGATTATTTTTTTAAAAAACATTTCATAAGAAAAATTTTAAAAATAATTTACACTACATTAAATAAACTTCAAAAATTAAATTGGAATCAAATCGGACAATGCTATAATGATTAATTGTTCTATTTTCTTAATCCTCGTTATGTCCAAAACTTAAAAAGGATCATTTGGGTCATCTTGTATAACCTAAATATTAATTTTAAAATAAATTTGAATAATAGATAACCGTAATTGAGTGAGATATGACTATTTTTTTTAAACACAATACATCAAAATATTTTTAAAAATCATTTAGGGTTAATCAAATTATATCTAAAAATTAAATCGGAACAATCGTTAACGCTATTTATTATATTTTCTTAATTCTGGTTGTGTTCAAACCGTAAAAAACATCATTTGGCTATCTTGTATATGCGAAATAGTAAATTTAAATTATATTCGAATAATAGATAACAGTAATAGAGTGAGATATGATTATTTTTTTATAAAACAATTCATAACAAAAATTTTAAAAATAATTTACAAAATATCAAATAACCTTCAAAAATTAAATTGGAATCAAATCGGACAATGCTATAATGATTAATTGTTATATTTTGTTAATCCTCGTTATGTCCAAAACTTAAAAAGGATCATTTGGGTCATCTTGTATAACCTAAATATTAATTTTAAAATTAATTTGAATAATAGATAACCGTAATTGAGTGAGATATGACTATTTTTTTTAAACACAATACATCAAAATATTTTTAAAAATCATTTAGGGTTAATCAAAATATATCTAAAAATTAAATCGGAACAATCGTTAACGCTATTTATTATATTTTCTTAATTCTGGTTGTGTTCAAACCGTAAAAAACATCATTTGGCTATCTTGTATATGCGAAATAGTAAATTTAAATTACATTCGAATAGTAGATAACCGTAATTGAGTGAGATATGACTATTTTTTAAACACAATACATTAAAATATTTAAAAAAATTACTTAAAGTTAAACAAATTATATCTAAAAATTAAATTGAAATCATATCGGGACAATAGCTATAGGTAATAGTAATCGATTTTCTTTATTCTGGTTATGTCCAAAACTTAAAAAGGATCATTTGAGTCATCTTGATAACCTAAATATGAATTTTAAAATAAATTTGAATAATAGATAACCGTAAATAAGTGAGATATGACTATTTTTTTTAAACACAATACATCAAAATATTTTTAAAAATTATTTAGGGTTAATCAAATTATATCTACAAATTAAATTAAAATTAAATCAGAACAATCTTTAACGCTATTAGTTATTATATTTTTTTAATTCTGGTTGTGTTCAAACCGTAAAAACATCATTTGGCTATCTTGTATATGCGAAATAGTAAATTTAAATTACATTCGAATAGTAGATAACAGTAATAGAGTGAGATATGATTATTTTTTAAAAAAACAATTCATAAGAAAAATTTTAAAAATAATTTACACTACATTAAATAAACTTCAAAAATTAAATTTTAATCAAATCGGACAATGCTATAATGATTAACTGTTCTACTTTCTTAACCCTGGTTATGTCCAAAACTTAAAAAGGATTATTTGGGTCATCTTGTATAACCTAAATATTAATTTTAAAATAAATTTGAATAATAGATAACCGTAATTGAGTAAGATATGACTTTTTTCTTTAAACACAATACATCAAAATATTTTTAAAAATCATTTAGGGTTAATCAAATTATATCTAAAAATTGATTTAAAATTAAATCGAAACAATCGTTACCGCTATTAGTTATTATATTTTCTTAGTTCTGGTTGTGTTCAAACCGTAAAAAACATCATTTGGCTATCTTGTATATGCGAAATAGTAAATTTAATTTATATTCGAATAAAAGATAACAGTAATAGAGTGAGATATGATTATTTTTTTAAAAAACCATTTATAAGAAAAATTTTAAAAATAATTTACAGTACATCAAATGAACTTTAAAAATTAAATTGGAATCAAATCGGGCAATGCTATAATGAGTAACTGCTCTACTTTCTTAACCCTGGTTATGTTCAAAACTTAAAAAGGATCATTTGGGTCATCTTGTATAACCTAAATATTAATTTTAAAATAAATTTGAATAATAGATAACCGTAATTGAGTGAGATATGACTATTTTTTTTAAACACAATACATCAAAATATTTTAAAAAATTATTTAGTGTTAAACAAATTATATCTAAAAATTAAAATGAAATCATATCGGAACAATAGCTATAGGTAATAGTAATCCATTTGCTTTATCCTGGTTAAGTCCAAAACATAAAAAAGATCATTTCAGTCATCTTGTATAACCTAAATAATAATTTTAAATTATATTTGAATAATAGATAACCGTAATTGAGTGAGAAATGACTATTTTTTTAAACAAAATACATCAAAATATTTTTAAAAATCATTTAGGGTTAATCAAATTATATCAAAAATTAAATCGGAACAATCTTTAACGCTATTAGTTATTATATTTTTTTTAATCTGGTTGTGTTTAAACCGTAAAAAACATCATTTGGCTATCTTGTATATGCAAAATAGTACATTTAAATTACATTCGAATAATAGATAACAGTAATAGAGTGAGATATGATTATTTTTTTAAAAAACAATTCATAAGAAAAATTTTAAAAATAATTTACAGTACATCAAATGAACTTTAAAAATTAAATTGGAATCAAATCGGGCAATGCTATAATGATTAACTGTTCTACTTTGTTAACCCTGGTTATGTCCAAAACTTAAAAAGGATCATTTGGGTCATCTTGTATAACCTAAATATTAATTTTAAAATAAATTTGAATAATAGATAACCGTAATTGAGTAAGATATGACTTTTTTCTTTAAACACAATACATCAAAATATTTTTAAAAATCATTTAGGGTTAATCAAATTATATCTAAAAATTGATTTAAAATTAAATCGAAACAATCGTTACCGCTATTAGTTATTATATTTTCTTAGTTCTGGTTGTGTTCAAACCGTAAAAAACATCATTTGGCTATCTTGTATATGCGAAATAGTAAATTTAATTTATATTCGAATAATAGATAACAGTAATAGAGTGAGATATGATTATTTTTTTAAAAAACCATTTATAAGAAAAATTTTAAAAATAATTTACAGTACATCAAATGAACTTTAAAAATTAAATTGGAATCAAATCGGGCAATGCTATAATGATTAACTGTTCTACTTTCTTAACCCTGGTTATGTTCAAAACTTAAAAAGGATCATTTGGGTCATCTTGTATAACCTAAATATTAATTTTAAAATAAATTTGAATAATAGATAACCGTAATTGAGTGAGATATGACTTTTTTCTTTAAACACAATACATCAAAATATTTTTAAAAATCACTTAGGGTTAATCAAATTATATCAAAATATTGATTTAAAATTAAATCGAAACAATCGTTACCGCTATTAGTTATTATATTTTCTTAGTTCTGGTTGTGTTCAAACCGTAAAAAACATCATTTGGCTATCTTGTATATGCGAAATGTTAAATTTAATTTATATTCGAATAATAGATAACAGTAATAGAGTGAGATATGATTATTTTTTTATAAAACAATTCATAAGAAAAATTTTAAAAATAATTTACAGTATATCAAATAACCTTCAAAAATTAAATTGGAATCAAATCGGACAATGCTATAATGAATAATTGTTCTATTTTCTAAACCCTGGTTATGTCCAAAACTTAAAAAGGATCATTTGGGCCATCTTGTGTAACCTAAATAATAATTTTAAAATAAATTTGAATAATAGATAACCGTAATTGAGTGAGATATGACTATTTTTTTAAACACAATACATTAAAATATTAAAAAAAATTACTTAAAGTTAAACAAATTATATCTAAAAATTAAATTGAAATCATATCGGGACAATAGCTATAGGTAATAGTAATCGATTTTCTTTATTCTGGTTATGTCCAAAACTTTAAAAGGATCATTTGAGTCATCTTGATAACCTAAATATTAATTTTAAATTATATTTGAATAATTAATAACCGAAATAGAGTAAGATGTGACTATTTTTTTAAAACACAATATATAAAACTATTTTTAAAAATCATTTAGGGTTAATCAAATTATATCTAAAAATTAAATTAAAATTAAATCGGAACAATCGTTAACGTTATTATTTATTATATTTTTCTTATTCTGGTGGTGTTCAAACCGTAAAAAACATCATATGGCTATCTTGTATATGCGAAATAGTAAATTTAAATTTTATTTGAATAATAGATAACTGTAATAGAGTGAGATATGATTATTTTTTTAAAAAACAATTCATAAGAAAAATTTTAAAAATTATTTAAAGTACATCAAATGAACATCAAAAATTAAATTAGAATCAAATCGGACAATGCTATAATGATTAACTGTTCTACTTTCTTAACCGTAGTTATGTTTAAAACTTAAAAAGGATCATTTGGGTCATCTTGTATAACCTAAATATGAATTTTAAAATAAATTTGAATAATAGATAACCGTAATTAAGTGAGATATGACTATTTTTTTTAAACACAATACATCAAAATATTTTTAAAAATTATTTAGGGTTAATCAAATTATATCTACAAATTAAATTAAAATTAAATCAGAACAATCTTTAACGCTATTAGTTATTATATTTTTTTAATTCTGGTTGTGTTCAAACCGTAAAAAACATCATTTGGCTATCTTGTATATGCCAAATAGTAAATTTAAATTACATTCGAATAGTAGATAACAGTAATAGAGTGAGATATGATTATTTTTTTAAAAAACAATTCATAAGAAAAATTTTAAAAATAATTTACAGTACATCAAATGAACTTTAAAAATTAAATTGGAATCAAATCGGGCAATGCTATAATGATTAACTGTTCTACTTTCTTAACCCTGGTTATGTCTAAAACTTAAAAAGGATCATTTGGGTCATCTTGTATAACCTAAATATGAATTTTAAAATAAATTTGAATAATAGATAACCGTAATTAAGTGAGATATGACTATTTTTTTTAAACACAATACATCAAAATATTTTTAAAAATCATTTAGGGTTAATCATATTATATCTAAAAATTAAATCGGAACAATCGTTAACGCTATTATTTATTATATTTTCTTAATTCTGGTTGTATTTAAACCGTAAAAAACATCATTTGGCTATCTTGTATATGCGAAATAGTAAATTTAAATTAAAATTCATATTCATTTAAATTTAAATTCATAGGAAAAATTTTAAAAATAATTTACACTACATTAAATAAACTTCAAAAATTAAATTGGAATCAAATCGGACAATGCTATAATGATTAATTGTTCTATTTTCTTAATCCTCGTTATGTCCAAAACTTAAAAAGGATCATTTGGGTCATCTTGTATAACCTAAATATTAATTTTAAAATAAATTTGAATAATAGATAACCGTAATTGAGTGAGATATGACTATTTTTTTGAAACACAATACATCAAAATATTTTAAAAAATTATTTAGTGTTAAACAAATTATATCTAAAAATTAAAATGAAATCATATCGGAACAATAGCTATAGGTAATAGTAATCGATTTGCTTTATCCTGGTTATGTCCAAAACATAAAGAGGATCATTTCAGTCATCTTGTATAACCTAAATAATAATTTTAAATTATATTTGAATAATAGATAACCGTAATTGAGTGAAATATGACTATTTTTTTAAACAAAATACATCAAAACATTTTTAAAAATTATTAAGGGTTAATCAAATTATATCTAAAAATATAATTAAAATTAAATCGGAACAATCTTTAACGCTATTACTTATTATATTTTCTTAATTCTGGTTGTGTTCAAACCGTATAAACATCATCTGGCATATACAAGAGTATATACGAAATAGTAAATTTAAATTACATTCGAATAACAGATAACAGTAATAGAGTGAGATATGATTATTTTTTTAAAAAACAATTTATAAGAAAAATTTTAAAAATAATTTACAGTACATCAAATGAACTTTAAAAATTAAATTGGAATCAAATCGGGCAATGCCATAATGATTAACTGTTCTACTTTCTTAACCCTGGTTATGTCCAAAACTTAAAAAGGATCATTTGGGTCATCTTGTATAACCTAAATATTAATTTTAAAATAAATTTGAATAATAGATAACCGTAATTGAGTGAGATATGACTTTTTTCTTCAAACACAATACATCAAAATATTTTTAAAAATCATTTAGGGTTAATCAAATTATATCTAAAAATTGATTTAAAATTAAATCGAAACAATCGTTACCGCTATTAGTTATTATATTTTCTTAGTTCTGGTTGTGTTCAAACCGTAAAAAACATCATTTGGCTATCTTGTATATGCGAAATAGTAAATTTAATTTATACTTGAATAATAGATAACAGTAATAGAGTGAGATATGATTATTTTTTTATAAAACAATTCATAGGAAAAATTTTAAAAATAATTTACAGTATATCAAATAACCTTCAAAAATTAAATTGGAATCAAATCGGACAATGCTATAATGATTAATTGTTCTATTTTCTAAACCCTGGTTATGTCCAAAACTTAAAAAGGATCATTTGGGCCATCTTGTGTAACCTAAATAATAATTTTAAAATAAATTTGAATAATAGGTAACCGTAATTGAGTGAGATATGACTATTTTTTTAAACACAATACATTAAAATATTTAAAAAAATTACTTAAAGTTAAACAAATTATATCTAAAAATTAAATTGAAATCATATCGGGACAATAGCTATAGGTAATAGTAACCGATTTTCTTTATTCTGGTTATGTCCAAAACTTAAAAAGGATCATTTGAGTCATCTTGATAACCTAAATATTAATTTTAAATTATATTTGAATAATTAATAACCAAAATAGAGTGAGATATGACTATTTTTTTAAAACACAATATATAAAACTATTTTTAAAAATCATTTAGGGTTAATCAAATTATATCTAAAAATTAAATCGGAACAATCGTTAACGCTATTTATTATATTTTCTTAATTCTGGTTGTGTTCAAACCGTAAAAAACATCATTTGGCTATCTTGTATATGCGAAATAGTAAATTTAAATTACATTCGAATAGTAGATAACAGTAATAGAGTGAGATATGATTATTTTTTTAAAAAACAATTCATAAGAAAAATTTTAAAAATAATTTACACTACATTAAATAAACTTCAAAAATTAAATTGTAATCAAATCGGACAATGCTATAATGATTAATTGTTATATTTTGTTAATCCTCGTTATGTCCAAAACTTAAAAAGGATCATTTGGGTCATCTTGTATAACCTAAATATTAATTTTAAAATAAATATGAATAAAAGATAACCGTAATTGAGTGAGATATGACTATTTTTTTGAAACACAATACATTAAAATATGTTAAAAAATTATTTAGTGTTAAACAAATTATATTTAAAAATTAAAATGAAATCATATCGGAACAATAGCTATAGGTAATAGTAATCCATTTGCTTTATCCTGGTTATGTCCAAAACATAAAAAGGATCATTTCAGTCATTTTGTATAACCTAAATAATAATTTTAAATTATATTTGAATAATAGATAACCGTAATTGAGTGAGATATGACTCTTTTTTTAAACAAAATACATCAAAATATTTTTAAAAATCATTTAGGGTTAATCAAATTATATCTAAAAATTAAATCGGAACAATCTTTAACGCTATTAGTTATTATATTTTTTTAATTCTGGTTGTGTTCAAACCGTAAAAAACATCATTTGGCTATCTTGTATATGCGAAATAGTAAATGTAAATTACATTCGAATAGTAGATAACAGTAATAGAGTGAGATATGATTATTTTTTTAAAAAACAATTCATAAGAAAAATTTTAAAAATAATTTACACTACATTAAATAAACTTCAAAAATTAAATTGGAATCAAATCGGACAATGCTATAATGATTAATTGTTCTATTTTCTTAATCCTCGTTATGTCCAAAACTTAAAAAGGATCATTTGGGTCATCTTGTATAACCTAAATATTAATTTTAAAATAAATTTGAATAATAGATAACCGTAATTGAGTGAGATATGACTATTTTTTTTAAACACAATACATCAAAATATTTTTAAAAATCATTTAGGGTTAATCAAATTATATCTAAAAATTAAATCGGAACAATCGTTAACGCTATTTATTATATTTTCTTAATTCTGGTTGTGTTCAAACCGTAAAAAACATCATTTGGCTATCTTGTATATGCGAAATAGTAAATTCAAATTATATTCGAATAATAGATAACAGTAATAGAGTGAGATATGATTATTTTTTTATAAAACAATTCATAAGAAAAATTTTAAAAATAATTTACAAAATATCAAATAACCTTCAAAAATTAAATTGGAATCAAATCGGACAATGCTATAATGATTAATTGTTATATTTTGTTAATCCTCGTTATGTCCAAAACTTAAAAAGGATCATTTGGGTCATCTTGTATAACCTAAATATTAATTTTAAAATTAATTTGAATAATAGATAACCGTAATTGAGTGAGATATGACTATTTTTTTTAAACACAATACATCAAAATATTTTTAAAAATCATTTAGGGTTAATCAAATTATATCTAAAAATTAAATCGGAACAATCGTTAACGCTATTTATTATATTTTCTTAATTCTGGTTGTGTTCAAACCGTAAAAAACATCATTTGGCTATCTTGTATATGCGAAATAGTAAATTTAAATTACATTCGAATAGTAGATAACCGTAATTGAGTGAGATATGACTATTTTTTAAACACAATACATTAAAATATTTAAAAAAATTACTTAAAGTTAAACAAATTATATCTAAAAATTAAATTGAAATCATATCGGGACAATAGCTATAGGTAATAGTAATCGATTTTCTTTATTCTGGTTATGTCCAAAACTTAAAAAGGATCATTTGAGTCATCTTGATAACCTAAATATTAATTTTAAATTACATTTGAATAATTAGTAACCGAAATAGAGTGAGATATGATTATTTTTTTAAAAAACAATTCATAAGAAAAATTTTAAAAATAATTTAAAGTACATCAAATGAACATCAAAAATTAAATTAGAATCAAATCGGACAATGCTATAATGATTAACTGTTCTACTTTCTTAACCGTGGTTATGTTTAAAACTTAAAAAGGATCATTTGGGTCATCTTGTATAACCTAAATATGAATTTTAAAATAAATTTGAATAATAGATAACCGTAAATAAGTGAGATATGACTATTTTTTTTAAACACAATACATCAAAATATTTTTAAAAATTATTTAGGGTTAATCAAACTATATCTACAAATTAAATTAAAATTAAATCAGAACAATCTCTAACGCTATTAGTTATTATATTTTTTTTAATTTTGGTTGTGTTCAAACCGTAAAAAACATCATTTGGCTATCTTGTATATGCGAAATAGTAAATTTAAATTACATTCGAATAGTAGATAACAGTAATAGAGTGAGATATGATTATTTTTTAAAAAAACAATTCATAAGAAAAATTTTAAAAATAATTTACACTACATTAAATAAACTTCAAAAATTAAATTGTAATCAAATCGGACAATGCTATAATGATTAACTGTTCTACTTTCTTAACCCTGGTTATGTCCAAAACTTAAAAAGGATTATTTAGGTCATCTTGTATAACCTAAATATTAATTTTAAAATAAATTTGAATAATAGATAACCGTAATTGAGTAAGATATGACTTTTTTCTTTAAACACAATACATCAAAATATTTTTAAAAATCATTTAGGGTTAATCAAATTATATCTAAAAATTGATTTAAAATTAAATCGAAACAATCGTTACCGCTATTAGTTATTATATTTTCTTAGTTCTGGTTGTGTTCAAACCGTAAAAAACATCATTTGGCTATCTTGAATATGCGAAATAGTAAATTTAATTTATATTCGAATAATAGATAACAGTAATAGAGTGAGATAAGATTATTTTTTTAAAAAACCATTTATAAGAAAAATTTTAAAAATAATTTACAGTACATCAAATGAACTTTAAAAATTAAATTGGAATCAAATCGGGCAATGCTATAATGATTAACTGTTCTACTTTCTTAACCCTGGTTATGTTCAAAACTTAAAAAGGATCATTTGGGTCATCTTGTATAACCTAAATATTAATTTTAAAATAAATTTGAATAATAGATAACCGTAATTGAGTGAGATATGACTATTTTTTTTAAACACAATACATCAAAATATTTTAAAAAATTATTTAGTGTTAAACAAATTATATCTAAAAATTAAAATGAAATCATATCGGAACAATAGCTATAGGTAATAGTAATCCATTTGCTTTATCCTGGTTAAGTCCAAAACATAAAAAAGATCATTTCAGTCATCTTGTATAACCTAAATAATAATTTTAAATTATATTTGAATAATAGATAACCGTAATTGAGTGAGATATGACTATTTATTTAAACAAAATACATCAAAATATTTTTAAAAATCATTTAGGGTTAATCAAATTATATCTAAAAATTAAATCGGAACAATCTTTAACGCTATTAGTTATTATATTTTTTTAATTCTGGTTGTGTTTAAACCGTAAAAAACATCATTTGGCTATCTTGTATATGCGAAATAGTAAATTTAAATTACATTCGAATAATAGATAACAGTAATAGAGTGAGATATGATTATTTTTTTAAAAAACATTTCATAAGAAAAATTTTAAAAATAATTTACAGTACATCAAATGAACTTTAAAAATTAAATTGTAATCAAATCGGGCAATGCTATAATGATTGATTGTTCTATTTTCCTAACCCTGGTTATGTCCAAAACTTAAAAAGGATCGTTTGTGTCATCTTGTATAACCTAAATATCAATTTTAAAATAAATTTGAATAATAGATAACCGTAATTGAGTGAGATATGACTATTTTTTTGAAACACAATACATCAAAATATTTTAAAAAATTATTTAGTGTTAAACAAATTATATCTAAAAATTAAAATGAAATCATATCGGAACAATAGCTATAGGTAATAGTAATCGATTTGCTTTATCCTGGTTATGCCCAAAACATAAAAAGGATTATTTCAGTCATCTTGTATAACCTAAATAATAATTTTAAATTATATTTGAATAATAGATAACCGTAATTGAGTGAGATATGACTATTTTTTTAAACAAAATACATGAAAATATTTTTAAAAATCATTTAGGGTTAATCAAATTATATCTAAAAATTAAATCGGAACAATCTTTAACGCTATTAGTTATTATATTTTTTTAATTCTGGTTGTGTTCAAACCGTAAAAAACACCTTTTGGCTATCTTGTATATGCGAAATAGTAAATTTAAATTATATTTGAATAATAGATAACCGTAAATAAGTGAGATATGACTATTTTTTTTAAACACAATACATCAAAATATTTTTAAAAATTATTTAGGGTTAATCAAATTATATCTACAAATTAAATTAAAATTAAATCAGAACAATCTTTAACGCTATTAGTTATTATAATTTTTTAATTCTGGTTGTGTTCGAACCGTAAAAAACATGATTTGGCTATCTTGTATATGCGAAATAGTGAATTTAAATTACATTCGAATAGTAGATAACAGTAATAGAGTGAGAGATGATTATTTTTTTCAAAAACAATTCATAAGAATAATTTTAAAAATAATTGACACTACATTAAATAAACTTCAAAAATTAAATTGTAATCAAATCGGACAATGCTATAATGATTAATTGTTATATTTTGTTAATCCTGGTTATGTCCAAAACTTGAAAAGGATCATTTGGGTCATCTTGTATAACCTAAATATTAATTTTAAAATAAATTTGAATAATAGATAACCGTAATTGAGTGAGATATGACTATTTTTTTTAAGCACAATACATCAAAATATTTTTAAAAATCATTTAGGGTTAATCATATTATACCTAAAAATTAAATCGGAACAATCGTTAACGCTATTATTTATTATATTTTCTTAATTCTGGTGGTGTTTAAACCGTAAAAAACATCATTTGGCTATCTTGTATATGCGAAATAGTAAATTTAAATTACATTCGAATAATAGATAACAGTAATAGAGTGAGATATGATTATTTTTTTAAAAAACAATTCATAAGAAAAATTTTAAAAATAATTTACAGTACATCAAATGAACTTTAAAAATTAAATTGGAATCAAATCGGGCAATGCTATAATGAATAACTGTTCTACTTTCTTAACCCTGGTTATGTCCAAAACTTAAAAAGGATCATTTGGGTCATCTTGTATAACCTAAATATTAATTTTAAAATAAATTTGAATAATAGATAACCGTAATTGAGTGAGATATGACTATTTTTTATAAAACACAATACATCAAAATATTTTTAAAAATTATTTAGGGTTAATCAAATTATATCTACAAATTAAATTAAAATTAAATCAGAACAATCTTTAACGCTATTAGTTATTATATTTTTTTAATTCTGGTTGTGTTCAAACCGTAAAAAACATCATTTGGCTATCTTGTATATGCCAAATAGTAAATTTAAATTATATTCGAATAATAGATAACAGTAATAGAGTGAGATATGATTATTTTTTTAAAAAACAATTCATAAGAAAAATTTTAAAAATAATTTACAGTATATCAAATCAACTTCAAAATTTAAATTGGAATCAAATCGGACAATGCTATAATGATTAATTGTTATATTTTGTTAATCCTCGTTATGTCCAAAACTTAAAAAGGATCATTTGGGTCATCTTGTATAACCTAAATATTAATTTTAAAATAAATTTGAATAATAGATAACCGTAATTGAGTGAGATATGACTTTTTTCTTTAAACACAATACATCAAAATATTTTTAAAAATCATTTAGGGTTAATCAAATTATATCAAAAAATTGATTTAAAATTAAATCGAAACAATCGTTACCGCTATTAGTTATTATATTTTCTTAGTTCTGGTTGTGTTCAAACCGTAAAAAACATCATTTGGCTATCTTGTATATGCGAAATGTTAAATTTAATTTATATTCGAATAATAGATAACAGTAATAGAGTGAGATATGATTATTTTTTTATAAAACAATTCATAAGAAAAATTTTAAAAATAATTTACAGTATATCAAATAACCTTCAAAAATTAAATTGGAATCAAATCGGACAATGCTATAATGATTAATTGTTCTATTTTCTAAACCCTGGTTATGTCCAAAACTTAAAAAGGATCATTTGGGCCCTCTTGTGTAACCTAAATAATAATTTTAAAATAAATTTGAATAATAGATAACCGTAATTGAGTGAGATATGACTATTTTTTTAAACACTATACATTAAAATATTTAAAAAAATTACTTAAAGTTAAACAAATTATATCTAAAAATTAAATTGAAATCATATCGGGACAATAGCTATAGGTAATAGTAATCGATTTTCTTTATTCTGGTTATGTCCAAAACTTAAAAAGGATCATTTGAGTCATCTTGATAACCTAAATATTAATTTTAAATTATATTTGAATAATTACTAACCGAAATAGAGTGAGATATGACTATTTTTTTAAAACACAATATATAAAACTATTTTTAAAAATCATTTAGGGTTAATCAAATTATATCAAAAAATTAAATTAAAATTAAATCGGAACAATCGTTATCGCTATTATTTATTATATTTTCTTAATTCTGGTGGTGTTCAAACCGTAAAAAACATCATATGGCTATCTTTTATATGCGAAATAGTAAATTTAAATTATATTTGAATAATAGATAACTGTAATAGAGTGAGATATGATAATTTTTTTAAAAAACAATTCATAAGAAAAATTTTAAAAATTATTTAAAGTACATCAAATGAACATCAAAAATTAAATTAGAATCAAATCGGACAATGCTATAATGATTAACTGTTCTACTTTCTTAACCGTGGTTATGTCTAAAACTTAAAAAGGATCATTTGGGTCATCTTGTATAACCTAAATATGAATTTTAAAATAAATTTGAATAATAGATAACCGTAATTAAGTGAGATATGACTATTTTTTTTAAACACAATACATCAAAATATTTTTAAAAATTATTTAGGGTTAATCAAATTATATCTACAAATTAAATTAGAATTAAATCAGAACAATCTTTAACGCTATTAGTTATTATATTTTTTTAATTCTGGTTGTGTTCAAACCGTAAAAAACATCATTTGGCTATCTTGTATATGCCAAATAGTAAATTTAAATTATATTCGAATAGTAGATAACAGTAATAGAGTGAGATATGATTATTTTTTTAAAAAACAATTCATAAGAAAAATTTTAAAAATAATTTACAGTACATCAAATGAACTTTAAAAATTAAATTGGAATCAAATCGGGCAATGCTATAATGATTAACTGTTCTACTTTCTTAACCCTGGTTATGTCCAAAACTTAAAAAGGATCATTTGGGTCATCTTGTATAACCTAAATATTAATTTTAAAATAAATTTGAATAATAGATAACCGTAATTGAGTGAGATATGACTATTTTTTTTAAACACAATATATCAAAATATTTTAAAAAATTATTTAGTGTTAAACAAATTAGATCTAAAAATTAAAATGAAATCATATCGGAACAATAGCTATAGGTAATAGTAATCCATTTGCTTTATCCTGGTTATGTCCAAAACATAAAAAGGATCATTTCAGTCATCTTGTATAACCTAAATATTAATTTTAAAATAAATTTGAATAATAGATAACCGTAATTGAGTGAGATATGACTATTTTTTTTAAACACAATACATCAAAATATTTTTAAAAATCATTTAGGGTTAATCAAATTATATCTAAAAATTAAATCGGAACAATCGTTAACGCTATTATTTATTGTATTTTCTTAATTCTGGTTGTGTTCAAACCGTAAAAAACATCATTTGACTATCTTGTATATGCGAAATAGTAAATTTAAATTATATTCGAATAATAGATTACTGTAATAGAGTGAAATATAATTATTTTTTTTAAAAGCAATTCATAAGAAAAATTTTATAAATAATTTACAGTATATCAAATCAACTTCAAAATTTAAATTAGAATCAAATCGGACAATGCTATAATGATTAATTGTTATATTTTGTTAATCCTCGTTATGTCCAAAACTTAAAAAGGATCATTTGGGTCATCTTGTATAACCTAAATATTAATTTTAATATAAATTTGAATAATAGATAACCGTAATTGAGTGAGATATGACTATTTTTTTTAAACACAATACATCAAAATATTTTTAAAAATCATTTAGGGTTAATCATATTATATCTAAAAATTAAATCGGAACAATCGTTAACGCTATTATTTATTATATTTTCTTAATTCTGGTTGTGTTTAAACCGTAAAAAACATCATTTGGCTATCTTGTATATGCAAAATAGTAAATTTAAATTACATTCGAATAATAGATAACAGTAATAAAGTGAGATATGATTATTTTTTTAAAAAACATTTCATAAGAAAAATTTTAAAAATAATTTACAGTACATCAAATGAACTTTAAAAATTAAATTGTAATTAAATCGGGCAATGCTATAATGATTGATTGTTCTATTTTCCTAACCCTGGTTATGTCCAAAACTTAAAAAGGATCGTTTGTGTCATCTTGTATAACCTAAATATCAATTTTAAAATAAATTTGAATAATAGATAACCGTAATTGAGTGAGATATGACTATTTTTTTGAAACACAATACATCAAAATATTTTAAAAAATTATTTAGTGTTAAACAAATTATATCTAAAAATTAAAATGAAATTATATCGGAACAATAGCTATAGGTAATAGTAATCGATTTGCTTTATCCTGGTTATGTCCAAAACATAAAAAGGATCATTTCAGTCATCTTGTATAACCTAAATAATAATTTTAAATTATATTTGAATAATAGATAACCGTAATTGAGTGAGATATGACTATTTTTTTAAACAAAATACATCAAAATATTTTTAAAAATCATTTAGGGTTAATCAAATTATATCTAAAAATTATATCGGAACAATCTTTAACGCTATTAGTTATTATATTTTTTTAATTCTGGTTGTGTTCAAACCGTAAAAAACATCATTTGGCTATCTTGTATATGCGAAATAGTAAATTTAAATTAAAATTCATATTCATTTAAATTTAAATTCATAGGAAAAATTTTAAAAATAATTTACACTACATTAAATAAACTTCAAAAATTAAATTGGAATCAAATCGGACAATGCTATAATGATTAATTGTTCTATTTTCTTAATCCTCGTTATGTCCAAAACTTAAAAAGGATCATTTGGGTCATCTTGTATAACCTAAATATTAATTTTAAAATAAATTTGAATAATAGATAACCGTAATTGAGTGAGATATGACTATTTTTTTTAAACACAATACATCAAAATATTTTTAAAAATCATTTAGGGTTAATCAAATTATATCTAAAAATTAAATCGGAACAATCGGTAACGCTATTATTTATTATATTTTCTTAATTCTGGTTGTGTTCAAACCGTAAAAAACATCATTTGGCTATCATGTATATGCGAAATAGTAAATTTACATTATATTCGAATAATAGATTACTGTAATAGAGTGAAATATAATTATTTTTTTAAAAAGCAATTCATAAGAAAAATTTTAAAGATAATTTACATTATATCAAATCAACTTCAAAAATTAAATTGGAATCAAATCGGACAATGCTATAATAATTAATTGTTCTATGTTCTTAACCCTGGTTATGTCCAAAACTTAAAAAGGGTCAATTGGGTCATCTTGTATACCCTAAATATTAATTTTAAAATAAATTTGAATAATAGATAACCGTAATTGAGTGAGATATGACTATTTTTTTTCAACACAATACATCAAAATATTCTTAAAAATCATTTAGGGTTAATCAAATTATATCTAAAAATTGATTTAAAATTAAATCGAAACAATCGTTACCGCTATTAGTTATTATATTTTCTTAGTTCTGGTTGTGTTCAAACCGTAAAAAACATCATTTGGCTATCTTGTATATGCAAAATAGTAAATTTAATTTAAATTCGAATAATAGATAACAGTAATAGAGTGAGATATGATTATTTTTTTATAAAACAATTCATAAGAAAAATTTTAAAAATAATTTACAGTATATCAAATAACCTTCAAAAATTAAATTGGAATCAAATCGGACAATGCTATAATGATTAATTGTTCTATTTTCTTAACCCTCGTTATGCAAAAAAATTAAAAAGGATCATTTGGGTCATCTTGTATAACATAAATATTAATTTTAAATTACATTTGAATAATAGATAATCGTAATTGAGTGAGATATGACTATTTTTTTAAACAAAATACATCAAAACATTTTTAAAAATTATTAAGGGTTAATCAAATTATATCTAAAAATTAAATTAAAATTAAATCGGAACAATCTTTAACGCTATTAGTTATTATATTTTCTTAATTCTGGTTGTGTTCAAACCGTATAAACATCATCTGGCATATACAAGAGTATATACGAAATAGTAAATTTAAATTACATTCGAATAACAGATAACAGTAATAGAGTGAGATATGATTATTTTTTTGAAAAACAATTTATAAGAAAAATTTTAAAAATAATTTACAGTACATCAAATGAACTTTAAAAATTAAATTGGAATCAAATCGGGCAATGCTATAATGATTAACTGTTCTACTTTCTTAACCCTGGTTATGTCCAAAACTTAAAAAGGATCATTTGGGTCATCTTGTATAACCTAAATATTAATTTTAAAATAAATTTGAATAATAGATAACCGTAATTGAGTGAGATATGACTATTTTTTTTAAACACAATACATCAAAATATTCTTAAAAATCATTTAGGGTTAATCAAATTATATCTAAAAATTGATTTAAAATTAAATCGAAACAATCGTTACCGCTATTAGTTATTATATTTTCTTAGTTCTGGTTGTGTTCAAACCGTAAAAAACATCATTTGGCTATCTTGTATATGCAAAATAGTAAATTTAATTTAAATTCGAATAATAGATAACAGTAATAGAGTGAGATATGATTATTTTTTTATAAAACAATTCATAAGAAAAATTTTAAAAATAATTTACAGTATATCAAATAACCTTCAAAAATTAAATTGGAATCAAATCGGACAATGCTATAATGATTAATTGTTCTATTTTCTTAACCCTCGTTATGCAAAAAAATTAAAAAGGATCATTTGGGTCATCTTGTATAACATAAATATTAATTTTAAATTACATTTGAATAATAGATAATCGTAATTGAGTGAGATATGACTATTTTTTTAAACAAAATACATCAAAACATTTTTAAAAATTATTAAGGGTTAATCAAATTATATCTAAATATTGATTTAAAATTAAATCGAAACAATCGTTACCGCTATTAGTTATTATATTTTCTTAGTTCTGGTTGTGTTCAAACCGTTAAAAACATCATTTGGCTATCTTGTATATGCGAAATAGTAAATTTAATTTATATTCGAATAATAGATAACAGTAATAGAGTGAGATATGATTATTTTTTTATAAAACAATTCATAAGAAAAATTTTAAAAATAATTTACAGTATATCAAATAACCTGCAAAAATTAAATTGGAATCAAATCGGACAATGCTATAATGATTAATTGTTCTATTTTCTAAACCCTGGTTATGTCCAAAACTTAAAAAGGATCATTTGGGCCATCTTGTGTAACCTAAATAATAATTTTAAAATAAATTTGAATAATAGATAACCGTAATTGCGTGAGGTATGACTATTTTTTTAAACACAATACATTAAAATATTTAAAAAAATTACTTAAAGTTAAACAAATTATATCTAAAAATTAAATTGAAATCATATCGGGACAATAGCTATAGGTAATAGTAATCGATTTTCTTTATTCTGGTTATGTCCAAGACTTAAAAAGGATCATTTGAGTCATCTTGATAACCTAAATATTAATTTTAAATTATATTTGAATAATTAATAACCGAAATAGAGTGAGATATGACTATTTTTTTAAAACACAATATATAAAACTATTTTTAAAAATCATTTAGGGTTAATCAAATTATATCTAAAACTTAAATTAAAATTAAATCGGAACATTCGTTAACGCTATTATTTATTATATTATCTTAATTCTGGTGGTGTTCAAACCGTAAAAAACATCATTTGGCTATCTTGTATATGCGAAATAGTAAATTTAAATTATATTTGAATAATAGATAACTGTAATAGAGTAAGATATGATTATTTTTTTAAAAAACAATTCATAAGAAAAATTTTAAAAATAATTTAAAGTACATCAAATGAACGTCAAAAATTAAATTAGAATCAAATCGGACAATGCTATAATGATTAACTGTTCTACTTTCTTAACCCTGGTTATGTTTAAAACTTAAAAAGGATCATTTGGGTCATCTTGTATAACCTAAATATGAATTTTAAAATAAATTTGAATAATAGATAACCGTAATTGAGTGAGATATGACTATTTCTTTTAAACACAATACATCAAAATATTTTAAAAAATTATTTAGGGTTATTTAAATTTTGTAATGTGATCTGTGTAGGTCTAGGCCTGATGATGCTCCGACAGGAGCGAAACACGTGTAGCTTTTAAGCTTTTTTAAGAAATTATATGGATTGGATGAGACCGTGACTTTGTGTCCCTAGCTTTGTTTTTGTTTTCGTTTGGTCTCTTAGAGAAAAATTTTACGGTTTGAACACAACCAGAGTTAATAAAATATAAAAACTAATAGCGTTAGCGATTGTTCCGATTTAATTTTAATTCAATTTTTAGATATAAATTGATTAACCCTAAATGATTTTTAAAAATATTTTGATGTATTGTGTTTTAAAAAATACTCATATCTCACTCTTTTACGGTTATCTATTATTCAAATTTATTTTAAAATTAATATTTAGGTTATGCAAGATGACTCAAATGATCTTTTTTAAGTTTTGGACATAACCAGGGTTAAGAAGATAGAACAATTAATCATTATAGCATTGTCCGATTTGATTTCAATTTAATTTTTGGAGTTCATTTGATGTACTGTAAATTAAATTTTAAAATTATCTTATGTATTGTTTTTTAAAAAAATAATCATATTTCACTCTATTACTGTTATCTATTATTCAAATATAATTTAAATTTACTATTGCGCGTACACAATATAGCCAAATGATATTTTTTTACGGTTTGAACACAACCAGATTTAAGAAAATATAATAAATAGCGTTAGCGATTGTTACGTTTTCATTTTAGTTCAATTTTTAGATATAATTTGATTAACCCTAAATGATTTTTAAAAATATTTTGATGTGTTTTAAAAGAATAGTCATGTCTTACTCTATTACTGTTATATATGTTAGATTGTAGATTTCAAAAATAACTTTTTAAAAAAACTTTTATTTCAAATTACAAAAATAAAAACCGACATAGGTTTATCTTATACTAAATACTTAATAATAATAATTCCTCGAGCTAACAAGCAATGGCTTTTTATATAAACAGAAAATGCTGACTATCATGAGAAAAATAAGATAAGGTTCTTTCCACAGTCTTTTTAAACAGCTAAGCATAAAAGGTGCTACGTTTGCTTATTCCCGGAAACGCCTACGGATCTGGTTGAGACGGTAAACATGTGGGTTGGCCTTGGTATCGGGTTTCATGGTATATTCTCATCTATCAGCTCCCTTTTTAAAAGAAAAGTTGGTGTTAATCTAAACAGCAACTTTTAAGCAGAACTCTTATTGGCGTTGAGTTCCATTGCTTCTTCTTGGTCTCCTAGGTGGATACTAGGACGTCTTCTTGGGACCATCCTCGAAAGCTGCTCTCTAAATGTCCGTATTCTGGGCTTAGGTTGGAATGGTGGGAAGTCATCATTGTTTGAATTATTCGTCACTATACCAATGGTTGGAGTTCGACGTCTTCGGCATTTGCAAATAATGTAAAGGACTATGAGCAGAACTATGGATACAATTGTTGTAATGGTGAACCAATTCATGTGTTTTTCAATGAAGGGTTGATTGATTAGTTTGTCAAGCTGTTCGGAATACTGATTGAGATTATGTTCGGCAATGTTCAGGTCATCAACATTTAGTTCACTGATGCGTAATGGTTTCAGTTTCGGCATTTTCGTTTTCTCTGGCAATTGATCACAGCAAGAGTGTGGAATCAATATTGGAGATGAGTTTGGCTTCGACGAAGTCTCATTTGTTTCTCGTTCAAGTGAAGCTTGGATCCTCGTACTTCCAACAAACGCACCACAGGTAGTTCCAAGGATTACTATAGTATTGTCCGTGAGAATTTCTGAGACTATACCCTTGTTTTGACACTTAATGGTGATTGGAACTGGACTTAATGTTGTGACTAGCCATGAGTTTTGACGGATAAGCTGCACATGGTAACCCTCTGCATAGAAAATGAAAGGTCTACAGGTTTTAGGCAGTTTTGTATGTTGCCTAAGGAGTTGTGCTTCACAGATCGCATTACTGTCGATGGGGTACGGAAGTACATTAGTACAGATTTTCGTTACCCTATCGATATTTTTACAATGGTCCAAGTTTTGAAATGTAGTGAAAATCAATGAATCATAATCACGCGCAATATAATTATTTGTAGTTGATATTGTGTGATAAAGACCTGTTCGATTATCTAAGATCGGGATTGGATAAAGGCGATCTCTGAAAATCCGAAAATCTGATGGTTTTATTATAGAGCCATGTAATATCTTTAAGCGTGCAAAGGTGACTGCATTTAATGCGTCGTTTATAGTGTCTTTAATGAATGTATAGCTTTCCATTAGCGATTTACATAAGTCTAGGATTTTAAATTGTGCACGATAAAAAGCTAGATCATCTGAAAGTGAAGCAATTAAAGTTTCTATTTCGCAAATATTCTGATTAAAGGTTTCTTCATCGATTTTAAGTTTTTGTATGGTAGAATTGAAACTCTTTATAACAGAAGTTGTAACTGAAATTTGTTGTTGCGTAAGCCGTTCGATATTTGCCTCATTACTATTGATTTTGTCAATACAGTCATTAAAGTATTGTCCATCTGATGCATCTAAGTTTTCAGTTATTGCTTTCCAAACAGTTCCGATACCGTCGAATATTCCTCGTTTTTCTCTTAAATTAATATCTTTAGTACCGATGATTAACTCTTGATATTTAACGTTTACGTATTTCGAAATTTGCTTAAGAAGACTAGTGTGAGTTTGTATTTCACAAAAAGCTGCCATCATTCGATTAGATTTTTCGATTGACAGGCTGTCTAATAAACCGTTTAGGATGTTATCTTTATGCTCAATTGCTTGTTTAAAGGGAAGTAAATCTTCATATACTAAAAGTGTCCATTTGTCGTTTGAAATTTTAATGTTAATTTCTTCATTGAAAAAGAGTCCAACTGTATTATTAATGGGCGTTATTCGGTATTGGCTGCTGGCGATCGAAGTCAATCCCAGTAACCTGCAAGGAAATGATAGGGAGATAAAACCTATTTGAAATATGGTTTCATTCTATCGAAATTAACTTTGGTTGTTTTATTCGTTTCGGGGTTTAATAATTTGGCTGAATTTAAAAGGATTTCAGTTATGACATACGGACCGTTAAATTTGTTTTCTAATTTGGATTTTATTTGTGATTCTCGGACGTAAACCTTATCACCAACGGAGAACTCGGGTTGTTTTTCCGATATACGTTGATCAAATCTTTCTTTTGACTTTTGTTTAGCATGTTCTGTTCTTTGCCTAGCAACTTTATAGAAATAGCTCATTCTATTATTCAGATCGCGGATGTATTTTGAAATGAGGGCTTCTTGATTGTAAAGTGTTTCTGGGGGTCTATTTGATGTATGGCCAAATACAAGCTCATAAGGAGTAAAACCGTGTGTTCTGTTTTTAGTGTTATTGTAACAAATAACAGCATAAGGTAAAATCGAGAAGGGTTGGTCTTCGGGATGTTCGGCCAGATTTACTCTTATCATTTCGCCTAGGGTCGCGTGGAAACGTTTTAAAGAGCCATTCGATTCGGGATGACCTACACTTGAAAATGTTATTTTCGTATCAAAAAGTTGACATAGGTCTTTTAGAAGTGTGTTATCAAATTCTTTGCCAGAATCGCAATGAATTCTTAGGGGCGTACCAAAGTGTTGGAAGTAAACTAAGAGTGTATTTACAATGGTGGAAGCTTTTTTGTCTTGTAAAGGATAAGCTTGAACAAATTTCGTGAGCTCATCGTTAATGGTTAAAGCGTAGTTACGAGTTGGGTATTCAAAAATGTCAATGTTTATTCTTTCGAATGGTGTTCGGGGGGTTTCCGTAATTACTAGAGGTCTACTTAAGTTTTTCCTAACAATTTTGACTTTTTGACAAATTTGGCACCTTTTTATAAAGTCTTCGATGTTCTTATTCATACCGCGCCAATTGTATTTTTGTCTAATTCTTCGACAAGCTTCGTTAATTCCGCGGTGTAGATTGTTTTTGCCAAGGTGGTATTGTTCTATGATAATAGGTATTTGGTCTTCATCAGGTGTGGTTACAATATTTTGACAAATTTTTAATTTGATTTCTTTGTCGGCAAAAATAAATGACATCATTTCTAAAGAAGGTAGATCTAAATTATTTTCAATGCAATAAACAATAAAACAAGTGTTGGCTACAAGAATTATTGTCAAAGGGTAAAGGGATTATTAAATACTTCCGGTTTTTAACTGATTTACTATTAGCAACATTAATCTTTAATTCTTGGAAATCTAAATATTCTTCAAGAATGTCGTCAATAATTTTAAAATGTAAATCTTCCATTTTGTTTTGCCTAAAGAATGTAACGATATTTTTATTTGATTTATCTAGTAGTTGGTCATTTGTAACCTTTATTTTAGAATAATTGATTAAAGATCTAGTTTTATAATTATCAACAAATCGATTGTATTCCTCGGTTATGTTTCGATTGTCTTCTTCAGTAAATGAGGGTTGAGGGCTCGGTTCAGGGATAACAGTGTCTTCTTCTAATGCAAAAATGTTTACTTTTTTATGAAAATCTACGCATTCCTTAAGGTGATTTATTTTAATTCGAGAAAGTGCGTCAGCATTTTTATTATATTTACCGGGTTTAAATTTGATTTTAAATGAATATTCCTCGAGTTTGAGGCGCCAACGCGTTAACCTGCTTCCGGGATCTTGAATGGACCATAACCATGTAATTGGACGATGGTCAGTAACAAGCGTGAATTGTCTGCCGAATAAGTATGGTCGAAAATGTTTTACGGCCCAAACTATAGCTAATAACTCACGTTCTATAGTGGAGTATTTAGTTTCTGCGGCACATAAGGTTCTTGATGCGTAAGCGATGGGCATATCTTTCCCGATCGGTCCTTGGGATAAAACGGCTCCGATTGCAAAAGCACTTGCGTCAGTAGTTAAGATGAACGGTTCTTCGAAATTGGGATAAATTAAAAGTGGGTCAGTGGTTAATGCAGTTTTTAATGTATTAAAAGATTCTTGACATTCTTTACTGAAAATAAAAGGGGTATCTTTTTGAAGAAGGGTTGTTAGGGGCTTCGAGATTTTAGCAAAATTTGAAATAAACCGTCTGTAATAACCTGCTAATCCGAGGAAAGATTTTATGTCTTTTTGATTTTTTGGTTCTGGAAACTTTAAAATACATTCGACTTTTGCCGGATTAGGTTTTACACCGTTTTCTGTTATTAAATGTCCGAGATAGGCTACTTCTTTGCGTAAGAATTCGCACTTATCTGGTTGTATTTTTAGATTGGATTTTCTTAGGCGTTTAAAGACTTCTTGTAGGCGGTTAATGTGCTCGTGGATAGTAGGAGAATAGATTATGATGTCGTCCATGTAGACGAGGCATCTTTCGTTTAAAATTCCCATAAGAATATTATTCATAACTCTCTGAAAAGTTGATGGAGCGTTTTTCAGGCCAAATGGCATTCGAACGAATTCGTAGTGCCCATTTTCTACGGAAAACGCGGTTTTAGAAATATCCTTCGGGTCTATCTCTATTTGATGGAACCCTTACGCTAGGTCTAAAGTAGTGAAATATTGGCATTTACCAAGTTGGTCGAGGAGGTCTGAGATATTAGGTAATGGGTATTTATCGTCAACCGTAACTTCGTTTAGCTTACGATAGTCGATAACTACTCGCCACTTTTGCTTGCCTGAAGCGTCAAGTTTTTTAGGAACTACCCAAACCGGGGCTGACCAGGGAGATACGGATGGTCTTATAATATTTTCGTCGAGCATTTTAGAAATTTGTCTTTTAACTTCCTCTTTATGAATATGAGGATATCTATATGATTTTGTGTAAATGGGTTTGGCGTTATTAGTATCAATCGAGTGTTTAAATTCGTTGATAAAGGTAAGTTGATAACCTTCGATATAGAAAATATCGGAAAATTCTAAACAAAGTTTAGTAATTTTCTCACGTTCTTCTTCGTTAAGGTGGTCAATTCTCAATTGTTCTTTTATTAGTTGCCGTCTATCAACAGGTTCGGCTGACTCATAATAATTAAAATTATTTATCGATTGTAGATCAGGTAGAGGTTCAAAAGATAAATTCGAGAAATCGATTATTTTATCAATTGCGTTAGGGTTAATAATGGTTGTTAAAAATTCGCCCTGTTCGTTTACGTGAATAATAGCATTTGGGACTTTAACTTTTTCTTGACCTAATAAAATTACATCGGTGTTTTTTAAAATGCATTTTAGTTTAAAGACTTTTTCAGTACGGGGTTCTATTGATATTAAATTTTTATTTTTTATTGCTTTATTTTGAAAATGCTGATTAGTTTCAGTATCAACTGTTGGGGTTAGAATTTGAGGTAGGTAAGAAGAGTTTTTAGCTAAGTTTGATTTTACTACAGGTTTTTCATCCTCTGGTGTAAATTTATACATAGGAATATCTTTAAAATTTGTCTTAAGTATTTTTGATTTTAAGTCGATAACGCATTCATAGTGTTGTAGAAAATCGAGTCCTAAAATACCATCGAATTCGATATCTAAGTTACAAATATAAACTTTACAAGGATTATCTACATTAAAAGGAATCAAAGTGGATTCTTGGATCAGTATTTTTTGATCAGTAATACCTTGCACGACAATATTTTCCGCAAAGCGTTGCCTAAAACCGGCTGCAACATGATCTTTAAAAACTAAAATTCCCGCGCCTGTATCTATGAGTAATTTATATGTTTTGGAAGCATCGTAAATGTAGTAAAGGTTTTTTGAGCTTACGGTGTGTAAATTATTTAAAGAAAGCTTTGTTCGGGATTTTGTTTCGGGTCGTTGATCCGCAATGTTTGGATTTGTGTTGCAATTTGCGACATTGTCTGGTCTGTTTGTTTCAGATCTGGTGGGTGGTTTTGGTTCGATATTAATGGAAAATTTCGATTTGACGTTACTAAAGGATTTTGTTGTGTTGCCAAGTTATTATTAGGTTCGTGTTGATTTCCTATTGGTTGTTCAAATAAATTATAATCAATTTGATTAGAAAAATCTTCGACATTTTGATAGTAATAATAGGTTTGACTATTATCGGAATAATAGTTGTACTGCTCGAGGTAGTTATCAGAATAACTATTCTCATCAAAATAATTGTTTTCGTCAAAATAGTTATGTTGTGAACCGTCATCAAAGTTCATATGATAGGTTCTTTGATAGTTTGGGTTTTTTTGGATGACACTGGGACGATACTGGTTTTGGCTACTTTGTCCAAAATTTGGTCGTGGTTGGGGGTTAGAAGGGTTTTGAAATGAAGGTTTATTTTGTGAATATGGCCTTTGAAAATTATTTGGGTTACTATTTAAATTTGGTGCTGGGTTTCCAAAATTAATAGGTCTGGGGCTTGACTGTACTCTACATTCAATTGAAGTATGGCCAATTCTTCCGCATTTAAAACATTTTATACTAGGATTTTGCGGGCGTCTTAAGGTAGTGTTTGGTCTGGATGATGGATGTGGTTGTATGGGTCTATTTTGTTTTTGGTTTTCAAAATAGGACAATTGCAATTCTCGCCTAATTCTAGCTTGAGCTTCAAGTAAATTGTTGGGATTACTTGCGCGTACTATGTGACCAATACGTAAGCGCTACTCTTAACACTAAAATGCGCAGAGTGCATTTTAGTGTGCATTTTAGTGATATTTGTATTATTGTAGATTCTATTCTATTTAGTTATTTATTTATTTTTTAAATTTTGTTTTGTTTTTATTTTCTTTAATTGTGTTTTGTTTGTATTTTTGTGTTTTACAGCTTTGTCTACAAATTGTAACAATTTCTTGACAATAAAGCATGGATTGATGATTCTTTTTACGTTTTGGACATAACCAGGGTTAAGAAAATAGAACAATTAATCCTTATAGCATTGTCGATTTGACTCCAATTTAATTTTTGAAGTTCATTTGATTTGAATTTTTGATGTTCGGCAGCCATAATATTAGTATTGTGTATATTTTACATATTATAGTTTATATAAAGTTACTACTAGATGTTTATACAAGTTACAATTAGTTAAGTAGATATGAAAATTTATATTTTCAAATCTACTTAGTTTCAAAGTAACAAGTTATTGGAATTCTAGTTCTTTAATCTCTATTTTTAAATCTGAACAACAGACAAGATATTGCTGTAGTTGCCGTTAACTATAATCTATTTAGCAGTTTTGTGTATATATATACAGGGTGATTGATGGTCGATGGTACCTTAGACGTTTACGGAGAACGGAAAATAATTTTTTTTTGAAAATTTGGCAACATGGGTTTTAGCTGATGATCTAACGATTAAAAATATTTTTAGCGATGCAGCGTTGCCGCTTATACCAAAAAGTACTAGCAACTTTGTTATTTTAAATAGAATACCCTGTATATTTTTTTATTTTCCGATCCGCTATCACTTTATGATTGGTTCTGTATAAGGTGTTCCTATACCTATCTTTAGTGGTTTTCGAGAAATTAATTATTTTCTTTATTTTTTGACGAAAACATAGATCCAAATAAATTTGTATTACTACGGCACTGGAACGCGCAGAACCTTGAAATTGTAAACGTAATTTATGGAAGTATTGTACATTATTTTTCACTATGAAAATTTGTTCTACGTTATACAGGGTTGCTCAAAATTAGTGATTTTACCGCTAGATACAAAAATGGTAAAAAGTGCATTTTTTATAAATGGAACAGCTTGTATATTATAACATATTCTAAAAGGAAATTAAAATCCCTGTCTAAAGAGGTATTATATTCCTATATCGAAGTAGTTCGGTTTCGGAAATAAAAGCAATTTTCTGTAAAAATCGGAATATTTTGACATATTTGCTTTAGTTGGCCATGAAAGGTCATGATGAAACAATGCTATGCTATTGATGTTTGACAGTGACATTTAGTTGATTAATAGTAAATACGCTTAGGTGTTTTTTTTAAATAGTAACCTAATAATTCATTAAAATGGAAAGAAATAGTTATTCAAATGAAGTTTTGATGAATCTATTTATTATTCATGGACAATGTGACAAAATTGTAGCAAGAACATGCAGAAAGTTCAAAGAAATGTACCCGAATTTACAAAAAATGGATAAAAGAAAATCTGTGCGAATACAAAATAACTGTTTACACTTGTTACTCAGTTTACACTTGATAACGGTTGGAGATACTTACCAACCGAAACGTCGTGTTACATTAAATAAATAAGACAATGCAAGTTCGACAAGATGTTTTCACTGTACCATTGTCTACCACCTTCAAAAACTAATCAAATTTTATCTCGCAAAATGCCTGAGACCCGTCGATTTTTGTTTTTTTTTTACATTTCAAGATAGTTTTTGTGTTTTTTCACCTACAGGGGGGATCCAAATTAACCCAAACTTTTTTTTTCCAAATGGAAAGCCACTTCGAAATTTCACTAAACATGCCATAAGTAGAGAGAAAACGGCATATTTCAAACAATTTTCCTTAAAAAAAGGTAAAGATTTTTGGAGTACCGCTGAAAAACTTAATTTTACAAAAACTAAAAACAATCCTTTACCAGAAACACTAAATAATGCAGTAGACCTAAACTCATTTTTTTCTAACTCCGTGGCTTTTACAAAATCAACCTCAAATGAAAAAATTGACTTCTACAAAAATAATAAACTAAATGTTAATCAGGAAGAGTTTTATATCAAATTAACTGATGAGGAAAAAACTGCGAATATTATAAAAAACATTGGAAGTAATGCAATGGGAGTTGATGAAATTTGTATTAATGATTTAAATATATGTCTTCCTTGTTGTTTAGAGGCTTTAGTTAATATTATTAATAGTTGTATTTTGCAGAAAATTTATCCTAGTGAATGGAAACAAGCTATTCTTATTCCTTTACCTAAAATTTCCTCCCCTAAAGAATTTAAAGACATAAGACCAATAGGCATTTTACCAGTTATATCAAAAATATTAGAACGTCACATTTATAATGAACTCTCTAAATATTTATATAATTTTAAATTAATTCTTGATTGTCAGTCGGGATTTCGAAAATCTTTTAGTGCTACAACAAGTCTCATAAGCCTTATTAATGATATTAGAATTAAAGAAGACAAAAAACAGATAACTTGCTTAACCCTACTTGATTTTAGTAAAGCATTCGACACCATGATCATAAATTACTATTAGCTAAATTACACTATTTTGGGTTGTCAACAAATGCCATTATATTTTTCCAATCTTATTTTGAGGGTCGGTCTCACTGCGTTCGTAATCAAAAAGTAATCAAAAAGTCTTCTTGCCAACGACTTTCAACTTCTTGCCATGGGTGTTCCACAAGGATCCATATTAGGACCGTTGCTTTTTTCTCTCTATGTGGCTGATATGTGTCTTCAAAATTCAAAACTCCAACAGTATGCTGACGATTCCCAGGTATATATTGCTTTTGATACTCCAGGTCTGCATGAGGCGCAAAATAAAATAAATACTGATCTACAGAGCTTGGCCGTGTTTACTGAGAATCATAACTTAAAACTTAACGCATCAAAATCGTGTGTAATGTTTGTAACACATAACAAGAGTCAGCTGCAAGAGGCTTTAAACAGATTTAAAGTAGTTGTTAATGGCGAGTCTGTTCCAGTTGTAACTGAAAAACGTAATTTAGGTGTAGTTATTGATTTAAATCTTATTTTTACTTCCTATATTAAAGTCAAATTTCAAGCCGCCTACATCAGATTAAAGGGCCTTTATCAGTATAAGAAAATGTTGGCTTCAAAAATAAAATATTGGCTGTGTGATACACTAGTTCTTTCATTACTTGACTATGGGGATATTGTATACGGCGATTCTTTAACTAAATACTTATCGAACAAAATACAAAAACTTCAGAATAGTTGCATGAGATATTCATTTAATATTGCCTCTAGAAACCGCATAACTCTATATTTAAATTCTAATTTAATTCTGAATATGAGCAATAGAAGGAAAGTACATATGTTTAATTTAATTTATAAAATAATGAAAACCGGACAGCCTGCAAATTTAAGAAATTTATTTTTTAATCAAGATATTTCTTATAATACAAGAAATCCCCATTTGCTTAGAATTCCTTTACATAGAACAGCAACCTTTAAAAAATCTTTTTTATATATGGGCATTCGGGTGTGGAATGAACTATCTATTTATATAAAGGAATGTTCGCCTAAAAAAATTATTATAAACTTAAAAAAATATCTCTTAAACACGCAAATTATGGTAACCTAATGTGACCGTATTTTATAAAATGGTATTTTTGTTTTAATTAATGTTCTGCACACCTGATCTTGCTAATTGCAAATATTTACATTAAAATTGAATTCTCACTCGCCTGTTATCTACCCTCCGTGCTCGCCCCTATACCGTTCTCGCTCGTCTTTGGATTCTTGTGTTTTTTTTGTTTTTCTTCTTGCCCAGCTTCATAGCCACTCGCTAGTTCATTGTAAAATGCATATATTGTCTGTACTTTTGATTTTGGTATGGACCTTATTGTAAATACATAATATTACGTTTTTTAGAAAATAGTTTATTTAGGAACACGGGTTGTACAGCACATGTACAAGTAATCTATGTACTTGCATGTGTATCGTTTTTTTTTTATAAAAATCGCGTTGCACTCCGATTACCAAACAAATTGTTGTAATTTTGAATTATTTGTATATTCATGGAATTTTGTTTTGTATATTCTGTAATAATGTTTAATAATTTTGAATGATAATAAAAGTATTTTTTTTTCTTTTTTTAAACTCTCATTGAAAAGAGCCCTTTTTCCTGATTAAATTACCCTATTTGCTTTTGTGATTATCTAAAGGAGAAATACGAAAAAAAAAACCATTAAATTATTTTCGAAGTCTTGAAATATTTTGTATTGGTAAATTTTTGGCGTGTTTGTTTATTTTATTGGTATCGAGATATTTCCTGACATTGTTGTAGTGTCACTGTTAAAGTGAATTTCAACCAGTTGTTAAATAAGTTAACTTATATTGAAAAAATGACTTATTTATCCGAATCCCACAAGATTGAAATCTTAATGATCATTGGTTATGGGCACAGAAGTCGTACTCAGCTAGAGGTTGTCCACTTATTCAGGCAAAAATATCTAGATTTGCCACCTATTAACCAAGGTACGGTTAGTAAAATCGAAAGCACATTTCGAGAAGTTGGGCACGTGAGGGATGTTTCAAGACAAAAGTCTTCTAAAATCGATGAAAACACCCAATTAAATGTATTGTTAGCGATGGAAGAAAATCCGGTAACTGCAGCCAGAAGAGTAGCTCGCGAAAACTCTATTTATCATAAATCTGTGCTAAAAATTTAAAAAAGTGCAAACAAATGACCTTATAAAATGCGACCTGTTCAAGAGTTATTGGAAGACGATCCAGATCGCAGAGTTCAGTTCTGTGAATTAATGATGAACGCCATTGACGAAAATCGCATATCTTCGGAATGGATCCTTCTTTCTGATGAGGCTACATTCACCCTAAATGGCCATGTAATTAAGCAGAACTGTCGCTACTGGTCTGACGAGAACCCACACTGGGTAAGGGAAACTAATACACAATATCCCCAGAAAACTAATGTTTGGGCTGGCATAATTGGCAGGCAAGTTATAGGGCCCATATTCTTCAATGATAGTTTAACTGGGGAAAGATATCTAGAATTTCTTGAACATGAACTAGTTCCAGTCCTACGTGCCTTATATCCGAGTCAGTTCGATCCAGATTTGTATGATGAAAGAATCTGGATGCAACAAGATGGTGCTCCCCCACATTATGCCCATAATGTACGCCAGTATTTAGATGACAATTTTCCAAACAGATGGATTGGTAGAAGGGGTGCAATCGAGTGGCCGGCACGTTCTCACGATCTCACCCCACTTGATTTTTTTCTGTGGGGACATTTAAAATTTTGAAAAGTCAAATTTATATGAGCAAACCAGGAACCCTAGACGAACTCAAAGAACGTATTAGGCAAGAAATCCGACAAATATCTCCAGAAGTGAAAGTGTAGAAAATGTCAGAAATGAATTTTATTATCGTCTTGGGATTTGCCAACAAGTAAATGGTGCTCATTTTGAGCATCTTATACATTAAACGCAACTTTTAATAATGTAATGGTTTTTATTTTTTATTCGAATTTCTCCTTTAGATAATTACAAAAGTAAATAGGGAAATTTAATAAAGAAAAAGGGCTCTTTTCAATGAGAGTTTAAAAAAAGTGGCTTTCCGTTTGAAAAAAAAAGTTGGGGTTAATTTGGACCCCCCCTGTAGGTGAAAAAATACAAAAACTATATTGAAATGTGAAAAAAAAAAACAAAAATCGACGGGTCTCAGGAATTTTGCGAGATAAATTTTGATTAGTTTTAACTGAATTTATTCCAGTTAAAGTCACCACACTGTATATATATATATATATGTATATATATATATGTATATATATATATATATATATATATATATATATAACTTGATAAAATGAATCTAGATTTTAAAATTAAGATATCTAATAAACGGATTCTCAAAATGACATTTACTAACAATACTTTTTTTTAAAAGAAAAGATTGGATAATTAGAATTTTTTACTAGAACTTTATTATACAGGGGTAGAAAAAAGTTTTGGTATTTTTAACACATGCAATATACCGCAGGTGGCGCCCTCTGCAAGACATAGCGAATCCGTGACCGCATTTTAATTTCTCTTTCCCACGAAATTTTAATTTAATATCTTATGAAACGCTCGACTTACTTTAAAAAGATTTATACGATTACGACGATTTTATATTTCTTATTTTGACGCCCTGTATATTCAATACCAAGCACCCAATTAAAAAATGGCATGACGAAAGTCGCATTATTTTGGTCCACCCTATATGTAGCCGGCGGATTGGCCTCCTTTTTCCGGACACCCTGTATATATTGTGTATGTAGCAGTTTAATGTAAATTACTTTTAAAATTTTTCTGATGTATTGTTTTTTAAAAAAATTGTCATATCTCACACTATTAATGTTATCTATTATTCGAATGTAATTTAAATTTAGTATTTCGCATATACAGGGTGGCCAAATAAGCGAGGTAAGCGGCTGTATCTCAGGACCTGTACATCTGGCAACAATGGAATTTTTATTATTATTATAAAAGTGGCCATGAGAAAATTCTGGAAATTATTTTTAGTTCCGTATTTCACCGCAAGAGGGCGCAACTAAAAATTAAATAAAAGAAACGTCTTTTTCTCCGAAAACTTAAATATTAACTTATACTTTTGATATTATTTTTAATAAGCCTAGATAATTTGCTATAATTTTGGTTTATGAATTATTGACGTACGCTATAGCTTATATATTAGCTTATTAATAGCTTCCCCCACCCTTACTATCGGTCGTACATCAATAATTCATAAACCAAAATTATAGCAAATTATCTAGGCTTACTAAAAATAATATCAAAAGTATAAGTTATGATTTGAGTTTTCGGAGAAAAAGACGTTTCTTTTATTTAATTTTTAGTTGCGCCCTCTTGCGGTGAAATACGGAATTTAAAAGTAATTTCCAGAATTTTCTCCTGGCCACTTTTATTATAATAAAAAAAATTCCATTGCTGCCAGATGTACAGGTCCTGAGATACAGCCGCTTACCTCGCTTATTTGGCCACCCTGTGCAAGATAGCCAAATGATCTTTTTTACGGTTTAAACATTACCAGAATTAAGAAAATACGATAACTAATAGCGTTAGTTATTGTTCCGATTTAAATTTAATTTAATTTTTAGATATAATTTGATTAACCCTAAATGATTTTTAAAAATATTTTGATGTATTGTGTTTAAAAAAATAGCCATATCTCACTCTATTACGGTTAGCTATTATTCGAATATAATTTAAAATTGGTATTTAGGTTATATAAGATGACCAAAAAGATCCTTTTTAAGTTTTAGACATAACCAGGATAAAGAAATTCGATAGCTATTAGCTATAGCTATTGTTTCGATTTGATTTCAATTTAATTTTTAGATATAATTTGTTTAAACCTAAATGATTTGTAAAAATATTTTGATGTATTGTGTTTTAAAAAAATAATCATATCTCGCTCTATTACTGTTATCTAATATTCAAATATAATTTACATTTATTATTTCGCATATACAAGATAGCCAAATTTTTTTTACGGTTTGAACATAACCAGAATTAAGAAAATACGATAACAAATATCGTTAGCTGTCTTTTCGATTTAATTTTAATTTAAATTTTAGATATAATTTGTTTAACCCTAAATGATTTTTAACAATATTTTGAAGTATTGTGTCTTAAAAAAATACTCATATCTCACTCTATTACGGTTATCTGTTATTCAAATGTAATTTAAATTTGGTATTTAGGTTATACAAGATGACCCAAATGATTTACTTTTTGGAGATAACCAGGGTTAGAACAACAGAACACTTATTCCCTATAGCATTGTCCGATTTTACACCAATTTAATTTTTGAAGTTCATTTGATGTACTGTAAATAATTTTTAAATTTTTTTTGATGTTTTGTTTCTTAAAAAAATAGTTATATCTCACTCTATTACTGTTATCTATTATTCGAATATAATTTAAAATTAGTATTTAGGTTATACAAGATGACCCAAATGATCATTTTTAAGTTTTAGACATAACAAGGATAAAGAAAATACAATAACTAATAGCAAGAGCTAGTGTTCCGATTTAATTTTAATTTAATTTTTAGATATAATTTGTTTAACCCTAAATGATTTTTAACCATATTTTGAAGTATTGTGTCTTAAAAAAATACTCATATCTCACTCTATTACGGTTATCTGTTATTCAAATGTAATTTAAATTTGATATTTACGTTATACAACATGACTCAAATGATTCTTTTTACGTTTTGGAGATAACCAGGGTTAAGAAAATAGAACAATTAATTCCTATAGCATTGTTCGATTTGACTCCAATTTAATTTTTAAAGTTCATTTGATGTAATGTAAATTATTTTTAAAATTTTTCTGATGTATTTAAAAAAAAATAGTCGTATCTCACTCTATTATGTTTTTCTATTATTCGAATTTAATTTTAAATTAGTATTTCGCATATACAAGATAGCCAAATAATCTTTTTTATGGTTTGAACATAACCAGAATTAAGAAAATACGATAACTAATAGCGTTAGCTATTGTTTCGATTTAATTATTTTAATTTCATTTTTAGATATAATTTGATTAAACCTAAATGACTTTTAAAAATATTTTGAAATATTGTGTTTTAAAAACATACTAATATCTCACTCTATTGCGGTTTTCTATTATTCGAATGTAATTTAAATTTGGTATTTACGTTATACAAGATGACTCAAATGTTTCTTTTTACGTTTTGAAGATAACCAGGGTTAAGACAATAGAACAATTAATCCCTATAGCATTGTCCGATTTGACACCAATTTAATTTTTGAAGTTCATTTGATGTACTGTCAATTATATTTAAAATTTTTCTAATGTAATGTTTTTTAAAAAGAATAGTCATATCTCACTCTATTTCTGTTTTCTATTATTCAAATATATTTTAAATTTAGTATTTCGCATATACAAGATAGCCAAATGATCTTATTTACGGTTTGAACATAACCAGAATTAAGAAAATACGATAACAAATATCGTTAGCTGTCTTTTCGATTTAATTTTAATTTAAATTTTAGATATAATTTGTTTAACCCTAAATGATTTTTAACAATATTTTGAAGTATTGTGTCTTAAAAAAATACTCATATCTCACTCTATTACGGTTATCTGTTATTCAAATGTAATTTAAATTTGATATTTACGTTATACAACATGACTCAAATGATTCTTTTTACGTTTTGGAGATAACCAGGGTTAAGAAAATAGAACAATTAATTCCTATAGCATTGTTCGATTTGACTCCAATTTAATTTTTAAAGTTCATTTGATGTAATGTAAATTATTTTTTAAATTTTTCTGATGTATTTTAAAAAAAAATAGTCGTATCTCACTCTATTATGGTTTTCTATTATTCGAATTTAATTTTAAATTAGTATTTCGCATATACAAGATAGCCAAATAATCTTATTTACGGTTTGAACATAACCAGAATTAAGAAAATACGACAACAAATAGCGATTTAATTTTAATTTAATTTTTAAATATAATTTGATTAACCCTAAATGATTTTTAAAGATATTTTGAAGTATTGTGTTTTAAAAAAATACTTATATCTCACTCTATTACGGTTATCTATTATTCGAATGTAATATAAATTAGGTATTTACGTTATACAAGATGACCCAAATGATTCTTTTTATGTTTTGGACATAACCAAGGTTAAGAAAATAGAATAATGAATCCCTATAGCATTGTCCAAAGTGACTCAAATTTAATTTTTGAAGTTCATTTGATGTAATGTAAATTATTTTTAAAATACTTCTGATGTATTGTTTTTTAAAAAAATAGACATGTCTCACTCTATTACTGTTATCTATTATTCGAATATAATTAAAAATTAGTATTTAGATTATACAAGATGCCCCAAATAATCCTTTTTAAGTTTTGGACATAACGAGGATAAAGAAAATACGATAACTAATAGCGTTAGCTATTGTTTCGATTTAATTTTAATTTAATTTTTAGATATAATTTGTTTAACATTAAATGATTTTTACAAGTATTTTGAAGTAGTGTATTTTGACAAAATACTCGTATCTCACTCTATTACTATTATCTATTATTCAAATGTAATATAAATTTGGTATTTACGTTATACAAGATGACTCAAATTATTCTTTTTACGTTTTGGAAATAACCAGGGTTAAGACAATAGAACAATAATTATTCCCTATAGCATTGTCTGATTTGACTTCAATTTAATTTTTGAAGTTCATTTGATGTAATGTAAGTTATTTTAAAAACTTTTCTGATGTATGGTTTTAAAAAAAAATAGTCATACCTCACTCTATTACGATTTTCTATTATTCATATATATATTAAATTTAGTATTTCGAATATACAAGATAGCCAAATGATCTTTTTTACTGTTTGAAAATAACCAAAATTAAGAAAATACGATAACTAATAGCGTTAGCTATTGTTTCGATTTAATTTTAATTTAATTTTTTTTAATATTGAGTTTTAAGAAAATACAAATGACTCACTCTATTACGGTTATCTATTATTTGACTGTAATATGAATTTGGTATTTACGTTATACAAGATTACTCAAATGATTCTTTTTACGTTTTGGAGATAACCAGGGTTGAGACAATAGAATAATTAATCCCTATAGCATTGTCCGATTTGACACCAATTTAATTTTTGAAGTTCATTTGATGTACTGTAAATTATATTTAAAATTTTTCTAATGTATTTTTATTTAAAAAAATAGTCATATCAAATGTCATATTCAAATGTATTTTAAATTTAGTATTTCGCATATACAAGATGGCCAAATGATCTTTTCTACGGTTTGAACACAACCAGAATTAAGAAAATACGATAACTAATAGCTATTAAATTTTAATTTAATTTTTAGATATAATTTGATTAACCCCAAATGATTTTTAAAAATATTTTGAAGTATTGTATTTAAAAAAAATGGTCTTATCTCACTTTATTACGGTTATCTATTATTCGAATATAATTTAAAATTAGTATTTAGGTTATACAAGATGACCCAAATGATCCTTTTTAAGTTTTGGACATAACCACGATATGGAAAATACCATAACTAATAGCGTTAGCTATTGTTCCGATTTAATTTTAATTTAATTTTTAGATATAATTTGTTTAACCCTAAATGATTGTTACAAATACTTTGAGGTATTGAGTTTTAAAAAAATACACATAACTTACTCTATTACGGTTATATATTATTCGAATGTAATATAAATTTGGACGTTATACAAGATGACTCAAATGATTCTTTTTACGTTTAGGAGATAACAAGGGTTGAGACAATAGAACAATTAATCCCTATAGCATTGTCTGATTTGACACCAATTTAATTTTTGAAGTTCATTTGATGTACTGTAAATTTTATTTAAAATTTTTCTGATGTAATGTATTTTAAAAAAATAGTCATATCTCACAATATTACTGTTATCTATTATTCAAATGTATTTCAAATTTAGTATTTCGCATAAACAAGATGGCCAAATGATCTTTTCTACGGTTTGAACACAACCAGAATTAAGAAAATACGATAACTAATAGCTATTAAATTTTAATTTAATTTTTAGATATAATTTGATTAACCCCAAATGATTTTTAAAAATATTTTGATGTATTGTATTTAAAAAAAATGGTCTTATCTCACTCTATTAGGGTTATCTATTATTCGAATATAATTTAAAATTAGTATTTAGGTTATACAAGATGACCCAAATGATCCTTTTTAAGTTTTGGACTTAACCACGATATGGAAAATACCATAACTAATAGCGTTAGCTATTGTTTCGATTTAATTTTAATTTAATTTGTTTAACCCTAAATAATTTTTACAAATATTTTGAAGTATTGTGTTTTAAAAAAATAATGATATCTCACTCTATTACGGTTTTCTATTTTTCGAATGTAATTTAAATTTCGTATTTATATTATACAAGATGACTCAAATGATTCTTTTTACGTTTTGGAGATAACCAGGGTTAAGACAATAGAACAGTTAATCCCTATTGCATTGTCCGATTTGATACCAATTTTATTTTTGGAGTTCATTTGATGTACTGTAAATTATATTTACAATTTTTCTGATGTATTGTTTTTTAAAAAAATAGTCATACTCTATTACTGTTATCTATTATTCGAATATAATTTAAATTTAGTATTTCGCATATACAAGATAGCCGAATGATCTTTTTTACGGTTTGAACATAACCAGAATTAAGAAATACGATAACTAATAGCGTTAGCTATTGTTTCGATTTAATTTTAATTTAGTTTTCAGATATAATTTGTTTAACCCTAAATGATTTTTAGAATTATTTTGAAGTATTGTGTTTTAAAAAAATACTCATATCTCACTCTATTACGGTTATCTATTATTCGAATGTAATTTAAATTTGGTATTTAGGTTATACAAGATGACCCAAATGATTCTTTTTACATTTTGGACATAACCAGGGTTAAGAAAATAGAACAATTAATCCCTATAGCATTGTCCGATTTGACTCCAATTTAATTTTTGAAGTTCATTTGATGTAATGTAAATTATTTTTAAAATGCTTCTGGTGTATTGTTTTTTTAAAAAATAGTCATATCTCACTCTATTACTGTTATCTATTATTCGAATATAATTTAAAATTAGTATTTAGGTTATACAAGATGACCCAAATGATTCTTTGTTAGTTCGCATTGTATGGTTACCGCATATTCGAAACCGTCATCAGATTTGGGAAATCTGCCGATTGTATCTATACCGACAATATCAAAAGGCTTTTGGGGGGTTGGGGTAATTACTAGTGGTTCATCGAGTTTAATTTTAATTTTGTTTACTTGGCATTTATGACACTTTTTTATAAAATTGGCGACGTCGCGTGACATATTTTTCCAAGTAAAACTAGCCTTCAACTTTTTTAAAAGTCGTTTTTGGCCACAATGTCCGCCCAATATAGGATTAGCATGGTAATCCTCAATTAATTTTATTTTTTCATTTTAATTTGTAACTAATTTCTTTACTTGCGAAAGAGCAATACTAGTATTTTTTAAAATTTTAAGGCCTATCTCTTTAAACTTATTAATTGCGCATAAATTAAAAATTGAATCTCCTAAGCTTAGTTTTATTTTGTTTATATTTAAATCTCCAGCTATATTATCCAACTGAGACAACATATACTCTAATGCAATGTTGCCATTTGAGATTTTAAGAGTTTTTTGTGCATATAACTTGTTTTTGTACCTAATAAGCATCCTAAGATGATTAGGTCTAACTTGAAAATGCAGTGAAGGTAATTTAATAATGTCAACATTACGCACTGCTTCGTACACAGATGGTTTTAATATTGGTTGTTGCAATACTGGTTATTAATTGATTCGGTAGTTCTAGACATAGATCGAGTAATAGCCAATACCTGAGTAATGCCTCTATGAACGTCTTGAAGTTCATGAATACCAATCTACTAAGAGCATCGGCGCAAACGTTTTGCGTACCTTTTACGTATTCAATATCGAAATTATATTCTTCTAAGTCTAGTCTGATTCTCGTAAGCTTAGATGAAGGATCTTTCATGGAAAATAAATATACCAGCGGTCTATGATCTGTAATTGCCCAATGAACTGCTGTTAATTCTTGTAAAATGGCTGGTTTATTGGATTCTTCCTTGGTAAATGACCGAGAGGCATACGCCACTGGCAAATCGTTGCCATTAAAATTTTGTGAAAGAACTGCAGCGCATGCAATTTTTGAGGCATCTGTTGTTATTATAAATGGTTTCGTAAAGTCAGGGTATTGCAATATTTTAGGTGAAATTAAAGAATTTTTTAATTCATCAAGAGATTTTTGACAATCTGGCGTCCATGTAAAAGTAACATTTTTTCTAGTTAATTTATTAAGATGAGCTGATATTTCTGCAAACCTAGGTATAAATCGGCGATAGTAGTTTGTAAAGGCAATGAACCGCTTGACCTCGTCAGCAGTTTTGGGTACTGGATACTTATTTATGATGTCATATTTACTATCGTCGGGTAATATACCTTTGTTTGTTATTTTGTGACCTAGATATGTTACTTCATTTTTAAAGAATTTGCACTTTTCAGGATTTAATTTTAAGTTAAATTTTCTGCATGTTTCAAAAACTTTATACAGGTTTTCAAAATGATGATTTTCAGAACAACCGATCACGATAAGATCATCTATATACAAAAAAGCTCTTTCAGGGGTAATGCCGGCGAATGCCATTGACATCATCCGCTGAAAGCTGTTTGGGCTAACTGATAGTCCAAAAGGTAAACGTGTAAATCTGAAAGATCCCGCATCAACACTAAACTGAGTTACGTCTCGAGAGTTTTCACATAAGGGTACCTGGTGAAAACCATTAATAAGATCAATTACTGAAAACCACCGAGCTCTTCCTAGCTGATTTAATATATCATCGATACGAGGAAGTGGAAACTTGTCAGCAATGAGTTTTTTATTTAGCTGGCGAAAATCAATGACTAACCTCCATGCTTTTTGACCGTTAGGAGATTTTTTGGGTACCAGCAAAACTGGGTTATTATAGTTGGAGATTGATGGCTCTAATATAATATTTTGTTCCAGTAATTTATTGACTTGTTTGTTTATTTCTTTTTTTTTGAGTATGCGGAATTCTATAATTTTTAATATACACTGGTGACCTATCAGTTAGTTGGAGTTCTTGTTGATAAAAGTTGTTAACTGTTATTTTATCTGACTTAAGGGCAAAAATATCTGAAAATTCGTTGCATAACTTAATTAATTTTTCTTTGACAAACACGGGTACATCTTTAACATTAAGCTGCGTCATGAGATTAGAATTTCTATCGTTATATTCTGTATCGATTTTATAGATATTAAATTCTGCTAGGCTTGTCGTTTTTAGCTGAATATTATTAAGAGTAACGTTTTCGCTTGTTGTATTAATAATCTTAACAATAGGGGAATTTTTTGAAACAATAGTTCTCGCAACAAAGATACCAGACTTTAGTTCCGCATTTTCTACTACTGAATCTTCTTTAACAAATTGTAGGCTTTTTATCTTTCGTAGTACCTCACACCTAGCTGGAATAGCTATAGAGTCTTCAGAAATACTATTTTGAATTGGTATAATAATATTATTGTCATTCGGCCTAATAGTCATAGTCTAATCCGAATAGTTTAAATTTCATTTGAATTTAGCGATAAAATCTCGACCCAATATTGCATCTGTCGGGATCGGAAATGAGGAATCTATCACGTGAAAGGAATGTTCGACTTCGTGTCCATTAACAGAAATGACCGTTCTTGCAATACCTAAAGTTGTGATAACTTCATCTGTTACTCCTTTAATTTGACTAGGGGTGTATGAATTTATAATTTTGTTTGGACTAATTGTGTCATTTTTAAATATAGAAATATCTACACCAGTATCGATTAAAAAAGTGTTTTCCTGACCAGTCATTTCTGTAAAAAATATAACAAGGTTCATGTTAAACACATTATTTACGAGATATCCCCCAACTTCCCGGTTTGGGGGTCCATTTCGTTTCCCTGGTCAGGTATTGTGCTAACTGCCCTAACTGACCTGTGAAATGAGTTGTTGGCTCTATTGATATTAGTTTGTCTGTCATTATTATACCTGTTACTTGTATTATTATTAAAACCGCGATTATTTCTACCGCGTTCATTATTGTGCCTGATTGAAATTTTGGCTGCGTTGAGTGTTATTGTAATAATTATTATTATTATTGTTATTAGGTCGCCTACCTCTACTATTATAAAAAAATCTGTTATTATTTCTAAAATTATTTTGACCTGAATTAGCATAAAAAATGTTCGAAGTTGAAGCCTGTGCATTATTATTAATATTTATAAATTTATTGACAACCTCCTGCACTGTGGTAAATGTACCTGCCTCTATAGCTACCCTAGCCCTTTCGGAATTAGCATTTTGGGCTAAGGCTCTTACTGTTTGATCAGTAGAATACTTTGCTGCGACATCGGCGGGAACACCCTCGCTAATATATGCCGTTTTTAATTTTTCAGCTAGAGATTCAATATCCGAAGCATAACTTACGGCATCTCTAGCATGTTGCCATGTAAAATTTAATAGCTTTGTTGTTAACAGCTGTGAACTCTCTCCTTTAATTTTTAAACGCAAAGTGTTTATAATTTCTGCAAGGGATGCTTCGGTAGTTATTAAACCTCGAGCCTTACTTGTAAGTCGTGTTTTAACGTAGGCTACTGCGTTTGCTCCATGATCGCCCGAATTTTCATTAAGTAATGTAAGAGCATCTAAAAACGATTGTAGCCTGTCATGTGAGCCATCAAACTCCTGAGGTAGTATTTTCCCAGCTAAATTAAAAAACTCTAAATTTGACAAAGGCATATTTATTTCCTCCTCGTCGCTCGATGATATATAATACTCGTCCAAAATTAACGGATCAATGTTTTCTATACAACTTAATGGTACTTTATATGGAACTTTTAATATCTCAAATGCCCTAACTACTTTATCTCTAATAAAAAGGAATACGTCCTTAGTTTGATTCTTTTGCTGATTATCTAATTGCACCCAAATATCCTTAATAAAGGCTGTCGTTTCATTGAATAACTCTACTAAATTGTCCGTAATATCGACTCTTGTTTCCGGATTTTTTGGTACGGCCTTTTTTATAGCCCTTTTGGAATTATTTATAGCCCCTTGTTTAAATTCCAGTAAAGTTTTATTAGTCCTTTCCCAGTTTAAAGACATAGAACTCAATATTATTAGAATAGTTTGCTTAGATGCATAATATTGTCAATTAAAAAAAATATATAAAATTCACACGCATAAAATAGCATTCCCTTTTTTACTTAAAAAAAAAACATAAAGCATCACTAGACACACCCGTCTAGAATTATAAAAACAGGAATAAAAATAAAATTGAAAATTAAGGCTTAATCAGTAGATTATCCTTGGTTGTCCGATAAAGTTGCATTCGTATACCCGCACTACTATAGCTGCATTCGATTTACGCGCACTATTTTAGTCACTAAAAAAACTCGTGTCGTTTGTTGTTGGGCTGGTTAAGGGTTAATAATAGGGTTTGAAGTGGCAGCATCTCTTCTTGACTGGGCCAAGTTAATCGTAGAAACAGCAAGCTCACGAGCTATTTGCTTCCTAATATGCTTCTTGTACATTTGAAAGGACTTTATGATTACCATCACAATAAGCAAAATAACTTTTATGCACAAAACTGCTTTGACGTCCTTTGTAATATTGTATTCTTGCTCCTGCACTACAAAGTTTGAATTGACTACCCCATTTTCTGTCAAATCTTGGTGAGTGGATTTGCTTTGCCTCATTTTGTTGATTTGCTTATCGCCAGTACACTGTAATATATTTGGAAAAATGAGTAAAAAAGAAACACTTTACTTTTAATTGAGCCCAGAATAATCTTTTTCCTCAACAAAACTTATTATTTCTCCATGATTCGACTGGCCAAGGGTCGCCATGTAATAGCTGGGTTATTAGGGCAAGTAAAACAAAGAAGATTCCCCATCTAAAACTGTTTATTGAATGAATTGAAAAATATTTCTATACAAAAGTAATTGAACAGCGTCACAGTTACCTAATTAGACACGAGCCGCGATATAGATTATTTTGCAAATGGCTGCTATACTAGGTCAACTAATTATTGCAACCAACTATTAATGTTTATAATAAATAAAATGTAACCTACTTTGCTTTTAAAGAATTTGCCTAATATAAATAATTCCTTTACAATATAACGGCCCTAGCTTGCATAAATAAAATGGGAAGTTCAAGAAACAAATGACTGGCTTTGTTGTCCAAAGCTATATGGGAATGGTGTGAAGACAGAGACATTTTTATATTTGCTTCCTAGAAACGAGGCTTAGTAAATATATTAGATAAAACGTCAAAATGGCTTTTTGGTACATGATGATGATGAAGAAAGATATGACAAATCAATTGAAAAATTACGCTATAGTCAAAATACATATAAAAAATAAATATGCAAATATCATTAACAAAAGATCTAATTAATAGTTACAATAACACCATATATATACTAAGTAAAAATCAAAACTCTTTAAAAAATCATGTTGACCTTTTCAAAAAGCAAATGAATAAAACAATTAATGATCTTTCGATATATTTAAAACTTCAAAATACCATAAGTCAATTAATTATAAATTGCCAGAGTTTTATTACCTTTCTAGATAATTTAGAAGATGCGATAATGTTTGCTAAACTCAATACCTTACATACTACCGTAGTTTCAGCTATGCAACTAGAACAAATAATTTTAAATCTAACTACCCCTTACGGTGAGGAAAGACTAATATCATTTAGCGACTTAAATTATTATTATCAATTAACAGGACTTATAATAATATTTGCTATTCATTTTCCTATATTTATAAAAGAACCTTTCGAACTTTTCCACTTGTTTGCTATTCCAACAAACCAAACCATTATAATTCTCAAACTTCCTTACCTTATAATAGGCACTGACCTACACCAATATCAAGAAGAGGCCTGCCCATTGATTGAAGACCTGTACATCTGTCAAAATACCCTAGGACCCCAAATGGATGACTGTACCACGTCCCTCATAAGAAAAGCAAAAAAACTAAACTGCAAGCTGCTTAAAGTTAAGTAACTACCCCTTTTATCCATCCCATAAATCAGCAATTCGTTCTAGCTATTCCTGCTAGCACCAAAATAAAAGCACAACAAACGTGCCAAAACAAGCAAATATTCTTTATTCATACACCTAGTTTAATAGAAATACCATTTAAATGCATTATAAGCTTGCTAGGATCACAATTCTGGAATCAAGAGGATATCCTGAGAATCAACTTTTTTCGTCTACCGGATGTAACATTCAATAAGTTGGAAATGTAGCTGCTAGAGGAAACAATCCAACTGGATTCAATCGACTTCAACCATATTAGATCATTAGCAGAACATTTCAATATCTTGAAAACCCTTCCAGAAGAAGAAGAAAGAATTCACCCTGCAGCCTGGAGCTTTAGTATAACTCTTGGAACCATACTAGCCATATGCTGTATATTCTTTGCTATCTACAAACTTATCAAAAGGAAAAGATCTATTAAAGAGGAACTAGAACTTTAAGACAAAGAAGAAGCTAAAGAAGAAGATGCTACCCCTGGTACCTCGAGAAACAACACATCATCCCTGTTGTTTTCGACTTAGGCGGGAGAAGTTATGTGCACAATTATGCCACCCTATATATAATTTGCTTATGTATATGCTTATCTTATTTTATTTAGTCTATCTATCTATATTTTATCACTTGTTATATTAAGTTAATACACTGTATCGCGGCTTGTCAAAATAAAAGTTTTTTAAAACGTTGTTAACGTGTTAGGAAACATAACTAGGTATTTGATTTTTTTCCCTTTTCAATATGTTCATGTATATTGTATATTTTTTTTGTGGAAGGCACTTCGTAACTAGTTTAGAAAGTTATGCAACTATCCTATGTATGTGATATTTTTTATGCATCACATCACATGAGAAATAATATCATAGATGTGTTATTTATGTAACTATCTATTCTATATCTTGGTTTTAATAAGGAAATTGTCAAGATAAAGTTGGTAATTTCATTTAAAAATATTTATTGTACACTTCCTTTCAGGTGGAAGTGACACAAAATGTGAGGAAAATATATCAGCCCCTCCTCAAACACGTAGGAGGTCTAGTGGAATTATTTCGTCATCTTCTGATGAAGAAGAACAAGGGGGGGGAGGTCGGTAGAGACGATAATAGCAGAAGTTCATGAGCCTTGAGGGGTTACAGATGCGCCAGACCCAAGGGAATCTCTCTTGGGAATTGACCCTGTGAAATTCAGTAATTTCGGGCCGCCCCTAGATGAGGCCTTAGTGTCTAGATGGCAACGTTTTTTAACTGAGGGCATAGATAGAGAATCTAGAGAGGAATTCTCGAGATTTCTTATTCCAGAGAATTGCACCCAGTTATCTAGTCCAGTGATCAATTCCGAAGCCGAGAAGCTTTTATCGGCCATTGAAAAGAAAAAAGATTCCTTGCTATCTACCCTTCAGGAGAAGTTAGGACATAGCCTTACTCGATTCGGAGAAGCCATATCGTTGATTTTGAAATCTGAGATGATCCTAGCAGAGATTAAATCTCTAATATTTCCTAGGACTGTGGACTCAGCCAAAATGGTCTGTGAGGTGCATTATTTATTGTCTAACCACAGGAAGCATCAGGTATATTCTCACATGAGCTAAGAGATTTAAAAATTGGCAGAAGAGGCGAAACGGGATAACACACTATTTGGTTCTGATTTCTCAGAAAAATGCAAGGCGGCTCAATCTATAGAAAAATCGGCCATGGGACTAAGGGCCAAGAAGTCGGTCCTTGTAACAAAACAAGCATCAAGAAGTTCTGCTTTTCATTTAAACTCTCAGCGTCAGGCCTGCAGGACGAAGATGAAATCGTCGAATACCTTCAGATACCGTCAGAGAGAAGGAACCACTCTAAAGACTCGCCCAAAGACTTATGGCCGAGAATACCCTCGCCGAGAGTACCCTGGCCAGAAATGTTAAAGGTAGATACTCAGGTTAAATACGTACGAAGAATTCACTATTATGCTCAATGGACTACAATAAGATGAAGAAAAAAAGATAAAGCCCATCTTCGAAAAAATGTCGGAGAGCTTTTAAAAATTGGAGCTATATCTAAGTGCCAGCATAAAGAAGGTGAATTCTTGTCACCCTATTTTTTAGTAAAAAGTTTAATGGTGGTTATCGTTTTGTTCTAAATTTGAAAAAGCTAAATACATTAGTTCAAACAACACATTTTAAGCTAGAAATATTTATTAAACATTTTACTTAGAGTAGATAATATAACGGCCCTAGCTTGCATAAATAAAATGGGAAGTTCAAGAAACAAACGACTGGCTTTGTTGTCCAAAGCCATATTGGAATGGTGTAGAGACAGAGACATTTTTATATTTGCTTCCTATATAAAATCAGCCGAAAACTTAGCAGATTGTGAATCTAGGTCTTTGGAAGTAGAAACTGATTTCTCGTTATGCCACAATGCGTTTAAACGTATAAGAGAACGATTAGGCAAATCAGCAATAGATTTGTTTGCTTCTTATGCGAATACAAAATGCCAGGACTATGTTTCATGGAAACCGGATCCTGGCTCCATAGCAGTTGATGCATTTTCCATATCCTGAAGGGACCTTAACTTTTATGCCTTCCCACTATTTTCCCTAATCCTTAAAACAATTAAAAAGGTTATGTTCGATAGAGCAGAAGGCATTATTATAGTACCCTTATAGGAAAATCAACCCTGGTATCCACTTTTTATGAACTCTTTAATAGGTAGCCCAATTGATTTAAATTCACGTCCTAACCTCTCCCCTTAGGAGAAGTCACCCAATATGGCCAAACATTACCCTGGTTGCAGGCAGATTATCGGGGAAGCATACAGGAAGAAAGGAGTCACTGAAAAAGTAATCCCTACTCTCATAAATTCGCTTAGTATTAGTACATTAAAACAATATGATTGCTCATATAAAAAGTGGTGGATCTTTTGTACCATAAATAATATTATGTGGCATAGCCCTTCTATAAATAATATACTTTTAAATTATGAATTTAAAAATGGGGCTCGTTATAATCCTTTAAATTATCATAAATCAGCTCTTAAACTTATGGTCCGGGAGCCCACTGCAAAAAATCTAATCAAGAATATATACGGCCAAATTTTATCTAAAAAGATCAGTTGTACATTGTACAACAATAAACCATTGGCAGCCAAACTCGTATCCGTGGCGTTGTAGGCGATAAAAATTGTTTAACAAATTGAAATTTTTTAAATTTGAATCAACAATATTGTTTACGCCCAAATTTCACACCGTTCGATCAATCTGGTCCTGTTTTCAAAAATCCCTTGCCGCCTTGCCTAAGCCGTGGCAAACCCCGATTCTTTTTGTGTTTGGGACATAACGATAATTATGAAAATAGAATATCTAAACTGTTTAACTATTGTTACGATTTAATTTTAGTTTAATATTTAGAGTCCATTTCGGATTTGCTAAATTAATTTTAAAATTTCTAATGTATTGTGTTTTAATAAAATGCGAAATTAGAGACATGATTTTTTGAAAAAAACGCTCGGACCCGTCGATTTTTATTTTAAGTTGCTCATCACTTCACATAAATTTTTGTTTACAGGGTGGAATTAAAAAAAATTACGTCATTCTTTTAAATGGAATGCTATATTTTTTAATGCTTTTGTGAAATGTAGGCGAAATTCCAAGCAAGTTTCGTATAACACACCTTATCTCAAAACTCAACTGTTTCCGAAATATTTACATTCAAATAACAAGAAAACAAATAAGTACATCTATTTACAAATTAAGGTAAAATCGAGGAGAAAAATAATGTTATAAACACTGTTAATTGTTTCTATTTCCATGGTTGCACTTGTAGTAAAGAATCGCCATTTTCGAATGTCACTGTCAGTTTAAAAATGTATAGTTTTTATCAGAATAAATTATGGCTAATTTAACGGAAACCCAACGAATTGAAATTTTGATGATGCTAGGGTACGGGGATCGAGTGCGCACGCAAAAAGAAATAAGTGAACTATTTAATGCCAAATACCCAAACCATCCTATTTCTCAGTCAACAGTTAGTAGAATAGAGTACAAATTCATAACTTCAGGTCATGTTAGGGATTTGCCAAGATCAGGCCGTCCAAAAATTTCTGAAGAAATAAAATTAAACGTTCTGCTCTCCGTCGAAGAAAATCCAAACAATGCAACTTCACAAATTTCAGTTGACAATAATATAGCCGGAACGTCAGTAAGACGCATCTTAAAAGCAAATTAATACCACCCTTAATAAAATAAGACTAATACACGAATTAAATGAGGACGATCCTGATCGAAGAAACCAACTTTGCGAGCAAATGATGAACATTTGCAATAATAACCGTCAGTTTGTGTTACGAGTTTTGTTTTCGGATGAAGCAACTTTTTGTTTAAACCGTGTCGTAAATCGGTACTGTAAATTTATTAATGTTTGGGCTGGTATCGTGGAAAATAAAGTAATAGGGCCATACTTTTTCGAAGAAAACTTAACAGGACAACGCTATTTGAAATTTTTTTAAGATCTTATCCCTGCTTGGGCTGCCCTATATAGTCTATAACATTTTATCCTCCATTTTATCTTAATTTGTAAATAGACGTACTTACTTGCTTTCTTGTTGGTTAAATGTAAATATAATATGGAAAAAATAAATAAATAATATAAGTATTAATTTGTTTAGAACAGTATAGGTTCAAAAATAACTAGTAACTAGAGAAGAAAAGATACAAATGAAGGATAAAATAATTATCATTGGTAAATGAAAAACATTACATAAAAGGAGAAATATAACTATAACTATTTGGCTAAACCTATAAAAGAACTTTTTATGCAAAATTTTCTTTAATATGTTAGGGTCTCTTATAAAATTTAATAAATGTATTAGATCTTTCTGTCCATCTAGCGGCATTTCTGATGCACTCTATATTAGCCCCTGCGCGAAATACAGCTGAAGCAGCAGCATGTCTAACACTGTGTGCCTTAAAATGAGAGATATCTATTCCAGACTTTTCTAATACATTTTTTAACCACCTTGATATAGTTTGAGTGGTACCTCTACGGTAAGGGTTTTTATGTGTAATTAAAAGATATTCAATGTTTTTTCTAAGGGCAGAAGTTGATTTTAAATAATATTCCAGGGTACGCGCAACACAAATTTCAGGCTTATCATTAAAAAAATAGAATGTTCAAAACTGGCTGATGTCTAGTAGGTGAGGAAGTCTTAATTAATTCTGAAATAAAAATTTTGTATTCCGTGACAAATAACTTAATATCGCTCAGTTTAATTTTTGATAGGGTCTGAACCCTGATGTGAAGTAACCACAGATAGGTAGCTAGGCAGGTAGTTAGGTAGCTTAGGTTTCTAGGTGCTTAGGCAAGGCAAACCCCGTGGCTGCAAAGAAAATTCGACCCGACTCGTGAGAGTCAGCTCGGGAGCGCGCGTCGCGAATGATAATGTTATGATACAGTGAAGCACTGTTGTGCTGCAAACGTCGTCAATACATTTATGTGCCCATTTCCTTTCAATTTTGTATACCTTAATTGTTTTTCACTTAAATTTCATGCGATGAAGATGAAAGAACATTTATTCAGCTGTTTTGGACTTTTTAACTTGGTTGCATTTAATACAAATTTGCGAATTGACAGAAATGTAAAAGGTGATAAATGTGAGTGACGGTTTCAAACACACAAATGTTTAGTCTTGTTTTTCATACTTAATCCTATGAATTTAGAATAAGTTGATTTGAATAGAGCTTTATTCTACTTCTTCGCGTTGCTGGCATTACAGTAGTAGCCGAACTATGTATAATGTAATATGACAGCCACGGAGTTGCGATTAAAAAGCCTTCTGTTGTTATAATAAAAATAAGTCTGTCCTTTTCCACATACATCATCAGAATGTTTATTTAAGGCATAAAAGTGACTGTAAAATTTATTTTATATTAATATTATTTTTAAATAATAGTTTTTGATACCTTGTACGGTTTTTTCAATCCATTATACCAGAATTATACGTAAATCAAAAACAAAAGCACGTTTTTTTAGATAATCAATTTGACCCCAACAATAATGTATAAGCTCTGTATTGTTGATATGTGCTTTAAAGAGAAAGTAAATAATCATACATTTGTTTCATTTCAAAGCAATTTATGAAACGAACTTTAGCACTTTCCTGAACGTTCACAACTTATACCTCAAAAAAACACCGTAGTCTCAATTTTTAATGACAAGAACTATGAAAGTTCAATAATGTTGCATTTAATACAAATTTGCGAATTGACAGAAATGTAAAAGGTGATAAATGTGAGTGACGGTTTCAAACACACAAATGTTTAGTCTTGTTTTTCATACTTAATCCTATGAATTTAGAATAAGTTGATTTGAATAGAGCTTTATTCTACTTCTTCGCGTTGCTGGCATTACAGTAGTAGCCGAACTATGTAGAATGTAATATGACAGCCACGGAGTTGCGATTAAAAAGCCTTCTGTTGTTATAATAAAAATAAGTCTGTCCTTTTCCACATACATTATCAGAATGTTTATTTAAGGCATAAAAGTGACTGTAAAATTTATTTTATATTAATATTATTTTTAAATAATAGTTTTTGATACCTTGTACGGTTTTTTCAATCCATTATACCAGAATTATACGTAAATCAAAAACAAAAGCACGTTTTTTCAGATAATCAATTTGACCCCAACAATAATGTATAAGCTCTGTATTGTTGATATGTGCTTTAAAGAGAAAGTAAATAATCATTCATTTGTTTCATTTCAAAGCAATTTATGAAACGAACTTTAGCACTTTCCTGAACGTTCACAACTTATACCTCAGAAAAACACCGTAGTCTCAATTTTTAATGACAAGAACTATGAAAGTTCAATAATGTTTCACATTGCATTATAATATTAAGGTATAATTGATGTTTTCACATTTTTTCTATTGTTGGAGAATATTTATGAACAAAGTTTAAGTATTTTACGTTATAATTGGTAGATGTATAATATATATGCATTTTACATATTCTTTGATCATATAATATCTACAGTAATATGCTTTACAGTCAACGCTGTAAAAAAACCCAAATAACAAACCTCTATGTTGAGACTTCACAAATATAGCTGATTGCTGAAATACTAGAAGCTACTAAAACTTCGTGGTAGTTTGCTAATATGTTCATTCAATAAAATAATTTCATAATTAGAACAACAATAATAAAAATTATGGTGATGATGATAGAAATGATGAAAAAAAAGAATATCGAGCTATTAAAAGAAAAAAATTCCGAATTCAATAATGTCTGTTGTGGCACAAGAAACAAGTGCAATGCCCTGTCCTACTCCACGGGCACGGCGCGCGTTCTTGAGCTGACTCTCCCGAGTCGAGTCGAATTTTCTTTGCAGCCACGGGGTTTGCCACGAACGGGCGGCCCAGGCAAAGCGGCAAGGAATTTTTGGAAACAAGACATCCAGACCGATTGAACGGTGTAAAATTTGGGCGTATATATTGTTGATTCAAATTTAATAAATTTCAATTTGTTAAACAATGTTTATCGCCTACAACGCCACGGATACGAGTTTGGCTGCCAATGGTTTGTTGTTGTACAATGTACAACTGATATTTTTAGATAAAATTTGGCCGTATATATTCTTAATTAGATTTTTTGCAGTGGGCTCCCGGACTATTATCATAGATATTAAAGATGAACGAATATTACAGAAATTTTTAAGGAGAATTTTTAAAGAACCTGTTTTTCCGAGATACGAGGTTACTTGGGACCCACAAACGGTTCTTGAATATCTTACTAGCTTATATCCCTTAGATAAAATTTCGCTAGAATTACTCACTTATAAAACGACTATGTTAATATCTGTGGTTACTTCACATCAGGGTTCAGACCCTATCAAAAATTAAACTGAGCGATATTAAGTTATTTGTCACGGAATACAAAATTTTTATTTCAGAATTAATTAAGACTTCCTCACCTACTAGGCATCAGCCGGTTTTGAACATTCTATTTTTTTAATGATAAGCCTGAAATTTGTGTTGCGCGTACCCTGGAATATTATTTAAAATCAACTTCTGCCCTTAGAAAAAACATTGAATATCTTTTACTTACACATAAAAACCCTTACCGTAGAGCTTCCACTCAAACTATATCAAGGTGGTTAAAAAATGTATTAGAAAAGTCTGGAATAGATATCTCTCATTTTAAGGCACACAGTGTTAGACATGCTGCTGCTTCAGCTGTATTTCGCGCAGGGGCTAATATAGAGTGCATCAGAAATGCCGCTAGATGGACAGAAAGATCTAATACATTTATTAAATTTTATAACAGACCCTAACATATTAAAGAAAATTTTGCATAAAAAGTTCTTTTATAGGTTTAGCCAAATAGTTATAGTTATATTTCTCCTTGTATGTAATGTTTTGCATTTACCAATGATAATTATTTTATCCTTCATTTGTATCTTTTCTTCTCTAGTTACTAGTTATTTTTGAACCTATACTGTTCTAAAAAAATTAATACTTATATTATTTATTTATTTTTTCCATTTTGTCAATAAATAATTACTTTAATAAGAACTTATTACTACTATATAATGTATAGATCCCTATACAGTGACCGCCTAAAGTTACGCATAAATTTGATAAAAATTAGAGACATGATTTTTTGAGAAAACGCTCGTACCCGTCGATTTTTATTTTAAGTTGCGCATCACTTCACATACATTTTTATATACAGGGTGGAACAAAAAAAAAGATATAACGTAATTTTTTTAAATGGAATGCAATATTTTTTATTGCATTTATGAAATATAGGCAAATTTCCAAGCAAGTTTCGTATAACACACCCAAACCTTATCTCAAAACTCAACTGTTTCAGATATATTTACATTTAACCAACAAGAAAGCAAGTAAGTACGTCTATTTACAAATTAAGATAAAATGGAGGATAAAATGTTATAGACTATATAGGGCAGCCAAAGCAGGGATAAGATCTTCTTTAAAAAAATTCAAATAGCATTGTCCTGTTAAGTTTTCTTCGAAAAAGTATGGCCCTATTACTTTATTTTCCACGATACCAGCCCAAACATTAATAAATTTACAGTACCGACAATTTTGCCGATTTACGACACGGTTTAAACAAAAAGTTGCTTCATCCGAAAACAAAACTCGTAACACAAACTGACGGTTATTATTGCAAATGTTCATCATTTGCTCGTAAAATTGGTTTCTTCGATCAGGATCGTCCTCATTTAATTCGTGTATTAGTCTTATTTTATTAAGGGTGGTATTAATTTGCTTTTAAGATGCGTCTTACTGACGTTCCGGCTATATTATTGTCAACTGAAATTTGTGAAGTTGCATTGTTTGGATTTTCTTCGACGGAGAGCAGAACGTTTAATTTTATTTCTTCAGAAATTTTTGGACGGCCTGATCTTGGCAAATCCCTAACATGACCTGAAGTTATGAATTTGTACTCTATTCTACTAACTGTTGACTGAGAAATAGGATGGTTTGGGTATTTGACATTAAATAGTTCACTTATTTCTTTTTGCGTGCGCACTCGATCCCCGTACCCTAGCATCATCAAAATTTCAATTCGTTGGGTTTCCGTTAAATTAGCCAGAATTTATTCTGATAAAAACTATACATTTTCAAACTGACAGTGACATTCGAAAATGGCGATTCTTTACTACAAGTGCAACTATGGAAATAGAAACAATTAACAGTGTTTATAACATTATTTTTCTCCTCGATTTTACCTTAATTTGTAAATAGATGTAATTATTTGTTTTCTTGTTATTTAAATGTTAATATTTCGGAAACAGTTGAGTTTTGAGATAAGATGTGTTATACGAAACTTGCTTGGAATTTCGCCTACATTTCACAAAAGCATTCAAAAATATAGCATTCCATTTAAAAGAATGACGTCATTTTTTTTTATTCCACCCTGTAAACAAAAATTTATGTGAAGTGATGAGCAACTAAATAAAAACCGACGAGTCCAAGCGTTTTTTTAAAAAATCATGTCTCTAATTTCGCATTTTATTAAAACACAATACATTAGAAATTTTAAAATTAATTTAGCAAATCCGAAATGAACTCTAAATATTAAACTAAAATTAAATCGTAACAATAGTTAAACAGTTTAGATATTCTATTTTCATAATTATCGTTATGTCCCAAACACAAAAAGAATCTTTTGGGTTATGTTGTATAAGCTCTAAATACAAAATTCAAATTATATTCGAATACTAAGTAACTGTAAAATAGTCAGATATTCGCATTTTTATTAAAACACAATACATTAGAAATTTTAAAATTTACTTCATATTCATCTAGAATTTAGCAGTTCATTTGTAGTTAGTTCATTTGGGATAATAAACTCCTAAATAATAAAATAAAATCAAATCGTTACAATAGCTAAACGGTTTGCTAATCTATTTTCAAAAAATGATTATTTTCAAGACTCTAGTAGAATCATTTAAGTTATCTTGTATAAGCTCTAACTACTATGTTTAAATTAAATTGGAGTAATATGTAACAGTAATAGAGTAAGATACTTGTATTTTTTAAAACACATTACATCGAGAAATTTGACAATTTATTTGGCATATCCCAAATGAACTCTAAATACTAAATTTATATTAAATTCAAACAATAAGAAACAGTAATAGAGTTAGATGCTTGTATTTTTTTTAACATTTTACATCGAGAAATTTTATGTTTAAAATTAAACATAATAATGTAAACTTGATTCACTCTTGGTGGAAAATCTACTTTTGCTCCTTTCTACTGTGTTAGATCAATTTTTTTTTCCAATTTAACAACCGTTTTTTCAAACAAAAAGAGGGACTCGGAATGGGCTCTTGTTTATCGCCATTTCTTAGTGAAGTATTTCTTAGTAACTTAGAAACAAAAATAATGACCGTCCTCACATAAATTTGTTGCTTTCCATTCTTTATTTTACTTTTTAACATCCCACTTTCTCATGAAGCTTTTAAAAAAGAATTCCTTACCATTAAACAACTAGCAGTCAGTAACTTTTTCCCTCTTAAACCTATATATAAAATGTATTTGCAGTATGTGAACAAGTATAAATTATCATTTAATTTTATCAGGCAACAAACAAACTATATCAAAACTTTTAGGTCGTTTACTTATTTTGGACCCATTTCGTCACAACTGTCCCGCTTTTTTTCTCCCTTTGGCATAACCCCAGCTTTTAAAACCAATAATAAATTAAAAAGACATCTAATTAAAACTAAAGATAAACTACCCCCGCTGTCTTCTCCGGGAGTTTATGAGATTAGGTGTAAAGAGTGCCCTGCAGTGTACGTCGGCCAGTCTGGTAGGAAGATTTCTACTAGGATTAGTGAACACAAGGCCCAATATAATAAATTTAAAAATACCGATATCACAGTCACCAGATCGGCTTTTGCTAATCACCTTCTCGACTCCAAACATAATTTTCCTGACAGCCAAAATATAAAAATACTTCATCAGTACAACAAAAGTAAAAAACTAGACTTGTTGGTGACAATGGAAATTAGTAAAGCTTTTAAAACCCAGATCTGTCCTGTGTTAATGAAAGGTTTGATTTTGATGGCCACCTAGTTTTAATAACCTTAAATAGTTCTAGACTCTTAAATGATGGTTAGATTTCTAAAATGTATAAAGTGATTTGATTGTTTAGTTGAGTTCTTTGTACATAGATAGTGCCACTTTATTGTAAGCTTTATTTACATATATGTCAGGTGTTTTGTATATGTTATGGTAAGTTTTTGTTGAATTTTCCTTTTTTTGGGTAACATAATTTTAATTATTATTTAGGTCTGATGATGCTCTAGTCGAGCGAAACATGTATCCTTTGTAATTTTATTAAATGTATTTGTGATGCTGTAGATTTCGTGTTTTTTATTTTTTATAAAAGTCTATTACTGATACCTATTATCCGAATGTAATTTAAACTTAGTATTAAAATCTTATATAGGACAACCTATATGATTCGTTTTGTGTTTTGGATATAATTAGTCATAAGAAGAACGGAACTGTTTAGCTATTGTTCCGATTTAATTTTATTTCAATTTTCAGAGTTCATTTCATATATCCTAAATGATTTTTCAAATCTTTTGTTGTATCTTGTTTTAAAAAAATACGACTATCTAACTTTATTACGGTTACCTATTATTCGAATGTAATTTAAACTTAGTATTTAGAACTTATATAGGACAACCTGTATGATTCGTTTTGTTTTTGGACATAAATAGTAATAAAAAAATAGAACTGAACTGTTTAGCTATTGTACCGATTTAATTTTATTTCAATTTTTAGAGTTCATTTGATATATCCTAAATGATTTTTTAAATTTGTTGGTGTATTTTGTTTAAAAAAAAATACGAATATCTAACTTTATTACAGTTACCTATTATTCGAATGTAATTTAAACTTGTATTAGGAACTTATACCGGGTGGTGCATCGCCGAGCGGAACATAGGAAATCCCATGTAAATTTTAAGGGAGTTATTTGGGCTTAAAGGGAGTTTTATTGGCTTCCCTGTACATTTTATAGAAAAAATGTAAAATAACGTTTTGAAGAGATCAATCTGGCAACCTGTTGTACAAAGTTTCAAGAAATTTTAATAAGCGAATCTTGAATTATTCAATTAAATGTAATTGCAAAATTAGCAAATTTTCGGTTCAGGTAAAACCAAACCAGCACTAGTAAAATGAATATTGTCACTGACGTGAAGAAAAGTGTCAATAAACCAGTGACAGCCGATATTTGAAAACAAGTATGAATTATTCAATCGACGAAAAAATAGCCATAATTAAGTGGCATTATATGGGAAACAGTTTTAGAGTAGTATCTGAAATGTTTTCAGTTTATTTCCCCACCAAGCCCATTCCGTCCATTTCAACTATTAAACGTATTGTCAATAAGTTCGAGTCCAAAGGTACCGTAATAATTGTAAATGTTCAACTCAGGATATCGAAAATAGAGCCGAAGAAAGAGAGAATAGAGATCTTAATATTCTACTGAGTGTGGAGGAAAACAAGATGGTTAGTACGAGGGTTCTTGGGCAAGAGGTAAATAAACATCATACAACGGTATTGCGCACTTTAAAAAAACACAAATATTATTAGTATAAATTCGAAAAACATCAAGAAAAGCTGCAGGAAGGAGTCAAAGATCGAAGAATGGCATTTTGTTTTGAAATGATGGAAAGAGCAAATAATGATAGGAATTTTTTAAAAAATGTTTGTTTTACCGATGAAGGTACATTTACCCTCAACAATGTTTCGTGGGAATTATCGGACACGATATATGGACCTATTTGGACTTATTTCAAAATCAAATTGGACCCGCCTTGGAAGAAGTTGTTCAGGAAGATCAAATGATCTGGTACCAAATGGATGGTTGCCCGGCCCATAATGCCCGTATGTTTAACGGCAATATTATTGGTCCACGATACCGGATACTTATACTGGCCAGCCATGTCATCTGATCTTTCACCGAATGACTTCTTTTTGTGGGGTCATTTAAAAATTGTCATTTATATAAGTGTAAAATTTGAGAATCTAAACCAGTTACGAAACGCTATTTTAATAAAAATGAAAAATTTTGTAATAAAATTTCCCAATATCAACTTAGTAACGTATCGGCAAACTGTATTTATTGTTATACCTGCTTAGTTATTTATAGTTGCTAAGGAAAATAAAGAATTTATTTTGCCGTCAGTTACATTTGTGACAGTCTTGGAATAGTGTAAATTTATTTGTTGAATTGAAGATTTTACTTTCAAATTTACACACTAGCCGAAAGAGTGGATCACGTGATCATCGGCGAATTTTGGATGAAGCCGCTCAAGTTGAAGTCTTGGGTCATTTCGGAATAAATCCTAATACTTATATATATATAATGTTAAATATATATATATAATGTTTATATATATATATAAACATTATATATATATATTTATATAACCTTTTTCTCGACCGTACTGCGACACAAATAGTTTGGTTATTTTTGGGAATCGGTCTGTTTAAATTTATGAATAAAAATCCTTTATTCTAATTAAAGAACCTCTATATTTCGCTACTAATTTGTAGCTCTTTCAGGAGGAAGGCTAAAATACAAAGAAAAATAATACACACTATTAAAATGTCCAAATGGTCCACCAATCTTATTGTACACTATATATACAAGGCGAAAGGTAATGTCAAAATATTGAATAACTAGTAAACAGAATCGTTTCAGATTAAATATTAAGATTTATATAATAATATCATTGGTTTTAAACAAATTGTTAATATAAGAAAATGATAACTGGCCTTAAAAATCTTCCGACTGGAACCAGGTTGGATTATCATGTGGTCACTTCGAAATGAGTGGCTAAGTTTTAGTCAGTTACAAGAGCTAAGCCAGGGAATAGTCTGAATCTGAGTCAAAAAATACCATTCTTACGACTTAGAAACATTGGCAATAGTGGCAGCAATAGAACACTTACCTAATGGTAGTATATTCATACCTATATGAAAGAAAATTTACCATTCATACAGGTTGCAATTCCGTGAAGCTACTGCATTACAAAAAGTTAAGTTGGTGGATAAAACTTCAGAACTTTGATTCTAGTATAAAATACTGTAACCTTTTATTTTTAAGACCAGTTTTTCTAAATTTATTTATTACTTATTTTTACCTTTAAATCTTGTACAGCCGTACTATTATATCAATATCCAAACTCTTACTCTAACCCATCCTATTGACCCAGTTTGGTATCTGTTCCACTTAGGAAGAATACAAAGGTTCAAGGTCATTTCGAGTTTTAGCGTTGTGATACACGGTGAACGGTTTCTTTCTTTTCACTTTGGGTATGGGTGAAAGGCACACCTTTAAAGGTCATTGCAGGTGTTTTTTTCTGAAATGGCTCAATTTTGGGGCTCGTTTAATTCAATTATGTCTTAAACAAGTATCATTAACATTGATTAATACCGCCGAGTGATACTTTCTTGTAGTTATAAAAAGTAAAATTCGATAATCACGTGTCACGTATTCTCGAAACTTCTTTTGTGCAATACTCTCATGGTTGATATAAGTCTTTTTATTTTTTTTGTTTAAAGTCTCTTTTATACACAAATAGTACCGGTGATTATAAAAAGGCTTTTGTCATTCCCGGGTTTTTTTGTTGTTATGCTAGAATTTTGAGACTGGTTTAGGAATCCTTATATTTAAATCTTATATTTGGGAAATTGGGTCTATTTATAGTTAAAATAACTATAATTTTAAGTAAAACATTGTCTTATAATACTAAATTATGCCTTTTGTCGCATCCATTATACAGCGCCATCCTGTATAATTGTTAAACTATTTACGTACAAGTCGTGTTCAAGCGAACTAAACACGCAGTATCGAAATGTCGTTCGTTCTGTACTTATCTAACATAGTACCGTCCGCGTCCTTCCGGGTCCGAATCACGTTGTTATTTTTAAAACTTTTTCCAGAGCTGGATAGGTTATTTTTGTTAGAATTAAGCGAATGCGTATAAAATGATGAATTGAGTTGTCACTATCCCGTGGTATACCTGAGTCCTGAAAAACTAAGCGACTTGTGCGAATCCGCATCGGAAATCTTTTCTTGATTACAACCATTAATCAGTCCATTATTTAATGATTCATTAATTGTTTTAACATCGGTCCTTCGAGCCGGATCTGCTTAATTTACATAATTAATTTAATATTTAGATAATGTCATTGGCTGCCATTATAATGTTTCTCCTCTGTGCTATTTTTATACATCGGTGCGACCAAATCATGACCCATATCGACACCCTTTCGCACGTAGATATTCGTGCATCTTTTTACAGCGAGTTGAGCCGCCTTGCGCACTCCCCATCTGCTCTTCAAGCGTTTATCAAAATTAGCACTGAACGCTCGGTTTTGTCACTTCACTGGCACTACAGTTGTCTGAAATATAATATTTTTTCTATTATTATACCACTTGTGTCTTAGTATAAACTTTTCTCTAGCCATTTTGATAATCTATATATAATATCTGAATTTAACTGATATCTTACCTTATTACCTGATTCTCTCTAAGATAATGAGACTTTTTTGTTTTATAAAAAATGTCTTTAAACAAATTACATAATAAAATGTCTGATAAACAATCCAAGGCAAATTTAAAGCAAACTACTGCTTTTAAAAGATTACAACAAACTCATAAGTATGGCCTTAAGGTTATGAATGATGAATCTTTAAAGTCGACATTTCTCGCTTGAGCAAATACAATTGACAGCACCTATAATGATTTTCAAGGTAGTCATACTATTGTTATTTCTTTAATAGATGACAACGAATTTTCTTTTTATGATAATAATGATAAAGCCTATTATGGGGTTTTATCGTTAAAACACTACTTTTTATTAAGTGATTCTTCATCTCAATCTATTAATATGTCTACTATAGAAAATACCAATTCATCAAACCATAGAAGTATTGTAAATCTTCCAAAACTTTCATTGCCTCACTTTGGTGGAAAATTATAAAATTTGGCCTATCTTTTACGACTTATTTAATAGTCTTATTCATAACAATTCAGACTTATCTAATGTTGAGAAATTTCAATATTCAATTACTTCATTGGATAAGGAACCTTTAGCTTTAATTAAAGGTATTCCTCTTACTGACTCTAATTATATCTTAGCATATGAAAAATTGGAAAAACGTTATCAAAATTAACGCATTTTAGCGAGTCATTATTATAATAAAATATTTAATGCCCCATCATTTTTAAGACCAACTCTTATAAGTTGATAAAACTTTTAAATGTTTTTCCTGAAAATGTCGCGACTCTCAGAATAATGAAATTACCTGTGCATATGCTCCTAAATAAATTTAATACTAAAACCAAAACAGAATTTAAACTGGAGTATAATAGTCTTATTCAGAAGTTGACACCTTATCGTCAATTAATTTCCTTCTTAGAGAGACAATGTTTTGCATTGGAATCAGTTCAATATACTACTTCGTCTTCGCTCTTGAATAACTCAAAGATCGTGACAGCATATTTCAATAATAAAAAAAACCATATCTAATTTTTTTATAGGTACATGCCAACCTTCCATTAAGTAGTTCAAATGCGTTTTATGTTCTTCTTTACATACTCTCTATAGAGTCTTTAGTTGGGATCAATCCAACTATCTTTATTACAAATACGCTTGCAAATACTAATTCTCTTACAAATGCAATACTATTGCCTCGGACCACCATTTTACTGCTTATATGAGAGGTTGAAATAAAATATATGCGTGGTAACTTTACTAAAGTACGTATCCTTCTTGCCTATATCAATGGCGAATTTTATGTCTAAATATTATGTACGACGTCTCGGTCTTTCAATTCCCGTTGAAGGTCTTAACGGCATATCCCTTTCTGGAAACAATGGCATTGTTCAATGCTTAATGAAACCTTGTGACCAGATTGAATCTACATTTTCCTTTGAAGCTATTGTACTTTTCAAAGTATGCTCTGATCAACCGAAATTCCAAATTAATCCTGCTGAGATGGCACATATTCAAAACCTAAAATTAGCAGATCCTAAATTTCATCTACCTGGCACTAGACTTGTTGATTGGTGCAGAACTTACTCGTTACATATTGTGATATCTTGTGATATGCTATAAATTACTATGAATTCAGGAATAATTAAATGAAACGACTACTAATCTGAGTAAGTTCATTAAATAGTGAATATTGGTCAAAATTCCTACATACACAAGTGTGAGACAGGGCCAAAGCATCGAGAATTTATATAAAAACCTATTGGCATTTTAACAATTATTAAGCAGATTTCGCACAGCGAAATTTATATATACGAATGTATGTTCATACATTACACATATTAAAAATCGGACGAGTCTTCGGACATCCAAATTAACCCGTTGCTTTACAGACGGTTTTTGGATACTTGGATACCTTGTAGGATAAGGCATAACAAGGTGCGGTTCTAACCTTATTTCTCCAAATCCTATTGTTAAATGTCATCTCATTGGGAACAAGTATTAATATGCAGTTGCAGAAATTTTGGGAACTTAAAGAAATATCGAAACCTTCTCACCTATCCTCTAAAAATAAAAAATGCGAGAAAACTTATAAACGATTAACCGTAAGACATTGTACAGGTCGGTTTTCTGTTCCTTTGCTTTTTCGACAAGAAAATCCTATATTTCTTGATACCTACTCTCAAGCCTATATACGTTTTCTATGCTTGAAAATCGCCTCAGAGAAAATTCTGATTTGCGTACTAAGTATTGTGACTTCATGCGAGATTATTTGGACAAAGGTCATATGTGTTTGGTACCTATATAACACTATCAACCTCTTCAGCCTATTATCTAGCCCATCATGCTGTATTTAAAGAACAAATTTCAAACTCTGAAATGATATCTAAAATCCGGGTCGTTTTTGATGCTAGTTTACGTGACATTCAGGATTTATCTGTTGGTAGATCCCAAAATTCAAAAGGACCTAGCTTCTCTTCTGCTCAAATTCAAATTGTATGCATGTTTTCGTTTGCGATATTAAGCAAATGTATAGACAAATTATTGTAATTTCGGATTATTGGGACTATCAACGAATTTTATGTTCGTTCTCACCTTTTGAGCCTCTAGGAATATCACTTAGGCACAGTGACATATGGCCATATTTAGCATAACGCACGTTATGTCGGCTTCCAGCTCAGGAAAATATCTCTTTTACAAATGTAGCTAAAGCATTAAAAACCCAATTTTACATGGATGACGGACTATTGGGTGCAAATGATTTGAAGTCGACCTTAACACTTCTAATTTGATCGAGGTTGTGAAGAAGGGTGGTTTTGAACTCGATGAATGAGCCAGTAACCATTCTGATTTTATTAAACATTTTCTTCCGTCTGACTGATAAGATTCTTATAGCTTTGATAAAGATAAACCATATTATAACAAAATGTTGGGCTTAAAATAGAATCCTTTATCGGATATATTTTCGTATTCATATATTCTATTTAATCGTTCTGGTACAGACACATTTTGGTGGAAATAAGTAGGATTTATGATCCTCTTGGATTTGTTTCACCCTAGTTGCTACTTGCAAAGCATCTTCTTCAACGCTTATGGGAGCTCAATGTCTCCTGGGATGAAATCTTCAGTCTGATTCAAATTTATCCGTGGAAGTCAAAAACGAGGAGAGGCAAATTGTGCTTGCTTTCATGGTGGTTAATGACAATTTTATATTAAGTTTACCGATTCGTTTTTCTTCTTTAGCTAAAATCCAAAGGATTCTAGCATATGTTTTACGATTTATAGATAACTGTAAATCGAATAAAAACTTAAGGGAGTTCTTACTCGACATGAAGTGACCTCATCAGTACAACCAATCATTCGATCGGTACAATAGGAGGTATTTCCGATCTTTTTCTGAAAATCGATCAAAACACACTGTTGCCTAAAGCTTTTCGCAAACTAACTCCTTTTGTTGATTAATATGGTTTGCTGAAAGTTGCGGGTAGACTTAAACAATAATCTCTTAGTTATGACACTAAACATCCCATTCTCTTGCCTGAAGCACACAGGCTTACCGAATTGATTATTGGTGTTCATTCTTAACATTTGCATCTAGGATTAAAATCGATGCAATATTTGCTGCTTCAGCAATATTGAATCTTATCTCCTAAGGCAAGGCGCGCACTGAGGTAGTGTCATAGTGGTGTAGTATTGAAATAGTGGGAGGCATAGCGATGATGAAATTTGGAATGGCGATCGGAATAGCAGTCAAGTGGTATGAAAGTGACGTAAAAGCGCACTAAAGTGACAAACAAGTTGGTGGCACCGGTTCGTCATGTCGTCCTCCGAAGATGGAGATGTGCTTTTATTTAACTTGCTAATTTAAATTCCAGAAATCAGGAGAAGAAAAAATAATATTGTGTCTAATGAGTATTCTACTTTTTGCCACGTGTTACTTGCATTTTGTATATGTGTTTGTTGAAAAATTTTAATATGGTATAACCTAACAATAAGCCAATATATTTCTTAATAGCTCATCTATTTGTCATATTCGTAATAAAAAAAAGCTGTATAAAAAGCCTTCATTCTAAAAAAAAATTTAGCTTGTATTGTGAAACCATAATATTTACAATAATAAAACTATTTGTTACGATATTTATAGGGAAACGAAAAAAAAACGAATAAGGCAATAGATGAGGGCTAAAAACATTATATTTTTTTACTAGAATATCCTATTTTTATTTACCTATTCAGGCCTATGTATGTACAAATTTATAAAACACAGTGGTCATGCTGACGAGGTTGTTTGTTTGCCTGCGATGCCCCCCTAGTTGTATTGGATTATTATTGGCTATAATATGTTCTTTTAATTGGAATGTCGGATTAGTAAAAGCTCTATCATGAACACGTATGAAATTATGTAAGACAATTTCATACTTGTTTATAATTACATACATAAATAGCTTAAATGATGCTATCAATCTTGTCAATATTGCAACATATTGGAGTCTCCAATACTCTGAACTTTGAAGTTAGCAACCAAATGCACACTCAATAGACCTTCGCCCTCTAGAAAGTCTGTAATTAAATATTTGTTTATCATTTGTTAGTTGTCTTCTACCATATCCCGGTTTCATGACACGATATAAGAGGGGAAAAGCTTCGTCTGCTACAAAATAGTAAGGAAAACTTGCATTATCATTTTCTCCTGGCAACGGCTTAGGTTCGGGAAGATCAAATTGGTCACTTTCTTTAAATGCTCTGCTATCACTATTTCGACCATATTCCCCAATATCAACCGACAACAATATCCTGTCTGCATTAGCCATAGCTAACAATACAATAGAAAACTATCCTTTGTAGTTGAAGTATGCTGACCCAGATTTTGGAGGAGCTTGATATGCTTTCCATTAATAGAGCCACAGCAATTAGGCAAATTCCAAAGTTCCCAGTATCTACTCGTAGTTTTAAGCTATAATTATCTTGATGATTTGGGCAGATATTCTGGTTGGAGTAGTGTTCAAATTGCTGTAGATGTTTCGTACACAATTTTGCGTTGCGAGTAGTATGTCCTCTTAAAAAATAGTAGGATAATCTTTGAAACGAACTAGCAATAGCAAAATATCTGAAAAAAAACAATGCTTGTAATAAAAATATTTCAAGAAAGTATTATTTTAACTAATAATATATATTTGTTGTAGTTGCGGTTTGCAAAGAACGATGGAAGGACTTGTGAGGATCTTACATACGATACTTGAAAAAATGTACGCCTTCTGGTTCTGCCGCCAAAAAACGCGACCTTACTACCTCGCTGAATACATGCAATTTCTCACAACATTTACCAAATCCAGGCCATTAAAGAGTAGCCTAGAACCTTCATCGCAATAATCTATAGACTATTTCAGTGAAAGCATTAGCAGCGATAACGAGTCACAATGTAAAAAACCAGGAAGATAATGAATCCCAACATGTAACGGCCTTAGAAAATGAGTCGCCTCTTCTGTCACCGACCAAGAACAATTATTCGACTGACAATACTTCATCCAGTGTGCATAATTCCCAGTAAATCTTAGTAGCCAAAAAATCTCGTATAATCCCTAAAACGGCAGTATCATTAGAAGAAGTGAATAAAATGGAATACTTTCAGTCTAAAAAGACTTGTATGGAAAAAGCATCGATCATAACACCATATGAAGACATATATTTCCTTTCGAATGAGCATAGTACCTGACATGAAAAAACTGAACAAAAAAGACACTTTAAAATTCACATGTTATCAGCTGCAATATTTTGGAAGAAAATAAAAAAGTTGCAGCACCGCGTGTAATAACGATGGATTCGATTAACAGACCTGAGGGCACTAACTGAGCCCACAACATCACCCCAACAAAATTTATTGGAGTTTTTGAACTTAAAAAAAAAAGATATATTAAAAGCGGCCAGAGCGCTTTTAATATATCTTTTATGTTATTTATAATAAATATGTTTTTTTTATTAATAATGTATATGTTTTATGTTATAAATAATGACTATATGATTTAATAATAAAAAATAGATATATGCCTTAATGTTACCTCAAAGGATGAAATTTTAACTTAACTAGCCTTTTTAATGCCAAGCTACTTTAGTGTGCGCTACCTGCCATGCCAGTGCCATGACCGTGCTATGTCAGGCCACTTTGGTGGGCGCTCTCCCTTATATTGGCTTTAGTGATTCCACCTGTCACTTGAACATCGCGCCACTTCAGTGCGCGCCTTGCCTAAGAATGACATCGGGGAGCTAAAACATCTAAGGATTATGCTTATGTTTTTATTTGTACTGCCACTAAGGCTATTCATCTGGAAGCTGCCTCCGATCTCAATTCTGATTTCTCGTCGAATAATCAACTTATATAATATGCACAATTTGCAGCGCAAAAATTGGATATTTGTTGAAATTTTAATCCACCCGCTTGTCCACAGTTTAACGAACTAGCTGAGGTCGGCGTTAAATCATTCAAAACTTACTTTTACCGCCCAATTTGTTCCCAAATTTTGTCATTTGAGGAATTTTATACGGTGTTAACACAAATCGAGGCCTTTGTGGGCGATTAGTTCGGATCCCAGTGATCTACACTTACACCGGGAAATTTTTTAGTCTTTGAAGCATTAAATACTTCGATTCCTGAATCTGACCTTATTTAAGTCTCAATAAATTAAGCCGCTGGCAATTATTACAACGCCTCCAGAGTGATTTTTCGAAACGGTCGTCAGTATGTCAAGACACAAGTGAAACAAACAGTCATCTGCGATCTAGTAATCATGAAAGATAATCAACAAGCTCCTCTACATTGGGAACTTGAGCGAATTATTGAGGTGTTCCCGGGGCAGGATGGTGTGGTGCGCGTCGTGGAGGTATTTTTACCGTTATATACGCTCCTTCTTCGTGCATAAAACGGTAAAAACCCAAAAAAAAATTGTTATAGAATAAAAGTTATAAGAAATTATGTTCGACCGGTCCCAAAACTCGCTCGATTTCAGCACATAATAAGAGCTTCGCTCTAATAATAATACTGTACCAATACATGACAAGTTTCCTTCAAGGAACTACATTTTGGCACAAACATCTATATCTATTTACCAAAATGGTAGCAGTGTTTTCACATTATATTAGTAAACCGGTATCATAATTTGTACACAAGCTAATACCCGGACTTAAAAATCCATTTCTTATGCAGAGATTCGTAGCCTTCATATTTTTTAACATTTTGACATTCTATTCATATGAAAAAGTATATAGAGGGATCGTAAATGCTCGGCGTAATAATAGCTTCTAATAGCTTATTATGTTTGAATTATACAAAAACATATTTTATGACTTTTACAGGCACATAGGCAGATCAACTATAATAATAATATTTATAATTATAACTGCAATTGAAATATATGTAATTTTATAAAGATAGGAAAAGTTAAAAAATAAACTATCTGGGAGTTATAATGGATCGGCACCTAAGATGGGAATAATATATAGCTTTTTTAAATTAAAAAAAATGGAAATATGTTTTATAAGCTTTTTGAAGTAAGGGAAAGTTTAAATAAAAAAATATTAAAAATTGTATACAACACCTTGATAGAATATAATTTACGTTACTGTATTATAATATAGGGTTGTGCCTATAACAACACTTTGCAAATCTTAGCAGCAATAACCCAAAATGCTGCTTTCAAAATTATATTTAAAAAGCCATATAAATTCTCAACAAACAACCTATACAGGGTGTCCCAGATAAAATTATATACATGGGGATTTCGTGAACGGTAGGAGATATAGTTTCGGTTAAATGGGGAAAAAGTTGTGCTGTTTCAACTCTAAGCAGATGCGATATTAAGATCCAGGGGTTTTCAAAATACAGGGTTAAATCTAGAAATTAGATTTTTAGGAAACCTGCTAAAGCGTCGCCTTCTTAAATCCGGAACTTCTTATGGACGCCATATTGCATTTATACGTCATTAAATAGCACGAAATAAATCTTTTCAACCATGTATAACAACCCTATCTTGATATTGCGAAGAACTCATTTTTTTAAAAAAACGTTTCACTTAGTTGGCTATGTTAAATCTTAGTATACTATCTGAATATAAAAACATTCGTGATAGATTGGAATCTCTGTCATAACTGATGAATGAAGTCTTAACAACCCGCCGACCTGACTTATCAAACCCGCAACCACTTAGTTATTAAACCCGAATTAGAATACCCAAGAAATCTAGAGCAGACCTGCTGAAGCTGGATGCAGACCCTTTAAGGTAAGGATCTTTAAAGGCCCGTTTTTCAACCTTTCCACATTTACTTTTAATCAAAAAAATACAGTCCACTTTAAATCTCTCACTGAATTGTCTAAATCTACCTTGTCTTAAAATAAAAATATAAGTAACACTTTTAGTAAAAGAAAAGATAAGGTTTTTTTACCAGATTGTCTCCATACGACATACGAGTCTGTTTCATCGCCACCTTTATTTAAGTATACCATTTTGATTTCATAATTTTGTAATAAAGGTTTGTTTGTCTGTTTATTTGGTACACGACGCACTGTAACAATAAAAGAGAGAAGAAACCCACACCCATTGTCCGTCGTCCCCAGAACAATCATTACGTTTCTCATGAGTCTCTGTATTCTCTCGGTTAAGGTTATCGATTTTTTAAGTGCCCAAACAATAAAAAGCTTTAAGTTTTAAACGTCGACTTTTAATATTTTTGCAAAATTTGTCAAAAATAGTCATCGGAGTCGTCAACATAGCAATAGGTGTATATACAGGGTGTCCAAAAGAAGACGTTCAAACGGAAGGAGGCGATAGAGGAAGTCGTTTGCAATCAAAACAACTGTATATAATATTACCCGATTCTTGATGGGTTAAAAACTATTACCGTTTTTGTATTTTTTATAAAAATAGTGAAATCCATTATGTAAAAAATATTTGCTCCTGTCACTACTTGGAAAATTATGGGTGATCAATGTGTCAAAGCTTCACTTACAATTTTTTTTCGTTTGAATTCATGCTACTACAAAGCACATGTACGGCCAAAAATGAACAGCTATGAGAAAAAGTTACCTTAATTAATGCAGATTCTCATACGGTCAAACATTTTATAATAGGAAAAATAAACATACTTTTTCAAATAATTTTTAAGATCAACTGCTTCATGGTATGGGTAGTTTTTTGTCAACAACTTAGGCTGGTCTATATGCGGTGTTTTCAGTCCCTTGCTGCAATTTGCAAGTTAACTTTCATAAATGACATACTTCCCGCGAATATCCTTATCATGTGCAACGTGTTCAAACACTTCTGGCCACTGACTATGACAAAACGTTTCAGCTTTATCAGGGAATACTGCATCGTAATAGACAAGACCAAGACGAAAGTAGATTTAAAAGAACGGGGATATTTATATTATTAAGGCTATGTTAATCTTAAAATGGTGATAAATTATCGTTTTCAGCATCAGCTTTCAGTCAATCTATGGGCGGGTATCATTGAAGATGAATTAATTGGACCATTCGAGCTTCCAAGACTTAACCCTAGGATAAAAATGCCAATCAAAAAATCACTTGTAGCTATTACATATTTAAAAGAATTTCACCGAATAAGAATCTTTTTTTTTCTACTGAAAGGAACTAATAAATCATATTTATAAAACGGTGCACTCTTTAGCGCCATAGTCCCACCAAATAATAAGCAAATAAATTATGATATTGTAACGAAATTCGGGAACACACTTTTATTGTCAACGTCAAAAACACTAACCTAACTCGCTTTGACTGTCGTTTAATTGTTTCCAAGGTAAAAACTGACTAAACAATTAAAACTGAATGATTTGTCACGAAGCGCGTCCTTTTTAAAACCCGATGGAACAGTTTCGAAATATTTAGAATTATCTTCATTGTTTTTGCCCAAAGAGACCAATAATTTTAGGAGAATACTGACAGTCAAAGCAAGCAAGTATACAAATTCTAGAAAATTAGAACTACAGGGATTTACAATAATATAACCTAAATAACCTAAATTGGGGCCAAAATGGGGCTCTCAAACAAGATGAACTACCTAAAAACTAAACACTATAGATGAAAATAATAAAGCAAACGTAAGTAGAACCCTAAAGAAACCCTACGAATCAACTTTAACTACACAATACTAATAAAATTGTACAAAAACTAGCAGAATAATTAACGTATTTACATTTTCATAATACTGCTCCCCTCTCAATTTTGATCGTCCCGATCAAACATGGGACCACCTGAGTCATGATAGGGCGCTAGCCGGACGATGTTTACAATTTTCATCTTCGCTGTCGGATGTCGCTGGATACGGTACACCACGTCGTTGATTCTGGTGACCACATTGAATGGACCTTCCCAATCCTTCTGGAGCTTTGGTGACTTGCCCTTCGTCCTCCGTGGATTGTATAACCAGACTTTATCCCCAGGATTAAAACCGGTAGAATTTGCCTTTATGTCATAACGTGATTTCATTCTGTTACTTTCTAGATGAAGTTTATCCCGTGCTTGTTCGTGAACAATTTGTAAACGCTCTTGTAAATGGTCGACGTACTCCTCCAGGGTTTCAGACTTATGGGGTCTTCCAGTAATAATGTCCAAAGGTAAACGAAGTTCATCACCGTAGACAACTTTTGCCGGGCTTTTTCCAGTTGACTTGTGGATAGAAGAACGATATGCCAATAGGAATGGTTGTATACAGGTATCCCAGTCGGTTTGCTTAGAGTTAACTACCATCCTTAAATAGGTTTCAAATGTCCGGTTAAATCTTTCAACCATTCCATCAGACTGAGGGTGTAGTGGGGTTGTACGGGTCTTATTGATTCCCAGCAACTGGCATACTTGTTGGAATATTTGTGACTCAAAGTTCCTTCCTTGGTCTGAATGTATCTCTCTGGGTACACCAAATCGACAAATCCAGTTCTGGAACAGCACTTCAGCTACTGTCGTTGCTTCTTGGTTTGGAATCGGATAAACCTCGGGCCACTTACTAAAGTAATCCATAACAACAAGAGCATATCGGTTTCCGGAGCTACTAGTAGGAAAGGGTCCTGCTACGTCTATGGCAATTCGTTCAAAAGGTGCACCAACAAGATACTGCATCATCTTTCCTCTTGTCCGGGTTTTTGGGCCCTTGCTTGACGAACACTGCTCACACTGTCGGCACCAGCGTTCAACATCTTGATGACTGTTCAGCCAGTAAAACCGTTCTCTCACTTTTGCCAAGGTCTTACTAACTCCAAAATGTCCTCCGCCGACACCGCCATGAACAGCTTCAAGGACTTCCGGAATACGTTTTCGAGGAAGGACTGTCAGATATGTCTTTTCTTTTCCATCTACGCTCTCCCAGACTCTTTTTAATAATCCATCTTTTATAACCAATGAATTCCATTGAGACCAATAAGCTTTAAGTTCTGGAGATTTGTCAGAAATGTCTTTCCATTCTGGTTTTGAAATTTCTCGAGATTTCAGTTCGTAAATAAGACCAAATACTGGGTCATCACACTGATCTTGGATTAAACTAGCTACATCCCACTCTTTAGAACTGTGAAGGCCAATACGATTACAAGTAAATATCTCTGGATGCTGTTTTGATTCCTTTTTAAAACAATGTTGACATGTTTCAATACAGGGTCTTCTCGATAAAGCATCGGCATTTTGGTGATATGCGCCTTTCCTATGTTCTATTGTAAAGTCATACTCTTGTAATCGTTGAAGCCACCTTGCTATTTGTCCTTCGGGGTTTTTAAACTGAAACAGCCATTTCAACGAAGCATGGTCGGTTCTAAGGATAAATCGTTGACCATACAAATATTTATGGAAATGTTCAATAGCTTTTACTGCTGACAATAGCTCTCGTCTAGTGACACAATAGTTTCTTTCTGGTTTTGATAATGTTTTACTGAAATAAGCTATTACTTGCTCGCCATCTTCATATTTTTGTGATAGAACGGCCCCAATTCCAACATTACTCGCATCGGTATCCAAAATAAAAGTTTGTCCAGGAATCGGATATGTTAAAATTGGAGATGTGCATAGTGCTCTCTTTAACTGTTGAAATGCTTCTTCACAGTCTGTTGACCAACTAAATACCACTTTGTCCTCCGTGAGCTTATGTAGAGGCTTTGCAAGATTAGCGAAATTTCTTACAAATCTTCTGTAATAGGTACAAAGGCCCAGAAAGCTTCTTAACTGGTGTTTGTCAGTGGGTCGTGGCCATTTTTCGATCGCCTCTACTTTATCTGGATCAGTCTTGACACCTTTTTCTGATATTACATGGCCAAGGTATCGAACTTCTTTTTGAAATAAGCAACATTTTTTAGGACTTAGCTTCAGGTTGGCCTCTCGCAGTTTAACAAATACCTTTTGAATATTCTTCAAATGATCTTCAAATGTTTTCCCCAGTATGATAACGTCATCCAGATAAACTAAACATGATTCCCAAGTCATTCCACGTAAAACTGTGTCCATAAGTCTCTCAAAGGTAGCTGGAGCATTGCAGAGTCCAAAGGGCATTACTGTAAACTGCCAAAGTCCTGTTCCAGTCGAGAATGCGGTCTTTTCCTTATCTTCTGGGTGCATCTTTACCTGCCAGTATCCACTCTTTAGATCGAGTGTTGAGAACCATTGTGAACCTGATAGCGTGTCCAGGGTGTCGTCAATTCTTGGTAGGGGATAACTGTCTTTCTTGGTAATATCATTCAGTCGCCGATAGTCTACACAAAATCTAGTGGATCCATCCTTTTTCTTCACTAGCACAACTGGAGATGTCCAAGGACTCTGAGAAGGCTCTATCACTCCTTGTGTCCTCATTTCTTGAAGCATTGAGGAAACTTCTCCTTGTTTAGCTATCGGAATTCTTCGAGGTGCTTGTTTAATCGGAGCATTGTCTCCAATGTTAATTCGATGCTGCACCAAATCAGTTCTTCCCAGGTCTTTATCGTGCAAGGAAAACACATCTTGATTTTCTTCAAGAAGACGTCGCAATTTACTACACTGGTCCATGGTTAAATTGGCAGAAGATTCTTCAAATAGGTTTTGTAAACATACAGGAAAAGGTCTGTTTGAATAACGACTTCTATCAGCATTTTTCATGACTGCCACTACTTCAGAGCATACGCCAATGTTCTCTCCTTGTTTCAGGTGTTGATCATATCCTTTTAAATTTACCATTCGAACCAAAATAGTAGATTTCTTCTGCGTAGTTAATGTCTTGGCTGGAAAAATTCCTTGACCATATAGTTTGCAGTTTTCCATGGGCTCAATCAAAACAGTTTCTCCCTCTTTTCCTCCAGTTGTAGCATAAACCACCACCTCTGAATTACCTGGTATAGTAACATCCTTGAACACCTTAACGACTCTGGTATTTACTTTATCTTCATATAGGTGGTGCATAAAAATCTCTTCATTTCTCGTCGTCAATATCCGGTTATATACATCCATTTTAAACTGCTGAGCATTCATAACATCTAATCCTAATATGACATCATCCATGATTTCTGCCACTAGTACTGGCTGTTGGAATGTTGTTAAGCCAATGGTGACTGTAGCTTCGTGCAATCCAAGAATCGGGATCCTTTTTCCATTTGCAGACTCCAGAATTAAATTGGGTGGTGCTGAGAGCCTACAGTGTGCTACGATGTTCGGCTTCACGATAGTATGACTTGATCCTGTATCCACTACCATCTCACATTCACGGCCGCATATTTTTCCCGGTACTACCAAGCTCTCTCCAGGATGTGGCAGCCGGTTTAGTTTTATACGTGGGGCTTGGTAGCACCCAGCCAGCTTGAAGTTGAAGTTTTCCTGGTTCCTTGGATCTCTTAAAGGCTTGGGGCATTGACGTTTAAGGTGCCCCTCCTCATTGCAATTCCAGCATTGCAATGGTCTTTTAGGTTTCCTCGCTAATAATGATTCAAGCTTCTTTAGGCGGTCTTCGAGATCACTTTCCGAAGTTCTGATTTGTCTTATTCGTGTCTGCCTTCTAGTTGCTTGAAAAGCTGCCTCATACTCTAGTCCATGGGCCAAAGCTTCTGATATACTTTTATGATGAGCCATCCTTAGAGCGTGGTTAGTATCTGGATCTCGAACTCCGTCAATAAAACAATTTATAGAAATTTGTTCTCGGAACTCTGTTGGGGCTGAAGGGTAAGCCAGATTTACTAATCGAGCAACATCGGCCTCAAACTGTTGGAGTCCTTCCTCGGGTTGTTGTCTTCTAGATTTCAATTGAGCCTGGTACACTTGTTGTAGATGGGCTTCACCGTATCTCATCTCTAAGGTACGCACCAGTACGTCGAAATTGAGCTGATCCTCAGATGGCACCATTCTTAATATTTCTGTAGCTTCTCCTCTAAGGCTTAGCTTAAGATTGATTGCCTTTTCTTCGTTATCCCAGCGATTTCCCCTAGCAGCGGCCTCAAATTGATTCAAATAGGTACTCCAAGCTTCTTTGCCGTCGAATTTTGGTGGCTTTACTTTCATCATTGTTTGCATTCCAGGATCGGGATGAAGAGGAGTCCGTTTTACTTTCATCTCTAGTTCTTGGATCTTTTTTTGTACTTGCCCCAATTCTTCTTCTACTGTTGCTTCAAAGTTAGTCATTAATTGTTTCTGATTCTTCTCCAGATCTTCTTTAAGTTGTAAAACTCGTTCCTCTTGTTTTCTGTCTCGTTCCTCCTGCTCCTTTTTAAGATTATTTTTTAAATTAAGTAAGTCATCTTTCATGGTTCGAATCAGGTCTTCATTTTCTTTCTTTAGGTCATCTTTCATGGTCTTTATCAGGTCTTCATTTTCCTTCTTCAGGTCAGATTTAATTGTCTTTAGTAAATCTTCCTGTTTCTTGTCTCGCTCTTCTTGTTTGCGGTCTCGTTCTTCTTGTTCTTCCTTCAGTTTACGGTCTCGTTCTTCTTGTTCTACCTTCTGTTTACGGTCTCGTTCTTCTTGTTCTTTCTTCTGTTTACGGTCTCGTTCTTCTTGTTCTTCCTTCTGTTTACGGTCTCGTTGTTCTTGTTCTTCCTTCTGTTTACGGTCTCGTTCTTCTTGTTTACGGTCTCGTTCTTCTTGTTCTTCCTTCTGTTTACGGTCTCGTTGTTCTTGTTCTTCCTTCTGTTTACGGTCTCGTTCTTCTTGTTCTACTTTTTGCTCGTCAAACTTCCTTAATAGCAGCTCCATCAATTTCTCGGTCTCCATCTTGGCCTGACTTCTTGTTAAAGGCATCCACTAAAATGAGCTTCCAAATATCCTTTACTTCTGACACCAATTGTAACGAAATTCGGGAACACACTTTTATTGTCAACGTCAAAAACACTAACCTAACTCGCTTTGACTGTCGTTTAATTGTTTCCAAGGTAAAAACTGACTAAACAATTAAAACTGAATGATTTGTCACGAAGCGCGTCCTTTTTAAAACCCGATGGAACAGTTTCGAAATATTTAGAATTATCTTCATTGTTTTTGCCCAAAGAGACCAATAATTTTAGGAGAATACTGACAGTCAAAGCAAGCAAGTATACAAATTCTAGAAAATTAGAACTACAGGGATTTACAATAATATAACCTAAATAACCTAAATTGGGGCCAAAATGGGGCTCTCAAACAAGATGAACTACCTAAAAACTAAACACTATAGATGAAAATAATAAAGCAAACGTAAGTAGAACCCTAAAGAAACCCTACGAATCAACTTTAACTACACAATACTAATAAAATTGTACAAAAACTAGCAGAATAATTAACGTATTTACATTTTCATAATAATATTCTTGCTGAAAAATGTTGTACATGATGCATAAAGTGATTTTTATGACAATCAGAAAAACGGTAATAGCTTTTAAACCATCGGACAATAATACAGTTGTTTTGATTGCAAATGACTTCCTCTATTGCTTCCTTTCATTTAGACGTCCATTTTTGGGATACCCTGCATAGGTAACTGTCGATATAAGTTGACTGTATGATTTTAATTGTTCGTACAAAAATGCATATCGTTATATAGAAACGGTTTATTCCGCATAAAACATTAAAATATTTCAACTTGTACATGTTAAAACGGTCGTTTCGGCGGTCGGTGGCAGAGAGAGCATCACGGCGGCTGACCATGCACTGGCTGCTGCTTTCCGATGCTGCCGCTGTTGACTTGCCAACATGCCCCTTGAAAGGGATGACTTTCAATCGTCAATGGGCAGAGGACATATTTTCGGAAAAGCTCGACGAATGATGCCGTCTGCTGTCTGGATGGAAGCTACACGACAAATTCCATCTTTCCCAGGATGTAAGCTTTGTACACGCCCAAGTTTCCATTTCATAGGACTAACTGTGTCCTGCTTCAGCAGTACCATGGATCCTGACTGCAGTTCGCGTTGCGTCTTCTTCCCATTGGTCCTTTGATGGAGTTCTGAAACATATTCTTTCGACCATCGTCGCCAAAAGTTCTGTCGCATCTGTTCCAGAAGTTGAAAGCGAGAAAGTCTACCAGTAGGTATTGCAGTGATGTCAGGCTCCAGGATAGACGTTAGTGGTTGGCCGATGAGAAAGTGGGAGAATGTTTAAGGATTGTCGTCATTGGGATCGGTTGATATCGGTGAGAGTGGACGGGAGTTTAAAATCGCCTAAATTTGCGCAAGTATTGTCGTCAACTCTTCAACAGTTAAAATATTATTGCCCACCACTCGCTTCAGATGATGTTTACTTGATTTTATACCTGCCTCCCAGAGGCCACCAAAATGAGGCGAATGAGCCGGAATAAAACGCCAGCTTATGCCTTCAGATGTTGAAAAAGCTTCCCAAATTTTGCAGTTCGGCAGCGGTAAAATTGGTGTCATTATCGGAGTAAATTTGTTGGGTTTTCCCGCGTCTACTTATAAAGCGTTTTAACGCCAGCAAAAAGGTATCAGTTGAAAGATCGGAAACCAGCTCAATATGAACTGCCTTTACAGCGAAGCATACAAACAACGCCATATAACATTTTGAAGTCTTACAACCTCTACCCTTACGGTCTTTAACAATGCATATGACAAATGCATACCACAAACATCCTCTATGCAATGTTAAAGCATTGCATAGAGGATGTTTTGTAGACACTATAATAGGATGCTTCTTATCGTAAGAATAATCCGAAGTCTTCAGGCGACCTCCAACTCTTAGTAAACCGTCTTGATCGAGAAATGGATTAAGGTTGAGGATCCTGCTTTTAGAATTTATTTCTTGGTTGTTTAATAAGTCGTTTATTTCTGCTGCACATGACTCGCGTTGAGACACCTTTAAGATATATTTGTATGCCTTTTGTAGCTCACAAACCTTAATAGGGCCTTTCTCTCGGTCAGAACGTTTAATAAGGACAACGAATCTTAAAATAAAAGCTACTGTCCGAATAAGTTTGCTTAACGAAGAGAAACGACTTATTTCTACAATTGGTTCTAAGCAATGAATCGTAAGGGTTTTTAAAACCGACTTAAGCTCAGGTAAATTAATTGAACCGGATACTTCTTCAGGCCAGTCACATTCGGATTTTCCTAGCCAGCGAGGACCCGACCACTACAGATCAGATTCTTGTAAGTGACATGGACTAACGCCTCTCGACAAGAGATCTGCGGGATTGTCCTTGGTAGGAACGTATCGCCATTTACAAATATTAGTCAACGTTTGTACTCTATTGGCAGTAAATGTTTTTAGTTTATGCGGTTCGGTTTTCAACCATCCTAGAACGATGGTCGTGTCCATCCATAGAGTAACAGAGGAAAATTGAATCTTTAATGACTCTTTCATGACTTTAAATAATTTTGCTAAAACAACAGTCGCACATAATTCGAGTTTAGGAATCGTGATTGTTTTTAACGGCGCTACCTTAGATTTTGCGCATAAACGCTTAACTGAAACGTCGTTATTTTGGTCTATGGAACGCAATTACTTGCGTTGCATTTACATGCACGCTCCATAGGCATGTTCGGAGGCATCCGAGAAACAGTGCAATTGAATGAATTGTGTGTTATGCACAATTACATGTCTTGGAATACTCAGCAAATTAAGCTGAGGAATTTTAGTTATAAAATTAACCCAATCGGTATGTATATTTTGCGGAACGGCTTCATCCCAGTTTAGTCGCTCGAGCCATAGCTTCTGAAGTATAATTTTTGCCTTAATAATGCACGGAGATAATAGACCTAGGGGATCGAATATTTGTTCAACCGCAGAGAAAATGATTCGCTTTGTTATGCGACCATTAATGCTTTGAGACTCGATCTTAAAAGTCAAATTGTCGGTGTCGCATGACCAACCGAGGTCCAAAGTTTTAACGTTTTTATCTTCCCCGAATTGAACTGTGTTTTGCGAAGGTACTTCGCCATGTATAATTTTAAGTACTTTATGGCTGTTTGAGTGCCACTTGCGTAATTTAAAGCAACCTTCAGACAAAATTCTGGAAACTTCCGTACCAATACACGCTGTTTCGTGAATAGAATCGGAGCCGGAAATTAGATCATCGACGTATAGGTCGTTCTCGATTATTTGAGATATATCCGGGTAATCTTTTTTACAGTTTAAAGCGATCTCAACTATACAACGAATAGCTAGAAACGGCGCAGATGCAGTTCCGTAAGTAACCGTATTAAGTTCATATGTGTCTAGTTCCGCGTTCGGAACACTACGCCAACATATTCGTTGGAAGGCACGTTGATTGGGTTTGATCAGTACTTGCCGATACATTTTCTCGATATCGGCCGTTACAACAAATGTATGAATTCTAAATCTTAGAAGTATGGATAAAAGATTGTTTTGGATTATGCGACCTACCATTTGAAGGTCGTTGAGAGATACACCCGAACTTGTGGAAGCCGAAGCGTCGAATCGGCGCGAAACTTCAAGTTGTAAGTTTAGTTGTAACCGACTCCTCGCGTAGCACTCCGTGATGTGGTAAGTAGTATTGATTCGCTTTGCTGTCTAATCTATTTACTTTGGTCATGTGACCTAACGCCTTATATTCTGTCATGAAGTCAATGTATTTTTCTCGTAAGTCAGGATTATGTTTAAATTTTCTTTCTAAAGAGAAGAATCGTTTTTGAGCCTGTTCCTCCGAGTCATCTAGGTGACTCACACTTGCCTTAAAAGGAACGGAGACAGTAAATCTACCCATTTCCACGTCGCGTTTCATATTTTCAACAAAATGTTGCTCGCATAACCTTTGTTCTTCGGATAAGGCTGATTTTATGACACATGCTTCCAGCTCCCAGAATTTTGCTAGCTTGGTTTGGATGTCACAATTTAAAGACAATTATCCAGCCGAAGGTGTTTTTTGCAACACCGGCTGATCGGGCGCAAGATGTATTTGACCGACTAACACTAATTTCCAAAATAGATTTGCACCGATAAGCAAATCTATGATTTGAATGATCATAGGCTTATAAAAAACTGGATCTGCAAGAATTATGTTTTTCGGAATATTTAGCTTAGTAATATCCGCGAACGGAGTTGGTTGAACTCCAGTAATTTCGTTTATAATAAGACAAGATATTTCTACCGAATATGCACTGTGATGCGACTCAAAACATAAATTTCGCATTTTTTCTTAATCTGTGATTTATTGTTATTTAGACCTACGACGGCCATGTTAATCGTTTCCATTTCCAAATTAAGTAGATCGCATAATTTAGACGAAATAAAACTAGATTAGGAACCCGAATCTAGTAATGCGCGTACCGTACGGGTTTTATTAAATTTATCGACAACCTGCACCAAAGCAACTGCTTTGTTGCAGGCAACTGCGAGTAAAACGTTTTCTTATGCAGCGATATTAGAAGAGTTAAGAGAGATACTTGCGTTCTCTGTTGTATTATTTTCGCGTTTATCGTGTACGTTTTCGTTGTTGTATTGAATATGCAACATAGTATTGTGCCTACCGTTACATTTTCTGCAGTTTGTTAATCTGCAAACCGTATTTAAATGACCTGGACGCAAACAGTTTATGCACAACCTAAGTCTTTTTGCATGCGTATTTCTTTCGGTCGCAGATAATTTAAGAAAGTCTGCGCAGTTTCGAATATAATGACTTCGTTTGCAAAAAACACAAATCGTATTGTGGGTCGCATAATCATTTGTATTAAAATTCGCATTATTAGGTTTTAAAGCATTAGCTTCCGTATTAACAAATGATTTAGATATTTTCGTTTGTCTGTTGGGAGTATTGCCTAAAGAAGTATCGCGTTTCGATTCTATGGTTTCTAGCAGGTCGGCTTGCGACTTTAAAAATGCTTTCAAGTCATCTAAAGTCGGAAGCGCCATGCTTGACCTAAAACTTTCCCACTCTCGCGCTGTTGCATCATCCAACTTAGAAGTTACGATGTAAATTATCAATGTATCCCAATATTCGGTGGGCTGATTTAATTGTTTTAAGGCTTTTAAATGTTTTGAAATTGAATCAATTAAAAATCTTAAAGCTTTCGAAGACTCGAAGCCCTTAACTTCTAAGTTAAATAGTGCTTTTACGTGGTTATGAACAAGAAGCCTTTCATTGTTGTACCGTTCGCATAGCAAATTCCACGCTACCGCGTAATTTGCCTCGGAAAATTCAATTGACGCTATAACCTGCGACAGTGGGTTGGCGTGAATTATTTTACAGATGCTTACCTTTTAAATTGGAGCGCCATCCTGTTTAGTGTATTTGAAGTGCAGTTGTAAGAACCTTTAACGAGCACTAGTACCACTAGTAGCACTAGTACCAAAATCCAAATAACAATAACAAATCAGAAGTCATAACATGGCTTACACATTCCTTTTATCTGGTTTGATCTGGTAACCCGTTGTGCAGATTCAAGGGCAGCAGCTGATTAAGGTCCAATCAGTAATGCCATGACTGGGATCCTGCTGGCTGAAAGGCTTGTAAACCAATGTCGGTCATAGGACGTCATGCTGAAGAGGCAAGAAATCCTGATAAAGTTCTAAATTATGATGGGAAACGGGAACAACAACTGAGATGACACTTAAGGCTTAATATTTCACTTAAGACATAAAACCTTATTCGCATAAGACCCTAAAATGAACACGTAAAACTTTAAAAATTGCGGTCTTAAAAAACACGAGAAAACGTTTTACAAAAAATAGGAGCCAAGCTTACCTCAAGATGTTGGAGGGTCTTTTATAAAGTGTTTTAAAGTAATTTATTACATTCCATGGCCAGTGTTACTATGAGGTCATTAAAATTCATGTGGAATTTTAACCTCGAGAAATTGAACTTGTTAACCCGACGACCACACCATTTGGAAAGAAACCCAAAAGGCAACTTCTGGATACCTCTTCGATAGATAATCTCATGCAGGCTCAGTTTTATAAGAATTAAGAAGACGACGTTGCTCCACCAAGATTTAAGTTGCGGCGAGTATGGAAATCAATGGCTAGTCCCAAAAGGCAAAGTATTCAAATTACAGGAAAAACAATAGCAACAACAGACCGGTATCGAAAATGCCAATACCTAAGTTGATCCTTAAGCTTGGCATACGTGACAAATGTCAAACGATAGACACATAGAAAAAAACACTGTAGTCAGAGCTAAAGAGAAAAAAGAACCTGATGCCATTCAATGGCCTAAAAATTCAAAACGACAAACAGCTAACACCATCTAGATATGTTATTTATAAGTAGGCCGAACTATTAACCCACTTTACACTAGATGTCGCGATTAGTATTATTTTTATACAATATTAAATTATTACATTATATCGAATTCATACTCGAACGTAGTCTTTATAGGATAATACTTATCACTTTATTAAGATAAAATCTATGTACTAATAAAATAATTTACTAGAGTACTAATAAAATCTACTCTTGTATTAACTATCTAATTTAAGGTTTTCTATAGCGCGTAAATTGTTTTCTCTGCATACGTGTTGTTGTGGTAGTCACAATGCTTCGGTGGTGCCATTTGCTAACTCGAAAAAAGGACTTTTAAGTATAAAAAACTTTAAAAGTCTGATAATAAATAATAAGCGCGCCACATTTGTTTATGGTCGATATCGTGAATGATTTAGTGACTATGTTCCGATACAGTTGTGCTTGTTATTAATAGTATTCATCAATATGAAAACTGCAGGTTCTTCTTGAAAGGAACTAATACGAGCAACTAAGTTATTTTACCCACTATGTCCCTATGTGGTTTGTGCAATACCTCTCTTGGTTCCAGCCGTACCAAACCATGCATAAACTATTATATTAGGTAAGGGCCGTTTTTACATTGACTCCCTGCGTATTCCTTCAGAACTAGTCAATCTTATATCTTCTGTACCAGGAGTTATTTAGAGATGTCCGACCTGCCGTAACGTTCCTTTGATGACCTTACTAAGACCATCAAGGAGTCAGTCCAGACCAACATTTCTTCTGTTAAAGACTCTTTCCTGCAGACCTTACAAGCCAAAATCGATGAAAAGTTACTTACTCGACCGTGTATAGCACCTATGCCTACCAACTGCTCTCCAAAACCGAGTTTTGCAGATATATTAAGCAAGTCAACTCAAATAGTGATCAAACCATAAAACCAACAGTAGGACAATAATCGTACCAAGTGTGACATTTTAACCTACCTTAAACCAGCCGACCAAAATATTCAAATAAATAAAGTAAAGCACGTAGCAGGTGGAGGTATTAAACCCTAAGAGATACAAGGTAGGTTAAATTATGGCAAAGTTGCTCAACAAAATGCCGTTTTAAAATTTTAAACATTCGAATAGTTTTTTCTTTTTTAGTTTATCTATCTTTTTTATTTTATCTAAACCCGTATATTAAAATAAATAACACTTTATTAAGGACACTTTTTCTTCTTTACAAAATGGCGTTTTCAGAATTAAAATACGACGTTTCATTTTTGAGATAGCATCATCAACTTTTTTTTTTCAAATACGGCTCTAGATTTTTATTACCTTATTTTGTTGAACTACATTTTTATAAAACTTATGAGGTATCAAACTTTTTTATTTTCAACCTATTTAATAGCAAAAACTGAGATTTTCGATAATTAAAAAAGGAGATCTTAATACGGACCTGCTTTTATTTTTTTTTTATTATAAGTATCGACTTATTATTAATAAAAACAAATCCACCCCATGATTTAATTTTATAAAATACCTATGACAGCTAAACAATATTCTAACCGATGATAAAATTCATTTCTAACGTTACTAAGTTGATATTAGGAAATTTTATTTCATTCTAACGAAAAAAGTCATTTGGTGAAAGATCAGGTGACCTGGCTGGCCAAAGTATCCGGTACCGTGGACCAATAATATTGCCGTTAAAAGCATTTTCCAATCACTCTCTAATCATACGGGCATTATGGGCCGGGCAACCATCCATTTGGTACTAGATCATTTGATCTTTCTAAACAACTTCTTCCAAGGCGGATCCAATTTGATGTGAAATAAGTCCAAATAGGTTTCAGCTGTTAGGTTATAGTCCATAAAAAAGGGTCCAATGATATGGTGTCCGATAATTCCCACGAATACATTTGTTTTTTGGGATTTTGGCATCTCGGATGTTATCCGAGTATGAACAAAGCGATGTTCATTTTCTTGGCCCCAATACCGACAATTCTGAACATTTGGTTCATTGTTGAGGGTAAATGTTCATCGGTAAAACAAATATTTCTTAAAAAATTCCTATCATTATTTGTTCTTTCCATCATTTCAAAACAAAATGCCATTCTTCGTTCTTCATCTCCTTCCTGCAGGTCTTGATGTTTTTCGAATTTATACAAACAATATTTGTGTTTTTTTAAAGTGCGCAATACCGTTGTATGATGTTTGTTTACCTCTTGCCCAAGAACCCTCGTACTAACCATCTTGTTTTTCTCCACACTCAGTAGAACATTAAGATCTCTGTTCTCTCTTTCTTCGGCTCTATTTTCGATATTCTGAGTTGAACATTTACAATTATTTATTATGGTACCTTTGGACTCGAACTTATTGACAATACGTTTAATAGTTGAAATGGACGGATTGGGCTTAGTGGGGAAATAAACTGAGAACATTTCAGATACTGCTGTAAAACTAATTTTAGAGCAGTATCTACAAGTTTCCCGCATAATGCCACTTAATTATGGCTATTTTTTCGTCGATTGAATAATTCACTTGTTTTCAAATATCGTCTGTCAGTGATTTATTAATACTTTTGCTCACGTCAGTGACAATATCAATTTTTCCAAACATTAAACGATTGCCGTCCTTGTCTTCGCATTTGCTGATTTTGATACGGATTTTCGACTGCTCATTATTTACGTTAAAAAAACACTCGTGGAAAAATTGCATTCATCCGTCCATATTATTTTATTTAAAAAATTGTCATCTTCATGTAGTAGTAGTAAGGGTGGAGGAGCTAGAGCTCGGCAAGTACGCCTGAACAGTACCTTTTCGCCAACCCCGGAATCATCCACTCCTACCCACCTCCACTCCCAATGCGCGGTCTTCACTGAGTCGGCCTATCCTTTTAATAAAGGCTTGCCCGTTGTCCCAGTCCAGATCTTTAAGATCTTCCCGTTCGAATTTCGTTGCTCCGAAAGTTTTCCTTCTCAAGCGACTCCACCTATCACAGATACCTAGTAAAAGGTGTAGATGCTTTTTTAGACTGTTGTGCCCGGTCAGGATTCCCAACAAGTCTTTGATGCTTTATCGGGTCTTTGATAGCAGTGGCCTTGCTTTAGAGCCGACTGTGATTGCTAACGCAAGTAAGAAAATTGTAAAAAAAAACGAATGTACCACATTACTCAAATGGGCACTTACCCAATAAGACAATTGTGGTCTTCTTAACGGGGATCCCTTTAGTTGTAGTCTAGGCTCACCACCATCACACAATGGTTTTTAAACCGAAAATTAATTAAATTGTTTGAACGATTGTAACAATTGACTTAGTACCTACACCAAAAATTTACTTGTTTTCACCGTCGTTGCTCTCGTACAAGTGCTTCGACCTTGCACATCGTGCCCAGATAATGGGAGAAAAATGTGGTACATTTTCCGCGTGAAATGGAGTAAAATTTGAAATTAATGATGCATTAACAATAGCAGTGTTTATGGAGGAGGTGTTGCGTGCTGATTGTGCACATGTACTTGCCAAGCCCCTAACAGTCCTCTTTAATTTATCTTTAAAATCAGAAACGTTTTCAGATTCATGAAAGGCTTTTAAAGATATTCGTGTTCATAAAAAAATGATAAGAATAAATTGAAAACTACCACCCAATAACTATTATCAATAATTTTTCTAAACGTTTTGAAAGAGTTCTTCATTCTATCCTCTTTCCCTGCATGAAAAATATAATTGACTTTCGCCAACATGGATTCATGAAGGGTAAGTCAACTACAACGAATTTAGTTACTATCACCGAATTCATTTCCGACGCAATTAATTGAAGTCCGCAGGTAGACGTCATTTACGCCGATTTTTCTACGGCTTTTGACAGACTTGACCATAGCATTCTCATAAATAACTTTGATCAATATTATGGCTTTTCCACACGTAAAATAATTTTTTACTTTATATTTAACTAAACGCATAAGGCATGTTGAGTGGTCATAGCTCAGTCAAAATAATTCCCATAACTGGTGTACAGCAGGGCTCAATTTTAGGACCGCTATTCTTTAATTAATTTATAAACAATATCTCTAAACACCTTAAAATAAAAAAGTTATTATGTGCTGATGATAACAAAATATATTTTAAAATAAACAATATATCTGATTGTATCTTACTTCAAAATGATCTAACTTATTAAACAGCTGGTACAAACATAAAAACCTACCACTTAATGTTGCCAAGTGCACAGTGATGTCTTATAGTTTGAAGAACAATCTCATCCATTATTTATATTTCATTTATTATTTATCAGTGGTTTTTAAGGACTTCAGGGTTACATTCAATACCAGTCTATCTTTTGTTCCATATATTACAGATATAGTAAGTCGTAGTTATAAAATATTAGGTTTTGTTATACGTAATACTCATAATATAGCATTTTAACAATATATCTACTTTAAAAACGTTGCATTTTTCACTAGTTAGAACCATTCTTGAATATGCTTCGCAAGTTTGGTCAGCTTTTTATCAGTCTCATATTCAAGATACGAAAATGTACAAATAATGTTTTGTGAATTGTAAATTTTTTAAATATCTGTAATTTAAGTGCGACAGAGTGTTGGATACACTCTGACACACTTAAATTACACAACATCGGTTTTCCACACCAAGTCTTACTCAACAAACTTTCCATACAATCGCTTAATGACCGACGCAAATCAGCTGACCTGCAGTTTTGTACAAATTCACATTCCAAGAGCTTCAACAAGAAATCCTATTTAACCGGGGCCAGAACTAACATTTCTAAATCTTCTCCCTTGCGCAGAGCTGGAAATTTGTATAATTCTGTACAGAATCAGTGCGATATGTTTAGCTGCAGCATGAAAAATATTAAAAATTTAATTTTTGTAATTTTTCCACTAGTTAATTTGATTTTGTAATCTGAGTGGTGTAAATAAAATAAAAGCAACCAAAAAAATAAAAAACGCTAAAACTTTGATTAGCTATCGGAACTCTTCGAGGTGCTTGTTTCATTTGGGCATTGTCTTCAGGGTTAACTCGATGCTGCACCAAATAAATACGTTCCAATTTTTCCCAACACATTTTGATTTTCTTGAATAAGATGTCTCAATTTAATACTCTGGTGATGGTCAAATTAGCAGAAGAGTCTTCACTTCAACAAGCTTTTGTAAATATACAGAAAAAGGTCTGCTTAGATGACGAATTCTATCAGGATTTATCATGATGACACTACTTCAGAACATACGCCTCGGTGTCTCGTTTCCTTGTGATCACGTCTTTTTATGTTTACATCCATAATTTCTGCCCCTAGTTCCTGGAATTTTTGTCTTTAGCTTACATGAAGCCCAATGATCGGGAATTATAAACTCAAACCAGCAGTATGCTTTTTAAAAAAAGTTTTATTTAACTAAACTTAATAATTATAACATTATCGTTCAAATTCTATGCTAGAACTAATCTTATAAAATCTAAAAAACCACCTAGAAACGATGTAAAATAATAAATGCCTATTCTGCTTATTCTACGAATAAATGCTTATATGCACACTTATTGGAATCGGTTTATGCACATAACTCCTCCTCCCTTAAGATTCTTCAACGTCCTCGTTGATAATGTCCTGGAGGGTCTTCAGAGGAATCGCCTTATGTTTTCTTTGCCACAAATAAGTTATAATTATAATAACTATTACAAGAATTAGGAATAAAACAGAAGTGCTAATTACATGGCTTTTTTCTGGAACAGAGTCTTTAAATACAATTGGTTCCCTAAGATCTTCCTGGATTTTTTCAGGATACATTAAATGCTTAAGTTGTAAATTTAAATGAACATTTCAATCTAAAACAGAATTTTCAATTCCAACATTTTTAATGCTCAAATTATTCGATTGTAATGAATACTTATGCTGACCTATTATTACATTACATTGGCTTTGAATATGTGAACATCCCGTTAAATTATATTTAACAAACTGAAAACAATTTTCAAAAATAGTTTCAGGGGATTTTGTACAAAATAATAGAGCTTTATTATAGGTTAACGTGTGAACTTGATAGTTGTTGTTTATCTTTGCAAATGTACAGTCTGTTAACAAATTACAACCATTAACAATTGGATCCATACATATCCAATTCGTATTAATCTCTAAACACTTTTTATACCATAAATTGTTACAATAGAACTTACTAGGGCTCACTAAAATAGTGTCATTTGATGAAGGAATGGGGTATACAATTTGTAGGTTACATGTTTTTGTTCCAAAAATGGGGATCTTAATCACTAGAATTGCCATGTCATCGGATAAAATTAATCCAGTTTTACAAATTAATGTCAGTTCTGTAATATGTCTTATCGGCCATAATAAATTTTTAGGATATTGAACTTCTAAATACTTCCAAATTTCATGTATTTCTTTAGTATTTAAAATTTCAAGATCTAGGCTTTCTAAATGGGCAAAAGTTAACGTGCGTAATAATTTTTCTAAATAAGAGTGTACATTTTTAATTTGCAGAATTTGATTTTGCATTTCAACTAAAAGCCTGATGGTGTCGTTTAAAACATCTATATTAGCTTTAAGTTTCTCTGAATTTTTATTTACTATATTTACATTTTCCTGGAATCTAGCAGTTATATGACCGGCGAATGAACTTAGTTCGTTAATCTTATGCATGGAATTAATCTGATTACTTTTCAAGATTGGCATGTGTTGGTTTATAGTCTCTAAGTCATCATTATCTAAATTACCAGTAATGAATTTAATGTAGCTTCCAAGAAGGTTTACCAATCCGCTTTTTGCGAACTAAAGACTTAAACGAACTTAATTTTTCATAAGAATCGTATGTGTTATTTAATTCTTTATTGGCTTGCAAAAATAGCGAATTTAAGGTATTATTATACTTATCGGTAAAATGATTAAATATAAACAAATTAGAAGTTAATCCCGCTAAAGTAAACTTAATACTAGTGAGATTAAAATATACATAAGTACTATGATAATGATTTAACGTCATAGTAGGGGCGATTTTTTCGATAAAGAATCCATTATTCGGCATCAGGGGGTCGACTTGTAGAAGGTTGATCCTTGGAAGTCGGGTTACGCTGTAAAGATGAAGGATTTCCTTAATCTCTTAAGTTTCCTAATATGACCAACTACGGTTTTCTTTTTTGATAGTCCAGTAAAAGCGTTTTTCTTAATAGTCTCAATTTTCGTAGGGATAAATGAGGGGTTCATCTTATTCCTATAGGGATTTTTTCTGTACACAATTTGGTCTTCTGAAAGTTCAAGTATGGGGCTGGAGTTTCTATTTTGTTTTTGAGTATTTTTGGATTGTGTTTTGTGAGTTTGCTCATAAGCTTTTTGGTGAAAGGGGATTAATTCGCTTTTTCGTTTTTCATTATATTGTTCGTAAATTGTCAAGTCATTGTTTATGATAGGTTCATTAAGGTACGGGCCATAGAGTAACGAAAAAGGTGAAAAACCTGTAGTAGAATGAATACTCTGATTGTATACTAAAACTGCTGAAATCATCAGATTTTGCGGGGTTTCCTCAGGGTTTTTCATTTTTTGAGTTTTGAGTTTTTCGAGAAGGGTAGAGTGTAGTCTTTCAATGGGGCTGTTAGATGTGGAGTTGCCAGGTGTAGTGTAGTGTACGTCAATATAAAAAAGTTCACAAAATTCTTGAAATAAACGATTTTTAAATTCTGAACCTCTATCGACTACTATTTCCTTCGGTACATTATGATGAGAAAAGTAGTGCCGTAATTTATTTACAACGGTCGTAGCATTTTTATCAGAAATATAATATGCTTGGGCATATTTAGAAAAGGAATCAATAATTGTTAAGAAATAACAATTAGAAAATTGAAATAAATCCATATGTAGGGTCTTAAATGGTTTTTCTGCAAGTAAAGGGCCTTCATAATTAATTTTATATGGATGTCTTTCATATTTATTCTGTAAACAGATTTCACAGGTATTAATTAGGGTAGTAATCGTTTCTCGCATTTGAGGCCAGTAATACTTAAGTTTTAATTGATTATAGGTTTCTGTTATACCATTATGATTTTTTTGGTGATATTCAGAAATTATATCCTTTTGCTGATCTTGGTTTTCTATATCAATTAAAAAACTATTTGAAATATAAAGCTTTGCAGAACCGTTTAGGTTGGCAGCAACATATTTCTGAAATTCTAGTTTTAAATCGGAGTTTGGGATAAAAATAACAAAATTTATATGTGGTCTAATTATTTCCTTTAAAATCTTACTAAAATTATCTGCAAGATTATTTTTGTCTACTTTGACAAAATGATGATTCTTTTTAAAAGGTTTAGTATATCTATGTACAAAATTATTTCCCGATTCTATAATTAGACGTGAGGAGGAATAATTTACAGGGAGTTCAGAAATGGGTAAATATTTACCTTCTGTGTCATTATTAGAGTGTACTGTGGCATTAGAGTCGAGGTCATTTTCTCTAAGGTTATCGACATTTTGTTGAGGTTGGTCAAGAGTTTCGGAGATAAGCTCGTTATAACGTTCGTTGAGTGCAAAGTCGGCGAGATCAAAATCGGCGAGATTTGCTACTGTTTCGTCGGTTATAGGGGCTATTGACTCGTTTTTCTCGAGGACATTTATGTCGACCCGTGATAGAGCATCGGCGACGAAGTTTTCTTTACCTTTTTTATATTTGATTTCGAAATCAAATTCACCTAATTTTAATTTCCATCGGATTAGGCGAGAATTCGGCTCTTTAATCTTTGACAACCACACAAGAGGGTCGTGATCCGTTTCTATGATAAACCTTTGGCCATATAAATAAGGGCGAAAATGTTTGGTGGACTCAATAATAGCTAGGAGCTCTTTCTCGATGGTAGAATAATTTCGCTCAGCAGAATTTAAGGTTCTGGAGTAATATGCAATGGGATGATCATTCTTGGAAAGTACGCCACCAAGGGCTATATTAGAGGCGTCAGTAGTAAGATGAAACGTTTTCGTAAAGTCGGGGTATGCGAGTACAGGAGAGTTAGTAATTAACTCTTTGCATTTGATGAAAGCTTCCTGGTACTCTTGATTACCAATAAATTTTTCATGACCTTTCCTTAGACATTTTGTTATTGGGAATGTTATTTTTGAGAAATTTTTAATAAACCTACGATAATAACCAATAAGTCCCAAAAATGATTTTATCTCCTTAGGGGTTTTAGGCATAGGATATCTTTCGATGGCATGAATTTTTGAAGGATTTGGTTTTATGCCTTCAGGAGTTATAATATGACCTAAAAAGGCAACTTCTTTGGACAAAAATTTTTCTAATTGTACTTTAAGATTCACTTCTCGGAGCCTTTTGAGGATTTTTCTGATGTGATCGATGTGCTCAGCAAGAGATTTCGAAAAAATTACTACGTCATCGATATATACAAAACAAAATTTGTAAAGGAAATCACGCAAGACTTCGTCCATCATTCTTTGGAATGTGGCGGGAGCGTTTTTCAGGCCAAAGGGCATCCTTAAATACTCAAAATGTCCATTATTGACAGTAAATGCGGTCTTTTCGATGGAATCAGGGCTCATTTCGATTTGGTGAAAACCTTGAGCTAGGTCAAGGGTAGTAAAATAACTACATTTTCCAAGATTATCCAAGATTTCGGTTATGACAGGCAAGGGATATTTATTTTCAATGGTGGCATCGTTTAACTTGCGATAATCGATTACCATGCGGAATTTTTTCTTACCAGAAGCATCAGCCTTTTTTGGAACAATCCAGACAGGGGCGGAGTAAGGGGAAATCGATGGCCTAATGATTTTGTTGTCTAAAAGCTTTTGGATCTGTTTTTGAATTTCAGGCAACATGGCTGGAGGGTGACAAAAAGATTTAGCATATATAGGGCGATCATTCGTGGTACGAATATGATGTTTAGTTTGGCTAGTAAAAGTCAAGTCACAGTCTTCTGAGTACATGACATCTTTAAATTCTTGACACAAGGGGACAATTTTGCTTTTTTCTAAATCATTAAGATGGTTTAAACGCATTTGGCTAGAAATATTAATAGACTTATTTTTCGCGGGGGGATCAGTTATTTCAAAATGTTCTTTAGGAATAACTCTCATTCGTTGTTCAAATTTAATATTATGGTTGGGGAGTGGATTTGGGATTTTACAAAATCCATCTTTAACCGTTATTAAACTATCTGGGATTACAACTTGATTATTAATCTGAAAAGAGGGCAGAATAGCATCTCCATTTTCAAGATTTACAGGGATGTTAAGAGCATTGCTACTAATATTTTCAATTGGTTGACTGAGAGGCTTATTATACGCAAGTGAAAATTGAATTTTCTTGTTGTTTTGAAGCGTAAGACGTTTATTTTGATAATCTAAAATGGCATTTAATTTTTTTAAATCTTTAGTGCCGATTAGTGCGTCAAAATCGTTGTGCCAATTAAGAACACGCATTTTTAGGGGTGTACTAATTCCAATTTCTTTTAAAAGGGAAATGTTAATATTGCAATTTTCACGGTAAGTCTTTTTGCACGCGGTTACTTCAAAGGGTTCATGAAATAATAAATCAGGGTACAAATTTGCAACATTGGGGTTCATTATTGATTCAGACGCTCCAGAGTCAATCAGAACAGTAATTTGGATTTTTGGCAAAAAGAAATACGGCAATTCGACTTTCTGGGCAATATTATTTAAGTTGATGGGTCTATAGAGGCTATTTCTTGAAAATTTTCAAGATTTGACCCACCCGGACAATTAGGGGGAATAAGGTTTGCTTCTTGCATGACAGGCGTTTTCTGTTGCTCACAATCATACGACAAGAATTCATCAAAATATTGACCTGCTGATGGATCATAATTACATTCTAAATTACTTAATTCTTGGGAAGCAAAGTTTCTAGCACCGGCGGGTTGAAAATGACTTCTATAGGGCCTTTGTTGCATTTGTTGATACATTCGAGAGGATCCTGCAGATTGTATCGACATTGGGGTTGGTTTCGGCAAGTCCCTTGGATTAAAGTCTCTTTGAGGGGCAAAAACATTTTTTTGTTGACCAAAAAATTCGGCGTTTGTCGGAAAATGCTGTTTTACGGGTCTAGGCTGTACATTAACGGGTTGAGACGGAAAGGGTTGATTTTTAAAATTAGTTTGTTGTGGATGTTGCTGATTATGGTATTTTTGGTTAAAATGTGGGTTGTGGTGAGAGTTGCTGTTTTGCTGTGGGTTTTGGTGTCTATGTGTAGTTTGGTTTTTTAAATTAATCTGTGATTCGATTAAATTATAGTTTGTAACATGTACAAGTGCGGCATCTAAATTATCGGGGTTTTGAATGAGTAACATCGTTTTTAACGACTCGGGGACATTAGACATTAAAACTATTACGGCAGTTTTTTCGGCTTGTGTAGAGAGGTTTAACTTAGAATTATTGTCAATATTTTGACTTTGAATCTTACAGTTAATTCTTTGCACAAACAGTTTAAGTCTTTGTACAAAATCTAGTAAATGTTCGTTTCTATCTTTATTAATATAATTAAGTTGTTAAAGCAAAGTTTGATAACCTATTGGATCACCATATTTTTCTCTTAGAGCTACCTTAATTTCTTCCCATGTCTTGAGATCTGGCCTACTCATCAAAAAATCTCTAGAATTATCAATTAACTTAGAGCGTATAACATTCAACACGAATTTTTTCTGAATTTCTTCTCCATTGTAGTAAAGTTCATGAAATTCGTTAATTGAAAAAATAAAAGATTCTAAATGTTCTGGATTTCCAGAGAAAGTTGGTAAAATGTTAGCAAAGGATCGCAGAACGTCCATTTCGCTTGTGGTTTTATAACTTTGTATTAAAGAAAAATGTTCTACAGATTCCTCTTCTTCAATAGAAGATAGACTACTTAAAACAAGATTATTTTCTCTAGTCTCACTAGAGTTAGAAGAGTCAAGATTAAAATCTGCAAATAATTCGGTTAAATTTAAATCAGATCTGTCTTTATATGATTCTAGCTTTTGTGCAAGGGAAGTATTTTTATTTTTCTTAGCTTTTAAGCCTAGTCTTCTCCTATTCGATAATAAAACTATCGTTATATTAAATAAATTTTCAGGATTAACAGACATAAATAAAATAAAATTAATGGCAATTTTAGTGATTACTTACATGAGGGATATGACGAACCATTCTAGCATCATTTCAAATTTTCTCACAAATCACCTTCACAAAACTTGCACTAAGTTCCACAAACTTGCACAACTTTCACAACTTTTTTTCTACCAAGTCAGCCTACTGGTTGCAGGAAAATTACTTGAAATCTTAGGGTTCAACGACCTACTTCTTAGATTGAATGACTGCCAGAGTTTCACCCCAGGGAGTTTCTTTCTTTTTCCTGTGCTTCTTACTCAGTTGATCTCAATGCTGAACAATAGAGAGACCAAACGGCAGGGAGCTTGAGTTTGAGTTCTTGAAGTTTACTAAAACTTCAATTGTGCTTAAGGTATTAAAATACACCAAATCTCAACGTTACACGATAGAGAGACTTGTAGCGCAATCCTGTTCGCAGCGCCAATTATAAACTCAAACCAGCAGTATGCTTTTTAAAAAAAGTTTTATTTAACTAAACTTAATAATTATAACATTATCGTTCAAATTCTATGCTAGAACTAATCTTATAAAATCTAAAAAACCACCTAGAAACGATGTAAAATAATAAATGCCTATTCTGCTTATTCTACGAATAAATGCTTATATGCACACTTATTGGAATCGGTTCATGGACATAACTCGGGATCCTTTATCCTTACGCTAAATCTATGATTAGATTTGGTGGTGGTAAAATTCTGCAGTAAGCTATGTTCAAATTCACGATGAAGTGTCTTGATCCTGTATCCACTACCATTTTGCGGTCACGGCCGCATGTTTTTCCTGGTACTATCAAGCTCTCTCCATAATGTAGCAGCCAGTTTATTCTTATACGTGGGGCTTAGTAACACCCAGTCAGCTTACCCCCATAAAGCTGACTAGTGGAAGTTTTCCTGATACCTGGAGTTTGTTAAAGGCTTGAAGCATTGGCGTTTAAGGTGCCCTTTCTCATTAAAATTCCAATAGCGGTCCTTTAGGTTTTATAGCCAAAAATGACTGAAGCTTGTTCAGGCGGTATTCAAGGTCACTCTTCGAAATTCTGATTAACCCTATGGTTCCTTGAAAAGCTGTCTTATGTTTCAGTCCACGGTCCTTCAAAGCTTTCCAAATACTTTTATGGGAGCCATCCTTAAAGCAGGGTTAGTATATAAATCTCAAACCCCATCAATAAAACAAATTTGTTCTTGAAATTCCGTTTGGGCGGAATGCTGAGCAAGAATTACTATTCGAGCAACAGCAGTCTTAAACTTTCCTCGGGTGGTTTCCTCCAAGATTTCAATTGAGACTGGTGCGCTTGTTGTAGATGGGCTTCACCGATTTTCATTTCCAAGATACGCAGCAGTAGGTCCAAGTTAATTTGATCGTCAGGTGGCAGCTTTCTTAGTATTTTTGTAGCTTGTCCTCTTAGAGATAGCTTAAGATTGATTGCCTCTTCTCTGTTATCTCAGTGGTATCCCCTGTTAGCGTTTTCAAACTTATTCAGGTAGGTACTCCATGGGCAAGCTTTACTTTTATTTACTATTTCTTGTATTTTTTATGTACGTCTCCTAATTCTTCTTCAACTGTTGACCCAATCTATATAAGAGTAAAGCCGTACAAAAACCAAAAAATTAATTATTTTACTTATTTACATCTTCATAATAACGTAAGTTGTTAATATTTCTATAATACTAATAATTGTCGAAATTATGATACAAATTGACTCGGACGGGCCCGATCTGCTAGCACCACTTCCGTTGCAATTAAGCCATGCTCAACCCGAAATAAAACACGTAAGTAACTGGTAAAAATCACGGTATAGTCTGGTAGCTTAGACTCGGGATAGAAAGAACTAATCTTTTTCGGACCAAAATTGTTGGTAAAATTATTAAACAAAAGATATATCTAGTCTTCTATTGAATTATATTTTTACATTTTGAATAATTTACGGATAATTTTATCGTAGGCTTGGTCCATAATACTTGTAAAAAGTAAATATAAATATTTAAAAATAGGCCTAGGTTCATGAATTGACAAATAACATGTTATTATTAGATACAATATCATTTCGTATTGAAATATATAAAAAGAAACCAGATATCCCACTTAAAATTAAAAAATTAAATTAATTTCCCGTTAAATCGGCAGCGATAAGAAACAATTAAATAGTCCCTTCGAAAAAATAACATACTAACTAAAATATTCCATTAACACAGCATTTTGTTCATGGAATATTTTAGCTAGTGGGTAGTCAAACATGCTTTGTCAAATCAAAAAGCCTGCACTGGTAAATTAATAAATTTGATGTACCTTGCATGCATGCATTTATACCAAGGAAGAAACTAGATGAAAGACGTGTTTTATGTAAATGCTAAAAATCAAAAGTATAGCGAGGGTAAAGCTAAAATCAAAGTTTTGGTTTAGTTTCAGTTCAGTTTTATTAAAACTTGGTTTTCTTGGAATAGCCCGTGTAATATGCAATTTACCAGTACACGGAGTCCACCATGGTTATTTAAATCTTTTATTTAAATTTAGAAATAAATCTTGCAAAAGATTTGCAGAATTCAGTAGTGTTTTAGTAGTTCAGTGTAAAAATAAGGGTTGTTTAGCTTTTACTGTACTAAATTTGTAGGCTCTCGCTTTAATTAATACCTAAACAAATCAGAAACACGCTACAATACCTAAAAGTTTTTGCTATTTGCACTGTTTCATTAAAATTGGTATTCGAAGTTTAATATACAATTAATTAAATTTAACGAGATTTTGATATATTTTATACAATGCCTTAAGGACATCTGACTAATAAATCAAATTTAATATTTAAGTACTTATATACCACGATAATAAATCTTTCTAAAAATATTTACACTCGGGAGAAGGTTGTATAATAGATCATCTACATTTTAGTAACAATGTAATAGTTATAATAATAGTAATAATGTAAAAGAAGCTATATTTTTAATTAAAGAAAAATAATTCATCGCTTTTTTAATAAAGATTAAATATTAAAGGTAATAAAGATAAAAAAAAGTTTTTCACCTCTGCGTTTTATACCATACGACCGGAGAATAAACCAAATTACTTTCAATTCAATACTCCTTCAAATCATCGTATAATGCAGAGGTTAAGCAGACCACTACCTATGGAAAAAAATTAAATGCAGATTTAAAGTATAAGCCTGCGGAAAACAATGTTGTTGTTATTGTTTGCATTAAAAATAATTAAATTTTGGCTTTTTTGCTTATATTTCTACTTAAATTAGGAGTTTAATTCTCATTTAACAATCTTTTTTAAGTTTTTTTTTAGTTTGATTTTTAGACATCTTTTTACTGTTTCTGTGACTGAAACACAATGGCCACCCATAGTAACATATAAGAGTTTTATAGTCCGAATAATAGCGTGCTTTACTGGTTTTAAGTGTTTATAAAAAAAGCATCATGCATCTGTTCATGTCGGTCATAAAAAAATACAATACTACCAACTAAAATAAACTTAAAGATATATGAATCGCATCCTATATTAAACATAATTAAAAATAACAATATTAAAAGACACATCTGCCAAAGAAAATTTATCCACACTTCCTTTTTCGTTTATGAAAATATTTAATCTCGTTTTCTAAAATATCGGTATTAGGTAAGAATTTTCATCATCGATAATGAAACGTGTTGATGTCGCATACAATCTCTTCAATAGGGAATCTTTTCTCCAGGTTGCTTAGTTTTCAGTATTGAGGGCCAAATGCTTTCTGAAACAACTCTTTCTTATTTACCTTCCCCATGGAGTTTTTGGGTATCGAATCCACAAATCTAAAAAAATAGTAAATTACATACTAAGAGGGCAAAGGCAAGAATTTCTTTGCAAATTCAAGTCAGACTATTTAGCCATTTATAACTCAATTTATAAAAATCACATCGGAAATTAGTGTATATTATAGTGTTATAATATATATTATATATATATAATATAAGAAAAGTATACAAAACTTTTACAAAAAATCTCACCTAATTTCCCTAGGAACGGCATATTTCGGTACCCGATCTTCCATCCATCTAAGCATGCTGGTCACACTGACTTCTAGTGGAACCTTTTTTCCTTTAAACTCAGTTTCCTTAAGGGTGACTATTGCAAATATTTTTTGACCCAATTTGGGGTCTTCTAGGCCAAATACGACGCAATCTCTAATAGATGGGTGACCTAGTAGAGCAGATTCTATTTCGAGAGCACTGACCTTAAAGCCTCCAGATTTTATGATATCTATATTTTTCCTATAAAAACAATAATATATAAAAACCACTATAAATTCCTAATAAAATAATAAATAAATTCAAAAAAATAAAGATTTTCTCGAAAAAAGGCTTAGACACGTCGATAGGTATTCTTACTTATTTTTTCAACAAAAAAAAATTTACACAGGGTGTGTCATGTAGCAATATATCAACGTCGGCAGGTCAATATATTAACTTTCTTATTTTAAATGCGACATCCTATATATTACTTATAAACTTGCGCAAATTTAAGGTGATGTAAAACTTTTGACTCTAGGCGGTACCAACGATAAATTAGAACTTTGTGCTGCAAATGAGATGAAGTTTGGTTTAGAGTTCAAGACGTGACCAATTATGAACGCATGTGAATGCATACAAATGGTAAAATTAGCTGTTGGCACGTCTCTTCCGACGAATTTGACTATGGCCACACCAATGACGAGAATTACAGTGAAGTGTTATTACTGGAAAAAAAACCAAAGGGATTTTCCAGTAAACATTATTCATCTTAATAACAAGTAGAACTACGAGAAGTTCAACGAAGAAGCTCCTCAATTGCATTGTCACACTGATCATTTACTATCAACACTAGAAGCTTTCAAGGAATCCTTACGTTGATCAAATTTAACACGGCGGAGAAATAAAAATACCTTCCTAGATAATAACTTTTTTGGGAACCAAAATGATTGCTACTGGAAGAAGATCTAGAAAAATAAAAGTTTAGCCAACGGCGATTTCTCCTTGTAAACAGCGAGGGTGGTCATCCTCACTGTTCATCTGGTTGATTTCACGCTTGACGACCCTCTAATGAAAAAAGTGTCAAACGAAGGCACGACCTTTAATTAAATATTATGGTGTAGGTAAAAATATTTCTTTTATAATAACGATCCAAATAAGGTTTTATGGTTTGTAATATTGTTGGGTATAGGGATCATAAAATAAAAGTGCAAACGTTTAAATTGGCCGAAGCTTTACAAAATATATTTGCATCCTCAGGTCTCTAAGATACAGTAATAATTAAGAAAATAGAAAAAACAAAAAGAAGTGTTTTGTACAATTATAATTACATTAAATTTGAAATTAAAATAGATAAAATTGATTTTATATATGTTTCGTTCTCTCTCCTTTTGTTATTTTTTGCTAATTTTACTTATTTTTAGTCAGCATAAGTTTTCTTTAAAGTTTAAGATATTTAATAATTAGTTCGGTAATACTTTGTTTATTTTGGTTTATTTACATTGATTTTGCATATAAAAGTTTACCCGGAATAACACACGCGTTTCTTGGTAAATTGTTAATATTTAAACTCAACCTATCTTACATTTCCTTACACTCTTACTCCAACGTCCCTTCCATAAATCCTTGCTCTTTTATCCTACTTTACCTTATGGATCCCCCGGGGCGAGAGGAGTAAGCTATTTGACCGAGATCATCCGCCAAAAACTTAAAATTCGGAACATGTGTGCGATACCGGAAAGCAGTAGTACTACAGCAATGATTGGATCGGTACCTAAATCTCATGCGAGATAATACCGAAGTGCATCACGTCTTTGTCGATTTAATGAAAGCTGATTGGGGTGTTCCTTATAACAACATCCTTTACTTTATTTATTACTAGGGTAACTCGAGTCATATTTTCCTTTCACGTTAAATTGTCTTCTCATTTTGTTTCTATTTTATTTCGCTTATTACATATATTACATTATATGTCAAAAAGGGTATGCGTCGAAAACAGAAGGATTACCTTATTTCAGTGTGACTGGAGCAGCGTCCCTATTTTTTTAAAGTCTGGCCTTGATAACTAATTAAAATTGAAATAACCTTGATTTAATTAATTAAACATATATTATAAACAGGCCCGAAACAATATATGTACTAAAACCAATGTTAGAGACACTTATAATACAAGAGAGAAAAAAAAACAGGTGTTACAAGAATAAAAGAAACAAATACTTACAATTTAAAACTTTGGATCTAAGTCGAAAAACAATTTTAAAATAAACAGACAACGGGACCTTAGACAATACGACAATATACATGATTGGAACTTATTTTGGTCATTTTTATGTTCTCTAATTGAGTTTTAAGTATCGTGAGGTTTGTCCTAACAAATTAAAAACAAACCCGACTGCTTCAGTACAAACACAGAAAGAAACAGGACATTTTTAGAATGGACGGAAACCAGAAAAGAAAACAGGAAAGAATTATTTCAGAAATGATTTTTTTCAAAAAGCCATTCTGTCAATAAAAGAACTGATATAATTACATTAATAAGGTTAAGGGGTTATGGAGATCGTGTTAGACCATACAAAGAGGTCGCTAATTTATTTAATAATTTATTTCCAAACCGAAATCCAATTACAGAAAATAGTAAAGAAGTTCGACGAAACCAGCAGAATTAAAGAAAGGACTACATCTGGTCGGCCAAAATCCTCAACAAATAATGAAAGAGAAGTAATTTTAAAACCTTAGAACATTGAAAGGCTAGAAGTAGCATGCCGTGGAACTATGGGCAGGTTTGTTTGCTTGCAACATCTCTGATACAATGATGCCAAATGCTTATAGAGAAATGGCAAAAATCACTTTATAATATCATAAAAATGTTCAGTTTTTTCCGAAAACTTAAAACAATAATACTGCTCCCCTTTAATAAAATATCAAATTTATTCATCATTTTTTAAAAATAAATTTGATAAGATACTCTATATTGAAGTCAATATACGTGAAATATGAAAATAAAGTACGAAGAAACGAGAAAACGTTAATGGCATCGCAACGCCGCTCGAACGCATTGTTGACGCCACCGATACAAGCACTCTCTACCAGTGACGTCGTCAACAAATATTTACCTGATAAATTTTTATTAATTATTATAGAGTTTAAGTATAAGTAATATTACCATTTATGAGCTATTTATGTGTTTTTTTAAAGGACTTCGTTAAAGGAAGATCCTAATAAAAGGCAGCATTTTTGTCAAAGCATTTTTATGGAAATAAAATATTTTATTAATATAATATTATAGATTTCTTAATAAACCATGTTTTAAGACACAAATTTTTAACATTTTGCAAAATTTTATTATTGTTATATTGAACAAAACTCAGTTTTACATCACTTACTTTAAATCACATAATATATACTTCTATGGTGCTGACTTTTTCAAAGGGACAGTATTGCTTCAGCGGAAAGAGTTAAAACTACAAGGATGTTCAAATTGTGAAGGAGTTTCAGGTTTCTTATAGGTTATAAGATTTTTATTATAAGTATTATTTAGCCTGTACAATGGTTTTGAGACATTTAACGGTGACCTATATAATACCTAATACCAATTATTATATCATATTAATTTATACTAAAAAACAAAGCTTACCTAAGAATAAAGACTATGTACAATAGATTAGATTAGATAGTTTATTAGTAGTAATATACAAACAAGTACTTTTACAAGTCAAATAAAATATGTAATATGTTGGGCTTTTTCGAAAATCATGTTATTATTTCTTAAGTATTTTAATAATAACTTGAGACATCTAATTCAATTTCTTTGGCGCAAATTTGTTTGTTGCAATCTTCGAATTTTAATTGTTTGTTCTTTTTTTTCCATAATTTGGTGACAAGTGATTTAGCTTTTAAAAAGTCCTCAGGATATCATTTTCATTTTACCCTAGAGTAATATACATAAAAATATAGTATTACCAATATTAAAAAGAAAAAATTAAAAAAATATATTATGATAATCCAATTGACAATAAAATGTATGTTATTATAAAGAATCTTTGAAATATCATACATTTGATTAATTGCATTTAATTACAAATATAACACAATAAAATACTATATCACTTTTAAATAAGATATATAGAATAAGATCATACATGGCATAAAAGTCTTATTTGCACTTAGAGAAAGAATTGAACAATAATTTTTAAATGTGCTATAATGATGTCTATTTTGAGTGTATTTTTACCTTTTCCTTGGCAGAGTCAGGGAATGTGTAGCAGTTAAACAAAAACGGATTGGATGGGAAATAGTAATTGTTGACCTAGACCCCACAGTAACTATTAATCTCAGATGCAGTTATTGTTGATGATGAATGATCAGATCTGTAATTATACAAAATTTGGTGTATCAAGAATATTAATTTATTTTAATTATCCATACTTGTTTATATTAGCTTCACTGTTTGTACTATATACCATTTTGGAGGCTAAAGAAGTTTTTGCACTCTTTAGGAAAACTACCCTTGCAGCTTTGAAGGGTAAGTCACTTGGTAAATTAACTGAATTATCGGCTGCTGTGTTTTTAACCAGTGCATCAGAAATCCTAGTAAAAACATAGTTTTACACACATACCTAATTTAATAAGTATTAGGCATAAATAAAGCTTATATGAGTAACACTAATACTTTTTGTGACGATTTTTTTATACTAGATAAATATATTTAAAAAAAATTACCTTTAAGGTAGAGCTGATTTTTTTAATAAAGTCTGGCTACTGATAATATTATCTTCCTTATATAATAAATCACTTCTAAGGATGTGATCTGAACAAATATATTCTTTTTATTTGTGTTGATTTCGATTAATGAAATCCATTGTTCCCTTTGGGCATATATTAGGCAATTTATAATAAGTATTTGATATTTAATCAAAAAGCAAAAAAAAATACAGTAATAAATTAATATATGGTGCCAATTACTATATATATTATTGTAAGTTGCAATATGGTAAAACAAAAAAAAATTATCGACCAAATTTTAGGGAAAGACAAAATTAACTATACATAGATATCAATATCTAAATAAATTTCAAAATTCTTTAAAGGCAATAAAAACATAGTAATTTCATCTATCTACCTAATGTCTATATTAAAAAACATAACTATATATAGATAGGTATATGGGTATTATGCCATCTTTCTGCCAAAACAAAAAAAAACATAAAATCCTGCAATAAAATCAGGGACAAAATTCTAGTTTTATATTTTTTATAGCCTATTGATAGATGGATATGTTCAAAAATATATTTAGATTTAAAAATATAAATATTTTGGTATTTTACACACACTTTCACATTCAAGTTTTTATTAGGTTTATATCTATAAGATCCCCTATTCTACGTTTATGATGATGGTTACCCCATGATGTGATGTTATGAAAGTATCGGTACTGACTTGTGAAAAGATCGGCTTGAATCACCTTTTTATCATGATGCGGCACAAACGACACAAGTTTATGCCATCCTAGCAATTTAAAAAAACACTAAAATGTGGCCTTTTTCCTTTTGAAACCAAAAAATTAAAGAAAATACACGAATCCCGAACATAAACAAAAAGTCGTTTGACAGATGACACTATGCGTATGGCTCAGGTGCTTAAGTTCCGATGTTGTCGCTTCAAATTTTTTGAAACGGTTTTAGGGATAAGAATGTTAATTATTTTGTTTTTTTTTGCTTAAGGATATTATATTTATTCTTAAAATAGGTTAATTGTAGTATTTATATTTTTTAATTTAAATTTTCCTATAAAATACAACACAAGTAAGTTAAATTAACGTTATAATGGTTGTTAAAATATAGCAAAAAATTTCCTCCGTTGGAAATTCGCGTCGATTTGACAACAGAGAATCGGCAAATATGTTTGTAAACAACACACCCCTCTTGCCCCTGTGCACATGTTGGACTCAAACAAAGTTGTTGTTTACTAATTCTAGCCTTTCAATGTTCTAAGTTTAAAACAAAATAAATTCCGTCTTTATAAAATTCACTTGGTGCAAGAACTTTTGGAAGATGATTTTGACAGGAGCGTCGAATTTTGTGAAACAATGATGAAAAAACTACAGCAAAATCGAACATAAATAACATTGTGTTTTCGGATGAAGCTACGTTTATACTTCATGGCATTTTTAACCCTCAAAATTGCAGGAACTGGACCGATGGATGGAAAATCCACATTGGATGCGGGAAGTGCGTACCCAGTATCCCCAAAAAGTTAATGTGTGGGCTGCGATATTCAACTTCAATTTTAGTTTTATTAATGATAATAATTTGAATGTCAAATTTTAAAATTCTAAGTGATGGCTCAAAATGCTAATTGACATACTAACAAATTTCATTAACATTTCTTTTCCAAAAAAATCTAAATTATTTAATAAAAATATTCCTAAAGCAAGTAAGCTGATTTAATGATGACTTAAAAGATATGCGTCATAGACTTCATTTTTTGATAAATCTAAATAAAAGTGATTCTAGTGCTATACCAAAGAGTACCGTAACAAAATATAGAAACTCTATTACGAGTAGATTTGCAAAAATCAAAGCAAATGACGAATTAAAAAAAAAATCTAGTAACCCTCAACAAGCTACATGGAAGCTTATCAATAAAAAAACAAAAAATGATACCTTTAACCTAAATTCAAAACTTGATGCAAATAGTTTTAATAACCACTTTGGTTGCACCTCTAAAAATGTAATAAATAAGCTTTAAAATTCTTAACAGACATTTACAGACTACCTAAATTCTATTTCAATGAAAAACATACCATCGTTTAAGTTTCATTCTGTTAGGTTTAGTATAGATATAGCTATTTTAGATATAGCTAGTATAGATATAGCTATTTTAGAGCTAAAAAATAGCAGCAGCAAAGATCCAGATATTATTAACATAAAGATCATTAAAGCAAATAAAAAATATAATAGTTCAATCTCGTATATTATACTGTATTAATAAACCAATCTATAGCTTGCAATACATTTTCTAAAGTTTTCAAAACTGCAAAGGTGGTACCTCTGTTCAAGAATAAAGGTTCAATTAATTACTGCAACAATTATCGTCCCATATCTCTGTTGCCAATATTGTCCAAAGTTTATGAACGTATTATAACGAAATTTAGGAACACATTTTTATTATCAGCGTCAAAAACTTTAAACTAACTCTCGTTGACTGTCCTTTAATTGTTTCCAAGGTAAAAACTGACTAAATTAAAACTGAATAATATTTCACGAAGCGCGTGCTTTTCCGAGAGCTCGATGGAACAATTTAGAAATATTTAGAATTTTCTTCATTGTTTTTGCTGAGATCAATAATTTTAGACATAGACTAACAATCAGCCTACGGTTAGATAAGTATCTTTTCAGCTATATATTATGAAAATGTAAATACGTTAATTATTCTCCTAGTTTTTGTACTACTTTTATTAGTATTCTGTAGTTAAAGTTGATTCGTAGGGTTTCTTTAGGCTTCTACTTACGTTTGGTTTATTATTTTTATCTATAGTGTTTAGTTTTTAAGTAGTTCATCTTGTTCGAGAGCTCCATTTTGATCCCAATTTAGGTTATTTAGGTTGTATTATTGTAAATCCCTGTAGTTCTAATTTTCTAGAATTTGCATACTTGCTTGCTTTGACTGTCAGTATTCTCCTAAAATTATTGGTCTCTTTCGGCAAAAACAATGAAGATAATTCTAAATATTTCGAAACTATTCCATCGGGTTTTAAATAGGACGCGCTTTATGACAATTCATTCAGTTTTTAATTGTTTAGTCAGTTTTTACCTTGGAAACAATTAAACGACAGTCAAGGCGAGTTAGGTTAGTGTTTGTGAAAAACACTAACCTAATGACTATAAAAGTGTGTTCCCGAATTTCGTTACAATTGGTGTTAGAAGTAAAGGATATTTGGAAGCTCATTTTAGTGGATGCCTTTAACAAGAAGTCAGGCCAAGATGGAGACCGAGAAATTGATGGAGCTGCTATTAAGACAGTTTGACGAGCAAAAAGTACAACAAGAAGAACGAGAGCGTAAACAGAGGAAAGAACAAGAAGAACGAGACCGTAAACAAGAAGAAAGTGACCGTAAACAGAAGGAAGAACAAGAAGAGCGAGACAAGAAACAGGAAGATTTACTAAAGACAATTAAATCTGACCTGAAGAAGGAAAATGAAGACCTGATAAGGACCATGAAAGATGACCGAAAGAAAGAAAATGAAGACCTGATTCGAACCATGAAAGATGGCTCATCATAAACGTCAATGTGAGATGGTAGTGGATACAGGATCAAGTCATACTATCGTGAAGCCGAACATCGTAGCACACTGTAGGCTTTCAGCACCACCCAATTTAATTCTGGAGTCTGCAAATGGAAAAAAGATCCCGATTCTTGGATTGCATGAAGCTACAGTCACCATTGGCTTAACAACATTCCAACAGCCAGTACTAGTGGCAGAAGTCATGGATGCTTAGGATTAGATGTTATGAATGCTCAGCAGTTTAAAATGGATGTATACAGTCAGTCAAAATGAAACTCGTACCCCCCTTACATTTTATTTATTTGTTTACAAAAATATATTTTTTACTTACATAAAAAAAATAATATATAGACTTTTAGAAATAATATACTATATAGACTCTTTGAAAGACAAAATAAAAGTAAAAATATATTTTTCACAAAAAAAAGTTTTAAGAAAAATGAGAAAATTAAATTTACATTCGATTTTACAACTCAAAATGAAACTCATACACCATTAAAAATATACAGGAAAAAAAACATAAAAAAGAGATTAATATTTTGTTGCTAGTCCTTTATTTTTTATAACATCTGCCAAACGATTAGGCATTGATCGCACCAATTTTTCACAATATTCGGGTGATATTTTAGACCATTCTTCTTGAATCACTACTTTTAATTGCTCTTTGTTTGGAATTTCATAGTTTCTTACAGCAACTTTCAAATGTGACCATAAGTTTTCAATGACATTAATATCTGGACTTGCGGTGGAGTTTCAAGTCAAGGACAGTTATGGAGCAACCAATTCTTTACTTTCTGTGCCTTATGCTTTGGATCATTGTCCTGGTAGAATTTAATTTTTTTTTCAATTCGGAATTTTCGGGCGCTTGCCTTTAAATTCTGCTTAAGTAGATCCAAATACATGTTCTGATCCATTATACCCTCTACAAAATCTAAATTTCCAGGACCTGCAACTGACATACACCCCCAGACCATGACTGAACCACCTCCGTGCTTTACTGTGGCTTGTAGATTACTGATCAATATCGATATACTGATCCAAAGTGTTCTTCGAGCCACTCTACTATGAATATTTTTTTTTAGAAAATTTCTGACTGTTTGAGGATTAACTGTTTTTCGTAAATATTTGTCAATTTCTTTTGCCAACTTCGGTGCAGATATTTTCGGGTTTTCCGCAACTTTCCCGAGGATCCAACGTTCGTCGTACGAATTAAACATTTTTTGAGTGCTTTTCCTTACTTTATTTGATCTTCTATTTTCACTTCTATAACGATCCACAACTCCTTGCACGGTAGAGTGCAGCCTACAAACCATTTTGGAAATTTGTCGCAATGATTTTCCATCTTTCCAATGTTGTATAATTAATTTGCGTTCTACAACGCTTGCTTGTCCGCGCTGACGCCCCATATGGTAAAAGAAGGACAAAAAATTAATTAAACTCAATTAAAAATTACACAGGAGTGTTAAAAGTAACAGATGCTCTTAATACCAAGTGCTAACTATAAATAATATTAATGTTATTGTAAAGTAAATATGATGTACGGGTTTCATTTTGACCATAACATTTTCTTATCTCTTATACTTTTTTATGCTCAGCATGTATTCTTTGCATATTTTTGCTCAACAACTCTAACATTTTATGCTGATTGCAGATATATATAGTTGGAAATATTTTGCACGTTATTTGTACAGAATGTAAAAGAAACCTTAGGTATACGAGTTTCATTTTCACTGACTGTATAACCGAATATTGACGACGAGAAATGAAGAGATTTTTATGCACCACCTATATGAAGATAAAGTAAATACCAGAGTCGTTAAGTTATTCAAGGATATTAGCATACCAGCAAATTCAGAGGTGGTGGTTAATGCTACAACTGGAGGAAAAGAGGGAGAAACTGTTTTGATTGAGCCCATGGAAAACTGCAAATTATATGGTTAAGGAATTTTTCCAGCCAAGACGTTATCTACCCAGAAGAAATCTACTATTTTGGTTCGAATGGTCAATTTAAAAGGATATGATCAACACCTTGTAGCGTTTTATTTTTCTATTTTTTATGTTCACTAACGCACTATTGACATTTCATTCATTTCAATAATTACATTAATAATTTCGGTCAACTTCTTTTATTCATATTTCTTTAAATTCACACTGTCGATGACACATTACTACTGTAACGGATCACTCTCCTGGTTTAATTATTCATGCTTTCTGTTGACGGTCCGTCACTTCTCTGATTAGTCGTAATTAATATTTTATCTGATTGGCTGATATTGACAGCTCAGGCGAGAGGTGGGGTCGTTACTGATTTAGTCGGTACTGCATCCATTTTTCGAGGACTTGTTCCCGTGTCCCAGGTAGAAGCACACGTAAAAGGCCAGTTTTTTATTTCCGAAGTTTGTGAAGCAGGAAGTGGCCAATATGGTTTATAATTTATAGTCCTTAATCTTGTTCCTTTAGGGAACCGTTTATTTCATAATTCTGGTGCAGGATGCCCAAGATTTTGATTGATAGATAATGAAACTTAGCAAGGTGAGTGTGTCACATTTTGAACGCCATTCATATTTTAATCATATCAACATTATTCATATTTTAATTCATAGCAAATTATTAACATTTATCAGATTAGAACATGAGGTGTATACATATCTTTGATGTAAATATAATTTGGTTGTATTGTTAAGATATTTTTTTTGCCTCTTTAAATCTACTTTATCCAGGGTCATTTAATTTTTAATTAAAACCTATATACCAAGTCTTTTTCTTAGTTTTCTTTTGTTTATAAAAAAAAACTAAGTGGCGCCCTCTTATTTAATAGTTATAATCAAGTTTATATTCTTTAATAGCCAGTCATAAGTGAACCTTCGAACAATCCCAAGCTTCCAATAATTCTGAGCTACCGCCACAACCTGAAACAAGGAGAGAACATTGGCGTATGCTCTGAAGTAGTGGCAGTCATGAAAAATGCTGATAGAAGTCGTTATTCAAACAGACCTTTTCCTGTATGTTTACAAAACCTATTTGAAGAATCTTCTGCCAATTTAACCATGGACCAGTGTAGTAAATTGCGACGTCTTCTTGAAGAAAATCAAGATTTGTTTTATTTGCACGATAATGACCTGGGAAGAACTGATTTGGTTCAACATCGAATTAACACTGGAGACAATGCTCTGATTAAACAAGCACCTCGAAGAATTCCGATAGCTAAACAAGGAGAAGTTTCCTTAATGCTTCAAGAAATGAGGACACAAGGAGTGATAGAACCTTCTCAGAGTCCTTGGACATCTCCAGTTGTGCTAGTGAAGAAAAAGGATGGATCCACTAGATCTTGTGAAGACTATCGGCGACTGAATGACATTACCAAGAAAGACAGTTATCCCCTACCAAGAATTGACGACACCCTGGACACGCTATCAGGTTCACAATGGTTCTCAACACTCGATCTAAAGAATGGATACTGGCAGGTAAAGATGCACCCAGAAGATAAGGAAAAGACCGCATTCTCGACTGGAACAGGACTTTGACAGTTTACAGTCATGCCCTTTAGACTCTGCAATGCTCCAGCTTCCTTTGAGAGACTTATGGAAACAGTTTGACGTGGAATGATTTGGGAATCATGTTTAGTTTATCTGAATGACGTCATCATACTGGGAAAAACATTTGAAGATCATTTGAAGAATATTCAAAAGGTATTTGTTAAACTAAAGTCCTAAAAAATGTTGCTTATTTCAAAAAGGAAGCTCGATACCTTGGCCATGTAATATCAAAAGGTGTCAAGACTGATCCAGATAAAATAGAAGCAATCGAAAATTGGCCACGACCCACTGACAAACACCAGTTAAGAAGCTTTCTGGGCCTTTGTACCTATTACAGAAGATTTGTAAGAAACTTCGATAATCTTGCAAAGCCTATACATAAGCTCACGGTTAAAAAGAGCACTATGCACATCTCCAATTTTAACATATCCGATTCCTGGACAAACTTTTATTTTGGATACCGATGCAAGTAATGTTGGAATTGGGACCGTTCTATCACAAAAATATGAAGATGGCGAGCAAGTGATAGCTTATTTTAGTAAAACGTTATTAAAACCAGAAAGAAACTATTGTGTCACCAGACGAGAGCTATTGGCAGCAGTAAAAGCTATTGAACATTTCCATAAATATTTGTATGGTCAACGAGTTATCCTTAGAACTGACCATGCTTCGTTGAAATGGCTGTTTCAGTTTAAAAATCCCGAAGGACAAATAGCAAGATGGCTTCAACGATTACAAGAGTATGACTTTACAATAGAATATAGGAAAGGCGAATATCACCAAAATGCCGATGCTTTATCGAGAAGACCCTGTATTGAAACATGTCAACATTGTTTTAAAAAGGAATCAAAACAGCATTCAGAGATATTTACTTGCAATCGTATTGGCCTTCACAGTTCTAAAGAGTGGGGTGTAGCTAGTTTAATCCAAGATCAGTGTGATGACCCAGTATTTGGTCTTATTTACGATCTGAAATCTCGAGAAATTTCAAAACCAGAATGGAAAGATATTTCTGACAAATCTCCAGAACTAAAATATATAAGATGGATTGTTAAAAAGAGTCTAGGAGAGCGTAGATGGAGAAGAAAAGACATATCTGACAGTCCTTCCTCGAAAACTGATTCCAAAAGTTCTTAAAGCTGTTCATGGCGGTGTCGGCGGAGGACATTTTGGAGTTAGTAAGACCTTGGCAAAAGTTAGAGAACGGTTTTACTGGCTGAACAGTCATCGAGATGTTGAACGCTGGTGCCGACAGTGTGAGAAGTGTTCGTCAAGCAAGGACCCAAGAACCCGGACAAGAGGAAAGATAATGCAGTATCTTGTTGGTGCACCCTTTGAACGAATTGCCATAGACGTAGCAGGACCCTTTCCTACTAGTAGCTCCAGAAACGGATACAAATATTCCAACAAGTATGCCAGTTGCTGGGAATCAATAAGACCCGTACAACCCCACTACACCCTCAGCCTGATGGAATGATTGAAAGATTTAACCGCACATTTGACACCTATTTGAGGATGGTGGTAAACTCTAAGCAAACCGACTGGGATACCTATATACAACCATTCCTATTGCCATATCGTTCTTCTATCCACAAGTCGACTGGAAAAAGCCCGGCAAAAGTTGTCTACGTTGATGAACTTCGTTTACCTTTGGACATTATTACTGGAAGAGACCCCATAAGTCTGAAACCCTTGAGGAGTACGTCGACCATTTACAAGAGCGTTTACAAATTGTTCACGAACAAGCACGGGATAAACTTCATCTAGAAAGGAACAGAATGAAATCACGTTATGACATAAAGGCAAATTCTACCGGTTTTAATCCTGGGGATAAAGTCTGGTTATACAATCCACGGAGAACGAAGGGCAAGTCATCAAAGCTCCAGAAAGATTGGGAAGGTCCATTCAATGTGGTCACCAGAATCAACGACGTGGTGTACCGGATCCAGCGACATCCGACAACGAAGATGAAAATTGTAAACAGCGTCCGGCTAGCGCCCTATCATGACTCAGGTGGCCCAATGTTTGATCAGGACGATCAAACTTGAGAGGGGAGCAGTATTAAGAAAATGTAAATACGTTAATTATTATTCTCCTAGTTTTTGTACTACTTTTATTAGTATTCTGTAGTTAAAGTTGATTCGTAGGGTTTCTTTAGGGTTCTACTTACGTCTGGTTTATTATTTTTATTTATAGCGTTTAGTTTTTAAGTAGTTCATCTTGTTCGAGAGCCCCATTTTGGCCCCAATTTAAGTTATTTAGGTTATAATATTGTAAATCCCTGTAGTTCTAATTTTCTAGAATTTGTATACTTGCTTGCTTTGACTGTCAGTATTCTCCGGTTCTAGTCGACTTTAGGTATCTCCGAATTTTAACATTTTTGAATATGAAATAGTAAGCTAATCTTCTTTGGACTATTTTAAGCAAAAAAATTGGAGCATGAATAACATTTTCTTTAATAAAATAATAAAAACAAAACAATCATGACAATGTGTACCTACCTATGTACGATATAAACTCGTTTTCGAACAATCGCCACAAGCGTTTTATGAGAGTAAACTATGAGCCGTTCGGCCTGGGTTCAGATTTCAACTGTGCCAGTTTTACTTTTTTTATTTTTTGCGACTAAGAATTATGTAGTTTTGGAAAAACGATTTAATTTAAATGAAATTATACGTAAAACATGACCAAAAAGACGAAATTGTTTATATAACATAAAAAAAATTATTTTACCTTTTCTTGTAATTAAGTCCCTTTATTTTCGTGTAAAAAAACATACCGAAGACACCCATAATGTATTATTTATTGTTTTGGTACTTTTTAGATTTTGATCCTAATTAAAAATAATATGAAATATAGGCATATTCTATTTAAAATTAAGTCTAAAGAATATTTATTTTTCATATAAATAAAAAAAACAAAATTCCCTTCCACCTTCCTTCATTATTCTTTTTTATTGACATTTGACATAACGCCGCGAGGTGACAGCGTTGCCATACATGTTCTTTGATTAAAGAATTGTTTATTTCTTCTATATGAATGTTTTTAGGGTTTGGGGCTCGGTTGAATTGGGTTGAACCTCTGTGTTGGGTTGGGATGGGATAAATTGTTTTAAGTTAGGATGACGACATCTACGAGCCCTCTCTATATTTTTTCATATGAATAGAATCTCAAAATGTTAGAAAATATGGAGGCTACGAACCTTTGCATAAGGGAATGAATTTTTTGCTTGTGTACAAATGTGTGTAAAAGTAAAACCCATTCACTATTATGGTGTAAAAACACTGCTATCATTTTGGCAGATAGATTTAGATGTCTTTCATGTTTTCTCTTATATAAGATATGCTTTTTAGATGTGCTTGTTGCTTATTACATATATACACAATTTGGCAACTGCGAGATCATATGTCAAAAGTTTGACAATGTAATTATCAATACAAACGAGTTTCGATCATCAAATAGAGTAGAGTAGACATCTTTTTTGACATAATTTAATATAATTTTTTAGCGTCCTATGTGAATGATCCGCAAATTTTTTTCTCTTAATCTATTCTTTTCAAAGTACTCTTTATGCTCAAATTTTATAATATTGCAAAATCGGAGATACTTAGTCGACAAGACCCGTATTCTCCTAAAATTATTGGTCTCTTTCGGCAAAAACAATGAAGATAATTCTAAATATTTCGAAACTGTTCCATCGGGTTTTAAATAGGACGCGCTTCGTGACAATTCATTCAATTTTTAATTGTTTAGTCAGTTTTTACCTTGGAAACAATTAAACGACAGTCAAGGCGAGTTAGGTTAGTGGTTTTGACGTTGACAATAAAAGTGTGTTCCCGAATTTCGTTACAATATATATATACAGTACCGAGCAAAAGTAAAGAAACTTTTTTTCTTTATTTATTTTATTAAAGTTAACTAAATTTTTTTAATCCTATAATACTACACCAAACTAGATAATAAAAATAAAACATAAACAATATAATTCTACTTATTATAAAGCCATATGTAAATTAATTTAAAAAAACAGGGACCAAAATAGAGAAACACATATTTCAAGAAAATATATAATAGCAACAAATTAATATTTAGTTGCATATCCCTTATTTTTAATAACTGCAAGGTATCTCCTTTTCATAGATCCAATCAGATTCCCTAAGGTCTCCTTGGGTACAGAATGCCATGCAGCTTCAACTGCTTCAAACAACTCGTCTCCATTTGTAAATTTTTCGGGATGTTCCTTATGAATTTTTTTGTCTACTAAATTCCATAGATTCTCTATGGGATTAAGGCAAAATTTACTGAATAAAATACAAGTTGCTTCACTCGGCGAAAAACCTTTTATATTTCGATCTCAAAGGCAGGCGGCCGAGCTCCTCGCCGACTGGGAACTAGCAAAAAATGTAAAGGGGAATTCTGGTAAAAAATAGCTATTATTTTACGAGTTTTATCTAATTCGAACTGTAGGGGAAGACGGAGCACGATTTTATAATAACTTTATTATCTGGCATAATAACATAATCTGGCAAAACTACTTGGGAAAAATATGTAGATTGATAATACTATAAATTGTTTGTTTTTATAGCCACCAAACTAAATAAATTTTACACTATCAAAGTTTACGTAATTCAAGAACTAAATGGTTACATTTTTTTTGTTAATAACTAGGTACTTAGGTGTCTTATTAAAGGTTGTTTTGGTACGACTGGTTTCATTAGGATTTATTTTTAAATCAAAGTCAAAAGTTTGTGTGAAAAAAATGCATATATTACTGTTACTAAACTTAACAACTAAAGAGAAAACTTCTAAGTAATGACATGTTTGAATTTTAAATGATTGATTACTACAATTTTTGACGTTTTTGTTAATTTGCCAGACTAATAATAGCATTACCAAAGACATTATAAGTAATAAACGTAATATTTCATTCAAAACCAGCCCAAAAATGTGGAATTTTACTGTTTTAAAATTAGTAGTGAGGAAAAAGGATGGAGAAAGTGTTGTTAGTACCCCTTGACAACAATGCATATTTTCAATTAATTTTTGTTTGGTTTGCTGCCAGTGGAGCTTATGCACTAATGCAAATAATATTATAATAATCGACAAATTTGTAATTTTCATTTTCCCTCCCTTACAAATCGGGTTAGGATTGTGTACTGTACAGGGTGGCCAAATAAGAATGCGAGGTACTGTATCTGGGAAACTATTCATCGTAGAAGCTTGCGATAAAAAAATTTATTACTAAAATGGCCGCTAGGGGGCGCAACTGCAATCTTGAATCTAAAAAACTGATGTTCCTCCAAATTTTGCTGAATTAACCTAACAAAAAAATAGCTGATTATTAAAGTAGAGACTAATCCGAACCTTTTTTATTTGAATAGTTTTGCTGTATCTCTAAAAATAAAGTGGTGGGGGGTGTTCAAAAGTTGGCTTAAAACACACCCTGTATACTAAAAACGCCTTAGCCGATTTTATCAAACTTGGGCTAGTTGAAAAGAGCTATTATTAAGCTACGAATATTATTATATTTCATGTTTTTTTAGTTTTACATCTCGCCGCTAGAGGGCTTTTTTCGGCTTTCTGACACAAATGACTAATTTTCTCAAAAAACTTAAACGCAATGGTATAAATTTTTTTATACAAAAAAATAGCTTAATGACGCCTAAATATGCTTGCGAAAACCGCATCTTAATATCTTCATCCTAACCTAAAATTTAGGCCAAAGAAAATCCCTTAATATTTATAAAAACTACAAAATAATTTATTTCGAATTTCTTTTATAATGTAAGTTGTGGCCCTATAAAGGACCGATTTAAAAAAAAAAGGGTTTTAATGCCCCCGTAAATGCTCGAAATGCTGACCATCACGCTCTATGCATTGCTGAAGCCTCTCATGGGTAGATAGAACTGCAGCTTCAATTTCGGCTCTCGGTATGGTATGTATTGCATTACGAATGCGGTTTTTCATATCTTCTCTAGTCGTAGGCTGAGTCTGAAATACAATGTCCTTTAACCGCCCCCATAAATAGAAATCAAGACAGGTTAAGTCTGGGGATCGCGGAGGCCATGGAAACAGGCTTCCTCTTCCAATCCACCGCTGTTGAAAAATGTTATTAATATGCTCTCGCACATTCCTAGCAAAATGTGCTGGACAACCATCCAACTGCAAAAATAAATTTTGCCGGGCTTCCAGTTGCACATCTTCCAGCAACAACGGTAATTGATTTACCAAAAAGTCGAAAAAAACATTGCCATTTAGAGATTGCTCAAAAAAATATGGTCCAATAATGTTGCCTCCAAGTATACCACACCACACATTTAAACTCCAGCGCCCTTGGTACTGAACTTCACGCAACCAATGCGGATTTTCTGCAGACCAATAATGCATGTTATGCAGGTTGACTCTACCGTCACTATTAAATGTGGCTTTATCGGTCCAAAGAATTTTAAATAAAAAATCTCTGTCCTCGCGTATCATGCCTAATATCCAATGGCAATAGTCCAACCTACGGTCAAAGTCTGCTTCTTCCAATGCCTGATGTAAATTAACATGACATGGGTGCATTCTATAAATATATTTAAAAAAAAGCTGAACTTGAAATAAATCCATAGATGGCGATGGCTATTAGAATTTACCTATTGTCCTTCAAAATATTTTGAATCGTTGTTCTTGATATGCCTAATTCAAGGGATAATGCTCTTGTGCTAACATGAGGATTTCCTTCAATATATCCCAGTACGCTGTTAATATTGTCCACATTTCTTCTAATTCTTGGCCGTTGAAACCTAGGCCGAAAACTACCATTTGCTCGTAAGTTCGCCACTAATCGGGGAAAAAATCTTACATCGCAAGGACTTCGATTTGGATATCGAGCAGCATAAACTCTTTTTGCTACTGCAGCATTTTGAAGACATTCAAAATAAACCGCAAGCATATCAACAGCTTCATCGTTCGTAAAACGCATTTTGCAAAAACAAAAAATGCTCAAGTAACGTAAAACTTTTGACAACTTACTATTGACAATTTGAGGAATGTTTATAATTTGAGTAGACATTTGTTTTGTTGCATTCCATGGCCTGCTTTCTAATATATTTTTTTTCGTATTATATCCATAGTGAATATATAACATAAAATAGGTCTGATTTTTGATATAAGCATTATTAATACTTACCTTTTAGTGATATTAGGTAATATTTTCAAAAATGGTAAATTTTGTTTTCAAAAGTAGTGAATTTTAAAAAATTCCAAAATAATTAGTATAAAAAAAATAAAATTTAAGGGTATAAAATATTCTTTGGCCTATATTTTAGGTTAGGAACAAGATATCGAGTTGCGGTTTTCGCAAGATTATTTAGACATCATTTAGCTATTTTTCTATGAAAAAAAAATCATATCAACGCATTTAAGTTTTTTGAGAAAATTAGTCATTTGTGTCAGAAAGCCGAAAAAAGCCCTCTAGCGGCGAGATGTAAAAATAAAAAAACATGAAATATAATAATATTCGTAGCTTAATAATAGCTCTTTTCAACTAGCCCAAGTTTGATAAAATCGGCTAAGGCGTTTTTAGTATACAGAGTGTGTTTTAAGCCAACTTTTGAACACCCCCCACCACTTTATTTTTACAGATACAGCAAAACTATTCAAATAAAAAAGGTTCGGATTAGTCTCTACTTTAATAATCAGCTATTTTTTTGTTAGGTTAATTCAGCAAAATTTACAGAAGCATGAGTTTTCTAGATTCAAGATTGCAGTTGCGCCCCCTAGCGGCCATTTTAGAAACTTAAAAATATTTTCCAGGTCATTCTCTTGGCCATTTTAGTAATACATTTTTTTATCGCAAGCTTCTACGATGAATAGTTTCCCAGATACAGTACCTCGCATTCTTATTTGGCCACCCTGTACAAATAATTTTCGATATCTATACGTGTTGTTTTCGTCGCTCTTGTGGAATTTTAAATAGAGGCGAAAAATGTCATTACATAATTAATTAACCTTAATATTTTTTATGTAACGACGCTGGTGGTAAAAATACAAAAGTCTTTTGCTGTTTAAACGTAAACAAATAAACTTACCGATAAAACGTTAAATTTGGATTTTAATGCTCTACTCTCTTTACTACACAAGAATGCACCATGATCATTTATTTTGGCATTAATTTTCTCCAACAAAGTACGAAAACAACAAAAAACTGATAAAACACAATCTAAACACAAAATACGCCCTTAGACTCAATAATTTAAATCGTTTATTTTGTTTTAATTCCTTGGCAACATCGCTCGGGATTCATTCATTCATAATTTTTGACAGAACTCGAAAAATAGTAAAACGTGCGCAAGACTGTAGCGCAACGTTGCCGAAGTGACTAAATTTTTTAATGCTCCAAGATATTTTTGTTTTGACTGCTGCTTTTATTAATATTTTTGCTTTTAAATCAAGTCGATTTTTCTATGAATTTTATTAATTTTCGATTAGTTTTTTTCCATTATAAGCTCAGTTATGTTTCCGACTCAAATAACCTTTAAAAGGTATTACATTTTTTAATACTTAAAAAGCGGATAAATAGCTCTGGCAAAAGTGCAATATTGTAAAAGAAGGACAAAAGATTGAGAGGAAAATATATTTTGCCATTTTAAAATGTAAAGAATGTAGTCTCTTAAGCTGGATTTATACAGACAAATAAAGTAAAATAAGAAATAAAATAAAAATAAAATAAGAGTTAAATGTACAAAAGTTCCATAACGCATTTATATAAGTTATATATTATATCCTTATTTAACTTATAAGAAACTGTACAATACCAACCAGCTTGCCAAATCATCATTTTGCCTTTTCCTATTTTCAGCATTTTATAAACTTCAGCTTTTATTGTACGTAAATTTATTATTTAGTCTAGAATTAACTCTGTACTGTATAAGACATATCTAATTTGAATAAAGTTTTTTTAAAAACAGAGTTCCGTAGTATCGTTACATAATTGGCGCAGTCGGGCTTTTAGGACTCTCTCACGTTCTTAGCATAAAGTACGGTTCGTTTTAACGATTTATTGGGAGGTGAACCTTTTGTTTTCGGGAGTGCGGTTTTGGACTTTTACGTCGTTTTCGCGCTTCTAACCAGTCGGGTGAATTGAGTAGCTCAACGAGAAGATCCGGAACAGTACTACGTCGTTGACGGAATATCAACGTCGGAAGCAGCCAGATCCAGAGACGAGACTTCAAAGGGACATTGAAGGGCTACGTATGGACAAGATACTGGTTTTGCTGTAAGTACATTTAATGTCATTTAGAGTGTCTAATACTGATAGTGATAGCTCATACGAAAGTTCATCATCTTCAGATACAGAGAATATTAATTCTGGCTCACCAAGTTCTTTTAATTTTAAGTATCGTTCAAGATCTCCTTTAAAAGTAAAAGCGAAGGCACATCGCAAAAACTTTAATAAGGAAAAAAGAATTCAAGAGAGTAACTTTAACAATTTTAATATGCCTAACGAAGGTGCAGGAGCTTCGACTCCAACCTTTCCTTCTTTAAAAAAGGAATACTTAGACATGGTTCCCGAGTTTCATGGCGAAACGGAACTACTTCCTAGATTTTTAAATATTTCGGAAAAACTTGTAAATAAATTTTACAATACTTTAGATTTAACTGATTTTCAAAATGAATATTTAATGTCAAGTTTAATTTCTAAAATAAAAGGTGAAGCCGCAATAAATATTTCATCTAGTTTAATAACAAATTGGCAAGAATTAAAAGATGCATTACTAAATGCTTATGCTGATAAACGTGATATTTATACGTTAAATATCGAAATGGCAGAAATAAAACAAAAAAATGAGACACCATTCGAGTTTTATAATAAAATACAAAATTTATTAAATTTGCAAATATCATTTATTTCAACACATTCAAGTGTGATAGAATTTCCAGTGCTGTCTCAGTACTGCCGAAATTTAGCTTTAAGGGTTTTATTAAGAGGGTTAAAAGATCCAATTGGTTCATTAATGAGAACCAAAAATCCACAGGATTTAAATACAGCTTTAAATATGTTAGTTAACGATTTTCAAATTCAGTCAGCGGAACAAAATTTTAAAAACGTTTAATAAATCTAATAATAATAGGCCTAAATATCCAAATATGCTAAGGAATTTTAATTTACCGATAACAAACTATAGCCATAATAATTATACACATTTACAAAATCAAAATCAAGCCAGTAATTTTAGGCAACATTTTCAAACTCAGAATTTACAAAGTCCAAGCAATATTGGTCAGAATTTTAAAAACACTCAAAACCCAACACAAACAAATTTAAATACACAAAACACCACAAACGTTTTTAGACTTAACCAAAATAGATCTTTCCCAGCACCCACACCAATGTCAATTTCAACGAGGAATACTTTTAAGCCACCCCTTAGCAATAATAATTTTAAAAATCAGCGAAATAACCCAAATATTATTGTTGAGGTATTACATAACATTGACGAACAAAGTAATGATAATATATTTTACGAGATTGATGACGAAAACGATCAATCTGATTGTATTATTGAACAGCCCTGTGAAAGTGACGAGTTTTTTCGGTCACAAGCCTCGGTAGCACTGACACCATTACAAGATTGCCAAAATTCCAACTGATGAATTTTACTTATAACGAAAGCAAATTACCATATATCATATTTCCTGAATTTAATTTAAAAGTCCTTATTGATACAGGTAGCACAAGATCTTTCGTCAAACCTGATATCGCTATGAAATATTTTAAAAATTGTAGAAAACATGATCCGTTTCAAATTTCCACTGCCCATGGTACATCAGTTGAAAATTTTAGCACTTTAATTCCCTGCTCTAAAATATTTAAAACAAAAAAGTCTCTTGATTTAAAATATTATATTTTTGATTTTCATAATTACTTTGATTGTTTACTTGGAATTGATAATTTAAAAAAATTAAAGGCTATGATCGATTTAAATAAAAATATTCTTTGTACTCCAGAAACTGAAATAAAACTCTCATATTATAATGTGATGACCCATAATACAAATTTCATAGTACTGCAACCAAGGTCAGAGCAAGTTATTAAACTCAAAGTAAAAAATATAAAAGACGGTAACGCGATAATACCCCACTTGAAATCGGATAATCTTGAAATTCCCGAGTGCATTGTGAAGGTTGAAAATAATCACGCCATTTGCTCTATATTAAATTCGTCAGAACAGCAGAAAACCGTTGATTTTTCCAACCCAATAGAGGTCATAGACTTTTGTAATTATGAAATATCAAGTAACTTCAATAAAAATGAAAATTTAAATAACGTTAATTTAAAAAAAATTAAATTCGATTTTTCGAGAATTCGGCATGAACATATGAATTCTGAAGAACGTGACGCAATTTTTAAACTTTTAAGGGAATATTCAGATATTTTTTATCAAGAAGGCGATAAACTAACATTTACCAATAAAATTAAGCACCATATCAGGACAAAAGATAATATTCCCGTACACACCAGAACATACAGGTACCCAGAAATACACAAAAAGGAGGTACAACGTCAAATTAAGGACATGCTGGACCAAAATATAATTAGGCCATCCCATTCGGCTTGGTCTTCACCAATTTGGATTGTCCCCAAGAAAGCTGACTCATCTGGACGCCAAAAATGGAGAATTGTCGTCGATTTTAGAAACATTAATTCAAAAAGCATAGGCGACTCCTATCCACTACCAAATATAACCGACCTGCTGGATAAATTAGGGCGCTGTCAATATTTTACTACATTAGATTTAGATTCTGGATTTCACCAGATCGAAATCGCAGAAGAAGATATCCAGAAAACGGCATTTAATACAGAAAACGGACACTACGAATTTCTTCGAATGCCGTTTGGGCTAAAAAATGCTCCGGCGACATTCCAGAGGGTCATGGACAATGTACTCCGAGGATATCAAAATGAAATATGCGCCGTATATTTAGATGACATTATCATTTTTAGCACCAGCATCCAGGAGCATATAACCACACTAAAGAAAGTATTCGATCGACTTAGAGAAGCCAATTTAAAAGTCCAACTAGACAAATCGGAATTTTTGCAAAAAAAAATGTCATATTTGGGCCATATAGTCACACCCGATGGTCTAAAGCCCAATCCTGATAAGATCCGAGCGATAAAAGAATTCCCAATACCAAAAAATCAAAAAGAGATCAAAGGATTTCTTGGGTTACTAGGGTACTACCGTAAATTTATTAGAGATTTTGCGAAACTAACTAAACCTCTAACAAAAAGACTAAAAAAAGACGCCATTGTAAACATTTCGGATCCAGACTATATCAACTGCTTTGAATTTTGTAAAAACCTTCTAACAAACGAACCCCTTTTACAGTATCCAAATTTTGCCGAACCGTTTATTTTAACCTGTGATGCATCGAACTTTGCTCTAGGAGCGGTACTTTCACAAGGAAAAATTGGATCTGACTTGCCAATAGCATACGCTAGCCGTACCTTAAGTGAATCAGAAATCAACTACTCAACAATAGAAAAAGAACTCTTGGCAATAATCTGGGCAACCAAATATTTTAGGCCATATTTGTTTGGGCGTAAATTTAAAATCGTCACCGATCATAAGCCCCTCGAATGGCTATTTTCATTAAAGGAACCAAACTCAAAGTTAATAAGATGGCGCCTCAAATTAGAGGAACTTGACTATGAAATCGTTTACAAAAAGGGCATTTTAAATAAAAATGCCGACGCCCTTTCTCGTATGGAACTAAACGCTAATGAAACATCAGAACAACAGCAAAATTTTTCTTTACATGACTACATAGATCAATTTAACCAAGAACTTGAACAAAACAATAGAGAAAATGAATCTGTAATAGTTGAAACGGGAGATCTGGATAACACAGAAAACGTAGCTGAAGACGATAGTAACGAAACCGTACACTCAAATCACGAGAATCCAGTGATAGGAATACCAATCGTAGATTGCCCCGTAAATTATGGAAAAAATCAAATAATTATCTCAGAAGTCAATTTCTCTCCTGCAGATACTAATAGGGTCAATCTTTTGTATCGAACAAAGAAAAGAATCCATGTACAATTTTCAAAAAATAACTATGAACAAGAAATGGTTAAATTCATTAAAGAAAATATTGCCCCAAAAATTAAATATTATTTATATTTTGAGGATCCCTTATATGAAAAATTTAGCAGTGTTTTACAAAAATATTTTAATAAAAACTCCCAAATATCCATGATAAAATGCACTAAAAAATTAATAGATGTTACCACCGAAGACGAAATTAAGAATATAATCCAAAATCACCATGAAGGAAAGACAAACCACAGAGGCATAGAAGAAACGGAAAAACGTATAAAAAATATTTATTATTGGCCAAATCAACAAAAATCAATTCAAACATATATAAATGAATGTGAACTCTGCCAAATTACTAAATATGACAGACGACCTCTTAAATTAAATTTTAACATTACCCCAACAGCCACAAAACCATTCCAAATTTTACATATAGACAGCATCACTTTGGAAAAATGTAAATTCCTTACTATCATAGACTCTTTTTCTAAGTATGCACAAGCATACAAATTAAGGTCATCACAAGGAATTGAAGTAGCAAATAATTTAATAAAATATTTCAGTCACCATTGTATACCAGATCAAATCATTTCTGATAATGGCTCAGAATTTAAAAACTCTATTATTTCTGAACTTTTGACAACGCATAAAATTAAAGTCCATTTTGTTAGCTCGCAACACCCTGAGTCAAACGGGCTTATAGAACGTTTTCACTCTACCCTTATTGAACACATTAGACTATTAAATAATCAAAATGAATATAAAAATGAACCTATAGAAATAAAAATTAATTACGCTATTCTTGCCTATAATAATACAATTCATTCTGTAACCAACTTAAAACCCTATGAAATTATTACTGGACATTTAGACACAAATTCTCCACTTGATATAAATGTTGATAGTCAACTGTTAAATAATTATATTTCTAACCACCGAGATAAAATTAAAATTTTATACAAAAAAATTAATAATGATATTTAGAAGAAAAAACAAGTGGATATAAATAAAGCTAATGAACACCGTGAAGAATTGCCGATAATACCCGATACCGTGTACGTCAAAAATAAACAAAAACAAAGCAAAACTCTAAATAAATATAAAAACGAACAACTTAAAACAATCGACCCCACTTTAAAAACTGCAAAATTAAAAACAACACACGGTAATACGGCTGAAAAAATACATCTTTCCAATGTAAAAAGGCCTAAAAAGAAACCCTACAAGTTTCAAAATATTTCAGGTTCCTTTCGCTTGGACAAGGAACAGAAATAAGGGACATCACCAGCAACCTAGGCATCCTGCCTATAAATCTAGGACCTGCAAAACTACAACGTACAGATCACACTTTTGTACACTATTTTAGTCTAGAGCCCCTTTATAATGAATTTATTAATTTAAATGATCAATACAGTAGACTTAAGTCGTCCCTCTCGAACGGCACGTATAATTTCGATTTAGACAATTATTACAAAATTGTAAATTTTTCCCAATATTGCATTTTTGAAAAAATTGAAAATATACAATTTTATAAACATAACCGCACAAGAAGAGGTATAATTAATGGCTTGGGTTCTATTGTTAAAAGCATAACTGGAAATTTAGATGCTCGAGACGGTGAAAAAATTTACACAATTTTACAACATCTTCAAAAAAATGACCAAAATCTAGAAAATCAAATTAAAATGCAATACTCCGTTAATAAACAAATTATCGAAAATTTTAATAATACTGTCCAGAGTATTATGCACAATGAAAATCTTTTAAAATCAAGAATATTGCAGCTTAACCAATTAATTAAAGAAAATGCTAGTTTCAAAGATATGCTTTTTGCCAAGGACTTGTTTAATCAACTAATAGCATTATATAACTCCATACTTAATACTTTGCAAGATATCGAAAATTCAATTACCTTTTGCAAACTGGGCGTAATGCACCCTAGCATAATTAAATCTAAAGATTTGTTTTATGAATTGCAAAAAATTGCCACACACTATAAGAACCAACTTCCTTTCGATGTGAAACTCGAGAACATAATAAATTTCGAAAACATTATAAAAATCTCTTGCAAAATCGATTCTAACAAAATATCGTATTTTTTATCACTTCCCATAGAATATAAAGACAATTTTAATTTATATTATTTACTTCCAACCCCAACAAAAATTAATTCAGAATATTTTGCAATTATTCCAAAAATAAAATATTGTCTGAAATCAGAAAACGATGAACTTATTAGGCCTCTTAGTGACAAATGTACCGGAGGTAAACCGTATCACTGCCCAAGCACGTTGCAGTCAAAAATAATTAACGCAACTTGCGAAAGTAAAATTTTGTTTGAGCAAAAAACTAGTACTTGCCGCTTCCTCAAACTTCATGTTTTGGAAAACCACATAGAAATTATTTCTGAATTAAACCAATATTTGGCAGTATTTCCCAAAGCCGAAAAACTAGAAATTCACTGCCAGTCGCAAATAGATGTAAAAGAACTTAAAGGCATTTACCTAATTAAAGAAGGAGCTTGCAAAATCTTTTACAGGAAACAAATACTAATTTTTCAAGAGACGAGCTATGGAAGCCCTTTGGTCATTGATGCCCCTAAGCTTGAGTTCACACCTAAAAGTTTCCCGAAGTTTCACATACAGTTGGAAAATCTGCGCCTAGATACTCCAACGCTAAACCCAATTATCCCATTAGAAAACAGCACATCAGCCGACCAATATTATATACCAAGCCTGTGGACAACCACTCTGTATATTGGTCTAATAGCCGCAGTGCTCTTTTACCTTGTTTACAAGAGAAATATCTGTTGGAAACGGACCAGAATTAATGTCGAAGATCCTACCCTGCAAGATATTCCCCTACAGCCAAGATGCCCAAGAGTAAATCTTCCAGGGGATGCTTCGTTCTAAGAGGGGAGGAGTTATATATTATATCCTTATTTAACTTATAAGAAACTGTACAATACCAACCAGCTTGCCGAATCATCATTTTGCCTTTTCCTATTTTCAGCATTTTATAAACTTCAGCTTTTATTGTACGTAAATTTATTATTTAGTCTAGAATTAACTCTGTACTGTATAAGACATATCTAATTTGAATAAAGTTTTTTTAAAAACAGAGTTCCGTAGTATCGTTACATAATTTATAGCAAAATAATATAAGAATAAAATAAGAAGTTAACCAAAATCCAACTTTTATATTTTATTTTATGTGAAAACGAAACTGCGCACGTTATTTTGGTCACAACACACCCTCTCAAGACAGAGAAGTACTATAACCTGGCATGTAATTGGTTACCCTTATTTCTTATTTGTTATTTTATTATATATATAAATATATATTTTATTATATATTTTATATATATATATATATATATATATATATATATATATATATATATATATATATATATATATATATATATATATATATATATATATATATATATATATATATATATATATATATATATATATATATATTCATTTTTCGGATATCTAAAAAACATCAAACCACTTCCACGCTTTGTAAAACAACTGTCTACCGAACAATCGGCATTTTAATATAATAGATTATAATAATTTGCCAGTCCACTGAGTCCACCCGGTACAACTAGTAATAAAACGCTCGCACATCAAAACGATTTAAACTCTACTCACTGTGTTGTAACCCAACAGATTCGATTGTTGGAGCGTCGCCCGGCAAATGAAGTGAGGGGCGGTGAATAGGTAATTCGGCGCGTGGAGCTCAGTGAAGCAACTTGTATTTTATTCAGTAAACTTTGATTAAGGTCAGGACTCTGAGCTGGCCACTTAACAACACTTTTTTTTATAATTTTAGCTGTATCATTGTCGTCTTGAAACCTCCATTGCAATGGCATGTTTTCCTCTGCATATGGCAACATATTATAAGTTAATATTTCTAAATATTTAAACCGATCCATAATCCCATCAATTTTGACAATGGAGCCCATTTCCATACCAGAGAAACAACCTTGTACATTTCCCCCTCCATGCTTAATAGTGCCCAAAGCATACTTTGGATCAACTCTTTTATGTTTAGGACGCCTGACCCATAAAATACCATCAGAATAAAATAAATTAAACTTACTTTCATCCGAAAATAATACTGTATTCCATCTTGCTTCTGACCAGTTTAAATGGTCATGTGCAAATTGAAGTCGGGCGGTTCGATTCTTCTTCGAAATGAAGGGTTTCTTGGACAGTTTTCTTCCCGGAAAGCCACTGTCCCTTAAACGTCTTCGAACTGTATGGACCAGTTGAGATTTTATATCCACTGCTGTGTTAAATGGATTTTTAAGAGCTAAGGATTTAATCTTCTCGTCAACTCTAGGCGTCGTTTTTCTAGGCCTACTAGTTTTAGATGGACTTATTAATGAGTTCCTAATGCTGTGTAACTTTATGGTTTTGGAAACGACTGAGCGGTTTAATCTTAACTGCTTAGTAATGATTGCTTGCTTAACACCCGATTGATATTTTGATATTATCAACTGTTTTATACATAACGCCAAAGTAATACCTCGAGGCATATTTACAGGTTATTCTTTATTAATTAACAAAATATTATTGTGTATTGCTTTCCATAAGCAATCATAAACTAAGAACTTTAAAAATGTTTCTCTACTTTTGCTCCTTATAAAATAAAGATAAGCAAATAGATTTAGCAATAGTTTTTGTTGCAAGAATGTTTTTGCATTTCTTTGAACCTAAAGAAATAATGTGAGTATTTGTTTATTGGCAATAGTCGATTACTCTGGCTTTATATTTATTAAATAAAATTTTTCTCCACTTTTGCTCGGTACTGTATATATAGAGACCGGAGATTATACTGATGCATTTTCTTTGTTGCCCAAATGCCTTCTCAATATGACATGAATGACCCAAGGTAAGAATAGCATAGTTAAAATAGAATGATATATGTATATATATATACAGGGTGTCCCAGCGAAAACGAAACAGAGGTATTTTTGGTATGAAAAAAATTTTTTTTTACAAAAATCTCGAACACGTCGATTTTATTTTCGAGGGGGACAACTTTTCCTTACCAAGGCACCCTCATACCAGTAACCCTCTTCGAGGGGGTGGGATCACCCCTAAAATCTTAAATAGAAAGAGGGGTCGTGTGATACCTTATTTTAAAGGTCTTTTAATTCTGAATATAACTGCCAAATTTGAAGTGGCTAAAATTTTTTATCCGGATATGACAGCTTGTCAAAATTGTAGAAACAGCGAAAATGAAAAAGGTATTTTGAACTCTGTTTTGGATAATATTTTTAAAAGAATAAGGAAGTCCTAATTTCAAAGGGGTCACTTATTAATTAAGAGGCCACCCTAATACCTGGAACCCTTTACGAAGGGTTGAAAGCACCCCTTAAATCTGAAATAGAAAAAGGGGTCGTGTCATTCCTTATTTTGAAGGCCTTTTTACTCTGAATTTAAATGGTGACTTCTGAGTGACTGATGGATATCTTGTGGATATAAAAATAGCAAGAAATATCAGTCAAATTGTGCCCCGCCTACTTCCATGCAGGAATACAGGTTTTGCTCAAAACAATGCCTGACGTTTTGTAGAACTTCAGGTGTTATCATCTGACACTCATTTATAATTCTCTGGCGTAAGTCTTCTAGGGTGTCTGGTTGAGTAGCGTAAACTTTTGTTTTTAAATGCCCCCATAAAAAAAAATCTAATGGGGTTAAATCGGGTGACCTAGCTGGCCATTCCATAAAAGGTCCAAGGTCCAGGTTTCCTTCCAATCCAACGATCAGGAAATATCTCATCAAGATATTGCCTCACACCAGCAGCATAATGTGGAGGCGCTCCGTCTTGTTGGAAAACGACTTGATCATCATCAGAATGATTTTCGCCTTCCATTATTTCTACTATTCTTGGATATACGGCATTTTCCAAGAGATCTCGGTACATTTCTCTATTCAAATTTCCGGGCAGAAAAAAGGGACGAACAATGGAGTCGCCCAAGATTCCCGCCCAAACATTTAACTTCTCAGGGAACTGGGTATGAACTTCACGAAACTGGCCCGGATTTGCATTTGACCAGTAGCGGCAGTTATGACGATTTACGTTGCCATTAAGAAAAAAAGTACATTCATCTGAAAAGCAAATGTTGTAAATAAGACGCGGATTAACAGTTATCATATCACTAAGCAATTCACAAAATTGCATTCGTCTGTCAAAATCGTCCTCATTCAGTTCTTGCACCAGATGAATTTTGTAAGCATGGAATTTATTATGCTTAAGTATCCTATGAACACTACTTTTGCTTACTCCTGTACTCGTCGCCAATTTTCTGACACTTATTCCTGGCTCGGCATAAAGTTGACCTAGGACAGTTATTTGCATTGCTTCATTGACAACAACAGCATTTTGAACCTCACGCTTTTTATTTAAGACACTGCCAGATTCCCTAAATTTAGCAACTATTTCTAGAACGTATTTTCTGTTGACTCGTTTTTCTGGATGAAGGTCATTAAATTCTTGTACCGTTCTATTGGCACAATTGTTATGCCGAAAGAAAAACTCTCATCATCATCTCAACCCTCTCTGCAGTAGAATAAACCATTGCTAACAGTGTTTCAACACGTTAAAGACTGGTAATTAAAATATAATATAATAAATATATAAAATATAAAATATAATAATAATTTAAAACTATTTAAATAAATGCTGCTTTATGAAAAAAGTACCAATGATATTTAGCAAGCTAAATAAATTCTTCAGATACTTGTGTTTGCATTTTATTTGGTATTTTGTTTTTATTTATGATATGCTGATAAGGTGTAATAACAATAATATTAACAATACTAATAAATTTTTAATCATGTTTTAATGATCCAATAAAAAAAATTGTAAGAAAGGGTTTCAGGCATAAAGGTTTATTTAAAGCATTTTTTACAGAATTTTATTTGGCTTTCATATCCAGAAGAAATCCATCAGTCACTCAGAAGTCACCATTTAAATTTAAAGTGAAAACGCTTTCAACATGAGGTATAACACGATCCCTCTTTCTGTTTAAGATTTAAGGGGTGCTTTCAACCCCTCGTAAAGGATTCCAGGTATTAGGTGGCCTCTTAATTAATAAGTGACCCCTTCGAAAATAGGATTTCCTTGTTCTTTTAAAAATATTATCCAAAAAAGAGTCCATAATACCTTTTTAATTTTCGCTGTTTCCGCAATTTTGACAAGCTGTTTTATCCAGAGAAATAATTTTAGCCACTTCAAATTTGGCAGTTATATTCAGAATTAAAAGACCTTTAAAATAAGGTATCATACGACCCCTCTTTCCATTTAGGATTTTAGGGGTGATTCCAGGTTTTTAGGGTGAGTCGATTTGCTGGTATGAGGGTGCCTTGGGTAAGGAAAAGTTGTCCCCCTCAAAAATAAAATCGACGTGTCCGAGATTTTTGAAAAAAAAATTTTTTTTCATACCGAAAATAGCTCTGTTTCGTTTTCGCTGGGACACCCTGTAGATAATATTCATTATTTCTAGACATTTTCGCTAACTATTTGCTTACACATTTACCGATTTCATTTTTTTTTGTACCGTTGAATAGAGAATTCTACGCTCCTTACTATGATGTATCACACGATGGGGGTTCTCATTTGACATATTAAAGTGAGGTTAGCTGGAGGTGAGGAGGTGATTGACAGAACTTCGGTAAATGCATAATTAAACGTCCCCCTGTATATATAATTTGACGTGTTTTTTTTTTAGGAAAGTTATTAAGGGTGGATCGTTTTCAAATGAAAACACTGTATATATGAATGACCCAAGGCAAGAATAGCATAGTTAAAATAGACTGATATATGTGTATACAGTGAGAGCCAAAAGTCCGGAATAAATTCATTTAAAATTCAGGGGTATGTTCAAGAAAAAAACGCTCGGACACGTCGATATTTATTTTTAACTGCGGGTTTCCTAGCTATAATTTTATATATACATGGTGGTCCAAAAATAAGTTACGACCATCAACTTCAATTTTTGAAATGGAAATACCTATTTTTTATTCTGTATTCTTAAAGAACAGAAAATTCTAGACATATTTCATGTATAATGTCCTATACCTATCTTCATTTGTTTTTGAGTTATTGACAGTTGAAGATCGGCATATTTGCACTTTTGACATGTTATAAAATCCAAACGGTTAGACATAGACAAATGCGGTTTGTACTTATTATCGAAGCTTTTTTAAAACCATCTGTTGACACTAGCTAGTTAGTGTCAACAGGTACTGAGAAATTTACGGTTGAATTTCTGAACATACAATAATTGATGCAACTATGTAACACCCTTACTAAGGTAACCTTGTTTTTTGTGTTTTTTCATCCATTTTTGCAATGATGTTGTCATCATTTTTTGAAGTGACAGGTATCAATCCTTGTTTATTGTAAAATTTAATATTGCCTGAAAAGGTGAATAAGTTAAGTGAAACTGAGAGAATAGAAATACCAATTATGATAGGATGTGGTGATCGCATTAGGACCCAACACCAGGTTTATGAAATGTTTAATACCAAGTATCTTGATAAGACAATATCTCAGTCTACCGTTAGCAAACTAGAAAGAAAATTTAGGGAATTAGGTCACGTCAGAGATCGACCCAGATCGGGTCATCCCTCAATTTCCGAGGAAAAGAAGTTAAATGTTGTTTTGTCCATTGAAGAAAATCCTCGAAAAACGAACTTAACGAAGATGATACAGATCGTCGATTAGAGTTTTGCGAAACTATAATGAATGCCATACCGATGCCATAACGACCGTCTTTTTACTCGTAGAATAATTTTTTCTGACGAGTCGACCTTCTGCCTCAATGGTACAGTGAACAGACAGAACTGCCGTTACTGGTCTTCCTCCAATCCAAATTGGGTGATTGAAGCTCATACCTAATATCCTCAATCTGTGAATGTTTGGGCCGGCAATATCAATGATAGAGTCATAGGTCCATTTTTCTTCGAAGGTACCTTAACAGGTCAACGTTATTTGGAATTCTTAAGGAACGAACTGATTCCCGCTTTATGTTTCATGTTTCCAAATTCAAATAATCCCAATATTCCAGAAGCTTCAATTTGGTTCCAGCAAGATGCGCCAATATTTAAGGTATTTCCGGGTCGATGGATTGGGCGAAGGGGTCAATTGGAGTGGCCTGCTAGGTCCCTCGACTTGACTCCTTTGGACTTCTTTTTGTGGGGTTATTTAAAGCATAGAGTGTATGTAAATAAACTCAACAATTTAGAAGAATTGAGAAATAATATAAGAAATGAGATTCAACGAATACCTCAAGAAATGTTACGCAACGTTCTGAGAGAATTCGAATCAAGTCGCTTACTGTCGAATCAATCTCGCTTACTGTCAAGAAGTTAATGGGACTCAATTTGAACATTTAATTCGGTCTAGATTAGAATAGTTTCTTTTTGTTCAACGTTTATACAATACTTTTGATTAAATACATTAATATTTTGTATTTTTTTTTAGAAATTCAACCGTAAATTTCTCAGTACCTGTTGACACTTACTAGCTAGTGTCAACATATGGTTTTAAAAAAGCTTCGATTAAAAGTGCAAACCGCATTTGTCTAACCGTTTGGATTTTATAACATGTCAAAAGTGCAATTATGCCGATCTTCAACTGTCAATAACTCAAAAACAAATGAAGATAGGTATAGGACAATGTACATGAAATATGTCTAAAATTTTCTGTTCTTTAAGAATACAGAATAAAAAATAGGTATTTCCATTTCAAAAATTGAAGTTGATGGTCGTAACTTATTTTTGGACCACCCTGTATACATAAAATTATAGTAAGAAAACCCGCAGTTAAAAATAAAAATCGACGGGTCCAAGCGTTTTTTTTGAACATATCCCTGAACTTTAAATGAATTTATTCCGGACTTTTGCATATATATATATATATATATTTTCTCAAAAATCTGAAATGGCAATAGGGGTTGAGTGATACCTCATTTGAAAGAACTTTTTATTCTCTACATTTTGGCACCTTATTTTTTAAATTTGAGTGCTGCGTTGCCAAGTTAGGGTTATTTAAACATTGTTAAATTACTTATTAATAAACATTATTCCTGTAAGTGTTTTAAATACGTTGAAGCTATGATTTCTATTGGAACGTGTTTGACCATAAAGCGAACCGGTGCATTTCTCACTGAAAGTGTTTATCAATCCGACAAATTCTTTTGGTCATGAAAGATAAACATTTAATTTTTTTTCTTTTTTGTTTATTTTCGTTTGCAATGGAATTCGTCTCAATACAGTTCGATGATATGATTCGAAATTTAAAATAGTATTTAGTGAACTTTCCTACCAGTCAATGTCACTAGGTATTTAAATCAGTTAAAATTTATTTCGATAATTTGTGTGTTATTGTTAGTTACTATGGTATACACGCTTAGGCAAAGAATTGAAATGATTTTTATTTATGGCGAGCAAGGAAGATACGCAAGAAGAACGGCAGAAGTTTTTATTAATAGAAATCCTAATTGTAATGTAAGTCACAGATACATTTTGACGTAGTAGCTAAATTTAATGAAACGGGTTCAGTTGGAAACAAAAAAAGGGCAAGTCGGCGTGTTTTAAACGATATATGAATGATATACATACATGTATATATAAGTATATCATTCATGTCATATTAAGAAGGGATTTGGGCAAAAAAGAAAATGCATCAATATAATCTCCGGTCTTGGCTATAGAGAGGACTGTCGTAATTTCTCTATAAGTCTTAAAATTTTAACCTTACCCTCTGAGTATATTATGCAGTGCTTGTTGCACGTTAAACAAAATCTTAATCTATATAACTCTTATAAAGATTTTCACACCTAGAAACAATAGTAATCTACTGACTACTGTACCTGACTTTGGTCGTCTGAAAAGATTCAGAAATAGTTCGATATTTAGAATGAAAATTCTTTAATTGCGTATCAGCTATAATTAAAGCTCTTAACTTTAATTAGTTCAAAGAGCAAATCAATAGGTATTTTTTGCCTGATGCCTTCTTTTCAGTTGAGGAGTACCTCGAATCCAGTTTAAATTCCGAGTGCCATTTCATTACCTGCTTTTTTTGTAGTTTTCAAATTTTATTTTAAATATTCATCAATATTGCAGAATTTTATTTGTGTCATTTAATATGTTTAATTGAATTTGACTTGTATAAGTACTAAATTTGTATATATTATACCAATAAATTATCTATCTATCTTCCGCAATTTCCGTTCCTGAAATTAGACCTTTGGCCGGTCCAAACTGCAGACAAGTATGGTTGCAACAAGATGGAGCTTCTCTGCACTAAGGTCGAGAGGTGCCTTATTATTGACATTTGTTTTTTTTTGTGTTTGAAAAATAAAGAAAAATTTAAATAACCAGACAAAGGCTCACTGTTGAGAAAAGTGGACTGTAATTTTTTGTTTAAAAATAATTATTAAAAAAAAGGAAATGGTTGTGAGACCTTACCTGGTTTTCTTTCGAAAATTGTTCACCTCGGATTACCTTTTCACTCACGTTAGCTGACCAGCTTTTAATTGATTATAAAAGTTTAATTTAGGTTTTTAATCCCATAAACGCGGGATTGTGGCGGGCGGTGCTTGACACTTTAGCGACTCGGTTAGCGATCTACCTGTTTTGCGACTTGAAGGCGAGCTGTGTCTGCTGCTTGGTTACAACGAGCAGATTCTGGTAGATTCTTGCTGGACGCGTACTTTTTATAAGGCCTCAAAACATTCTTTTGGATACATTTTAATATGAATATTTTACAAAACTGTTTCCACACAGTGAGCCAAGTGCAAATGAGTTAAAAGAGTATAAAAGTTAAAGTTTAATGACAATTTGGAACTGAATGAAAAAGTGAGTTATTTATTAAAAAATTATTATGTAATTTAAGAAAACTGAACAATTGAAATGTTACTTTTCCAAATAGATGCAGGGGGGGTAACCATAGAACGGCTAGCTAGGTCCCCAGATTACAGATGTATATAGCTCCGCACCAAATAAATACTCCTTTATTTGATCCGGACCTTAAAAGGATGCTGGCCTGAGTGAGCTCTATCACAAGCCAAATTGAGAATCCCGGTTCGTTGCGTGCCTCTGCGGCGGGTAATAAAAGATTTTGGATCTTTGGTATTAAGTTAAATTTATAAATTTAGTGTGTCCTGTTTGAGGTATTGACCAAGAGATTTTTTTTTACATTTAACGAAGTTTACATTGATACTTGATGAAAAAAAACGCAAAATAGATGATTGATGGAAGGAACTATAGATACATACTTAATGTATATGTATGTCAATTAAATTAGTATTTTAATTAAAAGCAGTACTATAATAAGTCCTTTAGTTATAATAACAGAATAAATTTAAAGCATCCTTAATTATATTTTTGTTCCATAAAATGTATATCATTGTAGAAATTGTAAATGTGAATTTTACAATAGTAATTATACAGTAAGCATGATCAGGGAAATACTCAAAACCCGAAATGAGATATTGGGTTTTTCCCACAATCACATGACCTGCTCTCGACGAATGAGAGCATTCCAAATATCCAAAAACCCAATTGGTCTACGCAACCCGAATGGTCTATTTTTTTCCTAGTGTGTTATAAAAAATATTTTCGCAGTTGTGTCTTGTTCGGCTACACTTTAAAGTCTTAAATTAAAAATGGATAAAATAAGTGCTAAAAAAACGTCCATATGGAAATATATGTGAATATTTTCATTGTGGCAATTCCCGCAGAAATTCTACCCTTAGGATGTTTAGGTTTCCAGTGAAACTTAAGGACATTTGCAATCAATTCGGGTATTATATTATGGATATTAAATTTGGGTAAGTAAAATTATATATATATAATTAAATATATAATAAAATTATATTATTTCTTTTCTAAAATAAATATCAAAAAATATCCTTAAATAAAAGTTTTATAAAATATCTATTATTGTGCACTTTTTAAAAAATTATAAACTTTAAAGGAAAAATGTACCTATTTGTTGCTATATTTATGACCAATACTAAAATCAATTTGCAGTTTACCTTATATAATTTGTAAAAAAGCAGACGCCCGAATTAAGGCTGAAAACTTTTAGAATTATTTAGATTGTTTCTAAATTTCTGTTACAAATAAACTCATTATAAAAACGTATTTGAATAGTTTTCGCTTTATTAATTATTAAGATTTTTTTAAAAATATATTAGGAACCGCTAAGTTGGCTGGAGTTCCAGTTAAAAGCTTATGTGGTATTTACCACGAGAACTTTGTACAAATGTATTTACATTTGTAGAAACCATTTCAACAACGAGGACTTCTGGACAGGAAAACAAAAATATCTGAAGAGTAATACAGTTCCTCAAAACTATTCTGCTTTCTTTTTCAGTCCTTTTGCTTCAGATAGCGAGAAAACTTTAAAGGTGCAGACTCCAAAAAGAAAATATACTGCAGGTGAAAACAATTCAGCTTTTAAGACTAGCCCACTTATCTCTTCTAAGAAACGCCTCAAATTTGAACGTGAAAATATACCCGGAATAACCGGATACTGTTACTGTTACTGACACCAAGAAAATTAAAACTAAAATAAAATAAAATTGTTAACAAATAATATTAAACTTTAAAAAAAATTACTAAATTGCACAGAAAAATTCAAAAATCTAAACTAGCTATAGTCAAAATCGCTCTTATCGTGCGGGTGTATCGGATTATCAACGACAAACTTTTGTAGTTACGTTTCATTTCAATTTGCTCAACAACGTTTTTTAACTACAACGCGTCAGATAAACGAAACAGATATATGCAGCGTTAATGTGTTAAAAGAAGATAAAATGATAAATGTCAGTGGTTCTAAAACAATTACTTTTATAACAAACATGACTGTCTCGTTTCGATTGACGGATGACACTATTTGTCACAAGATAATTTAAATTTCAAATTATGGAAAAGAAAAAGCCTTTTTGTGGATTTCTAAATCCTCAAGCCACAAAAATGGTACTTAATGTTATTAATTACTTCGAGAACGAAAAAGAAAATAAAGGGTTGCCTAAGAATGTACAAGAAGAAGAAGTGCTTGGAATTAGTTTAAGAATGGTGAAAAAGGTTGTATATGAAAACAAGAACAATCCTATTCTCAAGAAGGAAAAAAAAGTGTAAAAGGAAGATGCCGAAGACTGAAGATTTAAGTGAATCTGTAAAAATGGAAGTAAGGGATAGGATTTATGAACTATATAGGCTAAAAACAAATATAACGCTGCCATTTCTGAGGGATGTTTTAAAGCAACGCGGCACTTTGGAAATTGGACTTTCTGCTTTATCAAAATTAATTAAAAGCATAGGTTTTCGCTATAAAAAAGACTGCAATAGAAGATATTTGTGTGAACTACCAAATATTGTGAGCCAACGAATAGGATTTTTAAGACAGTATACACAAAATGAAAAATCAAAGTTAAGGAAAGTGATATTCTTAGATGAAACTTGGATATTTTCAAACGGGAGTGGAATAAAATCTTGGCAAGATGAATCTGTGAAAAGCGTGAAAAGGAAAAAAGGATGTGGTCAGGGAAAACGATTTATTATTTTACATGCCGAATCTTCAACGGGATTCGTTCCAGGTGCAAGTTTAATTTTTTCTTCTAAGTCTAAAAGTATGGATTATCATGACAATATGAATTGCGAAATGTTTGAAAAATGGTTAAAGGAACAGTTAATACCGAACTTGCAAGAACCTTCCTTAATAGTATTAGACAATGCGTCAAGAGTTTTGAATAAATAACCAAATGGAAGTTGGAGAAAAAGCGAAATTGATGAATGGTTAGTGAAAGAAAATCAGAATCCCTTGCCATATATGCTAAAATCCGAACTTCTTTCAATTGCAAAATCGCTGAAAAGTCCAAAAATATATGCTGTTGACGAAATATTACGTGAATATGGCCATGAAGTTTTAAGATTGCCACCATACCATTGTCAGTTTAATGCCATTGAGCTTATATGGGCAGGGTCAAAATCTTATTATGAGAAGCATGTGGGTGCTGGGCTTAGATCTGACCCGGTTGAAGCTGTTTGGAATGAGGCATTGAATCACATCACAAAGTAGTATTGGCGGAAATCAGTGGATCACACAGAAAACATTATTAGAACCTGGTGGAAGAGAGAAAAAGTACTCGATATCCAAGTTAAACCATTGATTATTGCTCCATTTGAAGAAGATTCGGAAAATGACGAAGAGTTTTCCGACTCTGTTAGTGATAATGATAGTTATAATTAGTTTCTTTTTTTAGTCAAATTTGTTACTTCATTTCTACACATTCACTTAAATCTTCAGTCTTCGGCATTTTCCTTTTACACTTTGTTTTCTGCTTGGAAATAAGATTGTTCTTGTTTTCATATACAACCTTTTGCACAATTCTTAAACTAATTCCAAGCGCTTTAGCTACTTCTTCTTGTACATTCTAAGCAATCCCTTATTTTCTTTTTCGTTATTAAAATAATTAGTTTTCTTTTTGCATTTCGTTTACTATTTAGGTATGATTAAAAAGTACAATTTTTTTTTTAAACAAAGCTAAGTAAATAAATTGGTGAATGCGCTGGGAGATAGATATGCCCGGCGCATTCTCCATTTTTTAATAGTTAGTTTCAATATTTTTTTGCCTTGTAATGTGTAAATAAATAAATATTCATCAGAAAACGACATTTTAAAGAACTGTCGTAGCTCCCCTTGTATTTATCTTTTTAAAAAAGCTAAATAAATAAATTGGTGAATGCCCTGGGAGATAGAAATGCCCGCCGCATTCACCAGTTTTTTTTTAGTTATTTTTTATATTTTTTTGACTTTTAACTGATATAAAAGAAAAGATAACACAACTTTTTTAATTTTCTGTGCATCAACGTATAGATTGGGTCGAACGACAAATAATAAATCATAAAATTAATATTTCATTTTAAAAGTGAGATTGTAACATGAACTTGCCTTTAAACAAAGAAAGTAGTTTTCTGGTCTCTGACTGCACTGCATCACACACAATACAAATTAATTATTTGTCATTATACCAAAATGTATAGTTTCCCAATAATTATTACAAAAAAACACAATCACACATAAACAAAGAAGAAGACAAGATCAAATAATCGTTAAAAATTAGACGCTGTGCCCTAAAATCGACAAATTAGTATGTTATGCACATACATAGGGTCATGCTAAATCGTATACTAATTTCTCAGAAATTTAGGTAACAACCATTTTTAAATGAAATATGTACAATTTTAATGAAAGGCTAGGGAGGCATTTTTGCTCTCATAAAAAAATATAAAATGCTTAGATTTAGATATTATTGCGTAAAGAAAAATTGTTATTGAGAATTCCGTCTATTTCGGACAATTTTTCAAAAAAGAAAAGTAAATATTATGTCTGGCAACTTAGCAGAATATCGGGGATTCTAGGCATATACCGATGAGGCGTATACCCAACGGGCTTTATACTTATGGGCTTTTTCACGTCATGAAGGGAAATAACCAACGTATGTTTTACATGTCGAATCTTGGATACGTAGTATTCCGCAGACATTTTTACGGTGTTAAAGGCATCACGTCAGTTAATAATTATGATCTAAGGTGTATACGCGGCTTTAATATGTCACATGACGGCGTTCAATGTATTGTCAAACTCTTAAGGAAATAACATTTTGGCAGCCACTGATTTTTCAATTTGATTCATATTACGTGGTGACCTTTGAACCCGCACGATAAGAGCGAAGATTATACCTTTACACCTTTGCGTTTTTGTCTTTTACCTAGCAAAAATATTAGTTAATATGCTGCAATTAAAGGGTAAAAGACCTGTAGTTGGAGTCAAAAGGAAAAAGAATTCTCCATTTCTTTTTACTATAAGTCTCCATCAGCTTATTATGTTTTAAGGAAAAAAGGCGTTGTTTCCGGCTGTATCTACAATTCGTAAATGGATTACACAAAATAACTTTAAAACTGAAATTGACGATAAAAATTTAATTTTTTTAAAGCATAAATCTGCTACAATGACAAAAAATTTTAAAAAAATGTTTAGTCGCGTTCGATGAAATATGCCTTAAAGAAAACTTGGAATTTAATAATAATTGGAAAACTCGACCGGAAAAACTGACCTCTCGGTCGAACTGGGAAAAAAGCCAATACTTCTGCCTTCTCCATTAAGGGTATAATATATTCTTCTTGGAAATTCCCATTGGCCTACTTTTTTTACATAATTACGTTTCAAAAGAAGATTTAAAAATTATAATACATTTTAAACACCCTTTATTCAGTTGAGTTTTCACCTCTTGCAATTGTTTGCAATCAGGGCATCAATAATAGGGGCGCTATGAAATTATTAGGCGTTACGAAAGATACACCCTACTTTTATTGTGAAGGCAGAAAAATATTTTCAATTTGCGATGTACCTCATCTTTTTAAAAGTATTAGAAATAATATGCTATCAGGAACATTTGAATTATTTAATAAAAAAATTAGTTTTCATATAATTAAGAAAACTGTGACAACCATATTAATCCAAATATATTTGAAAAGATGTCCTGCAAACACAATGGCTGCAGCTGTTAAAACGTGTGTGGAAAAAGGTTTCGTTGATCGGCAAGTAGGCACTAATACTGCAGAATTACTAGAAAATATGAATAATTTGTTTGATGCATTAAATAGCAAACAATTATATTCTAAAAATCCTTTTAACTGCGGAATTAGTTCTGAAAACGGATCAGTGATAAATGCCTTAGAGAAAGGGAAAAATATTTTTCGGTTTTTAATAAAAGTAAGTTTTTAATGAGAAAAAAGTATCAGCAAAGTAGTTAGAAAAAGGCTACCTTGTTTTAATGGAATGTTTCAATCTATTAGTGCAATTAAATCTTTATATGAGAATCAAAAGAAAGAAAATAATCAATTTTTACTGACTAATAGAATAAATAAAGATTTTTTAGAAAACTTTTTTTCTATGGCGCGACAGCGTGGTTGTTGGATTGATATTGATTGTTAGATCTTTTCAGCTGTTTTTTAGAATAAAAAGTACAACAGACTTACTCATGCCGTCGAACATTTCAAATTCCACGATAAATACAGATAAGCAGTTTATATTGCCCGATCCGGCTAAACAAACCATAATTACAATATCGACTAATAGTCTAGATGACAACAATGAAAATTCCGAAAAGGACGTCGAAATTAGAATATCGCCATAATCCAAAAGACTCTTTGGAAGATTGTGCAAAGATGCCGAATATTTAGTTAAAAAAGTTTTACCAAATTTTATTTGTCCCGATTGTACCACTTTACTGAAGTCAAACGAATGTCTAACCGAATCCTCTCAGATATTTTTATTAAATAAGAATTACGGTGGACTCGAAATAACATATTTAGTTTGCCCAAGCAAAGATGTCACTCTTGTTGTCGAAAAATCTATGCGGATTTTTCGAAATGAATTTAATAACACCACGAGTTTGTAGGTACTAAAATAAAGAACAAAATTATATCGAAAAATTTAAGATGGTTAGGACCTAATCAGCATAAATGCTACGCGCACAAAATTTTTTTGTTAACAAAACTGTTCACACCAACTTGTATAAATTTTGTAAGTGCTCTCGGAAAAACGTAAATTATTTTTATAGTTTTTATATCGTTTTGATTGTTATTTTCTAGTTAAGATTCACCATGTTTATGGTTTTGTTTATTATTTAGAATCAAAAATTATACCTAATAAGTCTTTGATTAATGTTGTAGTGAAAGTTATAAACTCGCATTTTTTTATAGATATTGAGACATTATCTATATAAAGATATTGTTTTGCTTTTAAGTTATTTAAGATCATAATATAGACTGTACCTACAATAAAAGCATGTTTGTATTTTTGTCTGTTTTAACGACCAGAAAATTGAAAAATATATTATACTTATCTATATACCCCTGTGTATTATTTAAATAAAAGAATCTAGACAGTTTTTACTTTTTTATATTCATTATACTATGGTGAGTAAATCTACATAAGCCCGATAATTATATTAAGGTGATGTACCTAACTAAATCACTTTTTTCTGTGGAAAAGCCGCGATAAGACTACTTTTTTTCCTAGAAATAGTAATTCTATTGGAAATTAAAAGGTGCACATGTTAAAAGTTTAGCATATTATAAAAATATTTTATTGTTTCTTCTACTTACACAATATAACTTGCATGCCCATTAAACTTATTCCCTTTAATTAGGAAATTGTGTTAATTTTTTGAGCATTTGAAACTACTTCAAAAAAACTTACTATATATCATTAGAATGTAGATTTTTAAAACGTTAATTTCTATACTTCGATTTTAAATTAATTCACTATAAAGACACCAGCCACCAGCAAGCAATTTGTTATAATGCTTTGTCAAATCTGACGTACAGCCGAATACAAGAAATGTTTTTTTTTTGGCTTGTTGGGAAATAAACCGAAAACATTTCAGATACTGCTCTAAAACTGTTTCCCGCATAATGCCACTTAATTATGGCTATTTTTACGTCGATTGAATAATTCATACTTGTTTTTAAATATCGACTGTCACTGATTTATTGACACTTTTCCTCACGTCAGTGACAATATTCATTTTACTGGTGCCCGTTTGGTTTTACCTGAACCGAAAATTTTCTAATTTTCCAATTACATTTAATTGAATAATTCAAGATTCGCTTATTAAAATTTTTTGAAACTTTGCACAAGGGTTTGTCAGATTGGTCTCTTCAAAAAGTTATCTTAGATTTTTTCTATAAAATGTGCAGGGAAGTCAATAATTGACCTCCTTAAAATTTACATGGGTTTTCCTATGTTCCGCTCGGCGACGCACCACCCGGTATATATTAAAGATTTAGTTTTAAGTTTGGTAACACAGCGACGTCTATACAGTAAATAGTAAGCGTTTCGACTGCTTCGCCCCCTGTCGCAGGAATTGATGAAGTGCCGAATTCGGCTATGAGAGTATTTATTTGGTGCGGAGCTATATACATCTGTGCCCCAGACCTATTTCTTTTTACTTTTACTTATTTTGGGGCTATTTGAAAAATAGAGTATCATTGTATATTATATTTGTCATTAAACCTGAAACTATAGAGAACTTGAAACAAATGAAGCTGGCCAAATTACACAAGAAATGATTCGAAATATTATCCACCAATTTTAGTTTGACCTCGCGTATTGTCAGGAAGTGCAAAGAAACATTTTAAACATTTAATTACGTTTTGCTTTGTACCAAAATTTCTATACCTTTATTAAAAAAGGGCGTTATTTGCTTGACATTTTGAATCTGGAATTTTATTTTTTTTTTAATTTAAGCTTCAGTTAAATCTAAGTTATTGTTAAACGATGGCTTATGAAAAACTAAGATAAGAAAGTGCAACCCGTATTTCTACAAGTTAAATCATTTAGATTTTACAGCCTGGTAGAGTTTTTAAAAATTTAGATTTTCAATTGTTGATATTTCGAAAACAGCTCAAGATTGATATAGGGTGTTATACATGAAATGAGTTTGGAATTTATCATAGAATCCAAAAATGCATTAATGGGGTGTACTATTTAAAATAATAATGTTGACAGCTACCCAGTCTTCTTGACACACCCTGAAAATTATTCAGAAATCTGAAAAGATGCAAAAAAATAAAAGAGAATTGACGTGCCCGAACATTTTTTAAGCAGGTAATTCGTGACACAAGAGGGCACACCGCATGACATCTCTGGAGACGCGTGGAAGGTTAGCGAATCTTCCGGAACCATGGTCTGCCGGGTATATAAAGACCCTGCGACGCGACGCCGCGATACCAGTTCAATTTAAAATATTGGTTTTTGAAGGTGGTAGACAATGGTACAGTGAAAACATCTTGTCGAACTTGCATTGTCTTTTTTATTTAATGTAACACGACGTTTCGGTTGGTAAGTATCTCCAACCGTTATCAAGTGTAAACTGACAGCAAACTACTATTCTATAGGCTTATACAGTGCTTTTCTTTGAAGCCCCCCCCCCATTTATTTTTTGAACGGGTCAAAAAAAAATTTTGAAACTTGGCATAAGTAAATTGGCCTATAGATACTATTTTTCACTGTAAACTAGGTAGTTGTAAATTCCAAGATGGCGGCTGGGCGACATCTTGAGAAAAAATTTTATATTTACATAAATACTTTAATATTTATTACAGTCCATGTAATAAATATTAAAAGTACTCAATAAAACCTTTTAAATGAGGTAACACAAGATTTTTATTTAATGCATTTATTCAAGATGGCGCTTATGTGTTATTTTGACATTTAGAACTGTCGTTTTTATGTCAAAATAAAATAGTGACGCATTTATTTTCGTACACTGATTTTTACCTATTCAAAAATCATAAAAATGTAAAACGTTAAAATAAAAAAAAATACTTTTTTATTAGGCCGCCATTTTGAAACGAGTTAAAATATGGGTCTAATATTTCAGGGTTATAAAGTACTCATTGAGACCTTTAAAATGAGGTACCACACGACCCCCCTTTCTATTTAAAATTTTTTCTCAAGATGTCGCCCAGCCGCCATCTTGGAATTTACAACTACCTAGTTTACAGTAAAAAATAGTATCTATAGACCAATTTACTTATGCCAAGTTTCAAAAATTTTTTTTGACCCGTTCAAAAAATAAATGGGGGGGGGACTTTAAAGAAAAGCACTGTATACTAGACGTGTGCAGCGATGTGGAAAGGAAAGTCATCCGTGAAAAGAGTTGGGGGGGGGGGGGCGCCTCTCTCTAGATCCTACACTGTCCTGAGAGTAGAGGCTTCCAGATGTTGGGTACATCGACGCTTGGCTGGCTGAAGATCCCCTGATTCTGTGAAATGAAAACTGCCTCTACGAACTTCCTCTTCCGCCAGTGCTGTTCCTTGTGCAGAATCTTGGCTTCTGACCAATGGATATTTTACAGTGTCCATTATGCCACGCGTGCTCTGCTATTCCGGATTTGGAAACCTCTCCTCTTTGGGTCCAGCTGCGATGTTCCTTCGCTCTGACTTCTAGGGGGCGCTTCGTTTTCACCTATGTATGAGTCACCGCACTCACATGGGAACTGGTAGACGCAATTTTTGGTATCCAACAGGTCATCTGGTTTGGTCTTTGATACCACGCTTCTGATAGTGGTGCTAGATCTAAAGGCAGTTCTAATATTGTACTTGCTGGCAATGCGTCGGATTTGTTCCGTTGTTAAATAAATTAGTTGACTATTTCTGTGCTTCGAGTATTTTAATTCACACCTTAACAGTAAAAACGCTACAAACGCCTACTTAAGTTGGCACTATTGGTATCTTTGTTATTGGTTAAGATACAGGGTCAGGATCAGGTTATGAATGCTCCCTTTTAACGGATTTCGTTATTAAGTTAGGTTTAGATGTTTTAAACCTAAAAAATCAGTAATATTAACAGTATTCGGAGGGTCAGAAATTGAAATTGACTCAAAAGTTTTATGTGAACTTTCCATTGACTCTGTATACTTATCAATTGAGTTGCTTGTGGTTAATAAGTGCATTCCGGGTGTAGATATTATTATTGGTCAAAATTTCACAGAAGAATATAATGTTAAATATCCACGGGTAGGTCCGCAATTACTATTTGCATCTGCGTCTCTTGATATTATTGTTATACAACAGTCTCAAGAATATAGTACGGTAAGGATTGGTAGTAATGACCCTGAAGTTCAGAAATTTTCGGCATGTTTCGGCATGCTCAGAAATATTTCACTAGCTTATATTGCCGTTCAGGGTACCATCAGATTTGTCTTTCTGAAGATTCGATTCCGATAATTGCCTATATATCTCCAGAAGGAAAATTTGAATATCTTAAAGTATGTACCCTTTGGTTTGAATAACGCATCGTATGTTTATCGGAAAGTCATTAATCAAATATTAGGCGACCTCAGGTTTAATAAAATCCTTATATATATAGATGATATTTTGATCCCCTCCTTGACTATAGAAGGATTCAAAAGTCCTTAGCTTGTGCTGACTAGTTTACAGGATCATGCAGTCAGTCAGAACATGGAGAAGCGTCAATTTCTTTCTACAGAAATGTAATGGGATATACAGTGAGGAAGGGACAAGTAAGATCTAGCCTTACAAAAATAGCAGTGATTAGTAACTTTCCGTCCCCAAAATATTCACCAAATTCGATAATTTTTAGGTCTCGTTGGACATTTTCGAAAATTTATACCTTGCTTTACACAAAAATGTAACCCTCTTACCATTTTGTTGAGAAAGGGGCAACCATGGTTATGGACAGAAAAGCAGCAAAACTTCTTTGAGTATTTAAGGCACCACATGATTTCCACCCCTATATTAACTTTGTTTAATAACTCCAAACCAATTATTCTTTACACTGATGCCAGTCGAGTTGGTTTAGTCGGGATGCTTGTACAACTGGAATATGGAATTGAGAAAGTTATTGGCTACTACAGCAGGATGACCTCACCCACCGAGCAACGATACGATGAAGTTGATATCAACTATGATATGAAATGTACAATGGTTGATGGCCAAGTATGTAACACCTTGACAGAAAATTCGGCGTCACCAAAATGCTATATTTGTGGTGCATCTCCAAAAGAGATAAATCAAGAAAACGTGCCAAGAAAACCGGAAAATCAAGATAACTTTCGTTTTGGACTTTCCACTCTCCATCTCTTGATTAAAAGTTTTGAATGTCTGCTCCACTTATCCTACAAATTACCATTTAAGACAATACACCAGACAGGACAATAAACCCATTTTGGAACAATGAAAAAAACAAATTGAATCCGAATTTGAAACTTAAATGGGCTTGATTGTGGACAAGCCCAAACAAGAATATGGATAATTAAATGACTGCAATACAGCTAGAAGATTTTTTCAAAATCCTAAACTAAGCGCTGAAATTACTGGCATAGATATTAGTCTTATTGAATTGTTTTCAGTTATTTTCAGTCATATTATCTTCTGGCAGAAAAATTAATGTGAAAAATTTTGATGTTTGGGAGATACAAAAAAAAATATCTGAACTTATATGGTTAGTATTACATGCCTCCCACTATCCACGATTCATGGTGTTGGCCTTATTTCTTAGCGATAAATTATTTCGTAGCAATTAAGCGAAGAAGCCTTGGAGGCAAGGCATAAAGAAGCCCGTAAATATCGACTAGGTCACTCTCGAAAAAATTCAAGAGTTAACAGTAATCAGAATCTAATTACTGCTTTGCTTTTAACCTCAGATCTTCACATATCCAGCAATAGAAAAATCACTAGTAAAAAACATGAACATATTTTCAAACATTCAAACATGAACATCCTTTAATTCTGCGTCTATGCAGAATTAAAGGACTTTTTTATACCCGAGGAAATTAATCCAGAAGAATTATTTATGGAGGATGATCATTCTTATTCAACCAATGACAAATAAGATTTTACGTATTGATTTAAATACAATTGTTTCATTTATTTTTAATGCATAAATGAGGATTTACATATAGTTGCGCCCTTCCACATGACTAAGGAGTAATGGACTAATGAGTCGTTCGTGTCCCACGACTCTTATTGGTGTGACAAAAACAAGTTACGCTGGCAAGGCAAGGCGGCTTGATTTTGTCTTGGTCGTTTACTTTCGACACGGTTAATGTATGGACTCAAGATTTTACGAAAACCAAATTATAGGGCCCTTTTTTTATTGATGGCAATCTAAATGCAGAAAAATACCTTAACCTACCATAGACCATAAGGGACGAAATTATTCCTACACTTTGGAAGTTCGAACGAATATTAATCTCAATAGAATTTGGTATCAAGAGGATGGTTGCCCAGCCCATAATGTAAGAGCGGTTTGCGACTTTTTGCAAGAAACTTTTCCAGATAAAGTCATTAGCAGGTGAGGGTTTATTCAATGGCCTCCTAAATTATCCCTTAATGACTTTTTCCTTTGGGGATATCTCAAAGAGACCATCTATCGGCATAAACATGAACGTGCTAATACTATGGAAGAGTATCCCAGTCGAAATGTTGGAAAACTCTAGAACAGAGTTTTATAATAGACTAGGATATTGTTTGCCTCAATTAGAGGGCCTTTTTGACTACCTGTTAATATAGAAAACTTTTGCCGACATTTTTATTTTATTTTTTCATTAATAAATTCCAAAATAAAAAATACTTTTGCAGATTATTTTATGTAACAGAATGCCAGTTTTATGTCGCTTTGGGACAAAAAAAATTGGCAAATAAATCGACTATTTGACATAGGCTAGCATATCGTAATTTTTCTCCGGTTAAGAATGTAACCTTTTAAAACCTCACGGTCGTTTTAAAGCATCTTACCTTAGTCCAAAATTGCTCCGATTCCGACCTACAGGATGGTGAAGTTACATAATGAAAATATATTTTTTTAAATTTGTGAACATTTTTTTACGTATTACTTTAAAAATTTGTATCCAGGGGTTTTTGTAGGATGCAAAACCCGACTATACACAACCTTTCACCCGAATATGAAGCCTTTCACACACAGTCGCATCAGAAAGCGCTTCACACTGATTTAAAATGTCCATAACTTTTTCTTAGTGTAGTTTCTTACTCTTTGTTAAAAAAAAAACAATTTCCTCGTCCATTTTAAACAAAAAAGGGTTTTTTTGTTAAGACTCGCTAAAGTTGGCCGTTTTCCAGTTTTTATATTTTATAAAAATTGTTCAAAATGTTTCCCATTTTCATGAATACAAAGACATACACTCCGAAGAAAATTAAAATGAACTCTCTGCATAACTTCTGCATTTATTCGAAGAATCAAAAAATGCCCTAATACCTATATAGGCTCAATTTAAAATAAAGAAGTTGACGCCTACTTCCGGTATAACCGGATCTTAAAAATATTTTAACAGAGTTATTTTGCATATTGGGCAAAAAAGGTCGCTGGTACTTCCTAGGAATCATACCCATTAATTAGGAGTGCTCCTATTTCATACATGTATTTTATTTAAATTTGGGATGGCGCCCACCCAATAGGACCTTTGGGTGAGGGTGTGACCTTCCTCCTTCTTGGAATTCATATATCACGTATATTCATCGCTATCGTGAGGTTTATCGGAGGTCCGATTATTGCTGGTAAAGGCTAAGTATTAATTTTTATAACATTGGCATTTATTGTGGTTATAGGTGTGTTCCTCCGTCCTCGTAGGCTACTAGCTAACAATGAACAGTAGGCCCTTACAACATAGAAAGGCTAGAATTAGTATACAACAACATTGTTTGAGTCTAACATGTGCACAGGGGCAAGAGGGGTGTTTTGTTTACATACTTATTTGCCGATTCTCTGTTGTCAAGTCGACACAAATTTCCAACGGAGGAAATTTTTAGCCATATTTTAACAACCATTATAACGCTAATTTAACTTATTTGTGTTGTATTTTATAGGAAAATTTAAATTAAAAAGTATAAATACTACAATTAACCTATTTTAAGAATAAATATAAAATCATTAAGCAAAAAAAAAACAAAATTATTAATATTCTTATCCCTAAAACTGCTTCTAAAAAATTTGAAGCGACAACACCGGAGCTTTAAGTGCCTGAGCCATACGCGTAGTGTCATCTATAAAACGGCTTTTTGTTTATATTCGGGATTCGTGTATTTTCTTTCATTTTTGGTTTAAAAAGGAAAAAGGCTGGTAAAGGTTTAGTGTTTTTTTACATCGCTAGGATGGCAAAAACTTGTGTCGTTCGAGCCGCATCATGATGAAAAGGTGATTCAAGCCGATCTTTGCACAAGTAAGTACATAACATCACATCATGCGGTAACCATCATCATAATCGTATAATAGGGGATCTTATAGATATAAACCTAATAAAAACTTAAATGTGAAAGTGTGCGTAAAATACCAAAATATTTAAATTTTTAAATCTAAATATTTTTTTAAACATATTCATCTATTAATAGGCTATAAAAAATATAAAACTAGAATTTTGTCCGTGGTTTTATTACAGGATTTTATATTTTCCTTGTTGTTTTGGCAGAAAAAAGGCATAATACCTATGTAACTATTTATATATAGTTGTCTTTTTAGATATAGTCATTAGGTAGATAGATGAAATTACTAATTTTTTATTGCCTTTAAAGAATTTAAAAATTTTTTTAGATATTGATATCTATAATGTAAAAAGTTAATTTTGTCTTTCCCTAAAATTTGGTCGATTATTTTTGTTTGTTTTACTTTATTGCAACTTACAATAATATAATATAGTAATTGGCACCACATATTAATTTATTACTGTAATTTTGTTTTGCTTTTTGATTAAATATCAAATACTAATTATAGATTGCCTAATGACCATGCCCAAAGGGGATAATGGATAATGGAGGAATAATGGATTTCATTAATGGAAATCAACACAATTAAAAAAATAGATCACATCCTTAAAAGTGATTTCTTATATAAGGCCAGCCTTTATTAAAAAAATCAGCTCTACCTCAAAGGTAATTTCTATTAAATATATTTTTCTAGTACATTTATAGAGTATGACTATATTTTACCTTAGAATTATTGATAAAGGTTTGAATGTTTTTATTTACTACACTATGTAAGCTAAAAAAACAACCTTATAAGACTTGTGTTTGGGCTGTGTTGTAAAACATACAGCTTCGTCACAAAAAGTATTAGTGTTAATCATATAAGCTTTATTTATACCTAATACTTATGAAATTAGGTATGTGTGTAAAAGTATTTTTTACTAGGATTTCTGATGCACTGGTTAAAAACACAGCAGCCCATAATTCAGTTATTTTCCAAGTAATTTACCCTTCAAAGCTACAGGGGTAGCTTTCCTGAAGAGTGCAAAAACTTCTTTAGCTTCCAAAACGGTATATAGTACAAACAGTGAAGGTAATATAGACAAGTATGGATAAGTAATTTAGATTAATATTCTTGATACACCAAATTTTGTATAATAGACATCATTATAGGACATTTAAAAATTATTGTTCAATTCTTTCTCTAAGTACAAATAAGAGTTTTATGCCATGTATCATCTTATTCTATATATCTTATTTAAAAGTGATATAGTATTTTATTGTGTTATATTTGTTTAATTAAATGCAATTAATCAAATGTATGATATTACATTGTTATACATTTTGCAAAATGTTAAAAATTTGTGTCTTAAAACATGATTTATTAATAAATCTATAATATTATATTAATAAAATATTTAATTTCCATAAAAATGCTTTGAAAAAAATGCTGCCTTTTATTAGGACCTTCCTCTAATGAAGTCCGTTAAAAAAAACACATAAATAGCTCATAAATGGTAATATTACTTATACTCAAACTCTATAATAATTAATAAATATTTATCATGTAAATATTTGTTGACGACGTCACTGGTAGAGAGTGCTTGTATCGGTGGCAACAACAATGCGATTGAGCGGCGTTGCAAGGCCATTACCATTTTCTCTAATATACTTTATTTACATTTATTTAACGTTGTATATTGACTTCGATATAGAGTATCTTATATATTTTATTTAAAAAATGCTTGATATTTTATTAAAGGGGAGCAGTAGTTTGCAGTAGTATTGTTTTATGCCTTCGGAAACAACTGAAAATGTTTATGATATTATAAAGTGATTTGTGCCATTTCTATATAAGCATTTGGCATCATTGCATCAGAGATGTTGCAAGCAAACAAACTTGCCCATAGTTCCACGGCATGCTACGTCTAGCCTTTCAATATTCTAAGAGTAAGCCATAAGTAGGCGATTGCCGTGATCACCCAAGATCACCCGTGATCACCCCTAAGATCCTACTTACGGCTAAGAGGAACTAGGAGAGCCCTCTTGTGGGTGTGGGTAGCATTGCGGCACCGACCAGGTTCTTAAAGGAGAGTATCTTGGATGTTGCTGTTAATTATAAAAGTTTTTCTTATCATTATTGCGGGATATAAATACATTTAAGAGTATAATATTATTAATATTAGCGGTGAACTGCTGATGATACTCAGTCGTTCGCCTTTTTTTCCACTTGCTTTTGAGTGCTGTTAGCGAACAAAATCGTAGAATCGGAATCCATGGAGATTCAAGTTGGTACGTCGGGCAGAAAAAGCATGAAGAATTTGTTCGCCCAGAAATATTGAATTATTATACAACAATATTCTAGAAATATTGTTGCCTATAATTATCACCTTTAAACCGGTTAGTCTTAAAAGTTAGTCTATAAAGATGTTTAAAGCTTATAGAAATACAATTTAAATAGATATTTTATATTAAATTATTATTTATTTATTTATTTTTAGCAATATAGCCCAACAGTATAAACCATTTAGAGAGCCAAAGGTTACAATAATGTTTTAATAATTTTTAAGATATAATAAAAACATACATAAACCAAAATATTCTCCATAATATAAACTATATTTTAATAATTTATAGCAACAATCCTAAGCTTCCTATATAAAAATAAGCAACCACGAATTATTAACCCTAAAAAAAATATGTACCTGTAAATTAATTAGTTAATAATTAGTTAATTGGATAATCCCAAAAACGCTCTTACAACTTCAGCACCAGAGAATACAAATAAATCACAAGATTGTGAGATTATTATATTAGCGTTATTACACATTACATTAGGGGCGAATATAAGAATATATTCGTGTTTGCCTTGGTATAGTAAAAGTTTTAATATTCCTAGAATTTAATCGTCAAACACTTAATTTATACAACATAACAATTCAGAACAGTCAATATCCCCACGCAGAATTCTATGCAACAACATAACTGAAGCTTTGTTTCTCCTGAATTCAAGAGACTCCACGGAGAATCCAGTTAAAAGCGGATTATATGAAATGTCCTGTGGAGGGTAAAAACCATCAACTTGAAAAGAGAGATACTTAAGCAAATTTCGTTGAATTTTTTCCATCGAATACTTATGAATTTCATAGTAAGGGCTCCATATAACAGAAGCGTATTCAAATTTAGAACGCACAAAGCTAAAAAATAATATTTTTATTGCTTCTGTGTTATTAAAACCCCAACAGTTCCGCACTATAAAGCCCAGTGCCCTACTAGCGCGATCAGAGACAGACTCCACCTGATCCACAAAGGTTTATTTAGGGTCAAAAAGTACAGCCAAATCCGAAATGGATTCACACCGATTTAGATTTGTTGATAAACCATATTTAAATTCAATCATCCTTGGATTCAAAAATACAAGTAAATTATATCTACTTGGCTTTGTTTGTCCAATGCTTCCGCTATATACTGAGTTACAAGGGTCAAATTTGTAACCGTCGATCTCCCTTCTAAAAAACCATGTTGATATTCTGATAAATCTTTTGAGATAAATGGTTGAATTCGCAAGTAAAGAATTTTTTCTAGTACCTTAGCAAAGTTACAAAGAATGGAAATTGGTCTGTAGTTTTCAATAGACTCACGGCACCCACCCTTGAAAACAGGACATACGCGTGCCTCTTTCCATAGATCAGAAAAGTTTTTACCAGTCACCCTCAAGTCAAGATGGAATAGCGTCCGAGGCAGCGGTAGGTTTATTTTTAAGTGACCGTATTGCGATCAAGATTTCATGGTCTGTTACCGGCGAAATTTGAACTCGTACGAAAGAGCATCTGACTCGGATGGGATAACCACTGAATGAAAGAATTCGGCACAACTATCAATGATTATCTGCAGATCAGTAAGGGATCCGTCCCTATAACGCATATTTCCTGGGATATTTGATGTTTTGTTTTTAGTGTTTTAAGTTTTTACGAAATTCCAAAACCGGCTGGAATCTGTTAAAATATTGGCTTCTATATTTTGAATATATGCATTATAAGCTTCTTTCAATTGCTTTTTTACTACAGACCTAATATTGCAGAATTCAACTCGATATTGATGATTATTCGTATTTTTAATTTTTTTATGCAACCTAGCTTTGTGTTTTACATTTTTAATTATATTGGTTTTGTATACCAGTATTTGTATTTGGTATACCAGCATGGATATTGGTGTTTATGTATTACGCATGTGTGGTACATGTTTAGCAAATATTTTATGCAATTTATCGTTACAACTTTCTACAGCTAAGTTTATATCACCGATATCACAGAGAAATTGCCAATCACTTCTTAGTATCTCATCGTAGAGACGAGATATTTGGAATGATATAAGGAATTGGACAACACAAGATCCAATGGATAAGTCAGTAATCTTTATTACGCGAAGGCGAAACTTTTTTCGAAATATACGTGAACCTATCCGAGGAAATGTAACTTCGCATTATATGCCGAAATTTGCTCCTCTCATTGCAAAATTAACTTTCACTTCACAATTTCACCAAAATCGCAGAGCTGGAATTTGCAACGCAAGAGATTAACAACATCAAATTGCGAACTCAACGCATGCAATCTCCTCCAGTAAACTCAAATCATGCCGCCGAACCTAAGCTGATGTATCAGCGGCCAAGAAACCCTAGCGTACACACAATGAATTCTTTACCGCATTTTCAGAATTCTGGTGGTCCAGTGCTTCAGTGCTTGCCAATTGTCGTTGTTCTGGCCATCTGAGTAGTACGATATATCTACGTAAGGTTTACAGTGTTAAATAGATAACCAATAGAAAACAGGCACAAATTAATAAATGATAAACTATTGATGAAATGAAGACTGAACTAATAAATGCGTTAATACTTATTGCGCTGAAGTTAGTCTTTAACACATTTGTTAAAAATTTTAATAAAATCCGTTTTAAAGTTGCATAAACGTGCTGAAAAGTTTATAAATGCTGGGGGCATGCATTTTGAAAATTTACTATGAAATTTTTTTTTTTTTTTTTACTAATATTATATCCGTATTCCTTATTTTACTATCATCATTGTCCTGAAGTTTTTCAAAGCAATTGATAATGAATTGTCTCAAATTTATTTCTCAAGTAGCTTTCTTATTTATCATAACATAATAAATGATTATATATGTTAAATGAATATATATATATTCATAAATTCTGATTATATGGCTCCTTCTTAGAAAAAAATGCATAATGGCGGGGATCATCATAAATCGCCGAAGAATATTCTAAAATATAATACACGGATATTACAAAGTTAAATAGCTTTTTTTAAGATGAACCTTCATTGAAACACCCTGTAAGTTAAAACAAACCTATTCATCTTGCATCGGGATTTTATTTAAAAAAACCTATTAAATAAATCGCCGTTATTTTTATTTAGAAAATACGTTCGAGTGAACATATTATTTAATATTGTCTAATCGACATTTTTAATTTTAAATTTATTAATTTAAAAATTCTATTTTTTACTTAAGTATATAAAACTGTTCATGTTAGTCCGTCAAGGTGCGTAGTATAGTTTATAAAAACATAGGTCTGTCACCCGAATCACGAACTGTTTAGTTTTTTTAAAACAATTTGCAAGGTTTCATCATTGGGAATATAGAAAGTATTGTAAAGAGAAAACATCTTAGTTTTGAAAATTACCACGAATTGTTAGTTTAAGACTGATATAAATAGTTGTAGTTTTGGGTGAATAAATCAGTATTGAATTCTACAATTCAGTGGTTCTTTACTCAACCTATTACGGCCAAGCCACCCTTGCCTGTAAACCTATAGTGAGGCTGCTATAGGGTAATAAGGAATAAAAAAGGTTTAAGGGAACCCTTCCTAAATCTTTTCAATATACCTTAAGTGTTATAGCTTCTATAATTGCTATCGTTTATATGAATGTATAACGTTTTAAGAAAAAAATCACTTCCCTACCCAAGATGTTAACCTAACCAAAAAATCAAAATTGTGAATCCAATGATAATCGATGCCGTGCGAAAGCTTTTTATCTTTGCAATATCTTTTAACATTTTTTTTACAATTATATTTGGAGTTACTGATTCTGCTCTTGATCTATTGTGTATGTTTTCCAGTATCAAATTTACAACAGACAATCTGTAAATTACATTAGAAAGTAGCTCTTTAGGAATAAGATTCCTTAAGAACCTGCTATTTTTGTGTTATAAAATGCAAATAATAATAATAATAATAATAATAATAATAATGATAATAATAATAATAATAATAATAATAATAATAATAATAATAATAATAATAATAATAATAATAATAATAATAATAATAATAATAATAATAATAATAATAATAATAATAATAATAATAATAATAATAATAATAATATTAATAATAAAACATTATTAAGGGTAAACTACAACCAGGTGACTTTCAAACAAAAAACGGTCGGATAATTAATGCTATGGACGAAGAAGAATCCTACAAATATCTAGGAATAAAGCATTCTTGTACATAGAAATTTCTCTGTTCTTTAAATAACTAGCGTACTTACCTCATTTAAAAAAAAAAAAAAAAACATTGGCTCGTTTATTATTTTTTTTCTCCAAAACGGTTCATTTTATCGATAATGAACAAGAGTACCTTTTTTTAGCCTAGGGTTCAAGGTATCCAAATTTATTTTTTTTAGACTTTAACATACAGGGTGTTAAAAATTATACGCATTAAAGTGTACAACCTAGTCCGCCCCTGGTAAAGTAAACAAAGTAAATGTATTTTAAGGATGTCATTTTAAGAGGTCTCTAATAGTGTTCATCATCTAAAATTTTTAATAAATTCTAGCGGGTAGTTTAAAAGTAATTTATGAAAAACCAATTTCCAGCAGCGTCCTAAAGGAGGCTGTATCTTCGTAAAGAAGGCCTGTAGGAATTTTTTTTATAGGAACGTTCGGTATTATTTTTCGATGTTCTATCTGAATCCGAGAGAGTTCCCACATGAACCGGGACACCCTGTATATGAAGTCAGTTTTTGAAAGCCAATAAGCATCATCCGTGGAGTGCTGTAGAACGAAATACGATACCTCGACATGTGGTAGGAAGAGGAATGACCGACATAGAGAAGCAGGTAACTCAACATATTAGTGACTTGCGTTCCTTTTTCTTAAGAAAGGCTATTCATCACATATTCATCGTGCCGTATATGAAGCAGACGACTCAACATCTCAACACCACTTAAACTACAGGAGCTTGAGCTGCCCATACACGATCGCACCGAGCAAGAAAAAATGTAAGCTTAAAAATGTAAAATTCAACAAGAGTATGTCGACATAGCGGCGTCGAACTACTGGTTGACTTCGAAACAGCATTTCCGCGAAACTGAAGGGTTTTTTATGGCTATCCAAGATCAAGTAATACCAACAAGAAATTATTTAAAGTTTGTCGTAGGTGACCCAAACGGTACAAAGTGACAGATGTAGGTATGGATGTGAGATAACGGAGTCTATTCAGCATCTCACTGGTGGATGTCAAAGTTTTGCACCAACGGAATATAAAGAACGACATGATCTAGTTGCAAAGATACTGCATCAAGAACTCGCAGAAAAATTAAACCTCTTATCAGCAGCCAAGGTACCATATTATATACATAATATAAGTTAGAACCAGTTCTTGAAAATAACTAACACAAATTGTATTGGGATCGCACCCACAAACCAACGAGTAAGTAATAATCGATAAAATTTCTAAGACAACCCTTATGGAAGTCGCTATTCCCAATAATAACAACCTAAGAGCAAAACATAATGAAAAGATTGTTAAGTATAGGGATCTAGAACACCAGATACGAAGACAATGGGAAATAAGAGAAGTGCGGACAGTTCCAATTATTTTGTCAACAACAGAAGTAATACCAAAGAGCTTGATCGAAAACATGAAACTGCTCAACCTTAAGGAAAGCATCTATAGACTGATGCAGAAGTCGACGCTATTATCCACATCTCGAATCGTCAGAAAGTTCATTGGAAACGCAGATAACATCAACTAGATTAAAAAACACATCATGTACTTTAAGTCTTAAGTTTATTTTTGTAAATACAGTCCGATAACATGAAAAGGACTCCACGAGAGCTTCATCCTTCTGATATCTGGGATAAGTGAACGATCCCCCCGTACGTTCGTACGTTCGTAGGGGGAAGTACGATTGCCGTTTGGCATGAAATCTATAATTAATAATAATAATAATAATAATAATAATAATAATAATAATAATAATAATAATAATAATAATAATAATAATAATAATTCAAAAAATTTTAATAGGGGAATCTTGAATTGTTCAATTAAATGTAATTGCAAAATTAGCAAATTTTCGGTTCAGGTAAAACCAAACGGGCACCAGTAAAGTGAATATTGTCACTGATGTGAGGAAAAGTGTCAATAAATCAGTGACAGTCGATATTTGAAAACAAGTATGAATTATTCAATCGACGAAAAAAATAGCCATAATTAAGTGGCATTATGCGGGAAACAGTTTTAGAGCAGTATCTTAAATGTTTTCAGTTCATTTCCCCACCAAGTCCATTCCGTCCATTTCAACTATTAAACGTATTGTCAATAAGTTCAAGTCCAAAGGTACCGTAATAAATAATTGTAAATGTTCAACTGAATATATCGAAAATAGAGCCGAAGAAAGAGAGAACAGAGATCTTAATATTCCACTGAGTGTGGATGAAAACAAGATGGTTATTACGAGGGTTCTTGGGTAAGAGGTAAATAAACATCATACAACGGTATTGCGCACAAAAAAAACACAAATATTATTCGTATAAATTCGAAAAGAGCTGCAGGAAGGAGATGAAGAGCGAAGAATGGCATTTTGTTTTGAAATGATGGAAAGAGCAAATAATAATAGACATTTTTTAGACATGTTATTATTTGTTTTACCGATGAATGTACTATCGTGCCGAAAAAAAACTGGGACAGCAAAATCTCCTAAATCTCTTGGTCTATTAGAATGATATATTTTGATGTTGTCAAAGTTAATTTAATTTTGTGACAGCCGCGTCAACAAAATCGTTCTTTCAAAATGCCCGCATTATCTCCTTAACAAAAAACGATAATATACACTCGTCATAGAGAGTTAGTTGGCTTTCTAAGAACAATCCGTTTGAAACAGCAATAAAGGCGAAAAAAGACACGCATTTTCCTGGTTATGCTAATACAGCTCGCAGTAGGATAAGAAATTCAAATGCTATGCAACCAATAAAATATTCTGCCTGAAGCAAACAAACAGAGAAGATCAGAATTTGCACACCAAAACAACATATGGGAAACGGTAATATTTTCGAATGAAAAAATCTTTCAATCGTACAATAGTGGCAAAATCCGCGTTTACAGGCCTTCTAATAAAAGATATGATGAGAGAGATATACACATAAGACTAATCAAAGTGGACGTTTAGGCCGGGTTTTCGAGGACCACCCGTTTGTCAAATAGTGCAGGGAAGGCTTAATGCCTTAGGATATTGCAATATCTTTGGTGTTGCAATATCGTTGGTGTAATGTATGGGCAAGATTTTATCTTCCAACATGATAATGCTCCTATACATACAAGCCCGTATAGTTCAAAACTATCTAGACGAAAGAGGAATTCAAGTTTTACCGTGGCCTCCGAAAAGCCTTAATATCAACCCAATTGGAAACGTTTGGGGTAAAATGGCAAAATATATGTATACTTAAAGATAACTTTAGGCCTAGAAATTAGAATGAATTACGCCTAAAGATAGATGACGCATGGGACCAAATAACCAAAGAATATGCCAGAAACTTAATTTTAAGCATCCCACGACGTTTGCAAACTTTAATTGAAACGATAGTGCGCTTACTAAGTATTACTAATTTTTTATTCCATATTATCAAAAAAGATATTAGTTAGTTTTGGTTTATTTATAAAATGTATTCCAAATAAAAATAAATATCGAAAAATAAAAATATTTTGTACCAATATTATTATATAAATATGTAATTATTAAGAGTCCAAAAATTCATAATGCGTAAATATGCATACCATACCCAAGGAATGCAATTTACTATAATAGACTTGGAGACAATTTCCTACCTAAATTTAATGTCCCAGTTTTTTTTCGGCACGATGGTACATTTACCCTCAACAATATGTTGAGGGTAATCAACCAAATGTTCAGAATTGCCGGTATTGGAGCCAAGAAAATGAACATCGCTTTATTCATACTCGGACACAATATCCCCAAAAAACAAAAGTATTCGTGGGAATTATCGAACACCATATCATTGGACTCTTTTTTATGGACTATAACCTAACAGCTGAAACCTATTTGGACTTATTTCAAAATCAAATTGGACCCGCCTTGGAAGAAGTTGTTCAGGAAGATCAAATGATCTGGTACCAAATGGATGGTTGCCCGGAAAATGCTTTTAACCGCAATATTAATGGTCCACGGTACCGTATACTACTGGCCAGCCAGGTCACCTGATCTTTCACCGAATGACTTCTTTTTGTGGGGTCATTTAAAAAGTGTCATTTATAAAATTGTAAAATTTGAGAATCTAAACCAGTTCCAAAACGCTATTTCGTTAGAATGTAATAAAATTTCCCAATATCAACTTAGTAACGTTAGAAATGAATTTTATGATCAGTTAAGATATTGTTTAGCTGTTAATGGGGGGTTGTTTGAACATTTGATTAATTGATGTTTTTATGTAATTCTCTATTATTTAAAAAAAAAGTTATTGTATTTTATTTTATTTTTCCACACTTATTACGTAAAATATTAAGAGGTACAGTATTGGGGTACAGTATTTTAATCATTTTCGAATCAAAAAATTTCATGCAGTCAACAAATAATTTTAGATGGGAAATTTCTTTATTTTACTTTTTCTATTTTTCTTGTCCCCTCTCCTCCTGCCACGCAGAGTACCGCGCGATGAGCGAAGCTCCCCTCGTTTCTTAGTAATTATAGCAGCACTACCAAATTAATAAAATGTTGGCCAGATTGATTATGGCAAATATACATCCATCAGAAATGTAATAACGAAAATGTTTAATTAACCTATTTCCTATAATATATTATAGGAAATGAAATATGCTTAAAACACTCACCTTCCTAATATTTTAAACACTTTTTTTTCAACCGAAAACTGACTAATATCCCCAGTTTTGAACCATCCGTCTTGTGTAAAAACTTCTTTGGTAGTGTCAGGTCTTTGATGATATCTCATAAAGACTCCTTCACCTTTAACTAATAATGGAATAAGCTAATAAATGGAAGAGTCACAATTCACTTAAATAAAATGTACCAAAAAGTTCACCAGTCGGGTTCTGCCCATCAGCCATTTTTTGTCCATTTTTTTGGTAAACAACTGTTCCGTCCACGTTAGTACATTCCACGAGGGTTCTGAAAAATATATAAAGGGCATCTAAAAAATATCCTATATAAATACCAATAAAATTGCTGCCATACTTTCCAAAATTAGGTCCGTCTTTAACTTCTATAATTTTCGTAGAAACCCCTGGCAAAGGAACTCCTACAAATCCTGGTGCTCTGTCTGAGTCATATACATTTGACAGTGTCATACCAGTTTCAGTCATGCCATATCTAAAATGAACAATAAATCCATAAAAAAGTAAAAAGAAGTATGTGTTTTTCTAACCTTTCTAACAATCTATGGCCTGTGATTTCTTCCCATTCTTTAAACAAAGGCTCTGACAAAGGAGCAGATCCAGTAACAGTTAATCTAACCTGTAATATAATTTCCGTAAATTTTACCAAAACCTATTTGACCAGGCATAAACCTTAGTTTTTAATGTATTTTTAATATATTCTGCCATTTTTGGATCTTTTTTAAATACTCTTTCATATTCCTGTATTAATTTTGAGTACATTGTGGGCACGCCCATAAAAACAGTTATTCTCCTGTCATCTGGACGTGCATTTACACCTAACAAATAAGACCTACAACTCAGATTGCAACAAAAGCCATAAATAATATTGAAGTGAAAGATTTACCAAACTGTATTTGCATGAAACCTATTTAGCATCATTATTTTAGCCCCTGCATAAAGAGGACACAACAGAGCATTAACAATGCCATGTATATGGTGTAAAGGTAATGTATGCAATATTACGTCATCCGAAGACCATTTCCAGGCATCGAGTAGCGCCGACGCTTGTGTCGAGAGATTTTTGTATGAAAGTACTACTCCTAAAAGTATTCTGAAATTAAAGGCTTTTATTGGTAAGAAATTTTTATCTTCATACCTTTGGGATTGGCAGTTGTTCCACTAGTATACAAAATCATAGCATCCGATTTGTTGTAAAAAATATCATCTCGACCACCTTCCAAGTCACTTGGTTGACTAGCCTATAATAAATCTACATCACAAATTCTTCGATAAACATTTTCTCCTTATACGGGGTGTTCGATTTCGAATTACTTATAGTGCAACGCAAATGGCAACAGCGCGCTGAACACCGACCGATAATAGCACATGCCTGCTATGCAGCACTACCGAAACTAAAAGCGTTATTTTAATTCGCCATGATTGTTTTTTTCTCCTCCCGAAAAGGTTCAAATAATTAAATAGTAACAATTTAGCCACAGAGGGCTTATTTGGATAGCAATTTATTTGGAGTCACCTTTGACGATAGGACTCTTGTACAAAAAACACTATAATGTTAATACAAATTTTGAGAAATGTTTCTATATCAATGTCTGCAATAAATACCACAATAAACAAGAAAGGTTAGTCAAAAGGGTTCAGAAGTGGGATGAAATGGTTTGAAGTGCCCTAGAATTGTACCAAACCCTATACAGCACTGTGAACAAAAGTTGAGTATTTCAAATTCAACCATTTCTAAAATTTAGGAAACATTTTAATACTCCAAAACTCAGAAAAGAGTTTCTGATGATCAATGGCGACGAATACATGTTATATTATTAAACTAATATTTTTTATTAATATACTAATATTAATAGACTAATACCGATAAACTTTTTAAAAAACATTCTCTTTACAGATGAATCGACACTTTACATCTGTCCCATTTTTGCCCTACCAGTATCCTCAAAAACGAAGAGTTGCGGCAGGTATTCTAGAAAGCCATATTATGGAACTATTTTTTATCGCTGGTTCTTTGAATGCCTAAAAATACCTAGACCTACTACGAAACAAGAGTTTTCCTGTCGTTCAAATTCTTTTCAATTGCGAGTTCGTTTTCAAGTTCAAATTGCGACGCTTTAATTACGCTTTAACTTACATTTTTATAATGCATTACACAGCATAAAAGATTTTAAGAAACTCGGCCATGCGGGTTTTACGATCATGCATGTAAAACCTGCATGGAAAATGTTTTAAAAATATTATTTCTATTTTGCGTAATATTTTTTTTTTAATTTGGTGACAAACCATACATAAGTTCGCGAATGCCAGAGGTCTACTAAATAAAAATAAAAATTGATGGTTGCCAAGCATATAAATAATTCGGAAACGAACTATCTGTATATAAGGTAACTTACTTGCATCAAGGTACAGTTCAATTTAAGTTTATCATCTAACACATGAAGCCGGGTGCCGCAATTTTTGGAGATTATTCGCATAAGATCAGAGAATTCTGGCACTGTGATGATTAGTTTTGCAGAGCAGTCATTTGTGTAGTACAGAAGTAGGCCTTTTGGGTGTAGAGGACTAACAGGCACCGCTAACAAATTATTTAAACAAATATTGTATGTCAATGAATAGATGCAGTTAGTATTGCAAAAAACTTAATATTATTATGAAAATGTAAATACGGTAATCTCTAGTTTTTCTATTATTTTATTGGTATTCTGTAGTTAAAGTTAATTCGTAGGATTTGTTTGGGGTTCTACTCACGTTAAGTTTAATATATTCATCTAGTATGTCTTTTTTAAGTATTTCATGTTGTTTGAGGGCCCCATTTTGGCCCCAATTTAGGTTATTCAGGTTATATTAATATAAATCCCTAAATTTTCTAGAATTTGTATACTTGCTTGCTTTGACTATCAGCATTCTCTTGAAATTATTAGTTTCTTTCGGCTAAAACAATGAAGAAAATTCTAATAATTTCTAAGTTGTTTCTAAGACATTTTATTCAGTTTTAATACAATATTAACCGCTTAACGTGTTAACCCGAGGTATCTCGGGTAAGCTCGCCTGTCACATTTTCGCTAACCCGAGTTAACTCGGGCAAAAATAAATTATTGTGTATCTTGTGTGCTGACCCGAGATAATACGTTTTACTCGTTTATATGCAGTTTTTGGCTGCCGCAGACAAACTTGAAGTGCGAACCGGGGTGGTTCTTCACTGGATGCGCGTTTATAGGGCGCATCAGCGCGTTATTAGGCAATCGATCGGCGCTGCTACTGCATGAGTTATTGTGATTTGATTTCGCAATACTTAGTCAGTACGTATTTGGTTGTAATAGGGGATTGATTATCATATTTTGTGTTTTGTTTTGCAATTTTACGTTGAACAATGGAGAGCGACAGTGATGAAAGTTTCGATGGTGTCGATATCGAAGGTGACGTCGATGAGAGCGGGTCGGGCACAAGTTTGGATGTTTCAACGTCGAGTTCTGATTCTAGTAACTCGGAAAATTTATTGCTGGCACGTAGTTGGTACGAATTACAGCCTAATTCCCCGGAACCACCAGCTTTTCCATTTTCTGCAAGACCGGTTGTTCATTTCCGCTCGAATGGTGAGAACAATTTACTTCAATTTTTTGATGCTGAGATAACTGACCACATTGTTACTGAAACCAATCGTGCGATTCAAAAGAAATTTAAAAAATGGTCCCCAGTAACTGCTAATGAAATGAGAGTATTTTTGGGGCTTATATTTCTTCAAAGTATTATAAAAAAGCCTGAAATGAGGCAATATTGGTCTAAAAATCCTTTATTACTAACACCTTTTTTTGAAAAATGCCTTAGCAATAAAAGATTTGAAGCAATCATGTCAAATCTACATTTTGCTAATAACGAAACCTTTGATGCTGAGAACCATCCAAACCCAAAGCCAAATAAAATATGGCCAATCTACGACAAGCTAGTAAATAAATTTCGAGATACAGTTACTCCAGAAAAACATGTAGCAATTGGTGAAAGCCTTTTATTATACAAAGGTAGACTTGGTTGGATCCAATATATTCCTCTGAAGAGAGCACGTTTTGGCATCAAAACATATATGTTATGTGAGTCAAAAAGTGGTTATGTATGGAATTTTATTATTTATACAAGGAAACATACAAATCTGGATCAAGAGTATGCTGATATGCCAGTTTCATCGCAGGTAGTTATGATGCTGTCCAGGGATCTGCTAAATCAAGGCTATTGCATTACAATGGATAATTTTTATAATTCTCCACAATTAGCGGATCTATTGTTGGCCAAGCAAACGGATGTTTATGGAACAGTAAAATTAACGCGAAAGGAGATTCCTAGGGAGCTGAGAAGAAATTGAAGAAGGGCGAAATATTCGGATTCCAAAGGGGTAAAGTGTCTCTGATCAAGTGGAAAGATACAAAGGACATTTCTCTAATTTCCACTGTTCATTCAAACAAATGTATAGAAGTTGAAACACGAAGGGGAAAAAAATAAAACCAAAAGTAGTTGTGGACTATAATGATACTATGGGTGGAGTAGACCGAGTGGACCAGCACTTGGCCGATTATACCTTACTAAGGAAAAGAGGTAAGAAATACTATAAGAAAATATTTTTCCACTTTTCCTTTTGGATTTAGCCCTATGGAACTCTTTTCTAATATATGTAAAAACGGGCGGAACAACATCAGCACTTGTATACCGATTGGAGCTTATAAAGCAAATAATGGAAAAATATCATCAAACTGAGTTTACTCCAAGAACAGGACGACCTTCAATACAGCGCACTCCTCTTCGTCTTACTGGACGACATTTTCCAGATCTTATCCCAGCTGCTGAGAAAAAGACAAATCCAACCAGACAATGTGGAGTTTGCAGCAGGGCTTGAGATAAACGCGGAAAAAAAAATTCGAAAACAGACCAGATATTACTGTGCAGATTGTGACACCCCCTTGTGTATAGCTCCCTGCTTTAGGGTTTACCACACAGTTCTAAATATTTAAAAAAGTGTTTTTTCTACCCACTTACATATTATTTTTAAGATTCAGATATGTCAAATTAGGTTTATGTTATGTACTTCAAATATAGAATAATGTTTTTTGTTGTTTTGTTGTTGCACGAGTTAACTCCGGGTATGCACATGTATGAAAATAAATGTGTGTTTTTTCAAAAAAAAAAATAGGGTTTTTTAAATTTTTAACTCTAAAAAGTAAAACATTTTTCGATTTAGTTTAATATAACAGAATAAAAAAATGCGATTTTTTTAAATCAATTTTTAAAAATAAACTAGATCGTTAAGCGGTTAAGCTCAATATCGTTCTGGTAACATAAAGAAAATAAACACAAAATAATGACGAGGGTTGTCCCTTGATATGATGTTATGACAGTATCGATATTTACTTGTAAAAAGATCGGCTTAATTTGCTTTTTTTCCATGGTGCGACACAAACTACACAAGTTTACTATCGTAACAATTTTACAAAAAGACTGAAATGACTTTGGCTTCTGCCACCGCATTGCCATTTCAAATTTTTAAGAAGCGGCTTTAGGAATAAGAACTTCAATGTTTTTTTTTTGCTTTGATGATATTTTTACGCTTAGAATAACATATATTTATTTCTACTTTTTATTTTTAACATTATATGTGTTGATATATAGCTGAAAATTTCCTCTTTTGAAAATGCGTGTAAACTTGACAACAGAGAATCGATGAATATGTTCGTAAACAAAACACCCCTCTTACCCCTGTGCACATGTTGAACTCGCACAAAGTTGAGAGAATTTGTTGATTTTCAAATCTGCTGCAAAAACTTCCCATTCCTACAAGAAAGATATATATTTTTTAATGAACTAAAAAGAGACAAAAGCAATAGTAAGACGAAATAATCTCTTTCTATATTTCTAATCCGAAGGCTGCCGACGCTGACCGCAATCCGAACTCTACCCGATCGGAACCAGTTGAGATCGAGAGTAGGGTTTAGACAATTTTTCTATAACAGAAAGAATTTTTTTTCCTATCGAGTTGGAGAGTTCGCTCGCAGATCTCACTGGAAATGAAAAAAGAAACCCCACAATATAATTTATGTTATTATTAATTTCAGTAAACTTTCGTGGAATAATTAAGTCTTGTTTCCAGTTACGGCTGAAAAAAATTGCCTTGCATCTCTGTTGGTAGAAATGCAAAAATTTTTAAAAAAAGCAACTAAGTGGATTATAATCGTATGCAGATAGTATTCTTAAAAAATATATACTTATGAATAAAATAAAATTGTAGGAAACTATCATTCAATTCTATAAATAAATCTAGGAAATAGTTTTATAATCTTCAAAATTCTCAGTTATATGTACCACGATCATTTTTTTTTAAAGATATGAGGAAACTTTATTTACAAGGTATATCAGAGGAGATGTCGATTGTAAAATAACTTTAACTTCAGTTTTAATTTACCAGAGCTTGTTTTGTTGTTTAATTCAACTATTATTTCTTTAATTTATCTGTTAACAGGAGTTAAAAATATTGAACTTGTAACTTTATTTTGATAAGAATTTTTTTTACAATATGTTTAACATACAGGGTGTTCATTTGAAAACTTCCCACTACGGATTTATCGAAAACCACTGTTTAAAAAAAAAAACGCCGAAATATGTCAAAAGGTTTGTCAAGGGGAACAACTTTCTAACCTAAAATTACTTCACCCTCTGCCCCCCAGGATCATCCCCTTAAAAATTATAAATGGCAAGAGGTATCGAGTAATAGCTTGTTTAAAAGATCTTTCAAAGTCTTTTATTTTGACGTTTGATTTTTTTAAATAGGTCGATTCGTTTTCGCGAAAATTAGAAAAATCTTTGTTTATATTAATTTGTTCAGATAGAAAACAAAAACATAAAAATATCAGTTTTTATTTCAATAAGTGTTCAAAATGTTGCCCGTTTTTGGCCAAACAATGATATAGGCGATGTTCAAATTCCTGACGGACATTTTCAAAAACATGTTGTGGGATATCATGGCAGCTGTCGATGCTGCGTTGACGAAGTTTATCCAAACTTTCAGGTTGGGGAGTAAACACAATAGATTTCAAATGACCCCATAGAAAAAAGTCTAACGGCTTTATATCAGGAGATCTAGCGGGCCATTCTATAGGCCCCCTTCGGCCTATCCATTTATCTGGAAACTCGTCGTCTAGCCATTGCCGAACGGGAAGAACATAGTAAGGAGGAGCGCCGTCTTGCTGGAAATATATATTTCAGCCTCATCAAGTGGGTTTCCATCACCGTTATGCCATTTTTTAACTGAGCGCTCGGTATTCAATATACAGGGCGTCAAAATGAGAAATATAAAATCATTTTTTTGAAGTCGGGTGTTTCATTTAATATTAAATTAAAATTTGGTGTGAGGGGGTTTTTTGAAATGAGAAATTTAAATACGTTCACGGATTCGCTATACCTTACAGAGGGCGCCACCTGCAGTATGTTGCTAAAAATGCTAAAGCCTTTTTGTACCCCTGTATAATAAAGTTCTAGTAAAAAATTCTAATTATCCAATGTTTTTTCTTGTATAAAGAGTATTCTTAGTATAATTCTTATATTCTTATACTTATTATAATTCTTAGTATTCTTAGTAAGATACTTCTTTCTGAACAATTTGGCTGACCTCGGGCACCAGTAACTTTTTACGTACTGTCAAAGTAACAAAATTTAAATGCTTCTGACGCTCTTAACAAGTTTCTCAATTACTACTAAAATAAATCTACATTTTTTAATTACGTGTATTTGGTGTGTTTTCTTACAACTTATAAAACCATAATGGCTTATAGACCAAGAAATATATCCTTTTCCGAAATGGCGGATATGGTTTTGATGTTTAGTAAGTTTTAAATATTATAGTAAACAGTAAATACCTGTCAATTCTCAACCAGGAAAATGTGACTCCAATGCTAGTTTAGCCGCTAGATGCTATGCCCAGAAATTCCCAAAATGATTTCATCCCAAAAGAAAATATTTTCTAAATTTGATTAAGCGCCTAAGGGAGACTGGAAGTTTCAGCGAAAGACGGAAGGGTAATTGCGGTCGACCTCGTGCGGTTCAACCAGGGCAAAAGGAAGAAATTTTAAGAATTGTCGAAGAATCACTAAACATTAGTATATTATCCTAAAGTTTTGGCAGAGCGGGTGAGAAATGTTGGGAAAACCGAGACACATAATATTTTACGGAGTCAACAACTTTACCCATTTTATCTTCAAAAAGTACAGGGTCTTTTAGTTGACGATCCCGAGGCAAGACTAGCTTTTTATGGATGGTTATATAAAAAGAATAATAGAAATGTGGATTGTATAAAGGCGATTCTGTTTACTGACGAAGCCACGTTCACGAGAAACGGCATGACAAATATCCATAATGCACGCATATGGGCTGAAGAGAATCCTAGGGCCATAGTTGAGACACATCATCAAGTAAATGTTAAAGTCAATGTGTGGGCAGGTATTGTGGATAACTTTCTTTTAGGACTTCTCATTTTACCACGTAATTTGACTGGCAATTCATTTCTGTTGTTTCTACAAGAAATACTGCCCGATTTGCTTCATGATTTGCCTCTAAATTTATAATCTTTGGTTTCAACTCGACGGTGGTCCGGCTCATTTTGCTATAAATGTTAGGAACTATTTACATCAAGTATTTCCTAATCGGTAAATTGGTCAGGGTCGAGATGCTCCTGTTCCGTGGCCACCCCATTCGCCCGACCTTACAACCTTTGGATTTTTCAGTCTGGGGATGTATGCAAGACGTGTTCCGATTTTAAACGAGGGTCATTTAAGGGAAAGAATAAGTAATTTAGCATTAATTTAGAAAAAATAATTTACGTTTAGTTTGTTAACATGTTAAAATGAATCTAGATTTTAAAATTCAAATATCTAATAAACCGATTCTCAGGCCGACATTTACTAAGAATACTTTTTTTACAAAAAAAAAATTGGATAATTATAATTTTTTACTAGAACTTAATTATACAGGGGTACAAAAAAGTTTTGATATTTTAAACACATGCAATATACCACAGGTCGCGCCCTCTGTAAGGTATAGGGCATCCGTGAACGGATTTCAATTTCTCGTTTACTTTACTTAAATTACTCGTTTGTTCGACTTACTTTAAAAAAATATTATATAAAATAAATAAATAAATATTATATTTCTCATTTTGACGCACTGTATATTGAATACCAAGCGCCTTAATTGCATAACGAAAGTCGCATTATTTTGGTCCACACTATACGTGGCCGGTGGATTGGCCTCCTTTTTCCGGACTCCCTGCATATAATCGTATTTTTTTCTTAATTCAATCGTTTGTTCTTCCTCTTTCATTTCTAAGGCAAAATCTAAATTAATAATATTATCATATATTAAAACTATATTTTAATACTAATATTAAAATATAAATGTAATAGTAAATATATTTAAATTAAAAAAAAGGAAAGATATTAAGCTCTAATATACAAATAAATGCACACTAGGAAAATTAGAAGGATCTGTCATAAAATTCGCCGTCTTATTGATACCCCTTGTAAGAAAATCTACTTCACAAACCAATAATAAAACTATCTTTTACCTTCGTAAAACGTGGACATCGCACGAAAACAGAAACAATAACAAAGCATACTTAATTATGTCGAATGACATTTCCGTAATTGACATTGTTGGCTGTAAAAATTTCCATTAGCCATAAAAATAGACTAATGTTTGTAAATTGGATAGTATAAGACTGTCTAAAGCCGAACAATGGGAATGACATAGAGAAAAGGTTAGCGAGTGCTAATCGCGCTCAGATAGAAATTTTCACCGGTGTGAAGTTAGCAGCCAATTTTTGGCAGCCAAAAGTTTCAGCAGCCAACTTGATTTTGCCTGAAGTTAGCAGCTATTTTTTGGCAGCCAAAATTTTATGTACAAACCTACTGCCTGAGGTAAAATACAATATCTTTTTATCTTTTAAGGATTTGCGGTATTTTAACCCTAACCACTTCGCACCCGTTTGGCGGGTATCTTATGCATAAATGCATTTTAATTAATAACGCATCTACTAAATTATCAGGAATAGATCGAGTTGTACAATAATATTAAGCACACATACTCCCTAATTAATACCAATATTTCATATACCATCCATTACCCCTTACCACCCGTCAAAGAGGTGGTTCACCCTTATGAATTTATAAATAATATTTTTTTTTTATCAGAAGGAAATCGAGTTGCAAAATAAGATTTAGCACACATACTCCCTAATAAATAACAATATTTTATATACAATCCATTACCCCTTACCGCCCGTCAAAGGGGTGGTTCACCCTTATGAATTTATAAATATTTTTTTTCTATCAGAAGGAAATTGAGTTGCAAAATAAGATTCCGCACACATACTCCCTAATAAATAACAATATTTCATATACAATCCATTACCCCTTACCTCCCGTCAAAGGGGTGGTTCACCCTTATGAATTTATAAATAATATTTTTTTTCTATCAGAAGGAAATCGAGTTGCAAAATAAGATCCCGCACACATACTCCCTAATTAATACCAATATTTCATATACCATCCATTACCCCTTACCGCCCGTCAGAGGGGTGGTTCAACTTTATGACTTTGTAAATGATAATTTTTTTCCTATAAATTTTTTTTTCTGTGATGTTTTTAATTTACAGGATTTAGAAAGTAAGATAAACGTAGATAGGTTTTTTGAAATTTTTATATTGGTTACACTTCAACGTTTTCTAATTTACGAAATTATTAGACAAACAATTGTTATGTACGTGTATAATATATTTTCAATCTATTACATATTTAGCATATAATTTAAGAGCTACTGCAATCAATAACAGGTATAAAAATAGTGTTTACATTATTACTAAAATATTTGGCAAAAGGTGACAAGATCACAGCAAAAAAGAAATAAACTATATACATTAACTCTATAAAAAATTAATTAGGAAATAACATATATTTAATATAAATATCTTTGCACTAATGAAAAAAAACGGTTTATTATAAGATGTAAGTGGAAATATCAAATATCCATTTTTTTAACAAATATAATATACACGAACCAACAAAATCACAAAAGTAGACTGGTATATTAAATGTTGTAACATAAAGAAAATCGGCTATCACAGTGTACAGTGTCATCGGGACTATATAGAAATATACACATATTATCTTTGTCATGAAATACACTCAAAAATATTAACATTAGCCAAAATTTCTTAGTAGTTAATATTTTGGACTAAACCATTGTCAAAGAATGTTAAATGTTTTTCAGTACGCCATTTTCTTTGATAGGTTAAATTGATTCTAGGATTGACTAAAACCGGAAGTAAATGAAAATAATAAAAAGATTCTAATCTACTTAGCATTGTTTTCCAAAATTCCTCAGACCGATAGATTTTAAAAATGAGCATGTCCTTGTCGTTATATGAAACCAAATCACACCAATTACGGTTGGTCACCTCTATTATTCCTTGAATTTTAAAAAAATAGTCATGTTTATTACTTCGACATTTTTTAAAAAAAAATCTAAATTCTTGTTTTCAAGATATTTGTCTCTTATTTTGTATCAATTTTGAGTGGATTAATAGTTTCTAGGATGTTAAAATACCTCTTGTAAAATGGACTCGCCTTGTATATACCTTGATCTTCCGCTGTTTCTGAGTTTTCCGAAAACCCAAGTGACTCGGAAATAGATTCTTCCAAACAGTTATTGTTGTTGCTAGAAGGCCAAAATTTATGATACAAAAATATCTAAAATCGTGTAGTAATTTAAATATCGCATTTGAATCATGTGCTGAGGACACCATAGAAAATATGTGAAAAATTCTTTTAGAAGAGGTTATGTGTGTATCGTCCGATTTTATTTTTTGAAGATTTTTCCCATGCTCTAGAACAGTTTTGTTTGCCTTTAAGAGTATCTTTTTCTTAAACTCAAAGGCTTTTTGCCTTCATAAATCTTTCTTAAAAATAACCCTATCTACCCCTCGTACTTGCGCAGTTAGAAAATCATTGTGGCTATAATTTCAATTGGAGCTATATATATCAACATTTTGACTGAATAAATTTATTACTATTTTGAATTTTTTGCATTGAGATTTATTTTATTTGCAAAGTCCAAAAATATTAATTTTGACTGATTAGATGTTAATTAGATTTTTTTAAATATTTTGTATTTAAAAACTATTGTGCAAACATTGTTAACATGTTTAATTAAACGATTTTTCAAATAGTAGGGATAGAATTTAGAAACAAGTTTTCCTCCTTTATAAATAATTTTAAAAATATTTTTTTCTATGGAAAATGTGCCTTCTAAAAAAATGCAGTCATTGATTGTGTGTTTAAATGTGGATGGAAAAATGTTTTTTGAATTCGGTGGTAATAAAGGGTTAGAGACATGGGGGCTTGAATGATTTAATATTTCCTTCGGTATGTCAAAATTACTGGGTGTTATGTCAAATTTATTGGTCTTTTCTTTCATAGATAAATCAGGTGCTATGTCATGGTAATGGGTAGTACTTACATATTCTTGTGTGTTACAATTATTTTCACTGCTAGAGCATGGTGTACTATTGGGTAGATTTTGCAAAAAATAATTATCATCCTCTCTAATTGTCTTAGCCCCAACCTCTAATAATGAGTTAATATTTAAACGAGTATTTGAAACTTCTAAATCAAAAGATGTTTAGATAGTTTCACCTATATTTGTTAATTTTCCAGTCTTTTTTAGTCTCTTCCACATAGAACAAATTTTATTATGGTTTTTATTGTTTTGTTTCATTTGAAATTGATCACATGTGTGTTTCAATTCTTCTAAACTTGCTTTCATGACTAATAAATTTTTCTCTTTTAAATAATGTTTAAATAAGTTTCTCGACAAAATTTTTTAATGCATACATTATGTTCTATGCCCGTTAATAATGACAAATTTTCAAAATAAAATTTTTTGAACATTTTATTTTTAAAGATTATTTTAAGTATAATTGACTTATAACCATATTTAGTGCTCATGGATGTGCAGAATATGGTGATTAAAAATTCGTTATGTTAAAGAAAGTCTATGATTTAATATAATTATACAACTCGACTTCTGCCTATTAGAAAAAAATATTATTTATAAATTTATAAGGGTGAACCACCCCTTTGACGGGCGTTAAGGGATAATGGATGGGATATGAAAATTTGTTATTAATTAGGGAGTATGTGTGCGGAATATTATTTTGCAACTCGATTTCTTTCTGATAGAAAAAATATTTATAAATGCATAAGGGTGAACCACCCCTCTGACGGGCGGTAAGGGGTAATGGATGGTATATGAAATATTGTTATTAATTAGGGAGTATGTGTGCTTAATATTATTATACAACTCGATCTATTCCTGATAATTTAGTAGATGCATTATTAATTAAAATGCGTTTATGCATAAGATACCCGCCAAACGGGTGCGAAGTGGTTGGGGTTAAAATACCGCAAATCCTTAAAAGATAAAAAGACGAAAACCTCAGGCAGTAGGTTTGTACATAAAATTTTGGCTGCCAAAAAATAGCTGCTAACTTTACGCAAAATCAAATTGGCTGCTGAAACTTTTGGCTGCCAAAAATTGGCTGCTAACTTCACACCGGTGAAATTTTCTTCCTATCTTTTTTCTTGTCTATGAAATTATAGTTCCGCTTCTGAATTAATATAATAATTATTCAATGAATAATATAAATCATAACAAACTTGTAATATTTGCTTCTCTAAAAAAGTAAGAAATGGTATATGAAAGAAGAGAATGGTAAGAAAAGATAAGATAAGAATAAGAAGAAAGAGAAAAGATAAGAATGGTATAAAAAACTAAGTTATTAGTTTATAACACTATTTTTTTTAATAATAAATTTCAATTTACACAATTTTATGAGACCAATTATTTATTACAGAAATGTCAGCCACAATATGACAAACGCTTCTCCTTCCGTGACTCTATACATGAAGGATCTGTAAAATTCTGCAAAAAAAATTATCAATTCTTTAATAAAACCTTTTGTGACCTGTGAAACGCATGTTTTTTTTTAACATACTTGTTGAAGCGCGATTGCAGATATGGCATTGCTGTATTGCAGATTTTCGATTCTCGAAGTTTTAGGTGAATCATTCTAATTTCCTCATATTAAAGCCTCTATAACTCGAAAATCCCTATAATTCCAAAGTCTAGTCGAGTCTTAAGTAAGTGACCGCATGAAAAGTTTATTGGCGATAATTCACCAGTATTATAACGCCTAATTATTGGCACCAGTATTTGTGTCCACATTTAGCCGCAAAAACTTTTACTGGCGTAGTTTTAAAAATGACACCAACTTAAGATATCTTGCTAGCTTGCTGGTGACCTTTGCATCTTTACAATATATTTATCGCCTTCCTAAGTGCAGTATTTCAAATTTTTTTAGGGAAGTCTTGAAAGCTAAGAATCTATGAATTCTTAAAGGACTACAAGTCTTAAGTCTTGTTATATTCTTTGTCTTAGTCTATGATACATTCTATAAAACATTTATTTAAGATAGTTTATTACAAAAATAAAAAATATTATAGTTACTATGTCCTATTGACATATTCCCAAGCTCTGGGTAATAGATTTGCCAGTTGTCGATTTATACGTACTGTTACTATACTATTTTGGAGACTTATCGGTGTCTAAAAAGTCATGTCCATACGAAAAGGTGGAGCATACATTTATTTATACATTTTATTTGGAGGGAAACGCGGATTTTTCTTTTGAATAGTAATGTGATCGTGAAAAAAGTAGAAAATGAGGGTGTGTGGTTTGAAAAAAACTTGTTTTTAGCATGTCAAGTTTAGAACCCGAAGTGGAAATTAAAAATACCGGACATCCTACAAAAAATACTTAGGTAGTAGTAGTAGTACCTAAAAATGTACATCCTAAAAATGTACATAAAAAAAATTTGTGCTTTATAAAATTATATTCAAATTGGCTAAATTCCTAGCCTAAAATCGTTAAAAATAAAATAGAAAAAAACATGGATATAATATGTACATTTTAAATTTCAAGATTTATGGCGTATATCAAATATTATATTTGTTATATATTTATTGCGCCCCCTCCCTCCCCTCTAAAAGCAAACTTACGAGCCGCCACTGCTATATTTTTTTTTTTTCGCTCAAGTAAAACTATCCGCTTTTCTCTGATATGTCTTTCAAAGTATTACCAGCTGCACTAACTCATACAACATATACTGCTATATTTGTTTTTTTTTCCTTTAGGCTCTTTCGCCTTAGCAGTGGATTTAAACATTCTTCCTAACTTAAGGTGTTTTGATTGCTTGAGTTTCAGATTGTGATCGGAGTGAGTGCTCAAAGCCATTATCAACCACAGTTTCCTCAACTACAAGTTCTTGAAAATACTCCGCAATATCAGCTTCATTTTCCTGCTCAGCCAGTATTCATTTGTTGATCGTCTGCGTTCCACATTTATAATTTTATAATTATCCTCCACATTTATAATTATCAACGAACTCTTAGCATATTCCTACTAGGGTTAGTAGACAGTAATTACTGTTTCACTTATGTAGAAGTAGGTCCCACTGGAAGAGAATCCGATTGCGGTTTATTTTATCGTTCTAGTTTAAAGAAAGCAATAGAAGACATTATTATTTATATGCCTATAAAGATGCAGTCATTGTACGAGACGACGCTTTTGCCTTGATAACGTATCTTTTAAAACCTTATTCACTAAGTTTTGGACTTAACAATCAGCAAAAAACTTTTAATTACCATCTCAATGCATTCGAGATTTTGGCTGCAAAATTTCGAATATTGGAAAAACCTATTTCTCTGTGGACTTGTTCTACTTGAAAAAGTGGATAAAGTTATTCTAGCATGTTGCACTTACATGACTGGTTACGCAAAACCTCTTTTACAAAGTACTTTATAAAGTAGATAATAAAAAGTTGGAAACTGGAGAAATATTGCCGGGTACCTGGCGTCAAATTGCAACACATGGATTACGCAATATAGGCAGTAATAATCATGCGAGAGGGGCCAGATTAATTGGAGATAAATATACTCAATATTTTATAAGTTCCGGAAAAGTACCATGGTAGAATGAAATGATTAAGTGTATCATAGTCTTTATAATAAACTTACATGTTTAAATGCTTACCAAATTGTTCTTTGTTCCCTTGTCTCCACATTTCTTTCAAAAACGGTATGCAATGTAATACCAACTCACTGTTGGTATATATAATTCGTCTGTAGACATTCCACTCTTATATAATCTCAATACTTTATGATGTTCCAACAGGGAAGCATTACGAATGCTACGTATTTTGACTTTTGCAATAATTACATCAAACCACCAACAACTTCGGTCAATTTTTCTTAATGTTTATCTCGTTTATTCCTGTCGCTGTACGACAGAAATTTGTGATTCCAAAGACATGGATATTGTTCAGAAGACTCCAAAAACATTTTTATGGGATGTACGAGTATTGTATTGTACCATATAATCAATAATAACTTGTTTAAGTTTAACTGGCACGTCTACGGGCGCCAATGAATTTAAGCAGTTTCTACACAGTCGACAGTGGACTGACATCAATAAACTATGCATGTGGATACCTAGCTTTAGAAGCATACTAATCTCCAGAAGTTGAAATTTCAAGGGCAAATCAACAAAACGAAACAACATTAATATTAAGACGATGGAGCGAACATGTTTTTCTAGATCGACTTTTTGCAAATCCCCAAACTACAGCGCTGATTTTATATATTCGTTTTACACGTATAAGAAATTTTGTGTGTGATGTTTTGTAAAGTTCTGTGTGTAAATTCCCTTTAAAATGTCTCCTCCGCAAAAACTTTAAAAACTTATATGGGGGCAATTCTGAAGAAAATAATTGCTTATGGATATGACATACCTCGGAGTATTTTATCTACCATTACGGAGAAAATGAGTGATAGTAACTTCAAAACCAGTTCAGTGTAGCTCGAAAAATTTTAAGAGTGGGCTAAAAAAATTGTATAAAATCGTTCTTGTGTTTAGCATGGGTCAATTTTTTCCAGATAGGCTATTGTTAAAAGAAAGTTTGTGGTGAAAGTGAAGCCAGTTTTTTCGTAGAAGATGAAACGAAGATAATTTTAAGGTGAAACCGGCCTATTTCTTAAATGTCTTCCTAAAGAAACAAGTTATAAGGGTGAAAAATGCCATGGAGGTAAATTAAGCAAAGAAAGAGTAACATATTTACTTGCAGCTAATACGGCGGGATCAAAGAAGCGAAAAGTACTCTTGATTGGGTAGAGAGCCAAGCCGCAATGTTTTAAGGGAGTTAAATAGTTGCCGGTTACTTATAAAAATAATAAAAGAACTTGGATGATCGGTGATCATGATATAATTTAGGTTAAAAAAGAAGTTTTATTTTTAATCGATAATTGCCTGCGCATATGACTTCCAAAAATATTATTTTAAACAATATTGAATCACATTCTTCCATCCTCAAAATCAATCTTATAAGACAATCCAGATTTGTTTTAGAAGGGCCGGTTTTGGACTAAATAACTTTTATGATAAAGAGGATGAAATTCCACCAGCTAAGTTAAGGAATAAAATCATTAATGAACGACAAAGATTCATTTAAAATATGTGTGCAACTTTAAGATTTTATACATCTCGATGAAAACCTGGTTAATAGACAAATTCCAACAGATGATAAAATTATTAGCAGTGCTGTCAACCAAGAACAACGAGAAGAAGCTATGGAAATTTTAGACGAAAGTGAAGAAAATCCAAGGGAAACACAATCACAAAAAGAAGATTTTCATAGCTTCAAGCTTTTCAATACTTTTCAAACAGCTTTTATTATGAATGAGAATACAAATTACCATATTTTAAACTCTCTTGCTCAAATTAAAAAGTTTTTTCAATACAATTGACATTCTTTAACTCGATTAAAAGTTCCTTGAAATTCGAGTTATAGAGAGTGGTTTAACTGTATTAGTATTAGAAATCTTTATGCCATTTTGTTCCTAAACACTAATGTCTTGTTCAAAAAAATATTTGGATTTAAAAACAAGATTCTTATACACATACAATAATAACGTAATCATTTTTTTGGTTTAGAGATGTAATATTTATTCTTAGAATAAGTTATATAGGTTATAACTATTTGTACTTTAATTTTTTCCTGAAAAATCCAGCACAAATAAGTTCAATTAACATTATTATAGGTGTTAATATACAGGGTGTCTCACGACGAATAGACGCGATCGATATCTCGGAAACAAATTTTTAAAAACATTTGAAAATTTGGCAACATGGCACAGTCGATGGGGGCCACACAATAAAATATTTTAACAGTTGTGATGTTTCCGGTTATACCGGAAGTAGGTGTTAAATTCGTCATTTTAAATGGTACACCCTGCATATTTTTACATTTGTGGCTTTCACGTGAATTTCTAGGTATATTTTGTGTATAATGTCCTATACCTAAGTGTAACCGTTTTTGACATATTTTTAATTTCATTTGAAAAATTATGTTTATAAGCCCTAACAAAATTACCGATTACTCCCTTTTAGTAGCCTTTATTTATTGGTTAGTTTTGGTTTTATTTTTAAGGAAGGACCACTTTAAAAGATTATTTTAATATTTGGTTAAAAAAAAAAGATACAGAGGGGTCAAATACTAGCATTAAAAAATTAAGTGAAAAAATCATTAAAAGTATCTAGTCCAAAAATTGTTAGTTTCCGAAATATTGACAGTTTAAATTTGGCCTAATATTAAAAGCCGCATAGTAACATGGCTCAAGGATTGTTGATTAGTTGGCCATGACGGTTGTCATAGTAACCGCTAGAAGCGGCAAACAATGGATTATAACAGATATGTCAGTATTGCTTGTAATTTCGTAATTTTTTAAAAACTAAAATGCCAGGGCGATTAAATTATACACACGAAGATTATTTAAATTTGTTTATTATCTATGGAGAATTTCTTATCGAGAACATGCCAAATATTTGCCAATAGATTCTCAGAAAAACAGAAACCATTATGTTGCGCTGTTATGCGAATAATAGAAAGTTTTACAAATTTTGACAGAGTAGCAAGTTGTTTTAACAAAATTTAAAAATTTCCTCCTTAAACTTCTAAACATTTTTCACATCTGCGAATTAGCTCGTCATGGGTTGCCGCTCTAATTGACTCTGGAGATAAACTTTCAAATGCTTGTCTAACCAATCCTGTTTTTATACAATCCTGCTGCGTTGTTAATGGATTGAAATAAACAATATTCTCTATTGTTCCCCAAATAAAATAATCTAGAGCAGTTATCCGGAGAACGAAGAGGCCACAAAATAGGTCCGTTATTGGCAATTAAATGAAGCGCCTAAGAATCTCATTACAGGAAGGGTTCTGTGTGGTGGTGCACCATCATGTTGGTAATAAATGTTTCAGTGTTCTGCCAATGGTAAATTCATTAAATATTCTGTATCCAAGCCCTCTAGAATATTTAAATATCCTCGTATAAAAATTGAAACAGAATTAAGAATTTAAAAGTAATATCCATTAAATTTATAAGTGACTTGTTTTTAAGTTTTCTTCGTAAAAGTAATTTAATTAATTAATTTAATGATTCGATCATTTCTGATAGCACAAAAAACATTAAACTGCCAGACTTCTTGATAATTTTATGATCTCACAGCATGAGGATTTGAATCACTCCAAACATGGGAATTACGTATGTTAAAAATAAAATTTTTTGAAAATTTTGTTTCATCAGTCCAAATTACGTCATCCAAAAACTGAGGATTTTCCTGTACCATTATTAAGATAAATTCACAAAACTGAATTCTTTTGGGTAAATCTGTTTCTCTAAGATGCTGAATCAAAGATACTAAATAAGGGTGGAAGTTATGTTTCAATAAAATCTTATGTACAGTCAACAAAATTGAAAATGTCCCTCGCTCCGTGGCTCTTTACCCATTTACACGTAATTTAAGCACAATTTGGCTACACTGTATAAATGAAGAAAGTATAGCGGCATTTTTCGAAAATAAGTAACGGGGGCTGATGCGAAGGCAGCTTATGCGATCGATCCCATTATAACATTGTGTGTAAGGTACCATTGTAAATTTTAAGATCTATTTTTAAGGAGGGTTTTTCCATATGAATTGGCGGCACGGGGATGCAGGTAAAATGTATAAGGTGGTAATTATAAATAAATTTGATGGTAAGTAGTATTGTACTGTCTTTTGTGTTTATAAGTGCCTCGAGTCTATTTACGTGTTTAATTTTTTTATTTTTTAAAGTGTTTTATGTAATATTTTTTCATAATGCCAAGATTGCCTGGACAGAGGGCGAGTATCATGGAAATTCGTACTAGAATTATTGTTATGCATGAGATGGGTGCCACCTTACGAGAAATAGCAATGGCTACGGATCTTTCAGTAAGTTTTTTTTTGTATGCATTTCGTTTAAATTTTTTGTTAGGTAAAATCTATTTAAACTAAACTATGAAATTTGTCAAAAATCTTCAAAAATTCTCTTTAACTTTCATTTAAAAAAAAAGGTTTGTTTTTATACGGAACCAACTTTTTGTGATATCCCGAAATAAGCTAATAAATTTAATAGATCAAAAACGAAAATTATTATCTCATCGTCCCGGGAATCTATTCAAATAGGAGTGATTTCGAGGGTAATTTATAATTTTTTCATTAAATTTTTTATTTAGAAAAATAGCTTAAAATTACATATCGTAAGTTTAATTTATCGATAGATATCTAAAAAAGTTATAAAACTTACCTATATTTTTTAACAAAGAAAAATATACATGTTATTGGGTCTATCGAAATAAAAAATGTTTTTGTTTTATTTTTAAAGTAAAATCATTTTACATATGATTGATTGTTTTTTTTTGAGGTAGTATTTTTTAAATTCAAGCAACCCTTATACAGGGTGAGTTTTTTAAAGTGTTGCAACGCGATATCTTGAAAACATTCAAGTTTTTTCTAAATATTTAAAAAACGAAGATATAGTTTTTTTTAGATAATAAATAAATTTAATGCAGTACCATACCCTAAAAAAAGTATTAATGGGTTTAAAGGTTTCTCAAAAACGGTAGTCGAATGTAGTATAGATTGGCGATATTTTGAATTTTAAATTTAATATCTGACTCACTACTGCACCAGTTGAGGGTTAAGAGGAGTGGCCCTATTAAAAAATGTTTATTAAAATAATATTTAGTCCAAAACGCACCGTGAGCCAATGCACTACCTATTTACCGCATTATTTGTATCCATCTAGTATATTTTTATATCTGTATTATTATTGTATTTATTATTATACCTGTGAATGGGTTTTTTTATGCCAAATTTAAGCTTTACCTCGTTAATTATATTTATTCGATTTAGTAATATGATACATATGTATATGCATTTTACGATATTGGACTGAGCATTGACATAAGTGAGCTTTGACATAGGTAATTTACGAAAAAGAAGAGAAGAATTCTATCGCCTGCTTTTATTATAATTTAAAATAATTTTGTCTCTTCGCGCCGGTTGTTATTTTTAAATATGAAGGTTTTATAAAACTCATAGCAAACATTTTAATCTGAAATATTTTCACTTTGAAAACTGTGTTATATATATATTATTATATATTATCTATTATATATTATATATATATATTATTTTCGCTTTATTTGCTTTTCACCATATATTAAAAAAAGTTGTCATAGAAATATATTTTGACGTAACGCTCTGAATGTTTTAAAAAAACACCAACAAATAATATAAAATTTTATTATTGTTAAGAGACGCTGTTATTGCTTTTTTAGTACCTACTTTATTAACTTATTCTTAATAATAAAATATTTACTGCTATTTTTTATCTATACCTATACATATAGGCCACCCCTTTGCTAAACTGTTGTCACTAACCTAATAGTATAATAGATATCTATTTAATTAATTAATACTAATTACTGCATTTGCTTTTAAACAGGTCAAACAAGTTAGACGCTGGATCCAACGTCAAGAAGCAGAAGGGCATGTAGAAACCAGACAACATCCTGGAAGGAAACCTGTATTGACCGAAAATATGAGAGAAGCTATTGTTACCCAAGTAAGAAATAACCCTTTCACAAATAGCCGGGTGGTCAAAGAAACCATGAACTTGGATGTTAGTATGCAAACAATTAGGAATACTCTTGGTTCAGCTCGAATAAATTGTAGACGACCAGCCAAAAAGGCCAAATTAACGGTCGACAACGCAGAGCGAAGGCTTAGGTTTGCTCAAGAAAATATTGACCGAGACTGGTCAAATGTGGTATTTACCGAAAAAATGTTTTCTTCGGACATAAGGTCCCATCAATTAGTGTGGAGACCTACAAGTACCAGATATGATTCCCATTATGTCCAAGAAACTGAAAAGCGGGAGAATAACATTGTCATTATCGGGTTGGATGACCCAAAATGGACCCGGAATGCTGGTAACCACGCCACCCCAAATGAATTCCGCGGACTACGTGGACATTTTGGAAAATTCTTTTCTGCCTTCATACAGAATATTATATCCGGCTGGACCAATATCCTTTATGCACGATAATTGTCCAATTCATACCTCCCGTATGGCGAGAACATGGTTTGAGGAACATCCGGAATTTAATTTAATTCCATGGCCACCCAGAAGCCCCGACTTAAACCCCATCGAAAATTTGTGGGCTGAAATGGTGAATTCTTGGGATACTTTTAATCAAGGCCAAATTAGATCGAAGGAAACGTTACTAGCCCACGCTCAAAGAGTTTGGGAATCTTTCAGAGGGAGAGCCGATTTTAGTAATTACGCGGGATTAATGCGGAAAAGGCTGCAACAATGCATTGACGCAAATGGTTTTTATACCAAATATTAATTAAGAAGCCATACCAATACCAAATGCACCCTGTGATATTAAATAATTATTATTTAAAAAAAAGGTGTAAGTTTCAAAAAAAACGCAATACGTAGGCTATTTAAAAGTTTAAATAAAAAAGTATTTTTATTGTAGATTTAAATTGTAATTATACTTACTAAAGCTTGTTAGGAGTAGTGTTGAATGTTATTAAGATGTTATACTTAAAGAACTGTAATTTGTCATTAAATAAGAAATAAAATTTTCGCTTTGAAACTGACCTTTGATCCATTACTTATACGTTTTATAAGGTTTAAAAAAAAGTAAATAAAAAAAGATACGGGACTACTACAAATAAAGTTTAGTAATTAAAGTTAACTTCGCTTCAATAAAAAAATATAAAAAATAGTTTTTTATTCAAGAAGAAATCACGAGAGTGCCTTATTTACAAACGGAAATATTACTTTATTCATCACTTTAGTAAAAAAGTGTGCTTCACTCATGAGAACCACATAAATTTTTTTCTACCTCTTATCAAAATATAGACATAAACAATTTAAAATATGGATTTGCCGAACAACATTTTGGGTTAATCGAACAAGTGGGGACCAGTTTGAACAGTTTTTGTAAAAACAATGTCCACTTAACTTGATAAAGAGTAAAAAAAAAATTCAATAACGCACTAACTTTCTTAATATGCAACTTTTACTATACGAGTATAGGCAATTTTTGGTATATCAACCAACTTCTTTTGACGAGTTCTACACCCTGTATTTTTATATAGGTATTTTTATATAGGTAATTTTTTTTCCATATTATGGTAGTACTTAGTACAAGTACTTAGTTTTACAGCGCTGGACAGGGTATTCCAAAATAAGTAGTTTTGGTAGTATCTCAGCTCGTATTACGTTATTAATGCTAGGAGGCGGTGCTAACCATAGCGCGCTATTTTTTATGAAACCTTTAAGGCCTTAAACAGGTTTGAGTTCGCGTTTTTCATTTCCTAGACACAGGATGAAAGAGAAAAATCTCAACATATACAACATATACCTATCGTTTCTGCTGTAGCACTTAAAGTTTCTATTATTATAATGTTTCCTTTTTTTATGATTACCTATATTTTGGTTTACACTTACTGGTTGCTGCCAGAATTAAAAACACTATTATTTTATCATAGAATTACATCTGTTTGATTACTTATTTTTAAATACACACCATATATTTAAAAATAAAAAAAACAAATAGGTATTTTTTTAAATTATATTATTTTATACAATAACGCACACTTTAAAAGTAAAAAACAATTTAAAATTTGGATTGGTATTTTTTTTTAAGTTGCATTTTATTTTTCAAATGTTGGTTGAGTAATATAAAGTAATATTTTGATTAAAAAAAATTCAAAGAAAACATCGATTAGGATTTTTATGTAATGCATAAAAAAGTAAAAACGATTTTTTTTTCTATTTATTTTGACAACAAGCAGCATTTGACAACAAAAATATAGGTTGTGAAAGATCAACCAAAAAAATATTAATTTGGAGTTAAGAAATATAATGTCCCAATAAAAAAATAACTGAAGGTAATTTCTCAAAAGTGATGAACCAAACAGAATTTTGAAGAGCGCATTTAGCCAACGTATATAACACTATAGCGCATTGTCCTAAAAACTTTACATAAGGAAGAAAAACAAACTGATTGATTTTTTTAATATCAGCTTGCACAGCCACAAAAATATTCGAAATGTCCCATTGCAAAAACCCCATCTACTGAAAAATGAGTTCCGTCACCCCTGCCTATCTATACACGACTAAACTCGATCGATACTCTACACCCTACCGCCCGCCGTACGCTACCCCTTTCAGTCAAAAGCCATGTTGCCAAATTGTAAGGCAACGAAGTCCGAGAGCAGATGTGAGGGACATTTTCAAATTTGCCGACTGTACCTATTATGTCTTTGGAAAACTTAGTTTGTGAAGCTACGGATGGTATTGCATATGCTGCAAAATATCCCAAAATTGCAATTTCAATATTTTCATTGTCAACAAGTGGTTTCCTTTTTTGCGCTTTCGCCTTAACAGTGTCAAAATTTTTAAAATTTTCTATTATTCGCCTTAACAGCGCAACATGATGGTTTCTGTTTTTCTGGGAATCTACCTGCTACTAACTATTTGGCATGTCATCAATAAAACTTTTTTGCTTTTTGTTATTATATATTCCATAGATAATAAACATGTAAAATAATAAAAATGTAGATAAAGTTCGTGTGTATAATTTAATCGCCCCGGCATATAAGTTTTTACAAAACTACGAAATTACAAGCAATACTGACATTTCTGTTATAATGCATTGTCTTACTGCCGCTTCTAGCGGTTACTATGACAACCGTCATGGCCAACTAATCAACAATCCTTGAGCCGTGTTACTATGCGGCTTTTAATAATAGGCCAAAGTTAAACTGCGAAAATTTCGGAAACTTTTGGACAATTCAAATCAATTTTTGGACTAGATAACCTTATGCAAAGTTAACCTTATTTTTAATTATCTTTATGAAAAAATAATAGAAATAGGTCAAAAATGTAAAAATATACAGGGTGTTCCATTTAAAATAACGAAGTTGAAAAAACTTCCGGTATAACCGAAAACGTCACAACTGTCAAAATATTTTAGTTGTGTGGACTGCATCGATTGTGCCATGTTGTCAAAATTTAAAAAAAATGGTTTTCGAGATAGCGATCGCGTCTATTCGTCGTGAGGATGTATCACTATAGTAAAAGTATAGCTAAAGATTTATTTTTAAATATGTAACTAATCAGTTATCACTTTATGAAAACTTGAAAATTATTAAAATTACTCTGGCAAAAAACAGTATACGGGTCGATATTTTGGCAACTTATAAGGGCTTCTCAACAGCAAATGAAGATAAGTATGATAAACATACTTTTGCAGGAGGTGCCTTTCTCTGACAGGACTCATATCCAAATTGTTACTGATGACATAAATATTGACTTTTTAACAATTGACAAAGAAACCATTATTTGAGTATGATGCTTAGTGGCGGTTATGTAAGTATGGTTAATACGGTTACTAGGCATTTGGGAAATTCAAAATCCTATCTGGATCATCGTTTTGTGAAATGTAAAGAAAATCGTTTCCAAAAATTAAAAGCATCAATCTTAGAACATGCCTTACTGATCATAATCCTATTCTTAAAATTCCATCTTCTATGGGTAGTGGCACACCAAGGCAGAATAATTCTTTTAAAGCCATTGATCATAAAACTCTTAAAAACTTATTGACAGGGAAACGTGGGATAAATATGGTGATGCTTAGATGTAAGATTAACTTTTGTTAAGTCTCGTTATTTTCACTATTATTTTTTTAATAAAGACGTTATTTATTTATTTATTTTATACACTGAATTCTTAGGAGGCTAATCTGTACACTTTCGGGTGAAAAGCATGATTTTCAGTTCCATAACAAAGTCATTTACATACAAGAAACAAAGTATAACATCTTGGAGTACTGTAGGACCATAGACTTATGACCAAGTATAGACCAAACTACTCATTCATAAATAGAACCTTAAGCCGATTATAGTTATTGAAATTTAGAAAATCTGATTTCGCGAAGATGAATGCTGATGTTGCCACTACGGCAACATCGTACACATGTTTAAATTTGTGAACCTTTATATTTCGTTTATAGACATAGACGCAGGTGACTTTTTTATTTACTTTTTTGAAATATATTTATTTTGGAAATCAAGAATTTAAAATTTTTACATTTATGGCTTATAGTAACTCTAATTAAACATAGACCAGCTTGGATAATTAAGAAATCAATATTGTTCAGATAAGAGATAAGACTCCTATCCGTTTGATAGTCATCAGAATTGAAAGAGAAAAATTTTTGAGATTCGAAGGTGAATATTTATAAATTAAGGTAACAAAATTGTATATATCTACGTTTTTGTTACAAATTAAATATTATCGATATATATTTCTAACATTGGTTATGTAGTTGACAGAACAATAAAGATAAAGTCCAGTTCAGAGATCTATTAGAATCTTTGATATGTCGCAGATGCCGCACTAACTAGTCCATGCGCCTATGTCGTATTTACTGTCGCATGATATACATGTTTAAATGAAAAAATTTTATATAGTTTATCTATGAAATAATTTTAAATATACGTAAAACCCCATGTTTTACACTATTTTTTATTTTTCTTCCGAAAATGTCCATTTTTAGAAAGAAAATAATATCACAAGAAAATAATATCAAAAAATTGACCGCGGACTAAAATCCAAGCATCTTACAAAATATTTTAAACACTTCCAGCACTCACAGACTTCTCACCTCTTTTTAGCCAGTCTATTAAACAAAGATAAAACACCTACGTTCTGGCGATTCCTACTTTAGGCTGTGCAAGTGATTATGTATTTCTCTCCATCCCACTGATTTTGAGAATTACGGGGCCGTACTCATTTTTTGGCTGTTTTTGTATTACTTTCGTCGTGTTTTTAAAGAGATCTTTAAAGGATGGGTCTATCGCCTTTAAAATAGTTGTTGGATGGGTCTATCACCTTTAATAGTTGGGAGGGGAGCCATGTGAGGTTATTATTATTTGATGGGTTTTGCCGGTTTGGCTTTTTACACGTTTATGGAAGTGGAGAATTTCGCCTGTATTCGTCTACATTTTTTGCAATTTTTACTGTGAGGAAGTGTGCTTTTTTTATTTGTGTGGATTTGTTTTGGTATTATACCTAAGACTCTAAAATTTTTCGACCCTGGGAAAATAGGCGGGAAAATTTGGCAAATGAAGAGGAAAGTGTTTGTGCGGGCTTATGGAGACCGTGGGTGCACAAGATAGACAATACCATTTGTGATGAAAACAATACTGGGCAGTGATTTAGACTTATATAGTTCTGATAGTTCATTTTCTAGTGTTGAGGAAGCAAAAAGAAGCAAGGGAAGTAGAAGCCACAGGAAAAAGTCAAGCAGTTTTAAAACGTAATTGTTTAAATACAGACGCCGAACAATTATCTCAATTTAACTAATTGTCTATAACAATCTAAGGAATGATACTCAGTTCACAAATGATTGTAGTGCTTTGCAAAAAACAGCGTTTTTAACAGGGTTTTCCTACGTATAGTACGATATGCTATTTTGTAAAAAAGGGATTAAAGATAGAAAAAAAGGAAAGATGCAGGACAATCAAACGGACGTGAAACAGATATTGCCAAATGACTAAAGGAAGTTGTGTATTCTAAATACAAAAACAATGAGGTTCTGACCATAGAGATGGTTAAGGACACCTTATCGGCAAGGGACAAACATTTCTCAGTCTCCACCTTGCAGAGATATAAGGAGATATATAAAATATAAGGAGAAAATTTTAAAAATTTAGGACGAAGAAAGATCCATATATTATTTAGGTGAAACATGGTATGATACATTTATGATTGATGTATGATTTCCATTCTCTGGAAAAAAGTCCCTTTTTGCCATAGTAAGAAAAACATATTTTTATTAATTAATTAAACAAGTTTAAAGTTTTGTTTTTTTCAGCTTACTGCCCTGTTGTCCTTCAGTGACACAATAAAGACTGCTTCTTCTTCCATTCTCTGGGAAAAAGTACTGTTTTTGCCATAGTAGGAAAACCATATTTTTATTAATTAAACAAGTTTAAAATTTTGTTTTTTACAGCGTACTGCCCCTGTTATTCAGCGACACAATAAAGTCTGCTTCTTCCTCCATTCTCTGGGAAAAAGGCCTGGTTTTTGCCATAGTAAGAAAACCATATTTTTATTAAGAAAACAAGTTTAAAGTTTTGTTTTTTTCAGCTTACTGCCCCTGTTTGTCCTTCGGCGTCACAATAAAGTCTGCCCCTTCCTTCATTCTCTGAAAAAAAAACCTTTTTTGCTATGGTAAGAAAAACAGTGTTTTTATTAAGGAAACAAGTTTAAAATTTTGGTTTTTACAGTTTTTGGTCCATGATTTGTGTTACAGAGACACTATAAAACCAGTTTAATTATTTTTTTTTACAGTTATTGCCACACTTGTCCTGTCCCAGAAAGGCAAGACTACTTTTTTTATAATTTAACTGAAAGAAAAAAGGGTATTTTACATCTGAGTTGTAATTATTTAAAAAAAAAATTATTGTAAATTTATTATTAATTAAATTTAAAAATTATTTCTGCTTCTCGTGTAGAGTTTAGAAAATTGTATTAACTCTTTGGTCAGATTCAAATCAGTAGTTAAATTCAAAAAAGTATTTAGTATCCTTGCTGTAGTTTTAGGATCCAGTATGCTTAAAATGTAGTGTTTTGTATAAGATTTTTAGTTTTTAGTATAAGCATTTATGTTTGTTAATTTTAATTTTTTTTTATATATTGTGCACAATGAGTAAATATGAGGCAAACAAATTAATAAATATTACATTCAGGATGTAGAGTGTGTTTTTTTTATACGTAAAACTTGTGTCTTTTGCACGCATAAGATATAGACAGCTAGATGATTTTTAATGTAAGTTTATTTTTTTAAATATATTTCCACTTTTCTGACTACATAATTACTTTTTATCAAAAGATGTTGGTACTAAATATAGAGAAATTAAAAAAAACAATAATAAAGGGCATTGAATGTGGCAGCCAGAATCCCCATTAATAATAACCACCAAATAAAAATAAATCTCAATACCCAAAAAAAGAAAATATATAATATATACATTTTACCCTTTTGTGTCAAAAAGTAAATCTTTAATGCCTTAATCCACAGAATAAATGGGCCTAAGTAATTTGTACCACCTATTCTCTCATACTCATACATTAAATTAAATTAAAATTATTCTCAACTTAATAAATTAAAATTTTTGATTAAACTGATTTTACGTACTTAAATCTTATCTTTAAATTAAATATTACCTTGCTATGAACTATCCTGCATTTCTAGCTTTATAAAACTAAACCCAAAAATCCAGAATAATAAGATTTTAAATACAAATAAATTTTAAGGCCGAACCTGTGCAACTTTTCACGCTTGAGTGGCTGTGACTGAGGTCAGAAGTCTAAAGGTGTGATTTCCTAGCGATGTCCAGCGTTCGCGGTCCGCCGCCACGTCTGGCAGTTAATAACACGTACAATGTATTTTGTATGGAATCGTTTTCCTTGAAGCGTCGTGACTCGAAGTCGCAACGTCCGGCCGTCAACGGCTGCGTCTCGACTGCTCAAAAACATGTCGAGACGCGAACGTAGACCCTAGCCGTCTATACATCAGTTTGATATAAGCAGAGTTTAGCTGAAGATATTAACACAAAATGTCGAAAAAATTCACAGATGCTGAAGATAATATATAAAGAAAGAAATATTGATTTATCAAGTACGTGAATATCCTTGTATTTATGACCATGAAAATAAAGACTTTAAAGATTACCGAATTCGGGAAAATGTATGGAAAGAAATTGCTGCAATTTTATCCAAGAATCGTAAGTATTTAAGAATAAATTCATTGTTTTCCGCTCCATATAGATGAATCAAGTTTTGTGAATAGTAGGGTTGCATTAGGTCAAGTAGGTCGATTAATTTTTCCCAATGTTTCAGTTGGTATTTTATACAGTGTCCACCATAATGTTCGCTACATATGGGAATTTTTTTTTACTTGTAATATTTTTTATTTTTTTTTAAATATTAAATATTTTTTACTTGTAATAAAACACAAAACTGTTTTTATCTATAAACATCTTTCATTATATGTATGTATATTTTTCAAAACATTGGCTCAATAATTACCAAATTGTGTGTAAGTTTAAAATACAAAAATATGGACACACCTATTAACTAGAAATTCTAAAGACTCTGTCGTTTTGCCACTCTGTTGCTCCTTCTTCCCTAAAGAAATTTGCGAACATTTCTCTGATTTCCAAATCAGTTGCATCAGCAAATCCTCCACCTCCTGTTAATGGAGTAATGTTCTTTGGCAATGGAATATTTGAATCATATCCGTAATAAGATTTATTGTTTTTTTCCAAAAATCCATCTCTTAATAGATTATGAAGACAACAAGTCACCATAATCAACTTATCGCATACTTCTGCTTTAACAGCTATTGGTGTATAATAGATGCGAAAGACTTGGCACAACAGACCAAATGCATTTTCAGTGACACGTCTGGCCCTACACAGTCGGTAGTTGTAAATAGTTTTTCTTTTATCGCCTCTAGCCGATAACTTGCTGTATGGTTTCATTAAATGTCGATGGAACCTAAACGCTTCATCTCCGATTACTACATAAGGTAGCTTCCTGTTTGTATTAGGTAGAAATTCATAATTTCGAAATAAATTTCCTGAATACACCTGATTGCCCATCGGTGAATTAAAAAAAATGGAACTGCCTCCCTCTTTACCGTAAGCACCAACATCAACAAACAGAAATTTGCAGTTTGCATCGACCATTGCTAACAGAACTATTGAAAAATAATCTTTGTAATTGTAAAATAGGGAGCCACTATTGTTGGGGCAAAAAATTCGAATGTGTTTTCCATCGATTCCTGCAACACACAGGGGAAATGCCATTTTTTCCAAAATTCCAACGCTTTTTTCTTTAAGTGTTCACTACTACATGGTCGCAAGAAAATCGGTACCAATGTTGAACATAAAACTTCCAGTGTTTCTCTAATAATAACTGAGATGTAGCTGAATGAAATGCGGAAGGCAAATGACAGGGATCTAAATGTCTCTCCAGTAGCCAAGAATCTAAAAAATAAAAAATATCTCATAAACTCTAGGTTTCTAGTTCCTACTTATACGAGGGTCAAGTAAAAAGTAAGGTTCCCACATTTTTTTCAGGTGTAAGACATTTTTTATTGAAATTGCGAATTACACTATCTGAAAGCTTGGTCTCTTAGCTACTTTTCTACGTAGTCGCCAAATTTTTCTACACATTTTTGCTGTCAAGAAATCCACTTTTGAAAACCTGCCTCTAAAACCTCCGCCGCCAACCCGTTGAGGTACGTGGTGACTGCATTCTGGACCTCTTCGTCCGTAGCGAAGTGTTGTCCACCCAGGTGTTGCTTCAATTTCGGGAACAAGTGGAAATCGCTCGGTGCAAGATCAGGGCTATAGGCAGCTTGCTCCACGATTTCCCAGCCAAATTGTTCGATTAAGGCTTTGGTGTTGCGAGAGACGTGTGGGCGCGCATTGTCGTGATGGAGCCTAACGCCCTTCGTGAGTCTTCCTCTCCGGCGATTTTGGATGGCTCTTCTGAGTTTCTTTAGTGTCTTGCAGTATTTTTCCGAATTTATGGTGGTCCCAGTAGGCATGAAATCCACGAGAAGGACGCCTTTACGGTCCCAAAAAACCGTAGCCATCACTTTTCCTGCGGAGAGCGTCTGCTTGAATTTCTTCGGTCTGGGCGAATCGGAATGGCGCCATTGTTTGGACTGTTGTTTGGTTTCTGGCGTGACGCAATGGCACCACGTTTCATCTCCCGTTACAATAGAGTCCAAAAATTCTTCGGTATTCTCGGCACATTGCTGAAGAAACTCCCGAGCACACTTGACGCGGTTCTCTTTGTGGGTTTCTGAGAGCATATGCGGTACCCACCGCGCACACACCTTACGATAACCAAGTTTTTCAGTCAAAATGTTGTCGATTGTTTTCTCTGAAACCTCAGGCACTTTTTCAGCCAGTTCCCGAAGCGTTACTCGCCGATCCTCTTGGAGAAGACGCTCGATTTTTGCCACGACGTCGTCGGACACCGATGGCCTTCCACTTCTTAGCTCGTCGTGAATGTCTGTTCGTCCTCCGGAAAACTCCCTACACCATTTACGGACGTGTTGCACACTGATGCAAGCTTCCCCATAAATTTCTGTTAACTGCCGATGAATTTCAACAGGCGGTAACTTCTTGGCGTTGAGAAAACGGATCACTGCCCGGATCTCGCACCTGGCAGTGACGGCGATTGCGGGCTCCATCTCGAATGGCTGTTAGGCCGGCACTGAGCTTCGTAGCGACTTCCCCGGCCGCTAGGAATGAACAGGGGGAACAGACGCACACGGCGGTGTTACCGGATTTCGCCTAGCAACACGCGCGGCGGAGCTACAGCGTTGGGAACCTTACTTTTTACTTGCCCCTCGTATAAAGATATTTGAGATTTTAAATATTTTTTTTTAGCCGAAGAATGCAAAATTCGCGGGAAAAATATTCGCGGTAATTATTTTAAAAATAAAAGAAAGCAGAAGTTAGTAACTGATTCGGCGGCATCATCCCGACCTACCAAGTGGACACTGTTGGAACATTTGAAATTTGTAGAATTGATGAAGACTGAACGAAGGTATGATACTTTTTTGTGTATGGATAATTTTTTTTTTAAACTAATTGTAGGCAACTTTAAAACTTGATGAGAGTCAAAATGACAATAATTTACAGTCACAAACTTTTGATGATAATACGACCGATTCAAAATTACAGATAGATAACGAAATTGATGATGTCGCATCACCGGAATCTATCGATTTGAATATACCTGCAAAAAGATCAAAACCAAATATGGGCACAAGTCGATCAAATACTCCCAGCAGTAAATCAAACACTCCATCACTAAAAAATCAAAACTACTGCAAAATTTTAAAAAAATGTCAAAAGAGCGCATGGAAATATATTCGAAACTCGTAGATAATCAGAATGAAGACGAAGTTGATTTGTTTATGAGGAGCATGGCTCTAATGTTAAAGAAATTGCCTCCTAATTTAATTAATGAAGCAAAATTAAAAATTTTGACCATAATAACAAATCTCCAGGCATCAATGACTAATCCAGAGCAGCCACAAAATCCCTGTTCACCAGTGCAAATGACTTCAAGTCCTCAACAAGTGGTATATTTTCAAATGCCAGGTCAACTAGAAGATATTCCAAATGAATCCGTTAACACTCCTCAACCATCAACATCTTCAGTGAACCCACAGGACAACTACTTTCTACAAAAAACGAATTTATTTTTTTTTAGATACAGAATTGTATTGTTTGAGTTTTCTTGGGAAATAGGAGTTTTCACTCTGTTTGTGGGTTTCTTCTTTAATTCATTTTGAACTAGGCTTAACAGAAAATTAAATTGATCCTTATTAAGCCTGAAGAAGCTGCGAAACTTTTCATCGTCGTCATTTAGGTGATTTTGTATAAGGATCTTGTAATAACCTTCGTTTCGAGATTCATACAATTCACTTGTTTTATCACGCAACGACAGTAATAACCTCATGTCATTATCATTCTCTTCTTCTAATAACGTTAACGCTAATAACTTATTTTTATTCATGTTGACGACCTGCAACTTTTGATTTGCAGCCAACTGTACTATTTGCTATGGCGGGTGTGCTCTCACTACTACAGAAACGCGGACGCCAGACGCTTCAAGCAAATCCCAAAATCGCCGTTACTGCTGAACGTCGCAGCGGGCCGCGAACGCTGGACGTCGCTAGGAAATCACACCTTTACAAAATAGTACGTGGGCGGATGTAGTAAAATTTTACGAATCAAATGTTTAAATTTTTTTTTAAATTTCCCAACCATTTATTTATTTAATGGAATTATTAAATATCGCTTAGAATATAACTTTATGACTCTTTCCACATAAAATTTTGCGATTTACTCAAAATATACTTTATTAAAAAAATTGTCATGAAAAAATGAAAATGAACGTTAAATATATGTTATAAAGAGTCAACATCTTTTTCAAAATACCTACAAATCTATTAGTAGAACAGTGAAAAATGTACGTTAAATAAATAATACAAAAACATGACACAAATCATAACGTTAAACACTAAAAAGTATATAGTATTTAATTCAAGATCTCAAAATATTAATCCAATGAACGAGAACGAGATTGTCTAGAAACATGAGCTCTTTAAATATCTGTTTGCTACATTGAGAAGAGGATTTACCAATGTTAACAATAGACAGTGATTTTTTTGCTAAAGCCAACGTGAATAGTGAAAGATGCGAAATTCCCAGTTCCGGCAACCGGACCAGATACAAAGCCTTAACAAATAAATGTATGTTTTAAGGTTTTCTTACTTATAAATAGATCTCTTTACATGAAAATATTAAATACATCTCAGATGTCAAACAAAATTGTATTAGAAACCAATGTGTGTGTTAATAGTTACTTAATACTATAAAACTATGTATCCTAATGGCAGGTTCAGCATTCTCCAAAATATATGCTTTTAATTTCAAATAATCCAACGGATAAAGTGGATACATATGTGATGCGAAGCCTTGGTCTCCTCAAAATCATTTGATACACACAAAACTTGAATTTTATTCTTAAAAAGATGAGTTTAAAATAAAAGGATCATAAAAGCCTTCTATGAAACGTGATTTTAAAAATATTTTTTTACATGTGAAATGTTCATAAAATATTTAAGATCTAAAGTTAAAGAATAATGAAGTTGTGCTTTAAATAAAATCCAATGATAGAATTATTATATGTAGTTTATAGATCTTTTGGCCTTTTTTTTGAAGTTCGTCATAATAATTATATTATTCAATTTTAGAAAATATGAATTTTGATTTTCCTTAATAAAAAATTTAAATTGCACTTACAGTCTGAGAAAAACAAATCTAAATTGGATCGTCGGACCACGCCACTCTGTCTTAAACACCTTGTTTTTTGACGTTTAGGATAAACATACTTTCTTACCTGTGAAAAGGCACATTTTCCCTCAAAATAATGCTTTTTTTGGCACACAAAACACTTAACAACCATATTAAAGTTATCGAAAACTACAAAAATCAAATAAAACACTGGAAAAATGGTCAAACGGGCAAAAATACTCTCACGGTACACTAAAGCCTTGCTGCAACGAATACAGAATTTCCCTTGTTGCATCATAGAATGTTATTGCGAATTTTCTGTGCTTTTTCTGGCCAAATTTTTGTATTTATAAATATTATACAGCGCTACCTTACCAACCACTCTTAAAAACTTATATAAAAAAAAACACACGTCAATTTAGATATACAGAAGAACGATTAATTTTATATTTGATAGAGCAGCAATTTTTTCACCCTATGGATATTTTTAACCATACATAAGCATGGCAGCTATTTGTCAGGTGAGCAGGGTTGTGGGTGGATGATCCCTCGCGTCCTCACACTGACTGATTTCCGGCCTGGGTGTCACTTAATTTATTTTAACAAATTTAATTCACAAAAAAATGATGTTATTTATAATTAAGAAAATCAAGAAAACTTAATTATTTCAAAAACAAATTTTCTTACAGTCTGGTGTTATCCCCAAGTAAAACAAACAGTTTTCCCAAACAGTCTTATGTATTTACTACAATTAAGTTATAATAAATAGTTCATATAATGAATAGTAAAGTTCTATTACATTACTACAGAGTTTTAATAAAAATAAACCATACAATATTCCAAACTTTTCCTGTAATAATTATAGTCCTGTGGGCACGAGATATTAACAATTAATAATAATTACTATTTTAGAATCGGGGAAAATTCATGAACTTTGCGCAGGGGATAATTCATGAACTCTGCGCAGGGGAAAACTACTAGTATTCACGTAGCATGGATTATTACAATAAAGTAAACCGTAGACAATAGGACTATTTACATAACTAAGAATATAGTATTCTTAATCCGTTTAACTTGGATGTATCTACATTTGAAAGATATCTGGGTTGAAGTATTGGTAGCAGCCTTCTATCTCAGGTTATTTATATTCCAGCCTTGGCAACCAACTAAGGAGGATAGGAAGTAACCAGAGAAACTTAGGGAAATCCGCTGAACTTAGTAGATGTTTAGAGGGCATCTAGAGATCTTGAAGAAATTTTAAAGAGAACACAAAGAGATCATAAAGAGATGATAAAAAAGAGAGCCCCAAATGAGAAACAATGTGGTAAGGATTATTGTGACAAAATATCAGCATGGGCAATGCAGAACATAATAGGCAGCAATAAATAAATGGATAATCTTTAAATAAAGAGGAATTGAGCTTTAAATTAGATTGTATAAAAGTGAACCATGCTACTGACATGACGTCAAAATTCCAGAGTCACCAAAACACACCATCTTTGTGTGTTCCAAAACACACAAAGAATTCACGTCCTCATAAGACAATTTCAGTAAATAGAACAGACTTAACTGCAATTAAGTTTAATTATTCACAGATCCCGAAAGGAAAACTTTGTTACTTGTTTTGCCCGTCTTTTACTCTACTACTCTTTTACTTTTCCCTTTTTTAAGGGAAAGTAAGCAGGAACAATTATCAGATCCTCCAGTCGAGGCGCAAAAAGAAAGACCTTTGAAATAATTACGACGAGGAAGACCTTGGTAACCAATGTTGTCAATGCAAATATTGAATATAGCATAAATTCGCAAGAAGGGTCGAATCAAATAGTAATCCGGAAAACACAGAAAAGTACTTTGATGAAAAACACAGAACCAAATACTAGTACCATAAAAGGGGCTCGTAGTGGAACCCTAAGCGAATTATATTTTAATAATCAGTAGGTAATATTAATATTTTATCAATAATTTAAAATAATATCAAGGTATTAATTAGTAATTTGCAGCAGTACCCCAGTACCTAAGCATAGACCAAGATTGACCTCCCTAGCGCAAAATTTGCGACTGCCTGCCATCTATTAAGTGGCTATTACCAAAACTATATCGGTTTTAATCGTGTTTATTTTTTTAAATTAGGTTAAGAAGACTTAATACAATAGGAATACGATAATTGTAAATAAAAGATAGTTCAATAGAGATAGTAGACAGATTGAATCAATTAATTTATAGTATTAAAATTTATTGAATTTCTGCAACCCACTACACATGAGTTTGACAATAAATATTTTAAGGTCATACTGTGCGGATGCCCTGTTGCCACTAGTTTTGACGTACCAACGAATAGTGACCAAAAATGTCTGGGAATAATGGATTGGCCTCAACTTTTTTTAAAGGGCATACAATCTTCTATCTAACCAAATTGAAAAAAACCAAAATCGGTTGACGTATAAGCAAATAAAGAGTAAGTTGTTAATGAAGCATGCCAATACCTCATTAGGTAAGCATACCTCAATTAGGTACTGGGAAAATTCGCAATCCATTATCTATCCCCAAAGTCGCAGAGATAACTAATATTTCAAGTTCTTAACATAAAATTTTGAAGAAAAAAAATAAGCTTGTTGTCAACTAGGAGAAGACAATTTTGATAGGAAAATTGAATTTTGCGAACTGACATACCAGCGAGTTGACGAGGACCTCCATTTAGGAAAGAACATTTGCTTCAATGACGAATCAACTTTTTTTCTAAATGGACTGGTAAACCGGCGTAACTGTAGATAGACCTTTTTCGATTTTTTTTAAAGAAAATTTAACTGGACAAATTTATTTAGACCTCTTCAAAAATTCAAAAATATATCCTTCAATCGTTTTTGTTTCAATAGTCCAATCTTTGGAAAACCAAGTGGATGAAAATGGTGTTGGGATACTAATTTGTATTTCCAACAAGATAGAGCTCTCCCGCACTACGCTTTGACAGTTCGATAGTGGCTTAATGAACAGTTTCCAGGTATGTGGATTGGCAGACGTGGTGCAATTGAACTTCCCGCACGATCGCCTGACTTAACATCACTAGATGTTTTCCTTTGCGAGTATTTAAAAAGCAAGTTTAGACAACCTCACCTGAAAATATTAAGGATTTAAAGGATCGAATTTCTCGCGAATGTAGAGATATTAGCGGACACTTGCCAATGTTCGTGAGGAATTTCAAAATAGAGTGTATTCTGTCTCACGAATAGCGGAGCACTTTTTGAGTACTCCAAATCGAAGTGAAATTGAATAGCCAGCAAAAAGCCCTGGTCTTACACCCCTATACTACTTTCTCTGGGGGCATTTAAAAAATAAAGTTTATGCGACAAAGCTGCAAAAACACACGGTATATATGTGTATGAATTCGTTTTATGTAAATATGTTGAGTATACTTTAAAGTCTATGTTTAGGACTCCTAGTTTCAATCAGGAAGAGAGAAAAGAGTTTAAAAAAAATGTGCAAGGAATAATTGTAACATTGCAAACAGATACAAAGACTATCACAAAATGATAAACGTCCAGTTAAAAAACCATGAAATATGAAGTCTCCAATAAAAATTAGGGCGCGAAAAGAATTTCGTAAATATAAAACAGAACACATTGAAAAAAAAAGGTTCGGTTGTGTTGGATTTACAATATGTCTTCTTCTTACTTATGATGCTCCTTTAGATTTAGTTTAGCTTAAAATGTCGAGCGTTAAGAATGGCCTTCGTATTTATCATAGTGAGGTATGAGTATTACATACACTTACGGGCATTTACACCCAACATTTCTAAGATACGATTTTGCTGCTTTTTATCTATAAAAAACACTTTTTATGAAATTGGTCTAAAATACCCCCCTCCACACACTCCCTATCAAATGTTTATTTTTTTGTTAATTTCCTTGCCTTTTTTAAGTGAAGCCATGTATGTATATAATTAACTTTAAAAGCCAAATATACTAAATATATTGTAACGATTTAAATTCAGGAACACACTTTTATTGGCAACGTCAAAAACTAACCTGACTGACTGTCGTTTAATTGTTTCCAAGGTAAAAACTGATTAAACAATTAAAACTGAATGAAATGTCACGAAGCGCGTCCTTTTTAAAGCCCGATGGAACAGTTTCGAAATATTTAGAAATCTTTTCATTGGTTTTGCCGAAAGAGACCAATAATTTTAGCAGAATACTGACAGTCAAAGCAAGCAAGTATACAAATATCTAGAAAGTTAAAAATACAGGGATTTACAATAATAACCTAAATTGGGGCCAAACAAGATAAACTACTTAAAAACTAGACACTATAGATAAGCATCTTTTGACATATTCTATTGTTTTCCATCACTTCCGGTTTAACAGGAAGAGACATTAACTTACTTATTTCAAATGGGACACTCGGTAAATTATTACATATTTCTTAGTAATTAGTAATTCTTTGTAAATTTAGTATTCCTTGTAATTATTTATGTGATCTAGTTTTTTTTTTTTTTTTTTTCTTATGGACTTATTTATCGACCGACCAATTTAAAAAAAAATCATATCAAATTATTGGGAAAAAGAGACTGCATTTCAAAAGTGGTTGTTCCCGATAATGTGCTATATAAAAAAATAAAGTCAATGCCAAAATTAATAATTTGAACATTTTATGACTTAACTCATTTAAGAGTGTAAATGAGTTAAGTCATAAAATGCAATGAAAAGTATTTTTCTGTGATTACTTGATTAAAAACTAAAACCTTCAATGCATTCATGGCACCCTATTTTAAATTTTTTTTTTTCCGAGTATAAAATAAAAGGTAGCAAATAGAGTATCATGGTTTTCAAAATATTATTTTCTATCACAATATCTAATAATATACCAAGTGTCCCATTTAAAATAAGAACGTTAGTGTCTCTTCCTGAACCGGAAGTGATGGTAAGCAATAGAATATGTCAAAAGATGCTCTTATAACTATTCTATTGATATACCAAATTTCATTTGTTTATGTTGAAAAATAAAAAAGTTATTAAGTGTTCCCTTTTTCCTGTGTCACCCGGTATAGTATATACACATCATTTTAAGTACTATAGTGTACTAAACTTATATCAGCCATAAGTAATAATAAATGAATGCATGTATTAAAGTGGACCCTATAAGAATAAAGTTACCTACCTAGATAAAAATAAACAACCTATAGAAAATTTAATATGTCTTATTAAGTAAATGCCCGACCTATTACATCAAAATGTTACAGCGTTACTCGTACGCCACCATTCGCCCCCGTCGCGCTGTTTCTCGTGCGCGTGCGTCGACGCGTACTTCGAAGAAAATCGAAAAAAAAAAACATAAAACAAGAACTGGTTTCACGGCTTCAAAATCACTGCCTACTAACTCAAACGGAGAAGAAATGTTTAACACGATTAACATATTTTTTAAGAAAACCAACTCAATTGGAATAATTGCATTGATATTTGTACCGTTGGAGCCAAGGCAATGACAGGTAGAACAGCAGGAGGAATATCACGAATAAAAATGAAAGCGCCAAATTGTAGTTCCAGCCACTGCATAGACAATCACTTGCGGTTAAGAAAATGCCACCAAATCTAAAATGATGGTTCTTGATGAGTCAGTGAAAATAATTAACTTTGTCAAGTCACGTCCACTACAATCCCAATTGTTCTCAATATTATGTGAAGATGATATATGGTATGGTAGTTATCATAAAACAGTATTGCTCCATACTGAAGTGAGATGATTGTCTCGGGGTAAAACTTCGACAAGGCTTTTTGAACTAAGATCAGAATTAGAAGCTTTATTACAGATGTTCCTTTTAATTTAAAAGACCGCTGGTCCAATAAAAGCTGGTTATTTAGACTAGCATTTTTAGCAGACATGTTTGGAAAACCTAACGAATTAAAGCTGTCACTACAAGGAAAACAGACAACAGTTTTCAATGCTAACAACAAAATAACTGCCTTTAAAAGAAAATTAGATTTTTGGATTAATTGTTTTGGTAAGAGAGAAATCGAAAGCTTTTCATTGCTAAATTAATTCCTTAGTCACCATAGTCTTAGTGATACAGAAATATTTAAAAACGAAATATTCGTTGAAACGGTGCAATACCATTGTTCAAAACAATTTCACTAAATGATTTTTGGTGCAGGGTTCATGATGAATATCCACAACTTACCACAGAAGCTTAGAATGTTCTTCTACCATTCCCAACAACAAAAAAAACTTTAGACTGGATGCCGAACCAGACATGAGAATTCAACTTTCTTCTATCAAGCCTGACATTACCCAGTTGATGAGGAGTAAAAAACAATTACATGCCTCGCATTAAATGAACTTAGTGTTATCATTTGCTTACTAACTTACTACTTACTGTATCTATCTTTTTTTGTATGATTATTAATAAACAATTCACATATAACTGCTTTGGCTTTTAGTTTAGAGTTTAGGGTTCTGTTAAAAATTTAGTTTTTTAAAAGAGTTCAGTCATGAAAAAAAAAGTTTGAGTAACACTGCCATAGAGAAATATTTTTATATCTCACACACTGCAGATCTATAAACCGATTCCAAGCGATCTATCGGTTTTAACCGCGGTTAAGCCCTTGGTTCACCTTGAACAGTCCCTTTATAAATGTCCAAGAGGTTATAATTATAACTGCTTGGATGTGTTTGGTTAATACCATTTAGGAACAGTAATTAAAGGTAGACCTCTTGGAATCGGTTATAGTATTGATCTATTGGTACTAATGAAGACTGCTCATAACATACATTTTATTTTTGTTTCAACAAATTGGTATGTGTATCTCCCTTTGCACTTCCTAAGACTTAATAAACTATATTCTTATTATTTCTTTAATATTCATAATCTACTGTGTAAAATACTTTTTTAAATTGGTATGTAGCATTGGTAATGACATACTGATTATACTTAATTTTATACATACCAAGTTGTCCAGACATCCAAATTGCCCAAAGTGTAATTACATACTGAACATCATTTGGACACAGAAACAAAACTTTTTCATGGGATTTACAATCTAAAAGGTTGGTGATTTCCTTTGAAAGCTGATAGGCACTCATAAATACATTTCCATAGGTGTAGGCTAAAAAGTAGAGTAAATAAATAGGTATGTATGCCTTAGAAATTTCATTTATATTATTCTTTTGAAAATTAATATAAACTAATATAGGGTATATTTTTTTAAATTTAGATGGATGCAAACTCTCTCTTACCAGCAATTTTATCTCTTACAGCAACCCTATCAGGAAAAAGTTTGGCATTTCTAAATACTGGACCTCCTGCAAGGCATCCCAAATGTTGATAAGGTTGCTTAATTTTTATTTTTGTAGCTAGTTTGGCCTGTGTCTGCTGAAACCTTCTGCTTAAGTGGTTTAATACAAAGGGTATTCTTAGAAATCGGGACATAATGAATTCATATATACCCAAAATTTTTATTTTTATTTAAAAGTTTTGTTATATAGTGAAGGATACTGTGTCTGAAGTATTTCATCAAATCTTACGTCATTATTATTTATGGGACCAATAACGAATCGAATAATTTCACTAATTTTCCTTGACACAAGCTAGTAGTAGGTTGAATCCTAAAAATAGTGAGGAACAGGGACCACACATTGGAATTTTTGTATATTTGTTGGAAAAGGTCACTTACTAGTCTCACCACTTTAATTTTTCAACTTGGGTTCTTTCCTGTCATTTGTCAATAGAGAACTACAACCACAAAACCTAAAACTATAGAGAAGTGGCGGTTGCATACAAACTGAAAGAAATTCTGGTAGCGTTTACTTGACAGTTTAACGTGCCTAAATGGACCAACCAGAATGGTAGAAAGGCGTGGCCAAATTAAGGCGGGAAAAAGAAAATTTAACTTAATAAGAAATCTCATAATTTTATTATTTAATATTACTTAAAATTATACAGGGTCTTCAATAAATAGTAGTAAATAATTTAACAGCAGATTCCTTTTAAAAAACAAATAAGGTGAATTTAAATTTTTCTAGTCCGAAAGTCAACGAGACAACCAAGATTGAATGTTGGCCATAAATTTGGAACATTTTGATTTTTTTTAAGCTCCGTAACTTTCCGCATATTTAAAGTTTCCAATACACTCAAAAAAATGACATTCATAAACTATTTAAATTGCTTTATTACACTGCGAATGAATAATAAAATACAAAAGATAAATTTAAAATAGAAATTATGAATATTTGCCAGTACATGATCGGCATGACCTTTATTAATTGTCTCAATACATTTTAAAATTCTTTTACAGAAAGGTCACCGAATATTAAAAAATAATTGGTCATTTCGCAATGACTCACCAGCATTTAATATTTTTACCATTAAATTCATGTATCCCCATATGCAAAAATCTAATGAGTTAAAGTCTGGATGGACTTCGCGTGGGCCAAGGTCTTCGACTTTCATGTCATATGCAATAAGTAACAATAACTGACAGAACTAACAATGGAAACGAAATGTATGAGTTTGAATTTTAATAACCACTCGTCAAAGCAACTGACAAATAACATAAATCTTGACAATGACAATGATATTTATAATAATTCATCTTGTCAGGCACACCATATTTTGATCTGAAGTAGGAAAATAAAATTTTATCTTAAGCGCATTGAAAACTTTAAATGTCAATATCTCGAAAATAGTAAATCGTAGAGCTTTTGAAGTGTACCTTTTTAAGCAAAACGCTTTGCGCAATGCATGCTTTAAATAAAAAATAAAATTATGCCAATCCTAAAAACGTTACGGAGTTTAAAAAAAAGTGTTGCTGGTCACGCCCTCAACGACATAATTAAAAAAAATATATATTTTAAGATTCCAAAGTTCAAAAAATTACATTAGGTTGATCACGCTGTATCTTGGTTGTCTTTGACTTTCGGACTAGAAAAATTTAACCTAACCTCGTTTTTTTTTTAAAGAATCGGCTGTTAAATTATTTATTATTACACACAGAAAAATCCCGATGGATTTTTTCACATTTTGTTGTGTAAAAAAAAATTTTAAATTTTAATACACAATTGTTAGATAATATCTCACAGTCCTGTATAAAAATTCTCAGGCATTTTGTATATGTTTTAATGTGTATATTTCATACAATTATTGCATATTAAATTAATACACCATAAGTGGATATTAATTATTAAGATAATGTGTATAAATATTCCACATTTTTTTTTTTAATCCAATGCAGTTTGGTAAAAAATCTAATAACGAAGTATATTTTTACTACAATTTTTAATTAATTTTTTATTCTGGCCTGTGTTGATTTTATTTACAATTGTGTAGAATAAAAAAGATTCTTGCTAATAGCCCTTCACAATTATAGAACTTTAAAACATGTATTGTGTAATTATAATACACAATTGTGTATAAAGGAGGACGCGCCCGACGCCCTTGCCTTTGCCGCTAGAACTTTGCCAGATTCAATATTAAACAGTTATAAAGGTCTGCATCAAAATTTGCAGTCGATTTAAAGTTGTTTATTGAAAATGATTTAATAAGATATTTAAAAATAAGCCCAATAAGTTCTAATTTTATTTATTTTAATAATATCGTGATAATAACACGCGTAAGGAAAAAGGAAACGTAACTTTTTAAACCTAACTTTTTTAATGGCGGTGTAATCTCTAAGATACATTTGATTTGGTAGCATTGCTATAATTCCCAGTGCCACAGGTGTTCAACTGTTCATTCTTCAGTCCTTCAATCAATCGGCCGGCATTAATTTGTTTTAAGGTTTTTTCGTTTCGGTTAAGTGTTAAAAGTGTTAAAATTGCATAAGAAAAAAATGGATATATTCGTTGAAGATAAACTTAAGGAGTGGGGTTTATTGGACCAACTCCAGGTCCAGTTTGTAGGTAGGTAATTAGGTAAGCACCATATTTTTTTGCATTTACTTACTGTATACTTTAGAATTTACTGGATATTTTGATGTTTAGCCAGGTAGCTGGTACCTATTTAGTTTTTCAGTGATAACTGATGACTTTACCTATAGAATAGATAAGTAGGTATACTTACTTTTTTTACATCTTTTTTATCTTTGTACCCTTCCAATTTTAATGTAGAGGTCGGTAAAATTTGTAACCTTTATTGCATTTGTATTTCAATTTGTATTACAAAATGGTATCTACTTAATCATTGCACTGTTTGACAGTCCTGTACCGTCCTTTTCAAGTCCTGTAGTAGTATTGTAAGGAAATTTGAACACCTATACCTACATATACCTACTCACTGTGGGCAGCCACTAGCTCTCACACTCTCGTCCTTTGGTTAACTTGGTTTAGAAAAACCAAATATTGTTATTGCATTGAAATGCTTTATGTATGTCTTTATAAATGTGGTTTGTTTAAACTTAAATTAAACTTTTCAGATACTATCTGTGGGCTGCGGTTCTAGCAAGTATAACTAATCTAGCAAGTATAACTTTCACAACTATAGGTAGGTAGATACATACCTACTAAAGTTCCTACTAAATTATTAAAACTTTAGAGAGAGGGAAAGATACGATATATACAGGGTGAGCTTTTTTCGATGTTTACATTACAGGGATCTCGGAAACTATAAGAGATATAAAAAAGTGAAATAGACAAAGAATTGCAGTTTTATAATATACTACTTAAAATCACTTTAAGTTTTCCAAAATTTGACAGCTGTCAAGAAATATGAAAAACTGATCTTTTTAAATGATCCTAGCTATGTATAGGTAGCTAATATGTATATATATTAGTTTTAAAAGAAAAGTGGAAATACAAAAGTTTTAGAAAATTTTATTCTAAATAAAATGGCACAAAAAGTTTTTTTTAAATACCTGTCATTTTTGACATATGACATAAAGTTATGTTTTTTTAAATGGCAACCATATTAATTTTTATTCCCTTATTAAAAAGTTATATTATTATAAATACACAATTTTATTCTGATTCTAATGATGTATCACATGATAGGGTTGTTTTTAAAAATAAAGCTTTTATAACCATTGTTCATTTTTTTTGCTGTTTATTTTGGTTTAGTCTAGTTGCTATGGAAACAACCGAAAAAAATAATAAAGAAGCGAAATAAATTTTATTTTAGTTAAGTCTCTTTAGTCTAGTTACTATGGAAACAAGGAAATAAATAATGTTTGGATTTGTTACAATGGTAACTAAACTATTATCAACAAACTAAAAAAACTTTTAAAATTAAATTTTAAAAATTTCTTAAAAATTACCTAGGCTATTACTATTAAAACAAATAATTAAGATTTTTTTTTATTGGAAACTTACATCGAGCTATAAAGGAGAGAGTGTAAAATGTCTATGGAAAAAACTTAGATTTAATAGATTGCTTTAATGTATTAATTGTGGAATTTTCGAAAATATTTCATACAATTAAATAAATTGTTAAAGTAAAAATACAGCTTTTTTTTTAAATTATTTGACAATAGTTACAATAAAAAAATTGAAAAATGGTTATAAAAACCTTATTTCTAAAAATAAACCTGTCATGTGATACATCATTAGAATCAAAATAAAATTCTCTATTTAATAAGAATAAAAAATAATATGGTTGCCATTAAAAAAATATAACTTTATGTCATATGTTAAAAATGACAGGTCTTGTGAAAAATCTTTTGATGGCATATTATTAAAAATAAAATTTCCCAAAACTTTTGTATTTAGATTTTTCTTCTAAAACCAATATTTAAGTGGCTAGGACCATTTTAAAAAAGCGCCAAAAATTAGTTTTTTAAAAATATCTTTTGACAGCTGTCAAATTTTGGAGAGTCGTTTTGAGTAGTACTTACAAAACTGCAATTTTTGCCCATTTAAACTTTTTCGTTTTTCATGCCGTTTTCGAGATTCCTGTACCTACTAAAAATCGAAAAATACTTACCCGGAATTAATTATTTAAAATAATAAAAAATATATTTTTTTTTACTTTTAGCTAGCCAAATAGACAAACAAGTATTTGAAAATCTGAATGAGTCAGATGTTAAGGAACTAATTTCAGTTTTGGGACTAAGAAAAAAATTTGTAATAAAATACCAGGAGGACCAACTTAAAGAGGTTTTACAAACTAATATAAAATTTGTGTAAATATTATTAGGTAGCTATATTAAATGGTTTTCAGGCAATCTCTCAACCAATAATTTTTGATGCTCGGTCAGATACAGCAATCATTAATACAGACATAAGCTGTAATATCTCTAACATAATCTAAGCTAAGCTAACATATCTCCTGTTAGCTCTACATTAACAAATATTTTTTAATAAAAAGTATAAAAAGTTTTTCTCTATCACTTACATTACCCCTGTTTATGGGCACGCAAATATAAAAAATGACCCTGTACATAAATGTATGTGTTTATTAGCCTTTAGGTTAAAATCCTGTTTTTACAACTAAGAATTTCCATTTTAAGTTCCTATTTGCGTTCCTAATATGTATTTGTAATACTACTACTAAAGTTTTTTTGTTTTGTTGTGCAGGTTATGTGTACGTTTTTAAAAGGTATTTAAATAAAAAAATGTTTTTTTAAAACAATTGAATTTTTTTATCCTACCTATAGAACTAAAATTTTTATAAAACATAAATGTTAGAGTGCTTGGGAAAAACAGTCAATATTGGAAAAAAGTCATAATTTGCTTAAAATTAAATAAGTAAATTAACACGATGGGAAAAAGTGGGGCCTAACGTTTGATAATACGTAATTTTTTATGAATATAAATACAAAACATTGTAATAAAAAAACTCCAGTTCTTATGGTAATTTGATATACAAACCTAAAATAAGTAACCTACACTATATTTAAATGTATAAAACAATATATAGTATTATTATACACAATTTGTAATAAAATTTTATAGTTGAAATGAAAGAAAATAAAATATATTGTAAAAACAACCTACACTAACGTTTATATTTAAAATGCACAAATTGTGTTTTTTTTCTATACATACCATGTTAAAAAAACACTAAAAGTTTGCTTATTTACTGAACAATTATATTAAATAAATATAAAATATTGTCGAATTTAAGTGCACAAATAGTGTACTATATATACAATAAAATAAATCAAATTGATACACAATTTGTTGATTATAGAACCACAGTTGTTTAAACACAATAGCATAGAGAAATTCTACACAAATTGATTCTGTACCATTTCCAGAATCAAATTGTATGTAAAATCTATACAAGTGTTGAATTTTTATTCACATATTTTTAAGAGTGTATTTATGGGACACTCTGTATACATAAAATAAAATAATTTAGTATAAAATACATTATATAAGTTAGAATTAATCTAAAAATGTTTAAAAATATTTTATTAGCACTGAACTTCCCCAACTCAAACAGATGAGAAAATGGTTATAAAGATTAGCTATTTTCTTATCATACATCTAAAGACATTATTATTCGGTTAATAATATCTATTATATCCTATTTTTCTAACACAAACATAGATTCAATAGAGGATAAATTATCTTTGTTTAGTACATACTTGTTTCTGTTTTCTAAAGAAAAATTAAACATATTTTAAACACTAATTAAAAATTCTATAACAGAGTATTATCTAAAAAACAAGGTATCTATATATATGCAAAAAAAAAACAATTTGAAAATGAAAATAACTTATAGTATTCAAATTCAAAAAATGTTTGTTTTATTGTATAAACAGTATATTTTTACACCCTCATTTACAAGGCTGAAAGAGAAAAAAATACAGAAACTAAACTCATAAAAGTGATAAAATCAATACAAAAGCAGATTGAATAAAATGAATTTAACAAGACAAACAAATATTATAAAAAGTTAGTTTTCACCAATAATATAAGTCATAGGCAATAAAATAGTTAATATAATTCATCACAGTAGTTTCTCGCCTGTATAAAATTCATCCAGGCTATAATATGCCATGCTCAACAAAAGTGTCTTAACTTATTTACTAAACCACTTATCATTAATAATATTATTATATTCTAAAGGCGAGTGGTTGTAAATATTGATCCACTAATATATGATTGAATGTTTTGTAAGAGCACTCCTAAAGATGTACAGTACAGAGCCAAGTTATTAACATTAAATCTTGTTTTATGTGCATTCAGTACTTCTTATGAACCAACTTTGAAGTTAATAAAATTAAAAATACAGATCAATGTCAGTATCCGTTCCTAAATAAGAAGAGTTATTCAGAGAATAAAAAATAATATAACTTTATTTCTCTTGACTACTCTCTAGATGTAGAAATAAAGTCGTATAAATTTGTAAACGTGTTGTTTTTAAAAACGCTCTTTTTCCATTTGATCGTAAAATTGGCACAGTCGGTAGGATTTGCTAAAACACTTCACTACAAAAATCGCGAATGGTTTTCGTTTTTACGGTTAATGCGGCAAATTGAACACACATCGCTGTGGGAAGAGCAGAGAATGCATTTGCAATTATCAGCGTTGGTGGAAGACAAACATCGCGGATCCAGCATTGCTAAGAACCAGGGACTAGAAGAATCCGAAAGAATGACACGAATCTTCATATTACTGTAAGTCACTTGATAAGAAGAATTTATTTTATTTGTTTTATTTCACATTATTTTGCTAGTTTATTTTTATCAAGTAAATTTTAAATTTTAGTATGATAATTTTTGAACTTGGCAAGGATTTTAGAATTTTTAGTCATAATATAATTTCCATTTTTCGAACAATTTATCTTAATGTCTTATACAGATGATTCTGACGTCTCAATTACAGGAATTAGTCCAAAAATATAAATAAGCAAATTTAAAAAATAAAACTAAGCCCGCGTCTAATTTAAGAAACACGGTAACAAAACAAGCTAATCTGGAACAAACTGCAAATGCCAGTACCAGTGGAAAAAGTATTAATATCAATCATACGAACGTAAACTATTCTGTTTTAAAACTTTGTGGATACCATTCCTAATTTTGATAGAAATATACATTCTTTGTTTAATTAATAATTTTTATAAAGAAGGTGATGAAATTTATAACAATTTTATATCTACAGCAATTATTGGAAAGTTAACTGGTAGAGTTCTAACTTTGATTGGTTCTAGAATTAATAAATTAGAAACATGGAAAAATATAAAAAATGTATTAGAATTAAGTTTTGGTGATTACAGAAATCCTAATTGTTTAGTTCAGGATCTAATCACATTATCTCCAAATAAGGGTCAAACCCCGTATAATTTTGCTATACATTGTCAAGATGCATGTCTTAAATATTTTCTAAATTAAACACTGTTGTTACAAACAATGTTACAGCAGCAGATAAAGAATTAAGAACGATAAACTATGACTAATTAGCTTTAAAAGTTTTCATTAGAGGTCTAATCGAAACTCTACAAAATAATATTAGAAAATTAAGAAAAAGCCATGTCTCTTATAATAGAAGAAGAAAACTCTCTTTACAATCAACAAAGAAGTAACACTCTTAATACCCATAGCTTTAGACCGACACCAAGAATTATAGCCTTTTTACATCATGGAAATAACCATGAATTTTCCAAATAACCATAACGTCATTCCCAGAATAAACCAACCACAAAATAATTTCGCTGACCAGTCTTTAGATAATCTCCTTTCTTTTAGAGAAACAACGTTCCCCGATATAATTCAATGCAAAGACCCAATTATTTTAATAGATCCAGCTCTAATCAAGCTTACAATCTAAATAGATTCAATAATAATCAAAACAACATCCAACAATTACATATACCAACATTCATCTAGCCATTCCAGACAAAAAATCCAATCAGTTGAGGTACACAGATCTTAAGGTACACAGAAGATACTTATCGAATATACAATTATACCCGAAATAAACGCTAAATTTTTCATAGATACAGGATTTACCAAAAGTTCAATCTCAACACAAATAGCACAAAAATATTTTAACAAATTTATTTTTGATGAAGAGGTTCAAATCCAAACTACACACATCATAATTTCCGTCATCAGATTTTCCGTCATAATAAAGTCATTTTTATCCCAGTTTTTTAACTTTTTAATGTTAAGGAAAATCATTAGTTTTACATTCTCGATGTAAGTAACAATTATGATAGTCTCATAGGTGTTAATTTGCTTAGTCAGCTAAAAGCAATTCCAGATGTTAATAATAAACAAATTAAAACACCCAAATTAAATAAGAAAAATAAAGAAAATACATAATTTAAATCTGATATCCAAGAAAATATAAGTAAAAAAAATACTCTATCAAAATATCCGGTAAAATAAAAAATTGTTAAAGTATCCGTCAATAAGGAAAAAGGCATATCAATTTTCGCTGGATGACGCCACGAATTCAAAGCCTAAAAGAAAAAATACAACACTCAACCTCCTTCCCTGCGCCGCCCGTCGGCCGATATAGGCCAACCGTTGTACCTCAATATTCATAACGTTTAAAGCTAATAAAAATGCCATTGGGTAAGGAATATCATCATTGATAATTCGAAAGAAATAAGGGTGGGGTGTAATCTTTCGGACGAAGCTTTCATATAATTATGATCGAACTTCACAGGTAAGTTCGTTTGATCATTTAATTATATTTCAAGCCTCGTTCTTCAAGATTACACATAACGTAGATGTTTAAAGCAAAATGCATTTTTATTCAATTATAAGTTTCTACGTAAAGACAGATAAACCAATAAACAAACAACATCAGCTAATGTAAAAATCAAACAAGTATGTATAAATAACATAATATGTAATATTACATAGAACAACTACCGAATAACTAATTTAACAAACCTCAATATCTACTATTTAACTTAAGTAACTAGGTACCTTATTTTTACTTTTATTCATTTAAAACAGAATAAGCAAAATTTTCTTCTCCCCCTGTAATAGGTTTATTATAAAATTTTGCGAAAACTGAGGAAGACTTTGTCTAGCCTGCGGTAGATCTAATAATATCTAAGGATATGCCTTTCTTAATAATGCTTTTGAGGTAGCAGCATGTCTTACACTATGAGCAATATATTGTGATGTGTCGTCTACTCCACTTGTCTGAAGAACATATTTAATCCATCTACTGATGGTTTGTGTTACCACTGCTTTATGTGGTTTTTTGAAAGAAATAAATAACCTTTTTATATTATCCCGCAAATTTTTTGTGCGTTCCAAATAATGTATGAGGGTGCTTGCTACACAAAGTTTCGGGTTTTCCCGAAAAAACGGTAATACCAGAAGTGGTTGGAATTTACCAGTGCCTGAAGTTTTAATAATGTTAGGTATCATTATTTCAATCTTTGATGGAAAATTTTTTATATTATCAATATTTATGCTTCAATAGAAAAAGGTTTAACTGTGGACTCTATCAATCTAAATTTATTTCAAATGGAAAAAAAAGATGGACTTCGATTTTAGAGAGAATAATATCTGTTTTCCAGTTTTTAGCTGGACAAAATTTAGCTTTTAAGGGTAACGGTAATTTTCTGAAATTAATTGAGACGATTGCAAATTTTGATTCTGTAATGGCCGAACATATTGATGGAGTCCAAAAAGATGGGAACAAAATGCCGCATTATTTGGGAGATAATATACAAAATGAATTGATTTTTTTAATAGGAGAAAAAGTAAAAAAGTGTATTGTTGAATGTTTAAAATTATGCAAATATTTCTCAATCATTCTTGACTGTACACCTGACGTTAGTCACCAAGAACAAATTACCATTATTGTTAGATTCGTTTTTATTGATGAGTATAGAAATTCGAGAACATTTTTTAGGATTTTGTAAAGTTACAAACACTACTGGTCAGGGGTTAACAGATTTTTTATTAAATTATTTAAAAGAACTAGATATTGATATTGCCGATATGAGAGGTCAGGGCTATGACAACGGAGCAAACATGAAAGGCAAGCACAATGGCCTACAAAAAAAATTTTTAAATATTAATCCTAGAGCCTTTTTTGTACCCTGTGCCGCCCATAGTTTAAATTTAGTAGTTAATGATGCAGCAAAAAGCTCTCTAGAAGTAACTAATTTTTTTAGCATTATTCAGGAAATATATGTCTTTTTTTCGGCCTCAACTTACAGATGGAATGCTCTCTTAAAAGAGCTGCCCAGGCTGACACTAAAGCCTTATCCTTACCCGCTGGGAAAGCCGTATTGAGGCAATAAAAACTCTTAGATTTGAGTTAGAAAAAGTGTATGATGCTCTGTTTACGCATTTTAATGATGAAAGCAGAGATAATGAAACAAAGAATATTGCATGTCCCTAATAAATAAAATAAAATCATTTAAATTTATTTGTTCGTTAGTTATTTGGTACGACATTTTGGCAAAAATTAATATAGTAAGCAAAACACTGCAAAAGTCTAATGTTAGTTTACCAGAAGCTGTACAGATGCTAAAAAAAATTAAAGTTTTTGACACAAATGAGATCGGAAAACGGGTTTTTAGACATGATAAATGAATCTAAGAAAATTGCGGAAGAAGTAGACGCCGAAATTTCCTTTCCAGCCATTCACTCAATAAGACCAAGGAAAAAAAAACGTTTTTTGATTATGAACACAAGGATGAGCCAATCCAATCTCCAGAAATAAATTTTAAAGTAAATTTTTTTTTAATATTCTCGATATTTCAACCTCAAAATTGGATGAGAGATTTCACGATTATAAAAACATATTGAATTATTTGGTTTTTTAAACAATTTGAAAGCATTTTCCAAACCCGAAATAATGACCTATTGTAAGAATTTAGAAGCTAAATTAACTGACCCTGAAACAAAAAATATGGACATAAATGAATTGGACCTCTATAATGAAATCGACATATTATCAATTTACATTAATGATAGAAATATTTTCTCGGCCAAAGAAATATTAATATATCTGGTTGCTAACGATTTGAAAGGCATATTTCCAAATTTATTCGTAGCTTTAAGAATATTTTTAACAATGCCAGTCACTGTAGCTCATGGGGAACACTCATTTTCCAAACTAAAATTAATAAAAAACTACTTAAGATCCACAATGAGCCAATCAAGACTATCAAATTTATCAATAATAAGTATTGAGGAAGACATTGTTTCTGATTTAGATGTTACCTTGATGCAAAATGTCAATTTGAGGTTCACCACATTTTTTAACAATTTTTATGAAAGCCCAATCTGCTAATTCCCATTCTGTATTTATTTCTTTATTTCTAGATTGTTCATCTGCCATATAATTTTCCTTCGATGGAATGTATGATGCATAAAGCCAAATAGTGCGGTGTTCACACCATTGCCAAATTAACCTTGATAAAGAATTTAAACGAGGAAATTGAACACCCCCCCATTCTATTTATGTATGAAATTGCGGTGGTATTATCTAATCTAAGGAGAATTTCGCAGTTTCTCAAATTTTTTGCAAAAGATTTTAACACAATTTTATGAAAGCAGCTAAAAGTTCCAAATAATTTATATGAAATTGACTTTCTTCTTTCGTCCAAAACCCCGCTGCTTTTTCCTTATTACATGCAAGTCCCCAACCAGTTAAAGATGCATCTGAAAAGATCTCCAATTTGAATTGAAATCTCCTGATTGGGTTATATGAATGTGGCAAATGAGATATTCACCAAAAAAAGTCTTCTTTTAAAAAACCATTTGGTGGTCATCATTTCCATTACTAAGAATAAGCGCTAAAAACTTTTCTCTTTCAAAACGTTTACTATAAATTAATTTAAGAATTTTTTTTTTAATAAAGTCAATAATCTACAAATTTTTTCTGGATGTAATTTTAATGAAAAATTTACGGAGTCTATAATGAATCCCAAAAAGGTACAGGCTGTTTGAGAAATTAGAGAACTCTTTTTGTAGTTTATAAAAAAACCTAAATTATCAAGTAATGATACTGTTGCTTGAATGTTAGCTAAACAGTTTTCATATGAATTGCCAAAACAAAGAATGTCATCAAGATATACAGTTGAAACGTAGCCATCACTTCTTAGTTGGTTTATCACCGGTCCTAAAACCTTTGTAAACACATAAGGACTAGTGCATAAACCAAATGGTAAACAGCAAAATTGAAATAATGTACCTCTAAAACTAAATCTTAAAAATTTTTTACTCTTATTAGTAATAGGTCTCAAATAATATGCATCTTGAAGATCAACAGACCCTAAAAAATCACCTTGGGATAATAATTTAGAAACTGTTCGTATATCTTCCATTTTAAAATGGTCAGTATCAATAAATTTATTTAGTTAAGTTTAAGTTTAATATAAACCGTTTTGTACCATCCGGTTTGGGAACTAAAAAATAAGATGATATAAATTGGCCTTTCTCAGAGGTACAAGCCTCGATGGCCCCCATATCTAATAATTTATTCAATGCAATTCATAAATCTTGATACTCTTGTTTTGACCATTTTTTTTTCTTTTGGAATAGAATGTTGGTTTATCTTTCTAGCGAAAGGTATATCGTAACCTTGAATACAGGACCAAACAAAGGTTCATTGGTTATGTGACACCAATTAATAAAAAAGTTCTTTAAGCTTCCTGCTTTAGTAGTTACCTGAATCCCTTCTATTACTGTCTTCTGCTCTGCTGTTGCTGGAATCGGCCGTGATGACTTCTTGGGTATGTCGATGGTCTGATGCTTCTTACTGCTCTCGGCTGCTGAGTGCTGAGTTCAAGATTGTGATTTGGGGCCCACCTGTTGGTAATTTGTATACCGAGCAGATGGGCTCCGCCAGTTTAACTTCCTGTTATTTTGACTCTTTTGTTTTTTGGAGTTCTAATTTGTAGTTTTTGTGAGAAAAACTCGGTTTTAGGGCAAGGCTTGCTTTTTGAATTGCCTTCGCTTCATCAATCTTTTGTGTAAAATTTTCACCAAATAAGTAAGTTCCAATTATATTGGAGTTTCGTTCGTTTTTTAGCTCAATCGCTTAAAAATCGTTTATCTAAAAACGTTAAATCTCGTTTTTTAGCCAAATCGCTTAAAGATGAACTAATTTATAGATTTAATTTGGGTGGTTCTAAGTTGCAAATGCCCTGCAATGGGTATTTTTCTATTAAGTTACTTCCTAATTCTGGTGACATGCCTTAAGCTAAGCAAATATTCCATCTAGATGCTAACTCTGGATGAAACTGTAATTGATCAGAAACTGGTTTAGTTGGATCATCACCTAGGCATTGTAAAACCTCTTCATTATTCTGAGGCGGAACATCTGTGGCGAAAGTTGCCAATGGAAGTAGATCTTCAGGGTCTGAATCTGCAAAAAAAAAACAATTTCATGAATCTAATTAGGAATTTGTTTTTTCTTGTGATATTTGTTAAATATTTTAGCTTTTTTAATCCACCATATAATAGAAAAGAAACACCAAAAACTAGGTTATTTTTACCATGTCTTACCTCAAGTGTAAGCTTAGGTTTCATAAAGGTACTCATAACTCATAACACAAACAATACCTTTTAAATATCAACTTGCATTCCTGACTGCACTGGTATACTTTCCAACGATCGCGTTGACGAAGTACCTGGGCGACTGTCCACACTCGAACCCCGTCTAAACAAATCATTATCGGCACCATAGAGAAATGAATATTAAATACTTTTAATTACTTTATTTTTAATTACTCTATTATTTTTAATTACTCTAATTACATACTTTTAATTACTCTATGATCGGCACTGAGACGACGAAAACGATGCACTGGTTAACTTGATTTTAATAAAGTTTCTAATCGTTTAATTTTTTTAAGCATATTATTAGATCTACTTGTAGATCGCTTTGCTATTAATACTCTTCCCATTTTTACACTTCAATAAAACACGACAACAAAAGAACACCGCATAAACTTTATCTGTCCTAAATACACTTGTAGCATCACCCGAGTTACGGGTACCAACCCGCCACCTTAAGCCGACCCTGCATACTTTATTTAGAAATAGCTTAGTTTATATTGTCATCATTTTGTCAACCTATAAATATAATGTAATAGACAAGAGCAAGAATAATTATTATAGTAATCGATGTAGTCATTATCTATCAATCAAATTAGTTGTAAGTTAGTTAGTCCCTGTTCTCAATAAATAAGTTTTTTTAAAAAAGCAAATGCTGGTTGTTGTCCTATAACTGGGATTAAGAGAGCAGTCGGTATTTTGTTCTTTCCAATATTGGATAAAAATCGCCATATTTGGGTGCGTTTCTACGGTTCGAAGACCGCTACAATCCCTGGAAGCTGAAAGAAGACCTGCAGAAACCTTCAAAGAACAAGTACCTGCAGCGATTCAATTGAAGCAACCACCCGTTAAGCACCGGATTGAGAACAGCTATAGTTTAGGTCCTAGGAATACAAAAATCGATTCTTTTAGGAAATTAGGCTAAGAGACAAATGGAAATGTTGGCAAGAACCTTACTGTAAGTGAACATTTTCCCTTACCATTATTTTTAAATCCTTTTTGTGATATTTTTGCATTTATTTTCGAGTATTTTGGTACATTTTAATATTTACCAAGGTGTATTTTATTTTATTTTAGTGCAATTTTAATTGAAGTTTTTACCATCTTTATATATTTCCCACCTTTTATATATTTCCTTTTTATAACCTTTATTTTTACAATTTTTACAGTTAATAATTGTAAATTTTACTAGATTTTTGAATTTTTTTTATGTCTGAGCATGAAATAAGAGAACTCAACGAGTTCATAAATTTTTTGCAAACCGTTTCTCTCGAAGAACTAAGACCTTTACCTTCAATTACTATCGAAAAAAAGAAAATGAGTCAAACAGATATTGGTATGTTAAGATATCAGGCTGAAAATATCCCTACTTTTGATGGCAATCCAAGACAACTCAATAGATTTATCACTGCTTGTGAGCATGTACTTCAAAACTTTCAAGATGCCACTAATTTAAATAATCCGATAAATTTAGCTTTAATTGATACAATTTTAATGAAACTGAGAGGTCGTGCAGCCGATCTCATTTGCTCTAACTCAGATTTAAATTCATGGTTATTAATTAAAGACGCACTTTAAATAGTTTTTCAGGTCAGCGTAGTATTGAATGATATAAGATTTAATTTTATTAAAAATACGTAGAAATGAAAATCCTGTTCAATTTGGTATGAGAGTGCAAGATGGTCGTTCACTCTTATTTTCAAAACTCAATACTTGCAGATGGAAGTGAACGTAGAATTAAGTTAGCACACTACGAACATTTTGCCCTTAAACCATTTTTAAATGGATTACCTTACCAAATACAACTTATTGTTATCCTAAGAAACCCTGACACTTTGGAAAAAAGCAATTTCTTTAGTCGTAGGAGAAGAGAACTTTCTTTATTTTTCTCAAGGCAAGAATTTTCAACAAAACTATTCAAGACCGCTTACTTTACCACCCTTACCACCTCGAAATTTCCCACATTCTTCCAGGCATCCACCCCAACAACGACCATATACGAATATTCCAACCTCTAATTTTCCATATAGAAATGCTCCTCAACCGACCCCATTATCTCAAAATATTTTCAGATCTAATGTACCACGTAGGTATTGGATCAATTCCCCAAAATTTGATTCGTTCAAATTTTCCTCAAGGCCCTGTTCATCTAGGCAATACATCTAGGCAATAAATAAGCTCTACTTTTAGACAACCCTTTCTACCCCCAAGTAGACCAAATAATTTTAATCCCCGAGCAAGCTCTATTATTCGAAGAACTCAACCTGAGCCTATGGATACAAGTTCTGGCAACACTCTATTACCCATAATTATTTGGAATCCGCTTACCCCAAATATTCAGAAAATAATTACTACAATCCTGATAATTATTCCAATGACCCCTATATTAATTTATATCACAATTATTCCGATTATGACAGTGAAATTTTGTCGCCACATGCACAAATAACTGGTGCATTCCCAGAAATTCAATACGATGAACCTCATGATAGTTCATCACACCATCAAAGTCATCTACCTCATAGTTCTGATGAACCCTACAATAAATCTGAACAGCAAAATTTTCACTAAACCACAAACAACGAACCCGTAACATAATATACCTTAACAATATCAGATCAAATTTACCGTACGTTTACATCCCAGAAATACAAGCATATTTTTTTAATTGACTGGCTGCTCGAGAAGTTTGATGAGTCCGCAACTAGCATACAAATGTTTCAGAAATCACATTTCAAATGAGATATTTAATATACAGACGGCACACGCCAATTCCTTTCACGATGAAGTTGCTAACATCCCTATTTTTAAAATATTTAACACCCGTGGCTCACACAAATTTTATCTATTTAGCTTCTCTCAAAAATATGATGGATTGATTGGTACTGATCTTTTAAAACAACTAAACGCTAAAATTGACCTAAAAAATAGTAAACTTTCTACACAAAACTCTGACATTCCAATAATTTTCGAAAACTCAAAAGAAATAACCAATAATAATTCCAACAATTTTTTCCAAAACTTTTCTATATCATTTCACCAAGATCGCAAGAAGTTATTAAACTACCTGTGACTATTGAATCTGGTTTAGGAATTTTTGATTACATAAATTTCGAAAATGGAGTAGAAATTCCAAAAGCATTAGTAAACATTTCTGACTTTTACGCTTATACTATGGTCACTAATTCTAACGAGAACCCCGTCGAAATCAACATAAATAAATCATTTAACTTTGAACCAATAAATTCTTTAGACGTAAATTTTTTTCAAAAAATGGAAAGTGAACAAAATCTTACTATCGAACATGACAATTTATTAAAAGAAAATCTGAAGAAAATAAAGAAAATAAAGAAGAAAAAGAAAATCTCGAAAATTATGCCTTAAGTTTAGGGACATTTTTTATTGTGACAAAATCCCATTAACTTTTACAAAAAAATTCAACACAAAATAAACTTAACAGATGAAAGCCCCGTTTTCACTAAAACTTACCGCTACCCCGAGATTCACAAAAAAGAAGTCAAGGAACTTTCTAAAATGCTAGATCAAGGAATTATTCGAAATTCAGTTTCTCTCTGGTCCAGTCCGATATGGATCGTTCCAAAAAAGCTTGATTCTTCTGGTAAACGCAAATGGAGAGTCGTTATAGATTTCAGGCGGTTAAACGAGCGCACTGTAGGAGATAAATACCCCCTTCCCAATATTGCCGATATTCTGGACAAACATGGTCGAAGTTTTATATAGGCAATGAAAAGAATAGGTCCTATTATATTCCCTTAAGAAAAGCCGATTTTATATATTTCTGGAGAACTTAAGTTATTATTTACTTTAGTGTATTGCTTTCTTCTCCATAATGTTCTTGTCTCGACGATAAGATTTAAGATTGCCTGAAAAAATGTATCAGTATATCCTTTCATGCTGTTTTAAATACGTTGGCTAGATTATTAACCGATATATATTATTAATCGATATATCATTGATTGATCGATTTCTATAAGCTTTGTAAGTGGTATGTAACTCATGATCGTAATGTTTTTTTAGGTTTTTCTGCTATTTTTAATAATTCCAAGTCATTAATTTTTCTTTTGGATATTTATCTTGTTTATTTGTGAAAAGAGAATTTTGAGTGTTATGTTGCGATATATGGACCATAATTGCATAGTGATCTTTGACACAAGTATGTAATATGTAAGAATTTATTTGTTTTGTTGTACTGGTATTGATAAAAAAATGGATGTAAGTCCTTTCCAGTTGTGCTTTTATATTAAAATCTTCAGAAGATGTTAATTGAAAACACTCAGTAAAAATAAACACATCACAATAATTAAATTTTGCTTGTTGAAATAAAAGTAAAATTTATCAAAATTTTCTTGGTGAATCCGGACTAGTTATTACTTAAAGACCATAAAATTAATAAATTCATTTAAGATTTCCTTAAATAGGTAAAACAAAGAGAAGCAGAAAGTAGCTCTCATAGCAAATTGAAAAATAAATTTAGATTAGTCAGACCTCGATTTAGTTCTTGTAGATAATAAAATAAATATTTTTTGGTGATATTTATAATTAGATTTTTTTTTAAATTTGCTAATAAGTTTTTGAGTTTCCCATTTATGGTAAATATAAATCAGAATCTTAATTAATAAGTGTAAATATTTATCAATTTGCCATGGACATGGGTTCAGTATATTTATTTTTATTCTATCTAATATTAGGAATTTCGCACAACCCGGCGAAATTCAAGTTATTTACGGCACTGGCAATAAAGCGGACCCTTGTAGGAACCCAAATAAACAAATTGAAGTCAGTGAAATTCTAGATGTGCTCGAATAAAGAAGCGAGCGTTCGTGTTGTGTCGCAGACTATTTCTATACGTTTTGTAATTTATATCTTTACTCTTGAATACAGTTAAATATTGATAAAAGTAGTTTTAATACTATACTCTATTTCAGAAGTGTGTAGAGCAATAAAACCTCATTAGGTATGCAAGAGTGGTACCTGGTGATCCACCAATATTTTATGCCACTACCTTAGTTGGGTATTAGTTTCAATGTAAAATTCTTTCTTTTCGTTGATTGCAGGTAGTGCCACCCGGTTTTGGGTCAATTTATGAGTTTTGCCCATTGTTACCCACTGATAAACATTGAAAACGGTTCGCCAAAGGCGTGCAACTGGGACTTGTTTTTTACCTTATAATTAATGTACTTAAATGCTATTTTATTTTAGAAAGTTACTTTTGTTTAAATGGAATAATATATTTTTTTCACAAATTTATTGAACATAATAAAAGAGTATAATTAGATTTCATAAATTGTATTGTTATTAATACAAATTAATTATGAATTCATTAAATGATTTTATTATTTTGACATTAATTTGAAAAATGGTTTGATGATCTTATTAGAGAAAATACATTATTTGATTTAGTAATTTTTATGGATTGGAAATATTTCTTTCTTATCGCTTATTTTTGATTTATCCTTTTTCAAAAAATGTTCACTCAATTGTTTTCACATTTCGTTTTCTCTATTAAGTTTTGCGAAATATCCAGAAACATTACATTAGAACACGTTGCCAAGCCTACTGTTTTATTTGATTCGATATTTTTAGATTAGAAGAAGTGAAATTACTTGTATTGCTTGTAGATGCAATTATGATATAACAATAAGTTAAATTTTTATTGGCTTCAATATCTGAAATTAAAGCTTCACTGGTCTGACTGTTATGCAATTGTGAAAAGTTTTGGACATCTCACTCTTATTACAGAAAATAAATTCTCTAGAAGATCTTGATTAAGTTATCTAATTAAAACATATTAAGAATGAAAGAAGTTTATCAAATATTCAAGTAAAACAATGACTAAATTAAGGATTTAAATAAATCCTTAAATGCCGTGAATATTTTTTTTACTATTTTTCAATACTTTAATTGAGCTAAAATATATTTAATATTTTGATGTACAAATAGAAGAACTTTTTTACTAGAGGCAACCGGATCAAGTCTAATTTTATTTGGGTATACTTTAAGCAAAACACTGAGCTACTTTACCTTTATTTAGGCTAGACTGCAACTAGTAAATAAAACACCAAATAATTACATTTGTGAGAATATTTATTTTACAACAGTAGTTACCCAACCAGTGTTAAAATAAGAAAACTGGAGTGTATTAGAACGAAAACAAATAATCTTAAATTTAAGTCATGCGCTCATCCATTCATACTTTTCTTAACTAAAATAACAACAGTAACATTATTAACATACAACAAAACAAATTATCAAAAATACGAGCAAAATTTGATACATTTTTTTACATGAATTTGGTATCAAGATATATTTCTTCGAGCGAATGTGACTGTCGCGACGGGGGAAGGGGGCTGTAGGAAATCGTTACGTACATGTCCGCGCCGCATCTAATACACCCCGATTTCGGGAATTTGGCGGTCTGATTGTGTTAAAGAGGGACGAACATACGTAAAAGATTTCTTTGTCTAAAACACAGTGGCGGCACAATTTTATTTGGGGTTTAACTTGTTTGGAATGTGTTTTCCAAACAAGTATAATTCATTGTTGATAAAATTACGTCTAAGGTACTGATCTAGTACTCAATTACATAGTTTTAAATTTGTTTCTATAAACCTATATTTTTTTAAGATATTATTAGGATTTTCGAAAATCTTTCTTCATAAACTAATTAAACGAACGGCACTGCTCTGTAAGGTATCTTGAAGAAAAATTGAAACAAAATAGCTTGTAATTGGTTAAATTGAATTCAATATTTATAACAACATATTTGGTGAAAATTTTATAATAAATGACCTCTCTTTTATAATAAATGAACCTCTCTATATAGTGAGAAAAAAATTAATTATATATACATTTTTAAACCGTATTTAAATGCTACTTAAACGGTATTTGATTTAGAATCTAAGATTTTTAGTAACTTACATTATTGTTTTTGTTTATTTTTATTATGAAGTCCTTTATAAACAAAACTTAATTGTGTATATTATGCAAGCGAAGCAGCATTCACCTACGGTACTAAAGAAAATAAATTAATGTTTATGACGCGACGGTGGCGGTGTCGCTATCCCATTGTCGGGTACATTTTTGTTCATAATGTTGCGCATCTTCTCCAATATTCAATACAGAGTTCGTTCTCCGTTGAGTGCAGATCACCTGCACTAACGTCGAAGTGTTCTCTGAACCAGTTTCGCTGTACCAGTGTACCGAGTGTACCAGTGCGACCGACCCAGCGTCTTTCTGCCCGACCATCGAGTCAACCATGGCTCACAAACTCGACGAAAACTCTTCCTTCCTGTTGGAGGTTGACGAGGACTTCTCGGAGTTCTGTAACACGGACGAGGATGAGGAAACACCTCAAGATGAGGCCGAATTAAAAGCGGACCTTCAAGCCATCCTTCAATCCACCTCTTCAAGCCAAGAAGAGCTAACTTATTACTACCTTGTCCTAATGCGTAGTGCCAAGAGTAGGCCCGAGAAGGAAATAAACGATCTCCACCGAGTCTTTCCACCGGACGACCAGGGCACTTAAGGACCGGATAAAGGCTCTTGAGTCCGCCCTAAGTCTGCTAATACTGCGGTACAAGCCAGTACCGCAGTTGAAGCCCCCCCTCCCCCTGCCGCCCTGGAAACGCCTGCTGAGTCCATCGAGATGACCTAACTTCCAGCACAGGAGCCTAGCTTCTACCCTGTGACTCCAGCAGGCCCAAAACCGAGCCCGCTCCGCCACCAATGAAGACTAAGATCGTCATCCGAGATCGTCATCCGAGAGAAGCAGAGATACGAGGAGGTATCTGCTGCCCTCAAAGCCATAAGGGTAAACCAAGGCCCCGTCATCAACACACGTGACGGCATAAAAAATCACCATGCAAGTGCCATTCCACTCCTTTTCCTTGCCAGTAAGTTTACCTCTAAAGGTACCCGAGAATGGGACGGTCGAAGTGATCCCGAGAATGTTGCCAAAATGGTGTGCCGACAGTCACTGTCTGCCTACTTTGCATCATCGGCTCTGAAAACGCGCTTTAAGCTGATATCTGTTAATGTTTTCGACAGGTCTACTTCGAAAGAATATTTAATTTTTTTGTGGACATTTTGGGTGATAACGATTCATTTATTTTCTTTAGTAGCGTAGTTAAAAGCTGCTTCTGTTTCAATTTTTCTTTTAGATACTTTAGCCTTTACAGAGCAGTGCCGTTCGCTTAATTACTTTTAAAAAAAGGATTTTCGAAAATCGTAATAATATCAATTAAGTATAATTTTTTTAGGTAGCTTATCTCTGATCTAATTTAATTTTAAAAAAATAAAAAATATAGGTTTACAAAAGCAAATTTAAAACTACATATGTAATAGAGTATTAGATCAGTACCTCAGACGTAGTTCTATAAATACTGAATTATACTTATTGATCGTGCATGGATTGTTTATAGTAATTAAGATTTAAGTTCTTATTTTTTGTAAATTTGGTCTTAATTATTTTAGCTCACCTGAAGTATTCAAAAATAGTAAAAAAAATATTCACTGCATTTAAGGATTTATTTAAATCTTTAATTCAGTCATTATTTACTTGAATATTTGATAAACACCTTTCATTGTTAATATGTTTAACTAGGCACCTTAATCAAAATCTATTAGAGAATTTATTTTCTGTAATAAGAATGAGATATCAAAAACTTTTCACAATTGGATAACAGTCAGACCAGTGAAGCTTTAATTTCAGATATTGAAGCCAATAAAAAATTAACTTATTATTATTCCGTAATTGCATCTATAAGCAATATAAGTAGTTTCACTTCTTCCAATCGAAAAATATTGAATAATTCAAATTAAACCGTAAGTTTGGCAACGTGTTCTAAGGTAATGTTTTTGGATATTTCGCAAAAATCTTAATAGAGAAAACGTGAAATGTGAAAACAATTATGAATATTTTTTGAAAAAGGATAAATCAGAACTAAGCGATTAGAAAGAAATATTTTAAATCCATAAAAATTACTAAATCAAATAATGTATTTTCTCTAATAAGATCATTAAACCATTTTTTAAATTTATGTCAAAACAATAAAATCATTTAATGAATTCATAATTAATTTCTAATATTTATAATATAATTTATAAAATATATTTAGATAAAATAAAAATAAATATACTAAACCTATGTCCATGGCAAATTGATAAATATTTTTCTTATTATTTTAAGATTCTGATTTATAATAACCGAAAATTGGAAACTCAAATCCTTATTAGCAAATCTCAAAAAAAAATATAATTATAAGCCTTACCAAAAATTATTCATTTTAATATCTACAAGGACTAAGCCGAGGTCTTACAAAAATTGTTTTCCAATTTTCTATGAGAGCCACTTTCTGTTTTTCTTTCTTAAATCAATTTATTAATTTTATGGTCTTTAAGTAAGAACTAGTGAGGATTCAGCAAGAAAATTCTTATAAATTATTAGTTTTATTTCAACAAGCAAAATTGAATTATTGTGATGTGTTTATTTTTACTGATTGTTTTCAATTAACATCTTCTGGATGCTTTAATATTAAAGGTTATAGCACATACTATAATGGACAGGGTTTTAATAGTAATGATGCGCTGATAATGTTTTTTGATGACAAATTGCAAAATAATATAAAAATCTTTACAGGAGATATAAATATTGACTTGAATGACGTAAATAGCAGTACAGTAGATGAATATCTCTGTCTCATGTCAAATTATGGTTATTTGCCCTATATTAAACTAACAACTAGATATGACTGAAATCCTGCTTATATACATTTCTTTTATCAACACCAGCACAACAACAAAATAAATAAATTCTTACATATTACATACTTGTGTCATAGATCACTATCCAATTATGGTCAATATATCGCAACATAACACTTAAAATTCTTTTTTAACAAATAAACAAGATGAATATACCAAAAGAAAAATTAATGACATATAACCGATGGAGACAAGGGCCAATAAACAATACATTTATTATTACGGATGAACAAGACCAGCCTTTTAATGATCCTCTGGCGGTGGTGGCAACATTTCCAACAAATACTTTGTGAAAATAGGTAATAACTTATTCGTATCATTTATTTTATTGGGTATTACGTCACTTATAGCAAAAATCAATTTAGAAATTACTATCTCACACGCTCAAAAAATTTTAAAGATGAAGAAAATAGACTTATTTACTAGTATTTAAAAGAAATATGAACTCAAATCTGTAATGATACTGTTCGATATACCTAATTTAATTTAAGTTCAATAAGTTTCAAATACAATAATTTATTTAAGGCATGATAGATTTTTTTTATATACCTAGGAGCTGAGGTTTAATCTATTAATCTCTGAGCTTCTTCTTTTTAATATCCTACATAACTTTGTTATGAATATTACAATTAAAAAACGATAAAAACAACGAGACCAACTTTTTTAAAAAATACCTAATTTGAACCAACGTTTCGGTAGTTATATCTACTATCGTTATCAAGGTAATTAAAGTAAAATTAAATTAAAAATATAAACAAAATATATTTATCTTGCAAATCTTCAGCTATATAATACCATCAACACTCCTTCCTAATTCGAAAATACTTTATATACTTTTTTTATATGATTTCACGGTTTATTAATAGTTTGACAAACTATTTTGAAAGATAACAAAAATTCAAAGGTTGCTATGATCTTAATGTAAATTAATGATAGAAAAATATATGAATATCAAATATTTTCAATCATTTATTAATTTTGAGAATACCCTGTTCTGCCTCTCTTTTTAGCAAAGAAATCCATGTATTATTAAAATCAACCGAACAAGTAGCTAAGCATTTATATTCATTTAACATTATAAATGCACTTTCCTTTAGTTTACGTAATTTTGAAATTGGTTCCTTGCTAAAATTGAGGAAGCATTCCAGTTTATTCATAGAATGGCATATACCTGACATCCCGAGGCCCTACATTCCGATAGTTACCTCTTAAGCAGTTTGTGCAAAGTTTCCTGTTATCGATTTAACTTTTTCTTTCGTTTACGTGTAGACGAAGGAAATTTTCACAATCATTTATAAAATTGTGACCTTAGCAAAAGTAGCATGAAAACTTTGTCGTAACTGAGATATATAATTATTAGGAGGCGCTCTCCGTGAAATAGAATTTGTTTGATAGGAATAAGCTTGTTTTTCGGGTAATTTTGGTTTTACGTTTTGGTTAAATGACTCCAAAACAAAACGTTTTTTTTTCTAAAAAGACGTCACTTGCACTAACTCGAGTGGGTCTAAACCTATAATAGTTTCAAATTCACGCCTAGTTTGATAGTCTAATTTAACTATAATTACCGTGGTTAAAATTGCATCCCAACTTTCGACTGGGATTTTTAAGACTTTAAGCGCTTCTAAATTGTTAGTAATATCGCCAAGGAGTTTTTGTAATGACTCGGGTGAGGATTTAATTATTTCTAGAGAGTTTAGTATTGCCTGTACGTAAGCTTGGATTGAATTAGCCGCGTGTTTTTATATCGTTTTTGCAATACTGACCAAGTCGTTTGGTAACTTTCGCTAGATATTGGTAAAGCCTCAACTGCTCAAATTCCTTCCTCTTTTAATTTAAGAATTTCTGACAATCATCCAATAATTCAATAATTGATTGTTATGTATTAAACTTTGAAAAGCATAAAAAAATAGCAACCATTTGGTATGTTTACAGATGTTTACTGAAACGCGTTATTTCAGAAAGATCGGTTTGGAACACATTTGATACTTCGCTCCCACTTTCATCCAAGTAATAAATTATATCAATATTAGTCTTTTCAAATTCTTCCCGAATATTGTGCAATTCAGAAATGCTATTTTTTATCTCCCTGAATCTGTGTGTACTAACCACGAAATGCTTTGAAAAGTCTTCTATATCTGCCAACTTTAATTTGTTCTTTCTTTAGAACTATTTTTTTTAAATCGGATAACGATGTCATTTTAATAAAAAGATAAACAATATATAATAAGAAAACTAATGTAAAAAATATTAAAATAATATAATAGAAAAACAATTGATTCGATAAAATATTTATAAATCAAGATTTAGTTATAAAATAAATGATTAGCATAGTAAGGTTAAGCCATAGGATTTGATAAAAAGTATTACCCCACTTACCCGATCGTAAATAAGCCTCGGCGATAATAGGTGCTAACAACTGCAGGAACGATGACGCTCGACGCTTCGACGGCTCAAAGGACCATTTTGTTCGAAACAGCTTCTTTTCAGAAAGAAAACTCGCCAAGATTTAATTTAAGTATTAACTTTTATTTTTAAAAACACAACTATACTAAAAGATAAATGGAAAAGTCTAAGGTATATGTTATGACGGTTATCTACATGACTTGTGACGATGAGCGCTACTACGTGAGTGATAAAATATACAAACAATCCTATATCAGCACACACAAAAGTTGGTTACATTAAAAAAGGCTGATGCTGATACAATTCTGTTACCGACAAAGAATGTTCGGTTCTTTTCCGTTCCGCGAAATTAACACGTTTTTTTAATTCGGCTAAACAACAAATTTGCACCGGTGAGGCGGTTAAAGATCGTACACACTTTAAAGTGCTCGTATAAACTTGGTATATGATTCTGATTATCACTTACGACTAAACAAATTTTGTATGGTTCCAACATTACAGTTTCGTCCGTTTCGTCGTTAAAGTTAGTTAAACATTATAGGAACTATGAGGGCTTATAATCATGGATGTACTGGGGCTTAATCTATTAAAATCAAATCCAGTTTTTATATTAACTATATAACTTTATATTAACTATGGTTATTTGATGACATTTTTTTCTTAATTTATTATTTTCTCCACTGCTTTCATTCCTTGCATGGACCATCTGAAATTGCATTTAAGGTATTAGTTAATTCCAGCAAATATTCTTGCACTTTTTGTGTGCGGATATAAAGTCCACCATAATTTCCTTCTGTTTACTTATAATGGAGTTACTTTTTTGCACATTTTTTCCATGTTTAAGTCCAATAAAAATATGTAAAAACAAAAAAAAAACTAAACCAAATAAACAAATTTAAAAAAGTCAGTTTACACTTGACAACTGTTGGAGATACTTACCAACCGAAACGTCGTGTTACATTAAATAAATAAGACAATGCAAGTTCGACAAGATGTTTTCACTGTACCATTGTCTACCACCTTCAAAAACACATAAACAAATTTAAATGAAAACAGCTGGCAGTCCAATCAGTGCATACAATTATCCATACTACTAAAAACAAAGCTCTCTCACGACCTAAAATGTTTGACAACTCTAAATGATTTGTAGGAATATTTGGCAACACGGCTAGGCTATCCCTTGAAATTTGCTCTTTCCACTTCTGTCGATAATACGGACTGTACCATGTGACGCAAGGGATGCTGTATTAATAGTTCTATTGTATTGCCGCCAAGAATTGAGCCCCAGGATGGCCAGACTAAAAAAAGGAGGTGGTGATCCGCTACCCCCTAGTTCTGTATCCCATCTTACAGGCAAACGTACCACTTGCGTCTAAGTTTTGGTTCCAAGACATCTTTCTAGGGCCCAATTTTAACGGAGTTACCTATACTTTTCATTTTAGATCTTCGAATTGTGACGGGTGCTCTCTAGCAAACTCCTTTGCAATCAAAGGTATGTGATATTTTTATTGGTACAGCTTGACATTATCTAGCATCAAATTAATAAACAAAAGAGCTTTGGAAATGTATAAAAAATGAAATAGCTTCCTGCAGACCAAATCCCAAAAAAGAGTTACAATACCTGCTACCGAATCAAAAGCAGTTTTTACTTTGATGAAAACTGTCACTTTCCATTTAATTGCGATATAAAGAGGCCCTCTATATGTGGCAGTTTATGATCAGTATGACTAATATTTTTATTACACATGTTATTTGTACTGACTGAACTGCATGGGGGAAATATATTGTATATAGAGGGAAATTAATTGTTATTTGTATTTGGAAGCATCAGAGATCAGAAAAGGGAAGTATAATTAATAGATTAACGAACTTACCTGTGAAGTTCGATCTAAATTATTCTCTGCGTCCACTTCAAAGACATTTTACTATGTAGTCCGGATCTGGTACTTAATACGCACAAGATTTTAAAGACGTAAAAAGGAGCCATCTTGCACCGAATGGTGCAGCCATTTCACGGTCACTCATTTAGTTTAAAGTATCATTTTGTTTTATTTAAAAATAATTGGGGCTTATCGGGTTGGTAGGGTTTGCTGTCTTTGAAGTGGATGCAGAGAATAATTTAGATCGAACTTCACAGGTAAGTTCGTTTGATCTATTAATTATTCTCTGCATCCACTTCAAAGATATGTTACTATGTAGATGTTTCAAGGTTTTTATTTTTAAGTAGAACAAATTGTATGTTGTAATCCATTAACCATATTACTTTAATTATATATATATTTTTTAATAATGCTATCTTAAACCTTCGAAACTGTAACATTTCATACATAAAATTATAACTTAGAGATAGATAAAATGTTACTCATGAATAAATATCGTAATATATAACCCATGCACAGACAAGAAAGGACTTTATATTATTTAAAAAAGTCTAACAAAAATTATTCATATCGTGGGTAAGCAGCTTATATTAACAAAACAAAGGTAAGAACACAAAGTGATGAACACAATCAGTTTGATGAGACCGTGACTTTGTGTTCTTACCTTTTTTTTTGTTTTCGTTTGGCCTCTTAGAGAAAAATGGATGATACGTTTCTATAGCTTATATTAAGTTTTTAGTACAGGATTGTGGTTTCAAAATTAATCTTAATACAGTTCTAATATCTTTCGATTTAAATGAGGTGCTATTACAAACTCGTTAATATCTCGGATATATGTATATCTCTATAGCAGAAACTATTTCATTGGTACTTCCTTTAGCAAGTAGACATTTCGCGTCTACTTTAATCCGTGGGGACCAGTAGAAATTTTTAAAATTTTTGTTAGTATCACAAAAAAAATCTCCACAAAAATCCAAGAGGTGCCCTAAACCCAACTTTTTATTTTTTTAGTACTTCGAAAAAATAAACATCTCTAGTAAATACAGAGAGAAAAGGGAAGGTCTTATTATATATTAAAATCATAAATACATTTCATTGAAATATTACATACTTATTTCTGGGTATCATGCTTCAGAGAACCATGATGTTACAATACGCTCCGCTCTTTAATTTTGGTTTAGTAAAAAATATTCTCAAAATTTGCATATATCAAAATTATGTCAGTGTTCTAAAATGTATCGGTAATAAAATCGTAAACCAGATCAACATTGGAAATATAAAAAAAAATTTGCTTTGGTTCGATTTAAAAAAGTACTATACTACCAAATAGTTAAATCTATTCGGTTGCAATTAAGTTATAAATATAAATTCTGTCTATTATTAATTTTAATAATATAAAGTGTACCGTTTAACTCTCAGCCATTATTTACAATTTAATTGTTAATTATGCCTAAAAAACGAATTGACAACTTTGGTATTGTTTGGAAGGTAAACAGCTTAATTCCTTTATGTAAAGCCACCTTAACATGTTTGTTGCAAAATTCTGACTCACGTTGGTTGCTATCGGGCTTAAGCCATAAAAATCGAAGAAAAAAAGAAGAAGACGCCCACTTTCACTTGTCATTTTAATGTCACTTTCCGGCCCACAAGCATAAACGCCACCGGCAAGGGGAGTTCCCAAAATCCAAACAAATGTTGGAAGGTATGTTTAAGTTTCCACATCTTTCTTACTTTTCTATATGAAAATAAAATGTAAGTATCACAATTACACACATATAAAAGTTTTTTTTTTTAAATTCAGTTTCATAATTACCAATTTTTAGTGAATAAACCTAAAATTTATGAATATACATACATTTTAAGGTTATGCCATAATGTTTTGATTGTTATATTTCATTTTGTTTTTCTGATTTTAGTGCAATACACCAACAAAAACAAAGGTTATGTGTTTTGCACCAGATTGAAAGCATCATAGCGAAAAACGGACCTGTAATTTCTTTAAATTTTCAAAAGAGCCCCTGGAAATAGTGAAATGAATATCTCTGCTATGGAATACTAAGGTATTTTGGTAATTCTGCAGTTTAGCGGCTTTTGTCAAAACTAACGAAAAATGGTCGGGTTTTTTCCAAAGTGGGTAGATTTCGATCCTCGCACCAGGCGATCCCATGTGTCCAACGTTCGTCACTCGATACGTTCCGGACACAGTCGGTAAATTTGCCCCGCGTCAAAGGATGCTTCCAACGTTTGAAGCAACATTCGTGACCCTCCCACACGATTTGTTGTGTCGACCGGTAAAATCTCGCCTTTCTGTGGCGTGGCGCGGTGGCATTTAATTTTTAATTTTATTTAGTTTGTTTGAGTTTGTTTTGGTGTGTTATTTGAGGGAGTTTGTTGTGGTGTTTTCTGAGGAGTTAGTACCTATAGTAAAAGGGTAAGTATTTTAAATAATAACTGTAAACGTATAATTATATTATTGTGTTTCCTAAAATTTGTGATGGTCTTTAAAAACTATAGAAAAAGGAAATAATTTTTTTTTGATTCTGGTAAACATAAATATTGATACTTACTTTGAGTATCATTGTTATTAGAGATAAAATTAAGATGGTGGATAGGTGATTGTATTAAAAATAAAGCAAATTCCATTTATTCCAAATATCCGGTTAAATATTTAATGTATTGGTACGAAATAAAATGTATTTAATTGAAATAAATAATTATTAAGTACAAATACATATTCAAAATATCAAAAAAAGTCAAGTAAATTTTTTACTTGAAGTGTCAATTTTTTCAAATTTTTAACTTTATTTTTTCTCTTTTAGGAAGAACATGGATTGGACCAATGAACTCATTATGGAGTTTATACAAGGGTATGAAAAACATCCCATATTATGGAATTACAAGCATCCAGGACACAAGAACAGAAACGCATTACATGATGCATGGACTCAAACGCATTACAAGATTGCAAATGAAATGTCGACTGAGGTATCAGTGGAAGAATTTAAAAAAAAGAATGTCTACATACAGAACTTTAAGAAAAAAGGTCGTTGATTCTACCACAACGGGCTCAGGCACCAATGATATATATAAACCCTCATGGTTTGTCTACCACGCCATCGACGGGTTTATTAGATCCGCAAGAAATCCGCAAAAAAATCAGCATCTTTAAGCTCGGAGGTATTTATTATAAAAGTTAATTGACATGAAAAATTATCTATAATATAATAATAATATTATAAACATATATAATAATAATATTATATAAGTATATAATAATAATATTATAAACTGATCGAAAAAAGTTAAGGATATTGTGTTATCGCTTTTTAATATCATTTTTCTATAAAAAAAATGATATTGTTATTAAAGAGTGATAACAAAATATCCTTAACTTTTTTCAGTTTATTTATTTTCAGTTTATCAGTTTATTACAGTATAGTATCAAAAAAAGAAATAAAAACTAATTAATGTTGTTTTGCCACACAACGCGAGAAGGTTTTCTAGGTTTATTCGGTAAGGGAATAACGAAGTCATTGAACTGTCTTTACGCCAGGTCCCATCCATTATTTACCCATTTACCTCAATATCAAATGAACCATTTGGGGTATAGCTAGCTAGTCCTAGATGTTTTACTTTTTCTTAGAAAGTTATGCAGTTGTGTGCATGTCATACAGACTAAAGCTGCTTTTTTGGGCTGCAATAACATAGGAGCCCTAAGAACTCGAAAAACGGAAGCTATAATTCCAAAAACGTTCTCAACAACCCTACGTGCCCTACAAAGTCGGTAATTATAAATTCTTTCCATGCTATTTTTTAAGTGAGTTCCAGAATATGGTTTTAATAATGATCTGCTCATTGGAAATGCATCGTCTCCGATGAATACATACGGGACTGTTTCTCACGACCTATTAATGGCTCCATAGATGGTAGTGATAGTTCATTTTTAATCATTTTCTTATATAATGCTGTACTTACAAAAACTCCAGCATCATTCATTCGGCCCTGGGCACCAATATCAACAAATGTAAAGTTATAATCATAGTCAACTAAAGCCATTAGCACTAGACTAAAGGATTTTTTATAATTAAAATATTCCGATCCACTATTAAATGGAGCCTGCAACACTATATGTTTTCCATCTATTGTGCCCAAGCAGTGTGTAAAATTCCAGTAGTATTGAAACCCGTTCGCAATTTTTATCCATTCTTGTTGTGTTTTTGGAATCTGAAAAGAAATAATTTTTAATAATAAAATATACCTAAATTATAAATAAATATTATTTTTAAAATATATCTACAAATAACAAAAATACAGAGTGTTCCAAAAAGTTATTGCCAAACTTTAACAGCAGCTAGTTACTTTAAAAAGAAGAAAAAAAGTTTTTTAAGCAGAAATGGTTCGTTTCGGAAATACAGGATAATGAAGGTAAATAATTATATAATACAATTATTGGCCTAAAAAAACGATACGCCACAGCTTTTTTCCAAAATAAAAATTATTTTTTACTTTTAGTTAGTTTCTGATAAGAATGAGCTTTTGACTCTTTTTTCCTCGACGAACGATTTTGAATTAAAAAATTTAATACATTTATCTGCATTTACTTAAATTCTAAAAGTGCACGGAAAATGTAGGAAAATTATTTTATTTTTCTACTACAAAACCGTTCGTCAGGCAGAAATAGGTCAAGATGTCATTTTTATTGGAAACTAACTAGAGAGTACAAAAATATTTTTTACTTTAGAAAAAAGCAGTGGCGTAAATCGTTTTTTTAGTCTAATTAAAATATGGAACTTTTCATTTTTAATACCATGTGTGTTCGAAATGAACCATTTCTGGACCTACGTTCATAAAAACATTTTTTCTTCTTTTTGCAAGATCTATCTTCGTAAAATTCCATGTTAAATAAGCCTTAAAGTTGTAGTCCATTTACATTCGTTTAGCTATAGAGTGTTTAAGTCGAAAACAAATGAAAATGGAACTTAAGCCATTTTTAATTTAGTATTATAATTTTTCTAGGATCAAGTGAGCGAAGATTTTGTCAATACTGATCAATCCCAAAATGAGTCCCAGGTCGATGAGTCCCAGCTTCCTACCCCAGATGCTCAAAAGGATATCCCTTCATCCTCCAAAAGCCCAAATCCCCAATTTCAAAAACCGCAAGTGGCAAAAAGAAAGCGAGTTATAAACACTGGTGACCAGGAAGACGTAGCAAGGCAGCTGCGCGCAGCAGGAACAGCACTAGAGAATTTAGCTTCAATGGCTCCGCAACCTTCTGCATCGGATGCTCCCGCTTTATTTGGCCAACTCCTCGCAGAGAAGCTAAGAAGACTGTCGCTTCGGACAAGATTAGTGCTTCAAAACAAAATTGATAATTTGGTGTTTGAAGCCGAGTTGAATGAGATTGTAAACCCCATCAACTCATATACTATTTCCAATACACCAAGTTCTTCTTCTAGTCCAGCATTCACCCAACCTCCATCTCCAAATCTACCCTACTCCGATCATCGGTTTTCCTTACCCTCCACCTCTAGCTCAACCAATGTATCAAATAATAATCCTTTATCCTCCCCTTTCCAAAACTCTAGTTGTCAACCCCCTAATAATACAACTACCCAAAATAATAATGAGTCCTCGATACGACTATATTATTCAAGTTTTGACGGCTAAACATATTATTACCAAGTGATACGTATCGTTATGTTCAAATTGTAGGGGCATAAAGTAGACTACTATTTTCATAGGCTTGTAATAAATAAAGATGGACTTTTACTTTAATGTTTTTTAGTTTTAAAATTAGACCTACTTTGTGCTCCTAAAATTTTAATATAACAATGCGGAACGACTTACATTTATTTCAATAAATAACAGCTGAACATAATATACAACTTACTTTTATTTGATCCTTTAAAGCTTCATTGATGGCCTTACACACTTCTGGCACAATAACGCTGATGGTCTGATTTGATACCTTAAACAAATAGCCAATACTGGTAAAACTGTCGCCAGTCGCTAAAAATCGAAGCGTTATTGCTAATAGATCTTGTATGGAAATGGCCTTTCGCATATTGGTATCTTGTTTTGAGATATGTGGCCCAATTTGATTTAAAATGATTTCAAAGTCCTCGGCAGACATGCGGTAAAAATTCATAAATTTCCCAGAAGGTTCCTTTTGTAGATCAGCTAGCAAGGTTAAGCCGTTGGATCTAAAATTTAATATACCTAATAGTTAAAAAAATGTATGTATCACGGGAATGAGGCGACAATCTTAGAGTCGGAATATTATGAGAAAATGCCAGTAACCTGATATGCGCCAAAATCCATTTCGTGCCATATAAATCGACACTTGGATGCGCGAATGTTGACGCCTGTTGATGTCTCTGGCATTTTCTCATAATATTCCGACTCTACAAAACAAAACCAAAATTCCTAGTCGCCCGTTATTCGTTAGTAGACACTGGAATTATTAACACAAAAAATTTGAGGTCATAATGAAATTTCATAATTTGTAATTCAAAATAAAATTTAAGAAATATTCAAATAGCTAGGTAACAATTTAAATTAATCGTGCATAAAGTTTTAAATGCATTTCTGCCTTAAAACTGGTATAATTTTTATTGCGCTTTTATAGCTCGATATAGCGCATATCGGATCATACAAACTTTGAAAAGCCTACTTAACCTTATAATTTTCAAAAATCCTATTAAAATAAGTATACTTACTGTCCTCTACTTTTATCTATTGATAACATCCACCAACGCCTTTGACGTTTTAATTTATTTTTTTTCTTTCGTAAATTTTGAGCACAAGTCAATACAATAATGCCTGCAGCAATACCGGCGGCTAAAGTTTTAGCTTCCATTTTATTTCACCTAGGTTTAAACTTATTTTTAAACCTAGGTGGCTAATTTAAATTTAAAAACAAATAATATAAATTTGATGCGCCAGAGCAAACGTTGGAACCAATATGTGTCCAATGTTTCAACTGAAAAGTTCGTAGCATCGTGTGGGAGGTACACTGGCAAAACGCCGTGTGTCGACCGTTGTATCAAACGTTGGGTCGAACGTTGGACCTAACGTTTGCCACATCGTCTGGGAGCGGCTTATTAGTTTTGTCAACAAATAGGTGACAAATGAGTTGAGGTTAGGTGTGGTGTTTCCAGTTTTGTTGCGTTTTGTCACTACTACAGCTGAAGCCTTGTCTCCAGTCTGGCTTTCTCTAAAGTGGAGAATTCACTCTATATTTTTTTAGTCATTCCTTATCATAACATATAAAAAATGATAAATGAAACTAGTGTATAATCATAACATTATACACTAGTTTCATTACATATCACTTAAAATGTCAATTACATGTAGTAAACACAAATTTGTTTGAATTGAAAATTTATTTTTAGAAGTACATCATTTTAAAAATTTCTTTTTTTAAGTTCTACCAAAATTCACATATTCGCGGCGAATTATATCGTATCATTCCGCCACTTTTAATTTTTTTTGGGTAAAATTAGGCCATTTAAAAAAATTGTAAAAATACGCAAAATTTGAGCGGTGCTTGAGCAATTTAAGAACTAACCCAACCCAACCCAACTCGACTCAACTCAACTCAACTCAACTCAATCCAACCCAACCCAACCCAACCCAACCCAACCCAAATAACCCAACCCATCCCATCCCATCCCATTCCATCAACATCCAATTCGGTGTTGATGAACTCTTGGGTGTTAATGAACTTGGTTGGGTTGGGTTGCGTTGAGCTGGGTTGGGTTGGTATATCTATGGTCTGTGCGCAGCGCCTTATATTCCCCTCGCGGTGATAGAGAAACGGAACAAACCAAAACACTGCACACATTCTCCCAGAGTCGACAACCCATTTGACAGATAGTGACTGTCATTTAATTTATGCAAAAAAAAACAGCAAAAAATGTTATTCTAATGACGTTATTCTATTCATGTCCCATAGTGCGTGATAACACCCTTTTCGTGATAAAATTTAGCTTTCCGCCACTCTTAGTGAAAAATATACATCCAAATCCACCCATTTTGCAAAAAACCCGACCATTTTTCGTTAGTTTTAAAAAAAGCCGCTAAACTGCAGAATAAATCTTTATTTTTTTTATATCTAAGTGAGGTATTCTATAAATTTTGTTCCTTGTAGGCAAATGAATAAAAAACCTTCAGTCCATGCACTGGTATGTAATTGTTGACAAAAATACAATGAATGGCCTCACTATTTTTCCACATGCAAAGAGGTTAACCAAGGAGAAATTAAAGAAATTGTCAAAAACCTAGGTAAGTCTATACTTCCAACTTATCTTTATTTATTTCAAAGCTTGATTTTTTTCAAGGTAAATACAGAATTGCTTAGTACAAACATATCTATACCCAGTACAAGTTCGTCCACTTCTTTGAAGCATGGTACTTCAAACAGAGAAACTGTCAACACTTTGGTAGAAGGTGAGCCGGTGTCAAATTCCAGTAAGGGACATGATTTCAATTTTGCACCAACAGCAGAGCCGAAATTCATTTTGCTGCAAAAAGTTGGAGGATGTGAAAGAAAAAAATGCAGAAGTTAAAATTAAGTTTTTCATATGAGCATATAAAAAATAGTCATAACAAAGTTCAGTTGTATACAGGTTTGACATGTAATAAATATGTTTGTAACCTTATTAAGTTAATTAGTTTTATACATTATTTAAATTAGTAATTGTATAGTTCACATAGAATAGGCAGAAATTATATGTACATATATAAAAAATTTTATTAAGATAAGGACAAGATGTAGTAAAGCATAACACATAATATAGACACTCACGTAATATCTTTATTAAAAATTATGATTGTATGTTATGTAGCATTAGAGCCTAAAAACATTAAGGAGAATAAAGGTCGTTATTGGCAAATGACAATATTATTTTCTCTATTTCCTACATTTTTGGTGAAGGGAATAGGCTCTGCCCTAAGAAGCCAGGTTAAACCAAGAGCAAAAAAGTTTAGATCTCATGAGTGTAAGTAAAGTAAACCTTTCTATTAAAAAGGCCATCCAAGATAAAAAAAAATATACTAAAAATATTAATGTTAATTCTTTAGCGACATCTAGGGTGGATATGCTGAATCAGACTCATCAATTAATTCACTGTCGTACTGGTGAAAGTTATGGCGTATTCACCAAAGTATGCAGATAATCGCTGAATTCAAAGTAATTTCATTTGCGTTTTTATATTATGCTTCAAATTCAAAACTTATTTTTTTACCTTAAAGGCCATTCAAAACTTTTTTAATAAGTAAATATTCCACGATTTATACGTGCCACAAGATAAAGGGAAAAGAGGGTCCCATTTATTAGGGTATTGGGATAAGACAACCGGGTTTATATGTCGATTTTTTTTATTTTGAAAAGCAATTGTAATAAAATATGAAAAGAATTAACAGAAAAAGAGTTAGTAATAAAAGAAACTATTAGCAAATTGAATCGAAGCTATAGAAGCCGAGATATTAGTAAAAATGTGAGAAAAACAAAAGAAAACTGGTTTTTCCCACGGTACATTTTTTTTTTTAATAATTATTGACAAATTTTAAAGTTAGCCCTAAACTGGCAATTTTCTCTAAAAAAAAACAAGAAAAAAATTTTTTTTTTTGACAAAAATCTAAAGGGGTGTATAACCACGAAAAATTTCAAAAAAATGGTTTTTATTTTTTTATAAATAAACTATAACTCTGACAACTTTTTGTATTAAATAAAAGTTCTTCGGTATATTAAGAGGTATTCGCCTGTCAAAACGAATCGGTTTTAGCTATTATAGAATCGGAGAAAATTGGAAAAAACTATTAAACATAAATATCGAATTATCAAGAGCCCTATGGAAAAATTTAAATTTTTTATTTTTCACTCCTGTACTACTTCAAAATACCTTTAAAAAAGATTATTACCGATTTGACTCTAAAACGAACGGAAACCCTATTTCTTTGCCTTTTTCGATTTTCGAACAAAATCCGGGGTCAAAATGACAATTTTTTCAAAATATGCTCCGAATTCAAAATTTCTTTTTTCTGGTTAAAGACCATTCAAAAACTAGTAAAAAAGATTTATGACAAATTTTTCCACGATTCATACGAGTGTCACAATCTAAAGAGAAAGATCAGGTCCCATAAGAAGCAATGTATTAGGATAGGAAAAAGTGGTTTGTTTCTTGTTTTTTTTTTTTAATTTTTATTTTAAAAGGCAATTATAATAAAATTAAAAAAAATTTAAAGGAAAAAAAAGAATTAAAAAATTTATCAACTTATTGAATTGAAGCTATAAAAGCCGTGATATCAGTAATATAGTAAAATAATACAAAAAATACACCTTTTTTTTGACATCGCATCAATGTCTCTTTTTTCTAAATTGATAAACTATTAATATGAATTTATTACCAATTTAGCAACCCCCACTAAAAGAACCCTAACTAAAATAAAACTATTATTACTATTTTTTTTTCCAGATATTTATACCTTGTCCTAACCTTTATGCTGCTATTACTATTATCGTTGATTGAATATTATAGGTATTGATTATTAGATTGAATTATATATTATTATTAGATTGAATATTTGATCCCATATTATCAATCAACGCTATTATTATAAATATTATCTTTCTTGTAAATGTCCTTAAACCTTAAAACACCCTTTATAATGCGATTACTATAATTATAAATAATATTTTCCTTATGAAAGTACTAAAACCTTAAAAAATGCTGAAGATTATTATTTTTTTTTTTTTTTTTTTTTTTTTTTTTTTTGGGTCGGTGGAGAAATTTTTTATGAACACTGGTTACGCGGCGCCGCCCCCAGTAGTGTGGGACTCAGTGTCGAGTCTGTCTCGTCCTATACCCACTAAAACTCCACCGCTGGGTGGTGCCTTGTGGCTCCCTACACTGCGGTCTGCTAAGAAGCAGTCCTATTGTGTCCCATATGCTTAGTCTCACAGGTTCAATTCTGTAGCTTCAAGGAAGTCCAGGATTGTGCCCAGTGGTAGATTTCTTATACCCTCTGGTGCGGGTTTCTCTTCCCCCAGGAATGTTGCCCTGGTTTGATTAAATGCTTCACAGAAGCACAGTATGTGAAGAGTTGTTTCGTCCTCCTCATTGCATCCCCTACATAGCGAGGTAACTGATTTCCCTAGCGTATGCAGGTGTTTCCTGCTGGGTGCATGGCCTGTAAGTAGCCCTGCGACCTTTCGCAGTTGTTGTCTGGAGAGGCCCAGTATGTTCTCACCCTTCTTGAAGGGTGGGCTGCCTATAAGTTGTTTGGATTGTTCCATCTTTGGCAGCTGCTCCCAGTAGAATTTGTTCTGGTTTGTTAGCCAGTTGCCGATTTCCCTCTTCCAGGTCTTATCGCTGACATAACATGTTGGTTCAGGGCCTACCAGGCTGTTGCTGGCTCCCTGGGTTGCAAGTTGGATAGCCCTTCTTGCAGCCTTATTGTTGCCCATATTCTCTGCTAGGATTATCTCTGGCCTATTTTGCGCTTCGGCGAGGTTCCTGAGATCCTCCCAGCAGCTTTGCACAGTCCTTGACTTAGTCTCGAACTGTTGTAGTGCAAGTGTCGCAGCCTGGTCTCCTGTGAAAATTGCGAAGGTTTTGCCTCTTGGCAGCCCTTCTCTCATCAGTTGGACACAGGTTTGAATTCCTATTATGCTTGCCTGTAAATTTGTTGTTTCGAGGCCCAGGTTTAGCATAAGTTGTCTGCCCTGTTGTTCGTCCTCCACCATGCCCACAGCTACCCCGATTTTGGATCGTTTGGTTGCCGTGTGTCATACTGAGTAACCTCTTTGCCTGAGCCTGTTCGCTTCTGCGTCCAGTGGTCCCCTTTTTTCTTTGATGATAAAAGGTTTGTCTAGGTATGTGACCTTGGTTCTGTCTGTTCTTAGGGCCAGGCGCCCAAGGTCCTGTATCTTGTCATATAGGGCATTGTGCCCATCTTTCGATAGGATTGTTGCGCCATTTGACAGCAGTCTTTTCGCCCCCGTTATAGCTTCAGCCCGTACCACTAAGTGTAGCGGGCTTAGTCCTATCAGGTTCTCTAGGGCAGCAGTCGGCGTTGTTGACATCGCTCCTGTTATGCCCAGACATGCTATTCGTTGTGTTTTGTTGAGTATCTGTATTACAGTCCTCTTTTCTGCCGCATGCCACCATATAGGTGCTGCGTATGTAATGATGGGTCTAACCATTGTCGTGTACATCCAATGTACCATTTTTGGTGACAGTCCCCATGATTTACCGAACATTCTCTTGCAGTACATAAGAGTTTTCGTGGCTTTATTTGTAGCTTGGATTACATGTTTCTTGAAGCTGAGTTTTTTATCCAGGGTTATACCTAGATATTTGACCTCGTCTTCAAGTCGCAGATTTTCTCCATAAAATTTTATGTTTCTAATGGGCTCTAGTTTCCTTCTTTTGGTAAAGGAAACCAGAGTAGTTTTTGTGGGGTTTACCCTTAGTTGTTCTTCCTCACACCAGTGCTCGACAGTAGTCAGGGCTCTTTGCATTTTTTCGAATACATAAGCCTGACTACCCCCTCGTGTAAGGATGACTATATCGTCAGCATATCCTATAGCAAGGATAAGCTATAGCATATAGAATATCCTATAGCAAGGATATAGCAAGGATAAGCTGCCTCTCCAGTCGTATCAGCAAGCTGTCCGATACAAGGTTCCACAGCAGCGGTGACAGTACGCCCCCTTGCGGTGTTCCCCTGCACACTTTGGCCTTAACCGTTGTGCTGTTGAGATTTGCTGCTACTTTCCTATGATTTAGCATTTGGGTTATCCAGCCGCCAATCATGGGATGTATTCCTCGTGCTGCTATCGCACGGTTGATTGAGTCATATGATGTATTGTCGAATGCTCCCTCAATATCTAAGAAAGCTCCTAGGGCGATCTCTTTGTTGTTCAGAGATTGTTCGACCCTCTGGGTTATCTCGTGAATCGCTGATTCACATCGAAGATTAATATTACTTTTATTATAAATAATATTCTCCTTATTAATGCACTTAAACTTTAAAACACCCTGTAGATTAATATTACTATTATTATAAATATTATTTTCCTTATAAATGCCTTAAAACCTTAAAACCCCCTTAGTATGTGGCGTGCAAATTATTAGAATTTTACGTACATAAACAAATATTTATTGCCAAACACGTTAAAATTTAAATACAGTAAAAAAATGTAAAGGTGATGGCGTTACATTCTGCCGCCGAGTCGTGAACGTGAAAAGTGAAAATGTCATCGTCTTCTTTTGATCGAGCTGCTCCCCTCCGTTGTCGTGGCGGCGGTATTGCCACTGTGAGTAGGAAAAGGAAAGTAACAACATAAACGGAACATACTCCCCCCCTTGAAAGCCTTCAGGCTTTAAAATTTAAATGTCTTGGATAGGTAGTGGCACAGAACACAAATATAGGGTAGTGGAGCCAATTTAGTCACTGGGCACCTGTAGGTTCCGGCTACCGTCTTCACTGATGCTGCTCGGCTTATTCCGTCAGCCCCAGGATACAATTCTGTCACCCTTCCGGTGCGCCATTTCAGTGGCGGTAGTGCATCTTCCTTGATGATAACGAGGATGCCAGGTTTTAAGAGTTGTGGATGGTGCTGCTTCCATTTGCATCGAGTCTGAAGTTCTGTCACATATTCTTTAGTCCAACAAGACCAAAAATGTTGGAGCATTTTCTGCTGATGCTGGTATCTTGACAGTTTGTTCTCTGCGGTTCCCAACAGGTTAACTTGCGGAACAGATGTAAGCGGCTCTCCAATAAGGAAGTGCGCAGGTGTAAGGGAGTTCGGGTCATTAGGATTGTCAGAAAGGCTACACAAAGGACGGGAATTTAGACAAGCTTCTATTTGACAAAGAATTGTCATAAATTCCTCAAATGTTAAAGATGAAGCCCCGATTACCCGTTTCATATGGTATTTTACCTATTTAACAGCTGATTCCTAGAGTCCCCCGAAGTGAGGTGCACGAGGTGGAATGAAACTCCATTGTATACCCTGTATGGCGCGCGCCAAGGGATGCAAGACTGGGGGAAGCCCAGTCACTAGCGGCCAACCCTGGGGAACAAGGCGCACCCCATTGTATACAGCCTTACCCCTGCATGCAGGGCTCTGCAGGGGTGGACCACCCTTTCCCTAGCTACTCGTGGGAACATCTATGATGGACCAAGATACCCAAAATACCAAAGAAGGGGGCCAAGAGCAACCTTTGCCAGCAATGGCGGGACCTAAAGGAACCGCTGTTGAGAAGTCAACGGCGGAGCCCCAAGGAACCGCCGCTGAGAAAGCCAAAGAGGGACCTGCCGGGAGGAAACGACCGTCGGGGGCTCAAAGACGAAAAGCCAAACTGTTGGCGGCTAAGGGAAGGGAGGGGACGGGGCCCAAAGAGGCGCTGACACCCACCCAGACCAAGGCCAATACGAGCGAGACGCAAAAACGACATCGCTCGGAGGGAGAAACTCCGCCGGAGTCAAAAAGACCCAGGAAGAAGCCCAGGGGCCCAGACGGAAACCAGGGCTGTCCTATCGGGATGCTGCGGCGGGGGTTCTAAGAATGGCCATAACAGCTAAAAAATACCCCGAGGCATTCGTCTCGGAGGAGCAGGCAAACACCCTAAAGGGCTGGCTGCTCAACAAAACGCTCGCTCTGCAGAGCGGATCGCAAATTGCGCCCAAGTTTGCAGGCGTAAGACACGGTGGGGGAATCCTTCACATCACCTGTGTCGACGAGTCAACTAAAAATTGGCTCGTCGAACTGGTGCAGAAGGAAACTCCCTGGGAAGGGGCTGAACTCCAGATAACGGAGGACGGCAAACTTCCCAGACCGGTGAAGGCAATAACCTGGGTGCCGGGACCTACTGAGGAACCGAAAGCACTCCTACACAAGCTGGATGTTCAAAACAACATCAACACCAGCTTGTGTCAAGTGCTCGATATGAGGAAGGACCAGGACGACAAGGGTTGCCTGGTAACGCTCCTCATGGATGAGAAATCCTGGGCCAAAGTAAGGGAAGCGAATCAATCGCTATACCTCAACTTTGGCAGCATAAAGATCAGACTCTCGGCCAGCAGCCAAGAGAAAGAGAAGAGGGACCAGGCAACCCCTATGGAAACAGAGGGATTGCCGGGAACCTCTTCTTCCTAAAATCGCTCTCCGCAATGGGTGCGAGGCTGATACAAATAAACCTCCACCACTGCAAAGCAGCCAAAACCAAGTTTGTCGGATCACAGGTACATAAGATTCGATCTAGAATCTATGGATACAAATCCGGAGACCTACAGGAACGCCAGGAAAACGGACTGGGACCTCTTCAATGAGATACTAGGACGCGAACTGGAGAACTGTCCAACGGAGGCAAAAGACAATGTAGAGCTCGAAGTGCTGACAGAGTCAGTCACTGAGGCTATTAAAGTTGCTTTTGAAAATTCATGTCCACTAAGCAAACCACGTCAAGCAGGGAACACCTCATGGTGGAACCAAGAATTGGGCGAGCTAAGGAAGACGGTAAGAAAGCTTTTTAACAGAGCCAAAAGAACTGGCGAGTGGAATCTATACAGACAACACTTAACCAGGTACAATGATGCTATAAAAAGAGCAAAGAAAGAAGGGTGGAGGAAGCTATGCCGGGACCTAACAGAGACACCAGCATATGCTAGACTCCACAAGGCAATATCCAAAGGGCCACGACAAACCCTAGACTCTTGTCTAAAACCCGATGGAGAATATACGACAACCGAGAAAGAAACGCTTGGCTTAATGCTGAACACGCACTTTCCGGGATCGAAAATTCTCCATCAACCAGAACATACCCAGAACAGGACCCAACTCCTATCATTCCGAACAGGGGCAAAAGGGAACACTGGGAACTAGCAAAAAAGGTAGTAAACTACGAGAAGGTTAAATGGGCGATAAATTCCTTCAAACCATTTAAATCTCCCGGAATGGATGGCATAATGCCAGTCATGTTACAGCGGCGTAGCGAACTGCTGCTGCCTGCACTATGTAAAATTAATGCGGGCAAGTACATACCACGGCGCATATACCAGAGAGTTGGAGGAAAGCAAAGGTAGTATTTCTACCAAAGACGGGACGCGACTCCTATGCGAAACCTAAATCCTTCCGACCAATCTGCCTTACATCATTCCTCCTAAAAACAGAGGAAAAGCTCATAGAAAGGCATATCAGGGACAATGTATTACGGGTCAACCCTCTACATCGACACCAGTATGCCTACCAAACAGGTAAATCTTGCGAATCAGCGATTCACGAGATAACTCAGAGGGTCGAACAATCTCTGAACAACAAAGAGATCGCCCTAGGAGCTTTCTTAGACATTGAGGGAGCATTCGACAATACATCATATGACTCAATCAACCGTGCGATAGCAGCACAAGGAATACATCCCATGATTGGCGGTTGGATAACCCAAATGCTAAATCATAGGAAAGTAGCAGCAAATCTCAACAGCACAACGGTTAAGGCCAAAGTGTGCAGGGGAACACCGCAAGGGGGCGTACTGTGACCGCTGCTGTGGAACCTTGTATCGGACAGCTTGCTGACACGACTGGAGAGGCAGCTTATCCTCGCTATAGGATATGCTGACGATATATTCATCCTTACACGAGGAGGTAGTCAGGCTCATGTATTCGAAAAAATGCAAAGAGCCCTGACTACTGTCGAGCACTTGTGTGAGGAAGAACAACTAAGGGTAAATCCCACAAAAACTACTCTGGTTTCCTTTACCAAAAGAAGGAAACTAGAGCCCATTAGAAACATAAAATTTTATGGAGAAAATCTGCGACTTGAAGACGAGGTCAAATATCTAGGTATAACCCTGGATTAAAAACTCAGCTTCAAGAAGCATGTAATCTAGGCTACAAATACAGCCACGAAAACTCTTATGTACTGTAAGAGAATGTTCGGTAGATCATGGGGACTGTCACCAAAAATGGTACATTGGATGTACACGACAATGGTTAGACCCATCATTACATACGCAGCACCTATATGGTGGCATGCGGCAGAAAAGAGGACTGTAATACAGATATTCAACAAAATACAACGAATAGCATGTCTGGGCATAACAGGAGCGATGTCAACAACGCCGACTGCTGCCCTAGAGAACCTGATAGGACTAAGCCCGCTACACTTAGTGGTACGGGCTGAAGCTATATCGGAGGCGAAAAGACTGCTGTCAAATGGCGCAACAATCCTATCGAAAGATGGGCACAATGCCTTAGTTGACAAGATACAGGACCTTGGGCGTCTGGCCCTAATAACAGACAGAACCAAGGTCACATACCTAGACAAACCTTTTGTCATCAAACAGAAAAGGGGAGCACTGGACGCAGAAGCGGACAGGCTCAGGCAAAGAGGTTACTCAGTATGGCACACGGCAACCAAACCATCCAAGATCGGGGTAGCTGTGGGCATGGTGGAGGACGAACAACAGGGCAGACAACTCATGCTAAACCTGGGCCTGGAAACAACAAATTTACAGGCAAGCATAATAGGAATACAAACCTGTGTCCAACTGATGAGAGAAGGGCTGCCAAGAGGCAAAACCTTCGCAATTTTCACAGGAGACCAGGCTGCAACACTTGCACTACAACAGTTCGAGACTAAGTCAAGGACTGTGCAAAGCTGCTGGAAGGATCTCAGGAACCTCGCCGAAGCGCAAAATAGGCCAGAGATAATCCTAGCAGAGAATATGGGCAACAATAAGGCTGCAAGAAGGGCTATCCAACTTGCAACTCAGGGAGCCAGCAACAGCCTGGTAGGCCCTGAACCAACATGTTGTGTCAACGATAAGACCTGGAAGAGGGAAATCGGCAACTGGCTAACAAACCAGAACAAATTCTACTGGGAACAGCTGCCAAAGATGGAACAATCCAAACAACTTATAGGCAGCCCACCCTTCAAGAAGGGTGAGAACATACTGGGCCTCTCCAGACAACAACTGCGAAGGGTCGCGGGGCTATTTACAGGCCATGCGCCCAGCAGGAAACACCTGCATACGCTAGGGAAATCAGTTACCTCGCTATGTAGGGGATGCAATGAGGAGGACGAAACAACTCTTCACATACTGTGCTTCTGTGAAGCATTTAATCAAACCAGGGCAACATTCCTGGGGGAAGAGAAACCCTCACCAGAGGGTATAAGAAATCTACCACTGGGCACAATCCTGGACTTCCTTGAAGCTACAGAATTGAACCTGTGGGACTAAACATATGGGACACAATAGGACTGCTTCTTAGCAGACCGCAGTGTAGGGAGCCACAAGGTACCACCCAGCGGTGGAGTTTTAGTGGGTACAGGACGAAACAGACTCGACACTGAGTCCCACACCACTGGGGGCGGCGCCGCGTAACAAAGGTTCATAAAAAATTTCTCCCCCAACCTCAAAAAAAAAAAAAAAAAAAAAAAAAAAAAAAAATAAACCTTGATTACTTAAGCTTAATAGAGTGCTGTTGCTTAAGAAAGTTAACTAATTCATTACGAGCACCAACAAATGTCGTACCTTGATCGGAATATATCTGTATGCATTTACCTCTTCTCAAGATAAATCTGTATAAAGCTGCTAAAAAGTTGTCACTAGTGAGGTCGCTTACCAACTCTAAATGTAAGGCCTTGGTAGCAAAGCAGACAAATAACACTACATATGCTTTAGTAGTTTTAAAATTCCGTCCCTTACGATCTCTAAGCACAAAGGGCCCGGCGTAATCAACTCCTACTACGGCAAAAGGTCGAGAAGGTGTTATTCTCGATTTAGGTAAATTACCCATTAGGTATTGTGTAGATTTTGCCGTGAAGCGAAAACATTTTATACAATCATGGTAAACTTTCTTTACCAAGTTGCGACCATTAATGGGTCAAAAAGATTCGCGTAAAGATGCAAGCTTCAGTTGTGGCCCAGCATGAAGTAGTTTAATATGCTCGCGATGAGCATATAATCGGATGTTTCTTCTGATAGTCATAATCTGAATTTTGGATACGTCCACCAACTCAAATAAAATTCAATTCGGGATCAAAAAGAGGATTAAGAGCTAAAAGTTTTGACTTGTTTGAGATCTTCTTGCCTCCATGTAAAGCAATGAACTCTTCAGGAAATGTTTCGGCTTGCACTAAGCTGACGAGTAAGTATAAAGAATTTGTAATTTCCTGAGAAGAAAGTTCCTTACTGATAACAAAATCATTAGACTTCAAGCGATTCTTAAACCGTAGGACATAGGCAAAGATGCGAAGAAGTCGAGATAATTTAGAACATTTGTCAATTACGACCAATAAGCCATTGGCTGACAGTTTATTGACGGATATATGAACAGATGTAGTACGCACTTCAGGGGTATCAATGTGATTAAGATCTATTGGCTCGTTTGGCCATTGATCTTGTCGCAACCAAGAAGGTCCATCAAATCAAAAATTGGAGCTTAGTAAATTTATTGGTGGTATACCTCTAGTTAACAAATCGGCTGGATTATCGAAAGTTCTGATGTATCTCTAATCAGCAGGAGTAGTTAAGGACTGAATTTGGGCCACCCGATTGGCAGCAAAGGTTTTTAATAAGTGAGGAGATGAATTGATCCAAGCCAAAACAATTTTAGAGTCACACCAGTAAAATCTAGAGTTGAGTATAGATGGAATTGAAGGCAGTATAGTTTTTGATAATTCTGCTAACAATAAAGCAGCGCAGAGCTCAGGCGTGGAATTGTTACTTGTTTCAGTGGCGAAACCCTAGTCTTGGCGCAAAGCAACTTCGAACAACAGTTACCAAGTGAGTCCTTAGAACGTAAATAAATGCAAGCCCCATAACCGGGCTCAGCAGCATCAGAGAAACCATGTAACTGTAGTTGAACAGGGTTACCACATAGAGTTAGTCTAGGAATTTTAAGTCTGTTTAATTCCACAAGTTGAGATTTATAAGTCGACCAAGTTGTGAATAAATCCATGGGTATAGTTCCAAATACCTGTTACTTAATAACAGTTCCAACCGAGATCGTTAAAACAACTTTGACACGATATAAAATTTAATTTAATACCTACTTTAAGGGGAAACGGAACGGTTATGAAAAATTAATAAAGTTTTGGATTTTGCGGTGTATAAGAATGATGCTGATGCTAAAATCGACCAATACGCCAAACGCCAACGGTTCCATCTTTCGTCTACTCGTCTACATAAATCCCCAATCCGGCCAATCCCCGTTTTGAGTTTCGTGTTTCGTCGCATTATCGTATCATAGGTCGAATAAAAAAGGAATGCCAAAAGGCAGTTTCCTTCGCTATTCTGTTCTCTCTCTTTTACTATTCCCACTGTTCCGTCTGTAATCTGTTATATTCTATTACTCCGGAACAGTTGATATCTTGGAACTAGTATTTTCTTAAATTTTAAATTAATACCTGTTACAGCCGTTACTCGTTTGGAACTGTTCCAAAAGAACTGTTCCTAATATTTTGTATCATCCCTAGCAACTTGTATTTTATTCAGGAAACTTTGACGCGGCCACCGAATATAAACTAGATCTTGTTCTTTATACTGTGACGCGGCCCAATTGAGTGGCCGCCAAGGTCAAGGTTTTAACCATTTCTAATTCCTATTTATGGGGACGGCTCAGGCAGTTTGTTTATTCCGAGCTGTTACCAAATGACAGGGAATTACTAAAACAAAGAATTAGAGATGCTTGTAAATAAATTTCCATTGCAGAAATTATAAAATGTTTAGGAAAGATATTAAAAAATGTTACAATAATGGAGGTAGCCACATTAAATACATTTAAAATAGGTAAATAAAATAAAATTTCTTGTTAAATTAGACGTACTATATTTAACAACTATTAGATAAATAAATTATGCCTAATTAAAAAATTAATTGGTACACAAAACGTAAAAATCAAAGTAGCCCTATGGTTATGAAATTCTATATTCGGGCATAATTTTGCATTATAAACAACTTTTTCTTATAAACTTTTTTTGTATCTTGCCTAGAAATACTACTTTACCTACTCATAAAATTTAAAAAATGCTCGTATTAATAAATGCTCAATTAAAAAAAAATAAAAATATGCTAAATTTAATTTTTTAATCAAGCAGGGCTGGATGCCAAACGGTAAAATTTCAACTACATTTTTTTTGTCATTTTTACGTATAAATTTGTTCATCCTGGGACACATTGTATTCTTCTATGGTGCTAACTTTTTCAAACTTTTTACTTCTATGGTGGTAGATGTTGTCCACTTGCATCGCCCGGTTCAATACCACCACATAGGACTTGTGGCGGCGTAAAGTGGTTCCATGGAACTCACGTTTCGCCGCCATGTCGATGTGTCCGGTTTCCAAAGGGGAAACGGAGTAGTAAAATTAATGCATGATGGCGCCCTCACGACCAAAACTTTCCGGAGGTAAACTAGCCTCCATTCGGATGTCCGGGCGGAGGCTGATCGGGGGGTCCATCAGGCGGATTTAAAAGCTAATAAAATAAAAATCAATTTCTGCAACATCAGAGGCCTAAACACCAATATTAATGCAGTACACCAACACCTGGAATCAAATAAGCCTCACATTCTGGCATTGGCAGAAACAAAGGTGAAACCTCCAACAACAAATGTTCACCTTATTTATCCTGGATACGATCTACACACCCAATTTCGACTAAACTTTGGATTGGCAGTATTTGTCAAGAGCGATTTGAGTTGCCAGCGGGAGGAAACGCTTGAACCTGCGGACTTCGACGTTATGTGGTTCAAAATAATAGTAGACAAAATAAAGCCAGTGGAGCCACGAAATTTATCTGCTGTATCTACAGACCACCAAGCGATACCCAATATAGGCGGCTCTTTTTGAACCTGGTTGATTGCATTAACCAACTGCAAATTGACTACCCAAGCGCAGAAATCATCGTCATGGGTATTTTAACGTTCACAATATCAACTGGCTGCGCTTTTGCAACAAGAACGACGATGAAGGACGAGAAGCTGAGCTATTTGCCACCATATGCGGGCTTACGCAGCTTGTGGAGGAACCTACCAGAATCCCCGATCGAGACGGCGAGTTCGCGAGTCTCCTAGATCTGGTCTTGGCTTCAGACCCTGACTCGTATACTGTATCAGTACAGGCCCCCTTAGGAATATCGGACCACAAATTGATAACAAACAGTCTCTTGCCAGTTGGATGTTAAAACGCAGGATCCTCCGATGCCGCGGAAGGTATGGCACTATAAATCAGCAGAGTGGAACCATCTTCGGGAATTTTATCGCTCATTCCCTTGGAAAGAAGTATGCTTTAGAACCAATAACATCTCAGAATGTGCAATCCAAATTACAGAGACGATCTTGGCAGGAATGGAAGCTTATATCCCTTTTTCTACTAAATGCAGATCAAACAACAAGCAATGGTTCAAACTGAATTGCAAAAAGGCAGTAAACACTAAAAACGCAGCATATCGCAAATGGCGTCAACATCCTTCCACCGAAAATTGGAGGAACTTTTTAACCTCCAGAAATAGCTGCAAGCGAATTATTGATGAATGCAAAGAGAGTCATAACAACAGGATCAAAAAAAAATTGCGAAACTGCCCAAATGGAACAAGATCTTTCTGGTCGGTATCGAAAGCCGTTAGTCAAGGATTTGCTAAGTCGGCCTTGCCACCCCTAGCAGCAGATGATGGTTCTATCGCGGTAACAGCAAGGGAAAAAGCCAACTTACTGGATAAACTCTTCGCGTCCAATTCTACTCTGCACTCGCAAGGCAAAACACCGCCATATTTGCCAAAAGTGAATTCATCGATGGGAGAAATTTCGTTTCCCCAACGAATTATAAATAAAATTCTTAAAAGCGTAGACACCAACAAAGCTTCTGGACGCGATGGAATTCCAGCCCTAGTACTAAAACGTTGTGCAGATGAATTGACTCCTCCCTTATGTAGACTGTTCACGGCATCGTATAAACAGGGCTCACAAGTCAAATAAAATATGTATTATGTTGGGCTTTAGTTGTTACTATTTCTTAAGTATTTTAATAATGACTTGAGACATCTAATTCGATTTCTTTGGCGCAAATTTGTTTGTTTCAATGTTCGAAAATTAATTTTTGGTTTTTTATTTTTTTTCCATAATTTAGCAAATAACTTCAGCTTTTGAAACGGTAGAATCATCAGTGTTTAGGTCCCCAGGATATCATTTTGATTTTACCTTAGAATATTGTATATAAAAATATAGTATTACCATAATTGAAAATGTGTCAATTTTTTAAATAATTATATATGAACTTATTATATCAACAAAAAATTAGTTTTTGTGTGGTGGTAATATGAATGTTATTAAATTAATATCTTTCTCTAAGCATACCTCTACATCTCTAAGTCTAAAAACAAAAATGAAAAGAAAAAAATAAAAAAAGTGTATTATGATATTCCAATTAACAAATGAAATGTATGTTATTATAAAGAATCCTTATAATGTCATACATTTTAATGATTCATTGCATTTAATTTAACAAATATAACACATTAAAATACTATATCACTTTTAAATGAGATATACCGGGTGGTGCGTCGCCGAGCGTAACATAGGAAATCCCCTGTAAATTTTAAAAGGAAAAAATGTAAGATAACTTTTTGAAGAGACCAATCTGGCAAACCCTCGTGCAAAGTTTCAAAAAATTGTAATAAGCGAATCTTGAATTATTCATTTAAATGTAATTGCAAAATTAGCAAATTTTTTGGTTTAGGTAAAACCAAACGGGCACCAGTAAAATGAATATTGTCAATGATCAGTAAATGAAATACATGGCATAAAACTCTTATTTTTACTTAGAAAAAGAATTGAACAATAATTTTTAAATGTGCTATATTGGTGTCTATTTTGCGTGTATTTTTACGTTTTCCTTAGCGAAGTCAGGGAATCTGTAGCATTTAAAATAAAACGGCTTGTATGAGAAATAGTAATTGTTGACCTAGACCACACGGTTACAGTAGAACTATTAATCTCAGATGCAGTTATTGTTGATGATGAATGATCAGGTCTGTAATTATACAAACTTTGGTGTATCAAGAATATTAAGCTATTTTAATTATCCATACTTGTCTATATTAGCTTCACTGTTTGTCATTGGCGACTTGCTAATAGGGGCGCAAGGGCGCGCGTCCCCCCAGTAATTTCATTAAAAATTACTTATTTTAAATTTAAGAGTCGTGTGCAGTAATTATTAATTATATTAGATATATTTTTTATCAACCCGCGTTTAAACGTATAACACAAGCGCCCGTACTATAGGAGATAATGCGATATTCAAATTAACAACCAAAGTGCTTCTGGCATCCTACGTATACCGCTTTCTGTCTCGCGCAAAGTACAGCTCATGTTTGCATGTTTTCATGTAAATCGGACCGCAGGCGGCAGCAAGACGTTTTTTGTTGTTTATTCGGCAAAATTTTGTTTTTAATCGGTTCCGTGATCGGTGGTTTGTGTGTGTATGAGTATTTCGAGAGTGAACAATACAATAATTATTTAAATTTAATAATGAATCGTGTAAGCTTTTTAATTAACTGTAATTTTTCAAATCTTTCACTGGAAGAAAAAGTAAACATTAAGACTTTAGGCAGACCTGTCGGATTTAAATATTACTCTCTAAGATCTGTCGATATTTGAATCAAGCATTGCCAAAATAAGAAATGACACCGATAATATTAAGGCTGATGTAAAATTAAACTTTGAAAGTGTCAAAAGAAGAAGAACTGACGATAACTTGAGAAGTATTATTGCAAAAGAGGTATGTGACACAGTTGTTACTCAAGCGAAGGACAGATTTTCCTATCGAGGTCATCTTCAAGCAGCTAACTTGTTCAATAAAGAAACTATCCAAAATATAACAAGACCTTTCCAGTGGATATTTTAGATAATGTAGTTACTTTTTATCCAATATTATGTAAAATTAAATTAAGAACTGAACTGGAACTCATTTACTCAAGACCAGATTTCTCACAAAATATTGGAGCTATGAACCCCAATGACAACTGCAGAGGCCGAGCGCAATTTTTCCACCCTTAAGCATATAAAAACCTTCCTGCGAAGTACTATACTTAATGAAAGGCTTAATGCTTTCGCCATAATGTCCATCAATAGAAATTTAGTGATGGAAATAAACAATTTTGATGAAAAAGTAATGGAAAGATTTATAAATATGAAAGACCGTCGAGCAGATTTTACTTTTAAGAAGAAGCTTAAGTACCTATTGAACATTCATTAATAAGTATAATTTTTCTTCACATTTTAAAGTTACTTGTTATTGTTTTTAAAACCGCAGAGAGGTGGCAAAAATATTTTCGTGCGAGGTTCCGTGATGTGTAAATGCGATTGTTTTGTAACAATGTTCTTTATTTTTGATTGCCAAATTAAGATATTTATGTGCAAACTTTTTGTGATTGTACCATCATGACTGCAAACCGTCATGTCTCAGATATTATAACATATACTTAGGTACGTCCAGTTATATTTTTTTATTTATTAGTAAGTATATATTTATTTGGATTTGCGCGCCCCTCCATAGTCAAATGTCACGAGCCGCCACTGCTGTTTGTACTATATACCGTGTTGGAAGCTAAATAAGTTTTTGCATTCTTCAGGAAAGCTACCCCCTGCAGCTTTGAGGGGTATATCACCTGGTAAATTAACTGAATTATCGGCTGCTGTATTTTTAACCAGTGCATCAGAAATCCTAGTAAAAAGTACTTTTACACACATACCTAATTTAAAAAGTATTTTTAGGTATAAATAAAGCTTATATGAGTAAAACTAATACTTTTTGTGACGAAGCTGTATGTTTTACAACACAGCCCAAGCAAAAGTTTTAAAAGGTTGTTTTTTAGCTTACCTAATGTAGTAAATAAAAGCATTCAAACCTTTATCAATAATTCTAAGGTAAAATATAGTAATACTCTATAAATATACTAAAAAAATATATAAAAAAAATTACCTTGGCGCTAGAGCTGATTTTTTAAAATAAAATCTGGCTACTGATAATATCATCTCCCTCATATAAGAAATAACTTCTAAGGATGTGATCTGAACTAACGAATATGTTCTTTTTAATCGTTTTGATTTCCATTAATGAAATCCATTGTTCCCTTTGGACATGGTCATTAGGCAATCTATAATAAGTATTTGACATCAAATTTAATTAGTTTAAAAAATTTATTTTATTAAATGTTCAAAATGCGCGCTGTTATTAGCAAGACAATAAAAAAGCCTATTTTCAAACTCCTTACGAACATTTCTCTGCATTCTTGAAATATTCTATTTTTTAAATTCTCAATACTCTCAGGTGGGGTTTTATAAACTTTGCTTATTAAGTAGCCCCAAAGAAAAAAGTCTACTGGGGTAAGGTCCGGAGACTGCGCAGGCCATTCGATTGAACCACGTCTGCCAATCCACTTTTCTCGAAAATTTTCATCAAGCCACTCTCGAACTACCAAAGTGTAGTGCGCGGGAGCTCCATCCTGCTGAAAATGTATATTATTTTCATTCAATAATATAGCACCATGTTGATCTACTTGATTTTCCATAGATTGGATGATGGAAGGGTATATTGCATTTTTTAAAAGGTTTAAATAAATTTCATTCCCATAAATTCCTGCCCAAACATAAATTTTTTGGGGATATTGGGTATGGCCTTCCCGAAAAACATGCGGATTTTCATTATCCCAGTATCTACAGTTATGTCTGTTTACCAGGCTATTTAAAAAAAAGGTCGATTCGTCACTGAAGCAAATGTTCTTCAATAAATGGGAATCGTCGTCAATTCGCTGGCACATCACTTCACAAAATTGAATTCTCCTATCAAAATCATCTTCTCCGAGTTCATGAAGAATATGAATTTTATAAGGAAAGAACTTTTTTTTTAAACTTTATGTACGGAACCAGTGGAAATATTTGTTAGTTTTGCGGCCTTTGGTATAGACAAAGTTGGATCCATAGCAAATTGTCCTAGTACTTCAACTTGGCATGCTTCATGGACAACTCTATTTTCATATTTTTTCTTATTGCAAATCGATCCCGTCTCTTCAAATTTTCGTATCAATTCTAATACGTATTCATGGCTCATGTTTTTATCTTGATACCTTTCATTAAATGCTTTCGCGGTTCTGCGAGCACACCGATCTTGAGCTCCATAAAGGAAAATTATTTCTATTCTTTCGGCTAGCGTATACACCATTTTATTAACTCACTGTTTTAACTAAAATTGAAAAATTGGACGCGTCAAACTGACAATTTTAACAATAATAAATCGCCTGCTTTTTAAACGCCTTAAAAATGTAAGGTATTGCAGTGTTTTTTTGTACCTATTAGGTAGGTTTCGCAAAAAATATAAGTGAAATAAATACACATACAAAGTTATAAGACTGCAAAGATTTTGTTACAGGTTTAATCTCCAACAGATATATTAATTGATTTATTAATTTTTTTTACCAAGATAAAGTAAATCGCAACCATAGTTTCATAAAATAATTTATTTAAAAATCATACATAAATATACATACTACACAGATATGATACCGTTAAGATGGTCCCTCCTAACATACCCGATCTGAAACGCAAGGAAAACCATTATTGGATGAGGAAAGTAAATAATGATATGGGATATTGTTTCATTGTTTTGTTGATTGAATAGAATTAAGAACTGTCATTGATTTTGCATTGATTTTACCTTGCAGGTCAATTTGGCCTATTTTAGATTTTAATGAATACTGAGCACATATTAACTAATTGTTTATTTTGTTCAAATCATAAGGATCAATAGTGATAAGAATGTTAATGTCAATCTGGTCTGTCAGTTTTTTTTTTTGTAAATTATTGTTGCTAAACCATGGCCTCAAGTTATAGATTGCTCCATAGTTGCAAATTACTTAAACCAATGTTGGTACCAGATAGTACCCAGTAGTTAAACCCAGCATGTCAACACCTAGGTACTTGACAGATAAATGCATTCCTTAAAATTTGGAGGGAACCGACAATCCTATTTTTAATAGATTCATTCTTTATCTGGTTCTAGAGTATGACAGATAGTTTCGCTTAATGCGGATGTGAAAAGGTAGACCCTATCTTGGCCTAATTTTTTTTTGTAGTTACTAGTATGTGCTAGGATAGCTTAATTGCTGATTTTCTAAGTAGGCCTAAGAGTTTATAGGGCTCCTTGTTTTTGTTGTGTTAAATAAACCCCAGAAAAGGCCACATTCCATCTTCGGTAAGTTAGCACATGTTACATGCCTAAGTCATTTTCCTATTTTTTTCATCTAATTAATTTCTTATTTGCATGCTTTTCGGTTTAACTCAAAAGAACATCAATGCATCCAACTTTTCAGAGAGCAATTTTATAAAATTTAACTTACTTACCCACACAAAAATGCCATAAAATTGACAGCCATGTCGAACCTCATGTGTGGTCCCCATTTTTAGGCCTTCCTGTACCTTTCTGCTTATCCTCTGCTTCTGCTTTTGCTGCATTTTTATTGTTACTGCTTCCACCTCACTTGCTACTCCACGTGTTACCACATCAAGTCGCTTGGATCATCACCTCCGGAACCTGCATTCCTCCCAATCGGCTACACCTAATACCGATTGCCTTCCACTACCTGCCAGACATTCTAGAAGCATCCTAATTGGTCGATCTGCTGCTGCCTCTTTTGACCCAAACGTATAGCTGCCAACAAAGCAGCCCCATTCAGTCAGGTGGGCCCTGCTACCAGTCGGAGAGACTCAGAATTTCAGGTAGCCCCTTTTCTTTTTTTGGCTTGGTTTCTTCAAGTATTGATTTATCGGCTCGTTGCAATTTATAGATTATTTTTTTTTTTTTGAATTAATATGTAGAAATAATCACAGATTTTAAATTCAATTTAGTAAAATTGTTTATATAACCACCATCACTGATTTGATTTGAAATTGGGATCTGAGTATATACGTATATGCGAGGTACAATTGAATAAGTATTAAGTGCTAAATTATACTTTATTTTCTTTCTCATAATTTTAACTTTCATAATTATAACTTAAGTATTAGAGCATTACTGTCTTTGTATTTATTTTTTTTGAATTGAGGTTATAGAATTATAGATTAAATTAGTTGTCAATTATGACATTGATTTATCTTTCAATACTAAAGCTGGGTTTAACGATATAAAGCTGCGTTTTCTTTGCGTGCCCTAATAAAGGCTAATAATCATAACCCTGGAACCCACATTTAGGCATTGTGCGAGAAACAGTGCAATAAATTTGGCGCCCAACGTGTCAGTTCATGCTTTACCAATTTTTTTTTTTTCTAATAACTTTTGATTATATTAAACATTAGCAGTTAATTTTGATTAGTTGTTTTAGAAGGTTGACTTTACCATTCTTATTTTTTTGACGTTTTCATCAGTTCAGTGTTTCTTCTCATTTTAAAAAAAAAGAGAATTATCAAATTTTATTTAGGTTGGTGACCAATTACCAAAAACCAAGGAAATATCTTCAGGTGTTGTAGGGAAGGATAAATGATTCAAGTGTTATAGGATTACAGGGTGGTGTGAAGGTGAAAAAAGAAAGGAAAAGGAAAAAGAAAGAAAAGGGAAGAAAAGGAAAAACATTTTTTTTTTAAATTCTTGAATAGAGGTATTGTCGAGAAGAAGTAGTACTTTATAAAGTATCATAGAGATATATATTTTCTTTTTCATTTTCTTTTATTATAGTTTGATTTGCTTTGGATAAATTGTTGGAACTTTGATTATGTAATTTTTTTAATGCGAACATCTATTTGTTGAAGTAATTATGAGTGATTAACATAATCGAAAAGTTTTTAAATATTTTGTTTTTTTTTTATATTTTTTTCTTTGATTTTTTTTTAAATCTGTTCATGCGCATTACTGTAGTAAGTGTGTATAATAAGCTTATTTACTGGTATTACCTTTGATTGATTTTTAAGACTTCTTTTGTTTTTTTTTTAAATTTATTTATTTATTTTTTTTGAAGTACCTGACTATTCTTACTTCTTATTAGTAGGTCTGAATGATAAATATAACTATAGTCTTAACACTCTTAACTGCTCTTATACGTAGTGTATTTGCTGTTGGACTTTGATTCCTTTCTTTTAAATTTTTTTTTCTTAGGAAAGGGTGGGGGTGTCCTTTGGATACTTAATCATATTTTCCTTTTAATTTTTTTTTTTAGCTTATTTATTTAATTAACGTTATTAAATTATATATAATATATCTATAAATATATATATTTTTTTGTCCCTCTATTTTGACATTTGAAATGGATGTTAATTATCTAGGTGGTGAGGAACTAAAATATGAGCTACACATTCGAGGTCTCCCATTAACCGGTTCTTTCGCTCAAAAACGGACCAGTCTTCGTGAGTCCTTGCGGTTAGAACGAGAAAAACACATTGATCCTCCTAGTTCCACTGCCTTCGACACAGATAGTGAGCTTTGCCTTTGTCGCAGTAAATTAATATCTATTGAACGGGATATTAAGACTCTCGGAAAGGATTATTGTGATGGAGAATCCAAACGGATTAATACCCTCTTGTTGCATTTGTACCAGCGTATCAATCGAGTCCATGCTGTGTCAGAAGTAGAGTCGGTTTTAAAAAATGAGATTGTAAGTTCATGCACTAAACTTTTTGGTGATCTTAATCTTGCTCTCAAGGTATCATGCCTTCTTGCTCTTATGCCAACAAACCACCAGCTATTACCGTAACAGGAGCCACTCCATCTCACGAATCCCATGAATCCTTAAATACAGGAGACAACTTAGTAGTTTCAAATGACTTAATTGTTTTGAGTGATGAGGAATCTACACCTGTTGAAGAACTTGAAGCGGAACGTGTTAATTCCAATGTTGCTGCCGCATCGACTTCACAATGCGAGGTTGCAGAGCAGTCGATCCATTTGAATAATTTCCAGTCTGGTACTTCTACGTCCTTTGCACATTCAGCTATTAATAGGGAGTTGCCTCAGATTGAATCTCATAGCGATGCAGTACCCTATGGGACTACTTCCAATCCGTCTTTGACACAACAGTCTAGACTTCCACTCCAGGATTTATTGGAGCTTGCTCAAAGCAGTTGTCCTTATTTTAATCCTCAGCAGAGAACGTCAAGTACATCTGAGTCAAGACCTTCCTATGGTCGTTTCATGCAGCGCGACGGATCCAGAGTCTTTCAGTCTTCCGGAAATGAACTTAATGCAAAGTCCTCAATATCTTCGAATCTTATATCACAACCTCCTGTAAGTCAAATTAACTGTTATCCAGTGAGTTCAGCAAATGAGTCTCAATCAATGAGTCGTCAATCACAGGTTCGTTTTGGACCCCCCGTGGTTCATGCATCTCCTCCAGCAAACTCCACTGCTCATGGAGACAACTTGTCCCAGTCCATACCAATCAACGACTTAGTTCGTCATTTGGAAGAAGTAAATTTTTCTCCGACGGACACATCGAATCGAACTTACGGGCGTGAGCCGAGACAACTATCGCATCCCTCATACCATACACATGATGTGTTTCGATGGAATATTAAGTTTAATGGACAGACTAGTGTTAACGACTTTCTAGAGAGAGTTGAGGAAATACGTTTATCTCGAGGTGTACTTAAGGAGCAGTTACTCCGGTCTGCACCAGAGTTGTTTACTGGCGATGCCCTTCTTTGGTATCGTACCAATAAATTTGCCAGTTGGGATGATTTAGTAACTAAATTGAAAGATTCCTTTCGGCCTTATGACTATGAATATGGTTTGTGGGATGAAATACGTAGACGCACCCAAGGATCACAAGAACGCGTCCTTACGTTTATTGTCGCAATGGAGAGTCTATTTCGAAAACTTTCAGAAAGTCCCTCCGAATCAGTCAAACTTAATCTTATTCGTCGAAATTTACTTCCTTATATTCAAAGTAGGCTTGCTACCCATGAAATCCATGATCTTCACGAGTTGACTAGGTTAAGTCGAGCAATTGAAGAGACCGAAGCCAGAGTGCAGAGATTTGTCCCACCCCCCACAAACATTAGACAGCTATTAGAACCTGAACTTGCCTACAGAAAACCCAGTCATCACGTAGCGTCAATTGAGTCTTATTCAGAGCCTAGTGATGTTAAGCCGATTATTCCTAATAATCATTCGGCTTATTCAACTTCTATAGATGCAGTTTCTTCTGTTGTAACCTGCTGGAATTGCGGTGACAGCGGACATCGTTTTCGTAAATGTTCTAAGCCCAAAACGTTCTTTTGTTTCCGATGCGGAAAGAGAGACGTTAGTGCAAAGACTTGTCCAACATGCTCAAAAAACGAGGCATCGGCAAGAGCATAGGCCGTCCCTCTTGCCTATCTTTTAAATCGCAATCGGCTATTAGTCTATCCAAACATGTTCGTACTTCTGCCGTCCTTGATTTCGTCTTGGCACATGCCAAAGGTGATGAGCGTCCTTATCTGCACATAGACATTTTTGGAAAATCACTATTAGGTTTACTTGATAGTGGAGCATCTCGAACTATTATTGGTTCTGCCGGATGGTCTGTTTTGTCTACTTATTGCAACCTTAAACAATCTGGGGCCACTGAGTGCACTGTAGCCAATGGACAACAATGTTCAATAAAAGGAATTGTGACCTTACCTATGAGGCTTCGCACTCGCGTAGTCCTTATGGATGTTTTGGTTGTTCCCTCCCTACCCCATTCCTTGATCTTAGGTATTGATTTTTGGACTCGTATGGGGATCATACCTGACCTTAACACTGGGGAATGGCATTTCAAAGATGTTGCTCCATACTACTGTCACGAAACTGCCGCAATTCAATCCGTTGATACTCTGACTCCAACACAAAAAGAAACTCTCGATCGACTTATCGAGGATGTCTTTTCCAACATGAGTTCAACATTGGGTTGTACTAATTTGGTCAAGCTAGAAATCAGGACAAATTCAGCACCTATCAAACAGCGCTATTATCCTCTTTCCCGTGCCCTTCAAAAGGATGTCAATACTGAATTGGAACAAATGATTGCCAATGGTATTGTAGAACCATCTATTTCACCCTGGTCATCTCCAATAGTAATGGTTAAGAAAAAAACTGGCGAATGGCGTTTTTGTGTCGATTATCGCGCTTTAAATCGTGTGACCATCAAAGACAGTTATCCCATACCTTTTGTTTCTGCCACTTTAGATAAATTAAGAGATGCCAAGTTCCTTAGTACGTTGGATATTAAGTCCGCGTATTGGCAAATACCTATTGCACCAGAATCTCGCCCTCTTACTGCATTTACAGTCCCTACTAGAGGACTTTTCCAATTTACCCGTATGCCCTTTGGGTTGACTAATGCCCCTGCAGTGTGGCAAAGACTGATCGATTCTGTTATTGGTGTTGACTTGGAGCCATACGTCTTCGTCTATCTTGACGACGTAATCATTTCCACCCCGTCGTTCGAGGAACATATTCGTGTTTTACGTGAGGTCATACAGAGGATCGTTAAGGCAGGTCTAACTCTTAACAGAGAGAAGTGTACCTTTTGTAAACCCGAGTTAAAATATTTGGGGTACATTGTTAATTCTTCCGGTCTACTAGTGGACCCCGATAAGATTGAGGCTATTCTGCGTATACCAACCCCCAAGACTGTTACTGATATTAGAAGAATTGTTGGACTCGCATCTTGGTATCGGAGGTTTGTCCCTAATTTTTCCACGATAGTATCTCCCTTGACCGCATTGACCATGAAGAACGTAAAGTTTGTGTGGAGTCCTGAATGTGAAAATGCTTTTAATACTATTAAAGAGAAACTGGTCAGCGCACCGGTTTTATCATGTCCAGATTTTGATCTTCCTTTTATTATCCAATGTGACGCTTCCGATTTTGGACTTGGAGCTGTCCTTTATCAGGTTCAAGGTGACGAAGAGCACGCTATTTGTTTCCTAAGTAGGTCTCTTACCAAAAACGAGCGTCGGTATAGCACAACAGAAAAGGAATGTTTGGCTGTCATTTTCGCCATCGAAAAACTCAGACCATATGTGGAAGGTAGCCATTTTACAGTGGTAACTGACCACTATAGTCTGAAGTGGCTTAATTCAATCAAAGATCCTGTTGGTCGCATTGCTCGATGGGCTGTAAGGCTACAACAGTACGATTTTGACATAGTTCATCGTAAGGGTAAAGACAACATCGTCCCCGATGCATTATCTCGTTCGGTACCAGTGGTAGATGAGGTAGCACCTCTGAATGACATGTCAACGAACGATTCTTCTTTCCTGATCGACAAGTGGTATTCCCGCATGCTAAAACGCGTTAAAGAGCAACCATCTAAGTACCCACTATGGTGGATTTCTAATAATAAGCTCTATAAGCGGACTAAGTCAAAATACCCCGCTTTAGATAATCCTGACGATGCTTGGTTGCAGATTGTACCACGAAATCAACGATCTGATGTCATAAAGGCACATCACGATCCTCCCACCTGTGGTCATCTTGGAGTGTTTAAGACTCTTTCCCGTATTTCACAGAAATACTACTGGCCAAATATGAAGTGTGACGTAGCTAGGTATATTGCCCGATGTCACACTTGCTTAAGGACTAAACCTCTTCAAAAAGTCTCTTCTGGCCACCTTCTTAGTCCACAACCAACCCTGACTAGACCTTGGCAAATCCTCAGTGTAGACCTTGTGGGTCCCTTGCCTCGTTCTCGTTCTGGATATTCCTTCGTATTGTCAGTATATGATTTGTTCAGTAAGTATCCTCTCTTCTTTCCTTTACGAGTGGCTACCGCCAGCAGTATATTAAAATGGCTCGAGGACCATGTACTTTTGGTTTACGGAATCCCTGATAGAATCATTGCCGACAATGGACCTCAGTTTCGTAGTGGGGCTTTCCAAAATAAAATGCAAGAGTATGGTATCCAAATACGTTATACTGCTAATTACCACCCGCAGGCTAACCCTGTAGAGCGTGTCCACCGTGTTCTAAAAACCATAATCTCAAGCTATGTTGATGAGGATCATAGGACGTGGGATCTAATTTTGGCTAAGGCAGGTTGTGCAATCCGATCAGCAAGACACGAAGTTACGGGTCTAACCCCAAACTTTGTAATTTTTGGTAGAGAACTTCGATTTCTGTGTCCCACCCCGACTTTAATTTCTCCATCTAACCCTAATGATTCCAATCCAACTTTGCGATCGAAAACATTGGAAAAGGTATTTGTCGATGTTCAGAAAAGACTGAAGAGGGCTTGCGAGCAACGTAGTAGGCGTTATAACTTACGGCATCGCGATGAGCGTTTTCAACTTGGTCAGGAGGTATGGCAGAGAAATTATGTTATCTCTAATGCTGCTAAAAACTTTACTTCAAAGTTCGCGCCTAAATATCTTGGGCCCTACAAGATCAGCAAAATTCTCTCTCCATGGTCCTACGAAGTTTCGGACTTGACAGGCCGTTGTCGTGGAGTTTGGCATGCTAAAGATTTAAAGGCACATCCACCTGATAATAACGTTCAAGATCAAATCTAATGTTAGTATCTAAGTTATAAGTCAGCGTAAATTAATTATTATAATAGATTCGTTTCTTTGTAGTTATTTTGAAGGTTCTTATAATGTTGTATTATATTAAGTATTTTCAAGTTAGGATTTCTTTTATTAGTTATTTAGTTAGATTAGTTTTTCTTTATTAGGGATTGAATTTCCATTGCAAGTTTCAGGTAAACTTCCTTTTCAGGAAGGAGGGGTGTGTTACAGGTTTAATCTCCAACAGATATATTAATTGATTTATTAATTTTTTTTACCAAGATAAAGTAAATCGCAACCATAGTTTCATAAAATAATTTATTTAAAAATCATACATAAATATACATACTACACAGATATGATACCGTTAAGATGGTCCCTCCTAACATACCCGATCTGAAACGCAAGGAAAACCATTATTGGATGAGGAAAGTAAATAATGATATGGGATATTGTTTCATTGTTTTGTTGATTGAATAGAATTAAGAACTGTCATTGATTTTGCATTGATTTTACCTTGCAGGTCAATTTGGCCTATTTTAGATTTTAATGAATACTGAGCACATATTAACTAATTGTTTATTTTGTTCAAATCATAAGGATCAATAGTGATAAGAATGTTAATGTCAATCTGGTCTGTCAGTTTTTTTTTTGTAAATTATTGTTGCTAAACCATGGCCTCAAGTTATAGATTGCTCCATAGTTGCAAATTACTTAAACCAATGTTGGTACCAGATAGTACCCAGTAGTTAAACCCAGCATGTCAACACCTAGGTACTTGACAGATAAATGCATTCCTTAAAATTTGGAGGGAACCGACAATCCTATTTTTAATAGATTCATTCTTTATCTGGTTCTAGAGTATGACAGATAGTTTCGCTTAATGCGGATGTGAAAAGGTAGACCCTATCTTGGCCTAATTTTTTTTTGTAGTTACTAGTATGTGCTAGGATAGCTTAATTGCTGATTTTCTAAGTAGGCCTAAGAGTTTATAGGGCTCCTTGTTTTTGTTGTGTTAAATAAACCCCAGAAAAGGCCACATTCCATCTTCGGTAAGTTAGCACATGTTACATGCCTAAGTCATTTTCCTATTTTTTTCATCTAATTAATTTCTTATTTGCATGCTTTTCGGTTTAACTCAAAAGAACATCAATGCATCCAACTTTTCAGAGAGCAATTTTATAAAATTTAACTTACTTACCCACACAAAAATGCCATAAAATTGACAGCCATGTCGAACCTCATGTGTGGTCCCCATTTTTAGGCCTTCCTGTACCTTTCTGCTTATCCTCTGCTTCTGCTTTTGCTGCATTTTTATTGTTACTGCTTCCACCTCACTTGCTACTCCACGTGTTACCACATCAAGTCGCTTGGATCATCACCTCCGGAACCTGCATTCCTCCCAATCGGCTACACCTAATACCGATTGCCTTCCACTACCTGCTAGACATTCTAGAAGCATCCTAATTGGTCGATCTGCTGCTGCCTCTTTTGACCCAAACGTATAGCTGCCAACAAAGCAGCCCCATTCAGTCAGGTGGGCCCTGCTACCAGTCGGAGAGACTCAGAATTTCAGGTAGCCCCTTTTCTTTTTTTGGCTTGGTTTCTTCAAGTATTGATTTATCGGCTCGTTGCAATTTATAGATTATTTTTTTTTTTGAATTAATATGTAGAAATAATCACAGATTTTAAATTCAATTTAGTAAAATTGTTTATATAACCACCATCACTGATTTGATTTGAAATTGGGAACTGAGTATATACGTATATGCGAGGTACAATTGAATAAGTATTAAGTGCTAAATTATACTTTATTTTCTTTCTCATAATTTTAACTTTCATAATTATAACTTAAGTATTAGAGCATTACTGTCTTTGTATTTATTTTTTTTGAATTGAGGTTATAGAATTATAGATTAAATTAGTTGTCAATTATGACATTGATTTATCTTTCAATACTAAAGCTGGGTTTAACGATATAAAGCTGCGTTTTCTTTGCGTGCCCTAATAAAGGCTAATAATCATAACCCTGGAACCCACATTTAGGCATTGTGCGAGAAACAGTGCAATAATTTTTGCAAAAAATTTGAAAACACTTTTTTTTCTCGCAAATAACGGTACACATTCTTTACTTAAAAAAATAAATAATTTGCTTGAACTAAATGTGCTGTTTGTTACCACACATTTTAACTTCTAAATTGCTTATTTTTTTTTTTTTGATGATCTATTATAAAAAATGTAAGAATTTTAAAATGATGTAGGTACCACACCAAAAGCATTCATTTAAAATACCAAAGTTTGGCGTAAATAAAATATTCATTATTTCTAGACATTTTCGCTAACTATTTGCTTACACATTTACCGATTTCATTTTTTTTTGGTACTGTTGAATACAGAATTTTACGCTGCTTACTATGATGTATCACACGATGGGGGTTCCCATTTGACATATTAAAGTGAGGTTAGCTGGAGGTGAGGAGGTGATTGACAGAACTTCAGTAAATGCATAATTAAACGTCCCCCTGTATATCTAATTTGACGTGATCTAAATAAATTTTAAAATTCTTTAAAGGCAATAAAAAACTAGTAATTTTAATCTACCTATCTAATGTCTATACTAAAAAAACATTACATATAGATAAGTACATAGGCATTATGCCTTTTTTCTACCAAAACAACAAAAAAAACATAAAATCCTGTAATAAAACCACGGACAAAACTCTAGTTTTATACATTTTATAGCCTATTAATAGATGAATATTTTTAAAAAAATATTTAGATTGAAAAATATAAATATTTTTGTATTTTACGCACACTCTCACATTCAAGTTTTTATTAGGTTTATATCTATAAGATCCCCTATTCTACGTTTATGATGATGGTTACCCCATGATGTGATGTTATGAAAGTACTCTTTTGTGAAAAATAAATCGCTTTTTATCATCATGCGGCACAAACGACACAAGTTTTTTCCATTCTAACAATTTAAAAAAACACTAAAATGTGACCTTTTTAAAACAAAAATGAAAAAAAAAACACAAATTCCTAATATAAACAAAAGCCGTTTGACAGATGACACTACGCGTATGGCTCAGGTACTTAAGCTTCCGGTGTTGTCGCTTCAAATTTTTTAGAAGCAGTTTTAGGAATAATAATGTTAAATTTGGTTTTTTTTTTTGCTTAAGGATATTATATTTATTCTTAAAATAGGTTAATTGTAGTACTTATACTTTTTATTTTAAATTTTCCTGTAAAATACAACACAAATAAGTTAAATTAACGTTATAATGGTTGTTAATATACAGGGTGTTTCATAACTATGGGATCAAACTTTTAGGACAAAAATTAAATGGATTAAATCATATTCTAAATTTTAACGCGTTTTAGGGCCGTAGTGACACTTTTCCGGACATGGGTCCCTATACTCAAATGTTTTCTACTGTTGCACTGAATAATCCCTAAAAGTTTGATTCCATAATTCTGAAACACCCTATAATAGCTAAAAGTTTCCTCCGTTGGAAATTTGTGTCAATATGTAAACAAAACACCCCTCTTGCCCCTGTGCACATGTCGGACTCAAACAAAGTTGTTGTTTACTAATTCTAGCCTTTCAATGTTCTAAGTTTATTTTTATGTGCTATAGACTAATATACTGCTATATAATATTGGCAACCTCGGAATTTATATCCGGAGGGCTAAATTGCACATTAGAAAGTTCTGGGTATTTGGAGTTTATTTTGATACATTGTTTGTTTTTCAGGCCTTTTCGGATTATAAATTGCCACCGTGAAGCAAATTTCAAAAAAAGGTCGAAAGATTTAGAATCTTTGAGATGTGGATTGTTACGAAAAATATTAAAAAAAAAATCTAAAGGTATGAGAAGTGTTTTCATCAATGTTCATGTTATTTATGAAGTAGAAGTTAGATAAAGGAGTTGTAACTCACTAGGTTTCGGTCTCTGTCGCCACTTCTGACATAATGTGATGCACATATGTCTTCTTCATATGAGGACAAAGATGAGATAATTCTACGCCTTCGGTTACCAATACCAGAAATATTTTTACACCTGGTCTCAGAGCAATTTTCGGAGGAGCTTGAACGACTGCGGTGTTTTGATTGTCTACCGGAAGCATTTTTTCGTTTCCTATACGGCCAGCGCGATTGGTCGCGTTAATCAGCTAGGAAACGGAGTGCTCGATTATCGATTCCGTTAGCGCGATGTTATGTTGGTTGCGCAGGTTGCTTTGGTCAGTCGGCATTTTCACGTGCACGATTAAGTTATTAGTTTTCGGTTTATTTGTTGATTGTTTGTCATACGTGCAACAATACCTACTCGAAGCGAAGCTGTGATTTTTTGTAATTTCCCGGAAATTGAAGCGTGTGAAGTGTGTTCCTAATTTTATACATAAATGTATGTATGAAACATTTATTTGTAATTAAAATGAATCTTGAACAAATCGAAAATTGTTAAACGCATTTCCTACCTACAAAATAGGGGACAAAACAATCAGAAGTCACTATTAGAACGTGTTTCGTCTGAAGTGGTGATCAGACTTTAGATGATTGTTGCACAAAGTGGATTAAAACATTTTCTACCTTAACATCCACGGATTGGATTATAGGTAAAACATACAATAATTTGCAAAGGCTGGTATTTAGGAAAGATTTTGTTTGCCAACACAGTAGCAAAAATAAAAAGCGTATAAAAGTAACTACTAGAAATAGAAATAAAAACTGTAGTGCAAAAATTGTTGTGAAAGTAAAAAAGAACAACAAGGACAGCAGATACAGAGATGCGTACTTAAAGGAAGGACTAGACACTGTGATTGTGGTAAGTATAAGGTTCTATTCTATGTATATCCTGTCAAATTTTTACTGTCATCAATGTAGAGAAAAAGCATAATTAACTAGAAATGTGAAATGTGAAGCTTAAAAATTAGTTTAAAAAAACTTATCTAAACAACAATAAGAGTACAACATAAGGTAAAGATTTGACCATGTTAATTCCTATGTTATAGAAAAACAGACTGTTCTAAAAATTACCAAAATTTTTACCCATTTTAATTTGATTCTCAGATTAATTTGGACCATTCCCTTAGAACAAATGTCGCTGAAGCTTTTAGTTTTCTTAGAGTTTCACCCAAAACCAGAGACCTTTTTATACAGTATTTTGAAGACAACATGTCTCCAAGTGAAGCAAAGTCCTTCCACAGAGCTTCCTTAATGGCAGCTACACCAGTCGAAAAATTAGTAGAAGTTCTTGCGAATGCGCAAATAAACCCTATGGAACGAAGCATATATAATATGTATGAAACTTGGAGGTAATTTGGCAATTCTTACTGATCATCATTATATTTTTTGGCTGATTGATCCTTCTTATAAGTTTTTGAATGTGTTACCTATATTTTTTTTTAAATCCTTTATTAGTCCCAAAAAAATTACGAGTTTACAGAGGGATATTTTGTCCAATTAATTTATATAGATTGTAGCTTCTCGCCCTTTTTTATATTTTTTATTTTTTTATTTTCAGTTTGAACTTTTTATAATTTGTTTTATTTTTAATATAATTTGGCAATAAATTACACTTTTTTACACCACTGTTATAAATTGAACTATATAGCCATTTTATATTTTAGAACTCACAACTATGGGAATAGGTCAAGTAAAAGCATTTTGGAGAAAATACAACAAAAAACAGCACAACTTGATGGAAAAGGTTTTAAATTTTGTGTCCAGGATGAACCTTTTTGTTGCGTCATTTTAAGTCCAATAATGTTGCGAGCCCACGAGCTTTCATTTTCAATATACATTATGTTCGTTGATTCAAGTGGCTCTTGCGACCAAAGCGGATCCATAGTGACATTTTTATTTGGAGCGAGTAAAATAGGAGGAGTACCATTAGGTTGCATAATTCACTATGAACAAAATGAACAAGTATATGAACATTGCTTTAAAAAATTCAATGAGCTTCTTGGAAGTAAGGGCTTTTATGGAAGTGGATATCCATCAGTGATCATGACCGATGACAGTACCGCAGAGCGAAATGCCCTACAAAAAGCTTTTACAAATTCAGCACTGCTGCTTTGCTTATTTCATGTAATGCAGACCGTTTGGAGATGGCTGTGGAATTCGGAACACAAAATTGCAAAAGAAGATCGCCGTACGCTTATGTTATACTTTCGCGATATTCTTTATGCCAAGGAAGAAATTGATTGCGAGTTATTCAAGCAGGCTCTATGCGAGAGTGAAATTGCCAAAAAATATATAAACTATCTTGAATATTTCGACAAAATGTGGCAGAGAAAACAAGAATGGTGCCACTATTTTCGGAAAACATTGTGTAATAGGGGACATAATACAAATAATATTGTAGAGGTGTCAATTAGACTTTTTAAGGACCTAGTGCTACAAAGATGTAGGGCTTTTAACCCTGCATCCTTGCTAGATTTTATCTATTTTTCGCTTGATGATTTTTACAAGGAAAAACTGTTGCGCTATTCAAGCTTCAGGGATAATAAATTACTTATTTATTTCACAAAATTTTGCAAGAAATCTGTGAATCTTTGTGTTGTAAAGCTCTCTGACAGTGATTTTACAGTTACCTCATTATCAGATAAGACATTTTTGTACCGAGTAAATACAGTATTGGAGGTTTGTGATTGCCCAGAAGAAGCGGGAGGAAAATTTTGTAAGCACTTGTGTGCTGTATATAATACTGGCCTCCATATGTTTAACGTTCCTAAGGTTTTCTTCCAGGATAAATAAGAACTTGCTACCCTAGCGCTTGGAAGCAGTTCTAATATGAGTGCAGATTTTCTTAAAGAAATGGATAAGAAAGATGATCAAATTACAGATCTAGACTTTAGTAAACCTATGATTACAATCAATAAAGATAACCGCACTAAGACAGCGTCTTCTGAGGAAGATATTATTTCCTCCGAAGTAAATGAAATTGAGACGTGCTACCTAGCTACACTAGACGAATTTAAAAACAACTTGGACAAAATTGGCAATTTTGTGGAATCCCATCCAGCATTACTGTCTATTGCCCAAAAATTTAATGCAAAAATAAAAAACATGGATACCGAAGCTTCATTTTATACTCTATGTTCTTCATTTTCCTATCAAAAACAGACTCGTAAAATCAAGGTTCAACCTACCTCTATTGCTAGGAGAAGATCATCGTATAGGGGCGCCAAAGCGATGCAAGCTGGTCGGCCATCTAGTAGCGAAATAACTTCGAAGAAAAGACCACGCAAGAAGCGATCTTTAATGGAAAATATTTTAAAAAATACTACAAACGCGCTAAACCATGGTAGATCACACAAATAAATAAAAAGCAAAGGTGGATAAAAGAGGTTGTTATAAGAAATAATAATTTCTTTGTATGCAAAAAGCTACAAAATACATTTTTTATATTAATCGATGTTTCGTGTACCTTCAAACTTTCTATAAAATGTAAATTAATAAGTCATTCTTCAAAAATGTATTATATTATTGCCCCTTTTCACACATAGTTTATGATTTAAATAAAACATATAAATTGTAAAAGACGAAAAACAATGAAAAACACAAAGTCACGGTCTCACAACATTTACTTAAAGCTACACGCATTTCGCTCTATTAAGCCAAGGCATTTTAACACAATATTAAACTTATTTCAGTTGGAAGAGATTATTTAAATATAAAATTGATTAAATAAGATTATTAAAAATAAGGTTAGGTTCAAAATTAAATAAGTCGTTAACATAGACAAGAACAGGACTCTTCTTGGCTTTAGTAATTTCCATCCTCTCCAGAAGGTCAAGCTTTTTCCCTTTAGGGCATTCATGAAGTATTTCAGCTCCGACCTCTGGAGAAAAGTGATGTGTTCCCCACTGTTAAGTGAAATTGTTATGAGCAACCTAGAAGAAAGGATTGTTAAGGGTAGGTTTGGGGAGTTTCTCATTGAATATAAGAGGTACGTTGACGATATTTTCATTGTCTGGAATGGCCAGAACCTCCAGCTCAGAGCCTAGACCTCCTTATAGAAAGACTCAATAATAAACTAATATTTGAAATATATCGTAAACCCACAACTACTGATAATGTCATTCAATACGCGTCTATTTCTCCCTATCCATACAAATTTGCCTCCTTCAATTCTTTCTTTTACAGACTTTTTAACATCGCCCTGTCAAAGGAAGCGTTTGCTAAAGAGCTTAATATTATAAAACATATTGCTTTTAATAATGGATTCCCACTTTACTTAATTAACAAATTATACTTTAAGTTCTTAAATAAATACAGGTTGACTTACAATCTTCTTCATGAGAAAGACGACAAAAAGTCCTTTAGATCTTTGTCCTTTTTCGGCTCAATTTCATTAAATTTAGCTAAATTTTTTAAGACCTCTAATATCAAAATCGCTTTCAAAACCGCAAATAATTTAAAAAAAACAGTTAGTGAGCGTGATAGACAAGGCAAATGTCTTTTCGAAATCAGGGGTTTACTCTTTGAAATGTGGGGATTGTGACGCTGTATATATTGGCCAATCTGGAAGAAAAATTTCTACACGCGTTAAAGAACATGTAGCGTTGTTTGAGAAATTTAAAAATACAGACGTCCGTGATACAAAGTCAGCGTTTGCGAATCACCTGTTAGCTTCCACACATCACTTTTCTCCAGAGGTCGGAGCTGAAATACTTCATGAATGCCCTAAAGGGAAAAAGCTTGACCTTCTGGAGAGGATGGAAATTACTAAAGCCAAGAAGAGTCCTGTTCTTGTCTGTGTTAACGACGTATTTAATTTTGAACCCAACTTTATTTTTAATAATCTTATTTAATCAATTTTATATTTACATAATCTCTTCCAACTGAAATAAGTTTAATATTGTGTTAAAATGCCTTGGCTTAACAACAAATGTTTTGAACTTCTTCTCAGTGTTCCGGTAGCCCATAGGTTATAGTCTCTGGCTTGTAAGCTTGTTGTCGCGGGTTCGATTCCCAATAGGTGTGATATTATTTTGCAATTTTTTATTTTTATTTTTTGGTTCTAAATAACTGTATAGTCATCCTAACCTTAAATGTATGTTTATTTACTGTTTTGCCAACGTTAGTGGCTTTTTAAGGTTTTAGTCTTTTTAATGTCCTCTTTTTTTCTTTCAATACTAATTATTATTGTTTTAGGCCTGATGATGCTCTGAATAGAGCGAAACACGTGTAGCTTTAAATGTTGTGAGACCGTGACTTTGTGTTTTTCATTGTTTTTCTTCTGTTGTATACGTCGGTCTCTTTCTGAAAAATGGATGAGATTTTCTTATTATATAAATTGTAAGCCGTTTAATTTTCAAAGAAATAGAATAATCGCAAAAAAAAAGCGATGTCAATCCAACCTAACCCAACTCTGTCCGCCGTCCAAGATTTTTTAATAACATCTTTTAAAAACTTAATAACACACACTTAATAACAAAATATGCGCAAATATTTATACTCGCGCTAACCAGCTAGGAAACGAGGTTCTAGCGTTGATTGAATATTTGGGAAGATACGCAATCCTGTGTTAAAAAGTGTACCCGGTCGACTATCGGATTGCCATTCAGTTTCGTGCACCGTGTGGTGCTGCCGCGAAGCGTCAAATCTAGGAACGATTTATTTTAGCTGCGTGGACTTGGCTTTTGGCTTCTTTGAGTCAGGTTTTCAACGACGCTGGAATCTCCGGTTACGCGGCCGTGTTGGATATTTTTTAAGATATGGGATGATGCTGCCAACTGTTTTTATTATTTTTTTTGAACATACAACACGGTGTCATTTATGTGGTGGTCAAGTGATAAGTGATATACTTAAGGGTGCAGGCATATTGAAATTTCTTAAAAGTTAAATTTTATAAACAAATAATTACTTACCAAAATATGTTTTTGAGACAAAAAATAATACAAAAATATATATAAAAAGCTATTTTTACAAAATTACCAACAAAGTTTAATACAAGTTATAATTCCAACAAACATTATGTTTCCTCCATTTTGTGTTTAAGAGGGTCAAGTTTTTAAATAAAAAGCCCGTTGCACTTAATTAACTAAAAACTAATATACAAAAAATATGTGGAACAAATTTTAAGTTATAAGTAGGTTTCACGTAAATATTATAAAGAATAATTGAAATAATTCATAAGACTTAATACCGATGGTAATATAACTTCTTGATCAATAATTTTTTGTAAAAAGTAACCCATTTTGTCATGTGATTCAATATCTGAAAAATTGTGCAGCGGAGTGAGATTTGTAAAGTAAGGGGTTGTGAGTGAGGATGTTAATAGAAATAGAAAATAGGCCACATTTTAAGTTTTAAGCGACACAAGAAAATTCTCAATTACCAGTTGTTACAACTATACTTAAAACTATAAAAAGATACCTAGTAACAAAAAAACAAATTGTTTAAAGACCCCGCATCACGGTTATACAGGACGTCAATACAGGTGGTATAATTAGAGGAAAGTTGAGCAATATAGTGTCCTTTTATAATAAAATCTAAATACTTCCTAAATTTTGCAAAATCATTTTATTTTTTTTTCTGGCGGTATTTCAAAATATATGACAAAAGTATTTATTAAATGAATAAATTATTGTGACCACTTTTTCTCGCCTATACGATGACACCTTTAAATTTAAAATACGACGTTCTGTCTTTAAAGAGCCATCATCAACTTTGTTTTTCTTTGTCGGCGCTATATTGACCATTTGCAGATTAACGACGCGGGAATCTTTGGGCGCTCGGCCGTTTTGTTATTTTTTTAAGACAAGGGCGATGATGATAACAGCGCTTTTATTTATTTTGTGATTGCCGATATTTAAATGCGCTGTGATCTCGCATAAATAACTAGATAAATGTGGTGGTCAAGTAATGTATTGGAAGGTGCTATCTCTTACAACTTAAATTTTATTAACAAATAATAAATTACTTACCAAAATCCTTTTTTGAGACAAAAATAAATAAATAAAAACAAAACAAAAATTCAATAAGCTTTTATTTATTAATTAGAAAATTAACAAAAATATTAAATAAAAGTGATGATATAGGTAGGTTTCACGTAAATATAAAGAGTAAATTAAATAATTAAAGATTTAATATCTATATACGGTACTATAGTTTTTTTAGAGTCAATAATTTTTTGCAAAAAGTAGCTCGTAATGTGATTCTTGACAATACGGGTTTGTGAAACCAGCCAATATCTCAAAAACTGTGTAGGGTAGTGAGATCTGTGAAGTACACTTTTTTTGGACAAAAATATTGAAAAATAGATACCTTTAACTGAAATTAATATAAAAATAAAATCGCAAAATTTAAAAGTTTTTGAATAAGGGTTTAACAACACTATAAAATATAGAAAATAGGCCACATTTTAATTTGCAATACAGGCAAACACTTAATTACTAATTCTTAAAACTAGAAAAAGTTAATAAAAGAAAACAAATATTTTGTTTAACAGTATGAAGGGTCTCATCGCGATTATACAGGATGTCCAAAATAAGGATGAGCAGTAAATGGTTTAATTAGGCGAAAGTTGCGCAATATAAATGCAATGATTGAATAAATGCCAAATACTTCCCAATATTCAGGAAAAAGATGAAATTTGGCAAAATGGTTTTTTATTTTTTTCTGGCGTTATTTGAAAATATAGAATAAAATCATTTATACATTGTTGTAAACACTTTCTCTCATTTACAAGTTAACATCTTTAACTTTTAAATACGACGTTCCTTCTTTAGAGAGTCATAATCAACTTTGTTTCTTCTTGTTGACGCCATGTTGGCCACTTGCAGTTTTGAATAACCCTTTTAATTACTTTTTCAACGAGGTAATTTCTAGTGAGTAGTTGGATAGTTGGAATCATCCCTATTAAATATTATATACCTCTCTCTCATTTAAATACAATTTCGAATTTCAAAAAATTCAAAACATACTTTATTCATAAATATATGGTACCTACTTGTTGACATGGTACTTCTATGATATAAAATAGGCACATTAATCGACATATTACTAACACATAATTTAAAAACAATACACAATAGTGGGTTCAACATACTAGTATAAACACAAAATGTATTTTCAATTTCAAAGCAAGAAGACTTAAACATTTTTTAGAGTAACATCACAAATTCTAACCTTTACATCTTTACTAAAAACTAATTATATACTATTGGCCTATTCCTAACTATCTTCAAAAAATTCTAATGCTATAAAAATACTTGCTTTTAAGAAGTTTCGTTAAGGACTTTTTAAAGCGAGAACTTCTAGAGACTTTTATGACATTTGGAAAATGCTTAAAAATTTTTATGCTCAAGTAAATAAGAGAATTCTTAGTTCACTTTTCGGGATGGGCATTGGAATATTGTATTTTTTTCTGATATTATAATGTTTTAAGGAGCCATTATTTTGAAGATACAATTTATATTTTTTGTATATTAGGCAAGCAGACTCAACAATAAACAAGCAACGCAAGGAAAGTATCTTTAAATAGGGGTCTGCATGTCCTGTGGAGATTTATGACACATATATTTAATGGCTCGTTTTTTAAAAACAAACATCGAGTCAAAAAGCCGTTTACTAATGCAACTCCAAAATGTTTTTCCATACTGTAGGTATTTTTGTATGAAAGTAAGTTCCAACTTTCAACAAAAAAAATAGACCGTTTTTGGAGATATCAATCTCAGTTCATTTAAAACCACTCTAACAGCATAACATCGTCTAGCCAAGGAAACCTAGATCTTCGTAGCCTTCGATATAATCATACACTTTATTATAGTCCAGTTTGGGTTTTCATGAAATTTCGTCAAATAGTACAGCGCAAACGCGCTGTTTTATCCATTGTTTTTACTTTTAGAAAAAGTTTTTTGTCAACTCATTTTTTAAACCTGTTTTTAAATTATTTATTTTTAACCATGACTGAATCGTGTGGACTGATGGAAGAGAAAAAAATAAATTATTTCTTAAATATTTATAGCAGCCAGGAGATTTATAATAGATGGAAAGAGCTAAATGCTTCTCATCTAACTTCCAAACGTTTATTTTCCGAGTTGCTAACTGCATGCCAAAAAACGTGTTTAAACTAGGGCTTTTTTTTTTAAACATATCCAAAATATTTGTATTTACATTTCTTTTTCTTTTTAAACGGATATGTTGCATTCTTTTAGCCCTAATTTGGTTTTTTAAAACATCTATTTTAAAATGTACAGCACCCAACTGTTTTTTTATATCGGGTTTTGTGGATGAGGGACTTGATATTTGACATAGTTGATTTGCCTGTCGTTCTGGGCTTGTTATTTTACATAATTCTTTTTTTTTCAGTTACAGGGTTTTCGGGGGTGGTACATAAATGCTTAACACTATAAATAAATAAAGTTATATCTGCCTCATCATTATCATCGTCAACTGCTGGATTTCTCTTTCTGGAATAAGTTTTGATGGTGTCCGCTACAAGGATAGAGTATTGCAAATAGCTTATATTTATTTGTGTACAATTGCTGTATTGTTTCCCTGTAACGTTACATTGCTAAAATTTGCTTTTTGAAACATTTACTCTAATATCTAAAATCTTTAAAAAAGTTTCAAACCAAAAAATAATTAGCGGACCCTATAAATAAAAAGGTAATATCCTATAAAAAGCTTCTTTATCCCGCCCAAAAATGTTTGTGATACGTCTTTAACATCTTCTAGTTAGCAAATTAAGTGGCCTGTTAAATTTAAAATATTTGTTTGCTGTAGAACTTTTTTTGAAAAGCGAAGCTTTCTTAAATAGGCATTTCCAAATTTTGCTAAAAAACAAACAAACTTTCTATCCTAAAATGATGAGATCTATCGTCCATTTACATTTGTGCATTAAAAGAATTATCCTGTCTATATGTAAGTAATATTTAATAATAATTATAGTTATAATAATATTATAATACTTATTGTCGTAATAGGTAAGGTTTCTCACAAACAAAAGGGTTTAAAAATATGCAAAAGGGCAAATATTTTCAGTAATGCGAGCACGAGAATGAGCATTAAAAGTATACCCACTCATGTACTTTTAATACAACAGTTAAAAAAATCTGCCAATAAAAAATAAAGTGTCAAGTTTAAGTAATATTATAATATTCTTTACTTACCATTTTCCCAATTTATTGATGAAACTTTTGCATCTAAACTCTCAAGGCTTTGAGCGTTACATGAGGTATCAGGCAAAGAAATTGTGTTTCTAGAGGCCGGTTCTATAATTTAGAGTAAATTTATAACACTAATTTGGAAGGAAACAGTAAAATATCAAAAATAATACCTTTCCATGAAATTGGTACAGCTGATTTTAAAAGTCTCTTTCGCTTATTACTTACTGCAATATATATTTTGTCAAAATGTTTCTCGCAAACCACTTTGTTTATTAATAAATTTTCATCCATAACATATGTTTCCGCATTGCCTATATTTACTGTCCACTGGTTAAGCAACACTGCTTTTAAAATCGGAAATTTGAAAAAACTGAGAACATTGTTTTTACATTTTCTTATATTATTGCACCCACGATACGCACACTGATTAATTTTGCCTAAAGGAGCCATTGTCTCACAAACTAAACACATTTACATATATCTATCTATTTGTGATTATGATATCCAAGAAAATTTTTTAACAACTACCAAATTGCAATACGGCAAACACGAACCTGTGCAAAAACTCTCACGACTCAGGGATGATCGGCCGATTACTAATGAGAAGCGACAGCGACGGACGAAATTATTTTCGCGCATACTGGAGAGAATCGCCATCTATTTTTCACGCATATTTGCGGTCACGCTTTAGCCCATAAGGTTGCGTATCTTCCCAAATATTCAATCAACGGTGCTAGATTATCGATTCCGTTTCCTAGCTGGGTTACGCGACCAATCGCGCTGGCCGTATAGGAAACGGAAAAATGCCTACCTAACGAAATCGAGATCGCTGCTATTGTTCCGTACCTTTTTGTAATAATAAATAAAGATTTAATAACTTACATGCAAGGTGTTAATAAATCCAATTCCTCCGAATTAATCACTTGTACTGGGATCTGAGGATCTCTTTCTTTTTCCCATCACGAACAACACAAAAAGCGATATAGTACAAATAATTATAACGCCCTAACCCGTGTGCGGGTGGCGATGATCGGATTTTTTTACCGATAGAGACAACGTCTTAAAGCGTTAATTAACGCGTATTAAGAATCCGAATGAGTGACCGTGAAATGGCTGCGGTGCAAGGTGGCTCCTTTTATGTGTGTGAAGCTAGCGTCCGATCGATATCCAGCAACCAAAATCGAGAACGCAGCATATGCCGGTTGCCATCGACCAATTTATACTCCCTGTTATTTAATCAATATAATGCCCGTATCTCCTGAAATTCCCTATAGATGTTAATAATTTTTTGTCCACATATTAACAATGAATACCTAAATCGAATGACGATGGTCTCAAGCCTCTACAAACTAAGGTTTTGTTGTGAAAATTAATTAAAAAGTCAAATGGTAAAAAAATGAAAAAGGCTCTAACTCCCAAAATTCCCAAAGGATTTGGTTAAAACTTTTTTCTATAAAAGATAATAAATATCTAAATTGATATTAGATGGTTGCAAACCTCTACAAACGAAAGCTTTTTGGTAAAAAATTATTGAATTTTTAGATGTACAAAAAAAATATTAAAAGCTGTAACTTCCAAAACTCCCAAAGGATTCGAATGAAACTTTTTTATGTAATTACTAATAAATATCTAAATCGATTTTAGATGGTTGCAAACCTATACAAACGAAAATTTTTTTGTAAAAAATTATTGAATTTTTAGATGTACAAAAAAATTAAAAGCTGTAACTCCCAAAACTCCCAAAGGATTCGAATGAAACTTTTTTGTGCAACTAATAATAAATATCTAAATCGATTTTAGATGGTTGCAAACCTCTACAAACGAAAGTTTTTTGGTAAAAAATTATTGAAATGTTAGATGTAGAAAAATATAAACGACTATAACTTCCAAAACTCCCAAAGGATCCGAACGAAACTTTTTTGTGCTATTTATTATTAGTTGCACAAAAAAGTTTCATTCGAATCCTTTGGGAGTTATAGTCGTTTATATTTTATTACATCTAACATTTCAATAATTTTTTACAAAAAAACTTTCGTTTGTAGAGATTTGCAACAATCTGAAATCGGTTTAGATATTCATTAGTAATTACATAAAAAAGTTTTATTCGAATCCTTTGAGAGTTTTGGAAGTTACAGTTTTTAATTTTTGTTTGTACATCTAAAAATTCAATAATTTTTTACCAAAAAGCTTTTGTTTGTAGAGCTTTGCAACCATCTAAAATCAATTTAGATATTTATTATCTTTTATAGAAAAAAGTTTTACCCAAATCCTTGGGGAATTTTGGGAGTTAGAGCCTTTTTCATTTTTTTACCATTTGACTTTTTAATTAATTTTCACAACAAAACCTTAGTTTGTAGAGGCTTGAGACCATCGTCAGTCGATTTAGGTATTCATTGTTAATATCTGGACAAAAAATTATTAAAATCGTTTGGGAATTTCAGGAGATACAGCATACAGCATTTCAGGCATTATATTGATTAAATAACAGGAAGCGCGGACTATAAATTGGTCGCTGGCAGCCGGCATATGCTGCATTCTCGACTTTGGTTGCTGGATATCGATCGAACGCTAGCTTCACACACATGTTCCTTTTTACGTCTTTAAAATCTTGTGCGTATTAAGTACCAGATCCGGACTACATAGTAAAACGTCTTTGAAGTGGATGCAGACAATAATTATAGTCGTTCATTGTTTAATGCCTGTACGTGTCACCTTAGATTAAAATTTCCAGGTACCTAAATACAGTATGTACATATACAATTACCGCTAAAAAAAAACTGAAGCAAAAAAAAAGTGTTTATCATAATTTTTATTAATAGGGTGTAAAACATATAAAATTAATACACTGATTTTATCAAAATACTTATGTGTATGTTAATGAGAATTACCATGTAAATATTTACAAATAAGTAATACACAAATCGAATATTCTTTTCCAATAAATTGCTTAAGATGCATACTTTTCTGTATATTCTTTGGCTTTCCTGAAGAATTCTTCTTGATGCCTAAAAAAATCATCAAAATATATTAGGGTTAGAACATAGAGAAAGTAAAATAAGATGAGATAATCCCAGGTATACAAGATGGCATCACGTTACGACGCGACTCCAGCGAGTTATATGCTACCACCCACAAATCTTACCACTATGGGAACTACGCCTACATATGTATAAGTTCCCGTGGAAACCCTCGATTAGACAAAATATATGCAAGCGCATTCATATTAAGATAACAAATACTATTGTAACCGATTTCAATTAGTTATACTTCTCTTGACTACTTTGTGCATGTAGAAATAAAGTAGTGGTAATTTGTAAATGTTTGTGTTCTTAAAAACGTTTTTTTCCCGTTCGATCGTAAAATTGGCGCAGTCTGTAGGATTTGCTAAAACGCTTCGACAAAAATGGCGAATAGTTTCCGTTTCTACGGTTAATTTGGCAAAGCGAACACGCATCGCTGTGGGAAGAGCAGAGAACGCGTTTGCAATTATCAGCGTTGGTGGAAGACAAACATCACGGAAGCCAGCATAAAACTTTAAAAACTTTCAATAGAGGTGTAACCGGAACTCTACAAAATAGTATTAGTACTAGAATTACGAATTTGCTATTATCGCAAATTCATCAAAGAATTTCGCATACTTAACAAAACCTTTAACACGTTACTTAAAGAAAGAATCCAAAGTAATACACGATCAAAGTTTTTATTTCTGCCTTTAATATCTATCTTCATTTTCTCTCCTTAATATCCTGATTTCACGAAAAAATGTATATTGACAACAGACGCATCTAATGTCGATATTGGCGCCATCTTATCGCAAGGAACGCAAGGTGGGCTCAGATAAAGACATAGTTTACACATCAAGAACTCTGAACGAAAGCGAGACAAAATACAGCACGATTAAAAAAGAGTTATTAGCGATAGTTTGGGCTTGTAAATACTTTAGGCCGTATTTAGTCGGAAGAAAGTTTACAATATATACTGACCATCGACCATTAGCATGGATAGCTAAACTAAAGGAACCAAATTCAAAATTAATCCTTTGGATATACGATATTGTATATAAGTAAGGTAAATTAAATAAAATGCATACACTTTTTCTAGGATACAAATTATTACAACAGAAAATGAATTAATGATTAACAACCCAGGAATTTTGAAGACAAATTAGAAACCTTAGAGTACTTCCGACAAATAGCAGAAAGTTTTACCCTTTATCAATTACCAGTCACAACAAATAAAAATGTTAACAGAAACCAACCCTAGTCGTCAAATCCCAGAAAGCAAACAAATAAAAATTTTATCAGATGTACAGATATACAGATAAAACCACCAGATAATCAAATAATAAATAATGAACTAGACCAAACTGACTCAGAAATCTCGACGATAGCTGCTAACTGCAGGAACGATGACGCTCAACGGTAAAACTTTTCCAAATCAATCAGTGTTTGCACTAGGATTTTGCGACGATTCACATTGATGGTAGCGATACAGTTCGATGACGATACGATAAGACGTTGTGTTTTTTCTTGGAAATTATCCGGCTCAAACGACCATTTTGTGCGCGACAGCTTCTTAAAAAGAAGCTATGAAAAGAAAACTCGAAAAGATTTAATTTAAGTAAATATATTTTAAAACAACACAACTATACTAAAAGATAAATAAAAAAGAAATGGAAAAATTTAAAGTATATGTTATGACGGTTATCTACATAACTTGTGACGATGAGCGCTACTATGAGAGTCATAAAATATAAAAAAGATCCTACATCAGCACACACAAAAGTTGGTTACATTAAAAAAGGCTGATGTTGATACAATTCTGTTACCGACAAAGAATGTTCAGTTCTTTTCCGTTCCGCGAAATTAACACGTTCTGTCAATTCGGCTAAACAAGAAAAATTCGGCGCCGGTGAGACGGTAAAAGATCGTACACATTTTAAAGAACTCGTATAAACTTGGTATATGATTTTGATTATCACTTACGACTAAACAAATTTTGTATGAATGCAACATTACAGTTTCGTCCTAAGTTAAACATTATGGTAATTATGAGGGCATATGAGTGCATGCCGGGCTTACACTCAGTGCTGGGGCTTAATCTATCTAAATCAAATCCAATTTTTACATTAACTATAGTTCCTAATATTATTGGTTATTTCATAACATTTTTGTCTTAATTTATTATTTTCTTCACTGCTTCCCTTCCTTGCAGGGACCATCTGGAATTGCAGTCCACCATAATTTCCTTCTGTTTACTTATAATGGGGTTACTTTTTTGCACATTTGTTCAAAAGATGTAAAATCAAAAAAAAAAAAAAACCAAACCAAATAAACAAAGTTTTAAATGAAAATAGCCGGCAGTCCAATCAGCGCATACAATTATTTCCAGTATTAAAAAACAAAGCTCTCTCACGACCTAAAATGTTTGGCAACACGGCTACGCTTTCCTTTGAAATTCGCTCTCTCCGCTTTTGTCGACAATACGGACTGTACCATGTGACACGAGGAAATGAGTTAAGGATCGATCGCCAGGAATGCTGTATTAATAGTTCTATTGCATTGCCTTCAAGAATTGGGTCCCAGAATGGGCAGACTAAAAAAAGGAGATGGTGATCCGCTACTCCCTAGTCCTGAACCAAGACATCTTTCTAGGGCCCAATTTTAACGGGGTTACCTATACTTTTCATTTTAGATCTTCGAATTGTGACGGGTGGAGATCTAAATCCGAAGAACATCGAATAAACAGTGCTCTCTAACAGACTCCTTTGTCCGTGCATTCCAAGGTGTGTGGTATTTTTATTGTTACAGCTTGAAATTATTTAGAGACAAATTAATAAGCAAAAGAGCTTTGGAAATGTATAAAAAATGAAATAGTTCCGTGCAGACCAAAACCCAAAAAAGATTTAGACACCTGCTACCGAATCAACATCAGTTTTAACTTTAGTGACAACTGTCACTGTCCGTTTAAATGCGATATAAAGAGGCCATTTATATGTGGCAATTTATTATAAGTATGTCTAATAGTTTTATTACACATATTATCTTTAGTAAACTGCATGGGGCAAAAAAAAAGTGTTTTATCATAATTGTTTTATTAACAGGGAATCAATGTAAAACATATCAAATGAACACACTGATTTTATCAAAATACTTATGTGTATGTTAACGAGAATTAGCATGTAAATATTTACTAATAAGTAATACACAAATTGAATATTCTTTTCCAATAAATTGTTTATCAGAATTAAAAAACGATACGATAACAGAAATCCTAAATCTGCACAAAATTAAAATTCATTTCACTACTCCATATTACTACGAATCGAACAGTATAGTAGAACATTTTAATTTGACCATAATTGAACATCTAATATTATTAAAAGAAAGTTTTCCTACACTAGTTCAATACACAATGCAACACTAGTTCAATACACATTTTAAACCTTATGAATTGACACATGGACACACTAATTGCAGAGATCTAAATGATATATTCCTGTCAAAATAATTTTTTAGTGATTATGCAGAAAATCACAAAATTAAAATCGTTTACGAAAAAGTAAAAGAGAATTTACAAACCAATAAAGAAAAGGTTATTTCAAAAATGAACACGAGAGGAGATACAAATGATATGTTCCATATTAGACAAATTGTATTCAAGAAAAACCCTTTAACAATAAATAAAAGAGAGAATAATAAATTTATAGGAAAGGTCCTATAAATTTAAGGTACATAAGGATGTAGTTTCAAAAATATTAGAGGGAAACCGCGTAGAAATATCCATAAAAAATTATCTTGATAAAAAGGAGATTATACACCTAAAGGAATTAAAACCTCCAAATGTTGTTTCAACCTCTCCTGTGCATTCGAGAAATGCTGAGTCATGAAAAATGTTGGAGCGTAGATTAATACTTCTGTCGATTAATTTTTTTAATGTTTGAGCAAAAGAATGACAATATTGATTGTCAATTACAACAATTTTAATGTCAGCAGTAATTATCAAGTCCCAGTGTCGTTGGCGCCGGCCTTTCTAGCCATTTGAACTACTGTCAAGTCGCACAAATAAGGTGATCGAAACGTGTTATCATTCGACGACTCTCTTAATTTACTTTCTCTGTGAGTTAAAATATTTTTTTTTATTCAAAACGAAATTCTCCAGAGTTATCACAATGGGTGTATACTATTAATTTCAGTACATTAATGCAGGCGTTTTTATTTTGACATAGTCATTAATACCATTATTTTGTTATGTAAGACCTATCCAAAAAACCTGTACAAAATCTTATTCATAAACTACCTGTTCTTAAACTGACTAATAATTTACCTTAGTCCAAAACTGCTTCATTTGGCAAATATAGGTATTTTTTTAAATTTATAAATATTTTCACCGAATTCTATTTTCTTATAAGAAATTGTTTCTTTAATATTATTCGTCAAATAAGTTATTAGTATTAAAAGTTTCTTTAGAAATTCGCCTTATAATCTGACCCTTTTCATTTGATGTTTCTCTATCAATACTCAAAAACTAATATTATGTTTGGCCACGTCTCCTAAATAAGAGCCACATGTCTCCCCATGGCTATGGCATCGAAACCAATACTAAAAAATGATACCAATACTCATCTACATTTCAAAATGGTCTAGAGGACAGCGAAAAGAAGCCGTTTTATTTTTAGATGAAAAAAATTTGATTTTAGGGAAAATTGTGTTTATTATTTGTTGCACACTCCTGTGAACATACCAGTTCACATTCATCATATTGGATTAATCTTGTTGATATTAAATAGTTTTTAAAATTGATATTAAATTCTTCAAGGCGTATTTGGTAAACTGAAAGATGTATTCAGTATAATTTTTGCTGCCAGTGTAGTGAGAATTTGTTTTATGCGTGTCATATAGTCAATATGCAAACGCAACATCTCGATCGTGAAACACAGATACGAGCTGTATGTATAAACATGCGTGACGTCGCGGAATCTGTAAATTCTATTAAGAGCACTATAGGAAAGTTGCACCAGAGATTTTAAGAGACTGAGACAGATTCAAAAAGAACCAAATACGCTAAATCTACCTGTTTAACAAGTCGCTATGACATTAAAGCTTTAACTAGTTCAGCCAAAAGTGTTTGAGTTCGCTCGAACCAAGGGATCAAGCACTCTCTAAAAAATTGGACGATAGCAATTTCGGTGTTTGTCTCATAACTATTCCGTCCTTGTGACAAAAATCAAGGATATTTCGTTTCTTTTAATAGAACAGCTAAATTTTCCATAGATGTTCGCTATAACTGAACCTTGGTTTAATATAAATAAGCCTGTGTTTGTTCAAAATTATATTATAGTAACTAGATTTAATAGAAATAATTTGTCTAATGGAGGCACTATGATATTGTCTACTAGCAACGATTTTTCGGCGTAAAGACGATTGATATTTTCCTGATTTGAAAAACGAGTTGAATTTTCCACTGTCTACCATAAATCTTATGACCTCTATACTGTTTGCACTTACAGATTAAAATGATTCTGTCAAAAATCACAAGGGGTGTGAATTGTCCTGATAATATCTTTACTAAAAGTTTTAGTTCAAATTATCGTGCTAATACTTGTGACTCCACGGTGCGCTTAAGCCAACTTTAACCCGGAGAGTCAAATAATATTAGATTTAATTGTTGCATTTTATTCTAGGAATACCTGTTCACCAAAAAGCGTCTAAACAAGATGTTGAGAAGTATCGCGTTATTTCCCTTTTTCCAATTATCGGCAAGTAGTTTAATTTCAATTACACACTGACTTAGTCATCTGTTTCTCTGAAAAACTGAGCTGTTTCTAATATTTCCTAACAGCCTACTTGGTCTGTTTTCATTCCCTATTTTCCTCTCTAATAAACTGGGATAATTCTATTACTGTAGCATATACGCCCAAAATATTTGCTTTGCAACGTCGTGGTTTAAGGGTGATTGCATATGTCACTTACAGACATTGCCGGATGTCCCATTTTAGACATCTTACTCTCACCTCACCAAGTGCATATATTCTTGCGTGTATGCTGTGTGTGAGGAAAAATCTTTCCAGGTTTTTTCCAGGTTTACTTTACCAGAGGTGGAAGCTCCTTGGTGGCACCAGATTGTCCTCTCCCGTTCACGCAGTAGGGTATCCTACTAGGGAGTTAAGTTTTTTAACGCTTGCCAACCTCCGTTAGCAAACCAAGGTTTATATACAATCCACATTTGTCGATATGGTACTTCTTCGCTGGATACTTTAAATGTATATTGAAAAGGCATTGCGTCGTAGTTATGTTATATTTTTTTTTCTAAAGTGCAATAAAATGGAATGATGGTGGTGAAGCGATGAATGCCAAGTTAATCAAAAGAAAAAGAAGTACTAAAAATAGTGAAAGGTTTATGGCCTTAAGAGGGTCTCCAAAAGTTGTTTGATGCCCGGAGGAACTTAACCCCTCTTACCTGAAACGCCCAGAGAAGGAATCCTTCACAATGCTGCTAGCTCAAGCCGATGTGGGTTCTAGCTTCTTTCTCAACCAAATGAACCAAAATTTCTTAGGTAGTAACTACCCAAGAGTTACCCAACTAAATGTCAAAATCAGTATGGCGCCACCAAGTTTTGGATTTTATATAATCCCAAAGGACGCCCAATATTTATCAAAATTTATTTAGGCAAGTTCAAAACGAAACTTGGAAAACAAAATCAAAGTCAAATCAGTATACACTATTGTTTCCAAATTACCTATGATATTCCAACCTACTCAACTCAAGTGAAAAACAAATTAACAACAGAAAATAACAATTTATTTAAGTCTTGATTATCACAGAGAATTATGTTATGTTATTTATCGTTAAGAGGAATAATTATTTAAGTTGGTAATAAGGAACCACAACATCACACAAAAAATACACAATTAAAGTGTGGTTGTCAAAATAAAATAAATTATGTTACACCCAAACCTTTTGGGGAATGAAGCTTCAATTCAATTAAACTAATAATTTACATGGCCCGGTATATCCCGCCACGGAAATTGACCTAAGCAAAAAAAAAAATAACAACCCTAACTGTTGAAGCTTCCCCACTTAAAATTACCCTTTTATTAGTTTACTCTAATATTTACTAGCTAATCTGAGAAAATTTGACATCTTAGGAGTAGTCTGAAAATAAATAATATAACCCAAGTATATACTCGTAGTACTACGAAGCCGGCTGCGTCTTACCTCACAGGAGTCACTTGTCACATATATATGTACTCTTATCAGTAATATTCAATAATAAAATAGCATCGATTAAATAATGTCAATAAAATTTTAAATAAGCTTATGTATGTATCTCAACTCAAAAGATAAAAGTTGTGATAATAAAAATAAAATAAGTGAATAAAAAAATGTTATGTTGTGTCACCTAGCTCCACACACAGCAGACTACTTCAGATTCGAGACTCTCCCAGAAATCCAATTCCCAGTCAAAGAAAAACTGCAGGCTTCCAAGCTTCACCTCTTCCACTTCACAATACGCCAAGCTCTGGTAGTGGTCTAGGTTAGACGTTAGCTCACAGTTGCTTAAAATCTCCTTCTAGATTAGAGCCAGTAGAGTACATAACCCCAAAACGAAAGCACCATGTGGCATGAAGAAATCAGGTCCGTACAAAAAAAATCCATTCAAAATCCATGTTATGTAGCTTTGCTAATTAAATTGTCCCCTGCCAATGCCAATCAGAACCGCTATTTTGCCGATGTTCGAGGGCACGTGAAAAATTATTAGGTTTTAAATCGCCATAAAGGCCAGTAAATTCAACAAAACAACAAATTATAGCATTACGCCCAAAAAGTTGATTTACTATCACCACATTTAGTCAATTATATCCCCATATGGGTAAAATTCACACGAATTTCAAAAAGAACTAAAGCACTCTTCACTTCATGACGGCGGTCTGGGAAAAAGGAACGACCGCAGAGGTCAAGCCCGTATTTAAGCAATCACGCACAAAGTGTATTGCCAATCGAAATATATAACAAAATAACTTAACTTTTTTTATAAGTACCATAAAACCTTTTATAAAAAATAAATAACAAAATTTGTGGCCCAAGGAAGTTGGCAATAAAAATATGTGTCACTATGACAATCAATTTCGATTTTGCCTAGACCAGCAACTTCTTGCTATCTTCCAAGAAAACTAATATTTACATTAGATAAAAAGAGACAAAAATTAGATAGGTCAGTCCGAGTAAAATCAACCAGCATATCTGGTATGGTCAAGCCAAAATCAGATATTGTACTATGAACAGTACAACATACACAATAATTGTACATGCCCAATTAATCATTATTCGTTATAAAATAATTAAATAATCAATATGGGATATAATTTAAATTCTAAAATATTTCTTTAGTCCAGAACCGGGTTTTATAAGAGTATAAATAAAATTTCATTAACAACCAGTACAATATGAAGCTGAAATGTACAAAACTAAATGTGTCCTTAAAAAAAGAATACTGTAATTTGAAATGGCTAGAGAACAGAACTATGGTTTACTTGGGAGGCTATTACAGAGAGGGCATTACTAGTATCAATCATTAATATTTGTAAAATATCTATTTTGAAAATATAACTGTAATCAGTGCTTTTAATAAAGAGTATAAAATGCCAATTTTAACCTGTAACAGCTACCCTCTTTTTCCCCCAAAAAAAAATTTTTCTAAAATTTTTTTTTTTAAATACTAATTTATAGGTGTATAGCCAATTAAGAAAATAATTACACTACCATCCAAATTAAATTTAATTATCTATTGAGTTAAGTAATAGGCAATGAAAATAAAAAAAATAAATTAAATAGGTAGCTAGTTTCCAACTTCATCATAATAAGGTTTAAGATCTTGCACATGCCAATTTCCTTTTGATTTCCCATGCATATCCTCAAGTTCATAAATGCAGTAACCCACTTTATTTTTTACCCTAAAAGGACCTTCAAAATTACCTGCCAACTTAGCAGTAAAATAGTTCCCTGCATCTGACAACGCATACAATCTTTTCCAAACTAAATCACCAATATTGAATTCTACATTTCGACGTCTTAAGTTATATTGATCCCTAGATTTCTGGCCTGCTTGTAATAATTTCTTCGATACAAATTCCCTTAGCTTCCTTAAAGATTCAACCCTTTTAATGGAATTCTCCTGAGATTGATCAGAAACTATATTTTGGTTAACGTCCCTATATTGAAAAAATTCTGATGCATGCAAAATCATTTCAGTACCATAGTTAATAAAGTAAGGCGTTTTACTTGTAACTTCATGAGTTGCTGTATTAATTGCACAAGCTAAAGCTGCTAGGTTTTCATCCCATATTCTATGATTTTCCGAAGCAAAAGCAGTTAACATGGATTTTAGTACTCTATTGACTCTCTCTGTAACATTAGGAGAAGGATGATAATTGGGATTATACATGATTTTAGATCCATATTTTTTTGCTAAATTTTGAAATTCTTTGCTCTTAAACTGTACCCCATTGTCACACCTAATAACCTCTGGAACTCCATGAAAAAGAAAAATATGTTCCTCAAGAATATTGCATATTTTAGCAGAATTAGCCTTCCTAATGGCAAAGAAACGATTAAATTTACTAAATACATCAGTGACCACAAATATATACATATTGCCACGTTTACTCTTAGGCAAAGGACCAAATAAATCCATACTCACAACCTGCCAACAATGTTTAGGGACCAAATTAGAAACCATAAAGCCTGCTGGCTTCTTTTGTTCAGGTTTGATTTTCTGACAAGTAACACAATGTCTCACAAACCTTACCACGGTCGACCTCATCCCTGGCCAATAATACAATCTGCCTATCTTGGCATAAGTCTTATAGACACCTAAATGACCTTCTAAAGGCGAGCAGTGGCAGCTTGCAAAAACCTCGTGTCTCCTATCCTTAGGAATAACTAATTTCCAATAGTCAGCAGCGTCACGTAAATCTGGGTAATCTAACCTCACATATTTATAAATCTTGTCCTCACTAACTCTCCAAAGAGGAAAATCTAATGGATTTTTGAAAATTCTATCTCTCAATTTAATATACCAAGAATCACTAGTTTTATGAAAATCATGGTTGGAGAACTGAACAGAATCACAATTTACCGGGACATCGCTTCAGTAGCTGAATACAACTTTTCCTGTCGAGTCAAGGTACGAGATATATAACAAATTACATTTTCACGCCCATCATAAATTTGATATAAAACAGCGCCAACCCCATATCCTGAGGCGTCTGTTTGCAAAACGAAGTCATATTCGAACCTAGGGCAAGTTAAAATAGGTGCTGAAATCAAGGAATTTTTAACTTTTTGAAAAGCTTCATCACATTTTACATCCCAATAAAATTTAGTTCCCTTTCTTAAAAGTTTGGTAAATGGTGCAATTATATCAGAAAAGGTAGGAATAAATCGACGATACCAAGAGAGCATACCAATAATTCTACGAACTTCTGTCACTGATTTTGGAGTTGGCATGTTAGTAATGGCTTCGACTTTGGAAGGATCCACAGAAATTCCATGACGATTTACTACATAACCCAAATATCTTAACTCGGCTCTACAAAATTTCCTTTTTTCCTTATTAAGTGTAAGACCGGCCTCCTCCAAACACTGAAAAACATCTTTTAGAAGCTGTAAATGGCTCTTAAAATCTGGGCTTATTAGAATAATATCATCGATATATCTAAACACTGAATTCTGAAACTTGGGACCGAGGATGGTGTCGATCAACCTTTGGAAGGTTGCGGGGGCATTATGTAATCCAAATGGAAGTCTACGGAACTGAAATAAACCACGTCCAGGAACGGTAAATGCAGTATACTGCTTACTATTTTCCTCCAATTCAACCTGCCAATAAGCACTCCTCAAATCCAAAGAACTAAGATATTTGGCTCCGCCCAACTTATCCAAAATGGCTGAAATGTAGGGAAGTGGATATGCACAACGCTCGGATACAGCATTTAATTTCCTAAAATCAACGCAGAATCTCATTTTGCCATCACTTTTAGGCACCAGAAGAACCGGAGAGGACCAAGCTGAAGTAGATGGTTCGATGACTCCCAACTCCAACATCTTGTCAACCTCCTCATCAATGAGTTTCTGTTTGAAAGGTGATACAGGATAATACCTTTGCTTAATAGGCTCACTATTAGTGGTTATCTTATGTTTAACAACTGAAGTGCATCCCAGCCTATCCCCAATCTTTTGAAAGTAAGATGAAACTAATTTATCCAAAGCCAAATGTTCTTCTGCAGATAAATCTGCTTCACATTGAATCAAGGAAATTTCAGAATTTAAAGGTTCTTCAGAAAAATGCCATTCACCTCGACGCATGTCAGGAACAATACCCAAGTTTTTCCAGAAATCAATACCCAAAACCAACTCATGACGAATTTCTGGGACTATAAAAATGTCAATAACCCTAATAACTCCTTTTACACTTACAGGCACGCTAACAACGCCTATACATTCACACGACATATTATTAGCTATTGTACAAGATGTTCTCCTATTAATGTCCAAAGTAACTCCCAATATTTTCAATTTTTCCCAACCAGAACTACCCATAAAAGTCCTATTTGCACCTGAATCCAAAAGACCATAAAATTTAGACCCAAAAATTTCTACTGATAAATAAGGACATTCCCCTGGACCTATATGTGCTAATACATAGTCAAGTACAATTTTATTTTTACAATCCATGGTCGAATCAAAACCAGAAGCAAACCCTCGACCTAAGATTGGCTTCTCGAGCCGTTTCCCTGATTATTATGTCTATTACAATCTGGACAGTTTATTTTAGTAAAGTTATCTTTTCCACAGCCAAAACATTTTTTAATTTTTGATGTACAATTTTTAGCAAAATGATTTGGTTGGTCACATTTAAAACAAAGTTTTACTCCAGAATTAGCATTACCAAAATTATTGTTATTTTTGTTGCCAGAATTGTGATGATTTTGACCACTAGGACCTGTTTTAAAATTTCTGTTTTGTCCATAACGATCTGGACCTTGGAATTTATTGTGGTTAATAGATCTTTGATTAAAATTTTTATTTTGTCCTGGCCTATTTTGATTATTAAAATTATTATTATTTGCAAATCTATTTGTATTAACAAAAGAACTCTGATTTGAATGAGGTATATTCTGGTTATAATTACTACTTGAAAATCTATTATTATTATTATTATAGTTGGAATTTTGAAAATTTGAGTTTATTGATTCACAATTATTTAGATTGTCAAATTCTGTACTATTAAGTTTACTACCTATTTTAAAATTTTCTAAACTTGTCCTATTATATTGATAATCTAAATCAGGTTCGAGTGACAAATTGCCCTTCTTAGGTGGTTTAAAATCCTCTACCCTTAACCGAGTCTCCTCTAACTTTCTACACAATTCAATAAGTTCAAAAGGTGTATTTATTTCATGCAAAGTTAATCTTTCCTGATAAAAAGGCAAAATGTTTGATCTTAAGACTCTTAATCTTAACTGATCACCAACTGGAGTAGGCATTCTATCAAAAAGTTGAGACATAGCTGCAACATAAATACCAATCGGTTCATCACTACCCTGAGTTCTTTCTAAAATTTGTTTCCATAATTTATCAGCAAAGTGTGGAGGTACAAATTCATCTTTCATTAATTTAATTAAAGAGTCCCAATTTGTTGCATATCTAGATATTAAGTGATAATAATTTAAAGCTTGACAGTCAAAAAGATCAGAAGCTGAGTTGAAAAGTTCTGCCTTTGAAACACCCCTTGAAATAGATAGTTCTTCTACCCTCTGTAAAAATGCATTGAAGCTTAAACCTGACTTATTACCTGAAAATTTTAAATTCCATTTAAAAACTGGAACACTTTTGAAATGAGATGTAGATGGTTGCATATTGGTATTTATCGCAGTCATATTAACTTCATTTCGAGTAGGCGTAGAATTATCATGAATAGAAGTTCGAGTTGAATCTAATAAAGTATTTACTTCAAAATTATTATCTAAGGGTGGATCAATGTTAGAGTCTGAAAGAAGTTTTATTTTATTTTCATACTCAGAAACTAATGTTGTAAGTTCAAGAAGTAAAGAGGACCTTTTTGAAGCCACCTCTTTATCGGTGTCTGTAATCCTATTTATTCTGCCAGTTAAATGAGCAAATTTTGTTTCTATTTTCAAATGTTGTGTAGTTGTGCCAGGAAAAGATGAAATTGAATCTTTTAACTCAGTAAGTTTATTTGCACAAATCGGAATTTCGATATCAGGGTCAAGAGTTGCTGAGCTTTGAACTGGATTGCCTGATTTTTCTAATTGTAAAAGGGAACGCAAACATTTACGCAAGGAATCTGCTGTACCAGAAGGGTCAATACCTCTAACTTTAACTTCATATTCCAGCTCATCCTTTTGCAATCTTTCTATTGTAATCTTATACATGTTGTACTAAAAAAAATTGACAAAAATCAAAAACAAATATATATGTACTATATGAATAGATAGGTCAAAATTAATAGGTTACCAAAATCAACTCCTATATTTTCCTGTAAAAATTCACCAAAAATTAAATTGAAGATTTTTATCCTATTCCAAATCCAAATATCATTTGAACACCTGTCCTAAAATTTCACGTTAACCTTTAAAAAAAATTCAAATCCAAAATATGAATATTAAAGTCCAATCCAGTAAAAGCAGAAAAAAAAAAATGTTGGGTAACTATAGAGAAAGAAGAGTAAGTTGGGGCGCCAGTGTTATATTTTTTTTTCTAAAGTGCAATAAAATGGAATGATGGTGGTGAAGCGATGAATGCCAAGTTAATCAAAAGAAAAAGAAGTACTAAAAATAGTGAAAGGTTTATGGCCTTAAGAGGGTCTCCAAAAGTTGTTTGATGCCCGGAGGAACTTAACCCCTCTTACCTGAAACGCCCAGAGAAGGAATCCTTCACAATGCTGCTAGCTCAAGCCGATGTGGGTTCTAGCTTCTTTCTCAACCAAATGAACCAAAATTTCTTAGGTAGTAACTACCCAAGAGTTACCCAACTAAATGTCAAAATCAGTATGGCGCCACCAAGTTTTGGATTTTATATAATCCCAAAGGACGCCCAATATTTATCAAAATTTATTTAGGCAAGTTCAAAACGAAACTTGGAAAACAAAATCAAAGTCAAATCAGTATACACTATTGTTTCCAAATTACCTATGATATTCCAACCTACTCAACTCAAGTGAAAAACAAATTAACAACAGAAAATAACAATTTATTTAAGTCTTGATTATCACAGAGAATTATGTTATGTTATTTATCGTTAAGAGGAATAATTATTTAAGTTGGTAATAAGGAACCACAACATCACACAAAAAATACACAATTAAAGTGTGGTTGTCAAAATAAAATAAATTATGTTACACCCAAACCTTTTGGGGAATGAAGCTTCAATTCAATTAAACTAATAATTTACATGGCCCGGTATATCCCGCCACGGAAATTGACCTAAGCAAAAAAAAAAATAACAACCCTAACTGTTGAAGCTTCCCCACTTAAAATTACCCTTTTATTAGTTTACTCTAATATTTACTAGCTAATCTGAGAAAATTTGACATCTTAGGAGTAGTCTGAAAATAAATAATATAACCCAAGTATATACTCGTAGTACTACGAAGCCGGCTGCGTCTTACCTCACAGGAGTCACTTGTCACATATATATGTACTCTTATCAGTAATATTCAATAATAAAATAGCATCGATTAAATAATGTCAATAAAATTTTAAATAAGCTTATGTATGTATCTCAACTCAAAAGATAAAAGTTGTGATAATAAAAATAAAATAAGTGAATAAAAAAATGTTATGTTGTGTCACCTAGCTCCACACACAGCAGACTACTTCAGATTCGAGACTCTCCCAGAAATCCAATTCCCAGTCAAAGAAAAACTGCAGGCTTCCAAGCTTCACCTCTTCCACTTCACAATACGCCAAGCTCTGGTAGTGGTCTAGGTTAGACGTTAGCTCACAGTTGCTTAAAATCTCCTTCTAGATTAGAGCCAGTAGAGTACATAACCCCAAAACGAAAGCACCATGTGGCATGAAGAAATCAGGTCCGTACAAAAAAAATCCATTCAAAATCCATGTTATGTAGCTTTGCTAATTAAATTGTCCCCTGCCAATGCCAATCAGAACCGCTATTTTGCCGATGTTCGAGGGCACGTGAAAAATTATTAGGTTTTAAATCGCCATAAAGGCCAGTAAATTCAACAAAACAACAAATTATAGCATTACGCCCAAAAAGTTGATTTACTATCACCACATTTAGTCAATTATATCCCCATATGGGTAAAATTCACACGAATTTCAAAAAGAACTAAAGCACTCTTCACTTCATGACGGCGGTCTGGGAAAAAGGAACGACCGCAGAGGTCAAGCCCGTATTTAAGCAATCACGCACAAAGTGTATTGCCAATCGAAATATATAACAAAATAACTTAACTTTTTTTATAAGTACCATAAAACCTTTTATAAAAAATAAATAACAAAATTTGTGGCCCAAGGAAGTTGGCAATAAAAATATGTGTCACTATGACAATCAATTTCGATTTTGCCTAGACCAGCAACTTCTTGCTATCTTCCAAGAAAACTAATATTTACATTAGATAAAAAGAGACAAAAATTAGATAGGTCAGTCCGAGTAAAATCAACCAGCATATCTGGTATGGTCAAGCCAAAATCAGATATTGTACTATGAACAGTACAACATACACAATAATTGTACATGCCCAATTAATCATTATTCGTTATAAAATAATTAAATAATCAATATGGGATATAATTTAAATTCTAAAATATTTCTTTAGTCCAGAACCGGGTTTTATAAGAGTATAAATAAAATTTCATTAACAACCAGTACAATATGAAGCTGAAATGTACAAAACTAAATGTGTCCTTAAAAAAAGAATACTGTAATTTGAAATGGCTAGAGAACAGAACTATGGTTTACTTGGGAGGCTATTACAGAGAGGGCATTACTAGTATCAATCATTAATATTTGTAAAATATCTATTTTGAAAATATAACTGTAATCAGTGCTTTTAATAAAGAGTATAAAATGCCAATTTTAACCTGTAACAGTTACAAAGTAATATTGACGAATGAAGGTTCGAGAACACGTCTGAATGTTATCGAATTTTGATTATGAAAGCTGGTTAACCGAATTTGTGTAGGTAAAGTTGTTTTATGCCTGTCCCCAAAAGTTGGGGTGGTTTTCCTGTTTTTACAACATGTGATTAAACGGGCTACACGTGTTTCGCTCTAGTTTAATTACATGTTGTGAGACCGTGACTTTGTGTTTTTTTGCTTTGTTTTTCGTCAAGAAGAGTTAGAGGGTGAATATGGAGAGCGATGTGACTTTGAGAATCAGTACTATGCCCAATTAAGTTAAGCTAAAAAATATTGTGTCATATATTCTGCATAGGTGTCACATACACCTATGCAGCTTCAGGATAATAAGTCTAAATGAAAAATCTCAAGCAACAGCTTTAAATATTAATTATCTTCAAATAAAGCTTTCATGGGTCCATTCAAAATTGAATGGAGTTTCGGGATATATTTGAGTCGCTTATACATAAAAATAAATAGATAGGAAATATTCCGCGCATTATTTAAGATCATCTGTGAAATATGAGGCTGCACAGATTCTTTGTACAATTGAATTTGGATCTTATAATTAAAGCTTGGGAACTTCTAGGTAAACGGTATGATTCAAAAAATTCATCCATTATTCTTTAATAATATGTAACAGACTCACAAATGTGAGACTTTGACATTTCCATAAATTCTGCTATAACATGGGGGTCGTATCATCAGGAATTGGATATTCCCAATTTGCTGAAATGAATGTAGCAATTAATATGCCCATAATGATTTGTGAAAGTGCGTGAAAGTCAATAAAGGGAAGGTATTAAGGTTATTTTCCTCCTTGGTACAAACGGTATGATAATGATAAAATTTTGATTCATAATCACATCAAAAATATATTTGCTATTGAACCTTTGCAATGTATGTTCCCATTGTATATTTAATTAGTACCAAACTTGATAAGGTAGCTGCTAGAGAATAGGAATCTTATAAGGCCAAATGAATAAATTGTCCTGCTTTAGAAAATTTTTAAAGTATTTTTGAATTCCAAAGCTAAGATTCTTGACACATTAGAACAAAATACATTCGATAAGCATAGTATAAGTAGTATGTTAAGTCTTGATGGAAATGCAAAGTCTGCTTCCAACCATAATTTTAATGGTAAGGTACCAAAATGTTTATTGTATAAGGAAGAATATTATATTCAAAGTTTTTAAGAATTCCTGTTCAAAAAAGGGGGTTAACTATATTATTTTTAAAACTATGTCTAAATTGCCTCAGAAAAAAAATTGCAGATTTCCTACATGTAGAGGATGTCATGGTAAGCACCACATCTTGCTGTTATATAGATCCCACGAAGATAATTCAGACCAAAATAAACCTTTGGTGTGATGCTCAAATTACGAGACAGTTTTACCACTAACCAAAACTCTTTATTTTTAATCTCGACACGTGTTTCGCTAACTAACGATGTTAGCATCGTCGGAAGAAGATTAAAACTAAACTAACTAAAACTACTTACAGATCTCCTTATATACTAATGATGTAACTAATAGAGCGGAAAAAGCAATGAAGTTAGCGAAACACGTGGCGAAATTAAAAATAAAGAGTTTTGGTTAGTGGTAAAACTGTCTCGTAATTTGGTATTAATAGCAAACAATCTATTATACACAATAAATGTAGTATTCAAATTTGTTCTCAATTTTCCGACTTTCCTATAAATTTCAGCACATGTTTTATAATTCCATGTATTACTAGTTTATTGCCGATTTCAGCTATAGATGTAAGTGGTCAAAATATTACACAATCCTGCAAGCTGGCTGATCCTCTATTTTTTGAACCACAACATAAGGACATGTTGTTTGGTGCTGATCTGTTTTGGTGCCTTCTAAGTAGTACTACCATTGGGTGATATTAGATTCCTGTATCATGATTTTATTCGAGAATGTATACAATTGGGGTACATGACAAATCTAAATAGTTCAAACTAATTTTTCATTAAATTACTTCTTTAAACATTGAAAGGCTAGAATTAGCATTTCCGTGGAACCATGGGCAATTTGTTTGCTTTCATTTGGCATCATCTCTGATGCAATGATTCCAAATAGTTATGTAGAAATAACAAAAAATTTGTTATAGTATAAAGATTTGTCACTTATTTTGATAGACAGAAAACAATACTACTGTTTCCCTGTAATAAAATATGCATATTTTTTTTTAAATAAAATATAAGATACTCTATAAAAAAGTCAATATTCAAAGTTAAATGAATGTAGATATATATAAAAGATTATGCTTTAAATATAAACAATATTACCGTTTATGAACTCTTAATGCGTTTTTAATGCCTTAATACCTCTGAGCACATGTTGAACTCTAAGTTGTTGTTTAATGATCTAGTCCAGCGTTACTCAAAGTGTGCTCCGCGGAGCCCCCGTACTCCGCGAAACCTCCGGTAGGCTCCGCCAGCAGTCATAATAAAATGAATGCATGTATTAAAGTGGAACCTATAAGAATAAAGTTACCTAAGATAAAAATAAACAACCAAAACGAAACGCCTTCTTATAGGTATTACTGGTACATATACGAAAATTTAATATATGTATTATTGAGTAAATGCCCGACCTACATCGAAATGTTACAGCGTTACTCGTACGCCACCATTCGCTCCCGGACTATAAGCAATCAAATGACCTCGGTTCGTCGCGCTGTTTCTCGTGCTCGTGCGTCGATGCGTACTTCGGGGAAAATCGTCTAGCTCTCCGAAGTTTCTGAGGAATTCGAGATGATTCGATGGTTACTGGTATAATATAAAGGACGATTGTTTGGCGCAGAGAATTTATTAATCAAGCAACGTACCGCAAAATTTACTCACACCGCGCTCAGTATTTTATGTTCGCTTGTCTTGTTGTTCGTAGTGGTTGTAAAATCTTGTATTTCGTGCGTCAAGAGATACTATTTGTCATAAAATTGACCAAATCAAACTAGTGTTAAAGAAGAATGGAGCGTTGGCTTAAAGGTGTTCAAAAAATGTGGTTCGCTTGGATGATGTGTCAAATTCAAATCAAGGTGATATGACGGCGTCAAGTCCTAGTTTAATGGTTTCAAATTCAAGTAGTAAAACATCTAATGACACACTGAAGGTAAAAAAACGAAAGTATGACGAATCATACATTAATCTCGGATTTGTTGATTCCAACGGCTCACCTCTTTGTATGTTGTGCAGCAAACTCCTTCCTAATAGTTCGATAGTACCTGCTAAGATGCGCCGACATTTAGAAACTGTACATCCCGACTTCAAAAATAAAAGTAAAGAATTTTTTCTAAGTAAAAAAGAACAATTATTAAGAAGCCAAAAAAATATGACGTTTGCGATTCAGACTGTGAATGAAAAGGCCACGGAGGCATCGTATTTGGTTAGTTACCGCATTGCCCAAGCAGGAAAAGCGCACACTATCGCTGAAAAACTAATAAAACCATGTGTGGTAGATATAACAAAATGTATGCTCGACGAAAAATTTGTAAAGCATCTTTCTACAGTGCCGCTTTCGAACGCTTTCTTAGAGTTACGCGCCGAATTGGGGATATCGCAGCAAACATAAAACAAGAACTGGTTTCACGGCTTCAAAATAACAAATTCATCTTGCAAATGGATGAGTCGACTGATGTTGCTGGACTGGCCATCTTGCTAGTAATTGTGTTATATCCATATAAACATTCACTCGAAGAAGACTTGCTTATGTGCTCATCGCTGCCTACTAACACAACCGAAGAAGAAATTTCTAACACGATTAACATGATTGCATTGATATTTGTACCGATGGAGCCATGGCAATGACAGGTAGAACAGCAGGAGCAATATCACGAATAAAAATGAAAGCGCCAAATTGTAGTTCCAGCCACTGCATCCTGCATAGACAATCACTCGCGGTTAAGAAAATGCTACCAAATCTAAAATTGGTTCTTGATGAGTCAGTAAAAATAATTAATTTTGTCAAGTCACGTCCACTACAATCCCGATTGTTCTCAATATTATGTGAAGATTATGATAGCGATCATAAAACACTATTGCTCCATACTGAAGTGAGATGCTTGTCTCGGGGTAAAAGCCTTTGACAAGGCTTTTTGAACTAAGAACAGAATTAGAAGTTTTTTTTACAGATGTTCCTTTTAATTTAAAAGACCGTTTGTCCGATAAAAGCTAGTTATTTAGACTAGCATTTTTAGCAGACATGTTTGGAAAACTTAACGAATTAAACCTGTCACTACAAGGAAAACAGACAACAGTTTTTAATGCTAACTTTAAAAGAAAATTAGATTTTTGGATTATTGTTTTGGTAAGAGAGAAATGAAAGTTTTTCATTGCTAAGTGAGTTCCTTAGTCACTATAGTCTTAGTGATACAGAAAAATTTTATTTTGAAATGGATCAGCCAGCTTGCAGGATTGTGTCATATTTTGACCACTTACATCTACAGCTGAAATCGGCAATAAACTAGTAATACATGGAATTATAAAACATGTGCTGAAATTTATAGGAAAGTCGGAAAATTGAGAACAAATTTGAATACTACATTTATTGTGTATAATAGATTGTTTGCTATTAATACCAAATTACGAGACAGTTTTACCACTAACCAAAACTCTTTATTTTTAATTTCGCCACGTGTTTCGCTAACTTCATTGCTTTTTCCGCTCTATTAGTTACATCATTAGTATATAAGGAGATCTGTAAGTAGTTTTAGTTAGTTTAGTTTTAATCTTCTTCCGACGATGCTAACATCGTTAGTTAGCGAAACACGTGTCGAGATTAAAAATAAAGAGTTTTGGTTAGTGGTAAAACTGTCTCGTAATTTGAGCATCACACCAAAGGTTTATTTTGGTCTGAATTATCTTCGTGGGATCTATATAACAGCAAGATGTGGTGCTTACCATGACATCCTCTACATGTAGGAAATCTGCAATTTTTTTTCTGAGGCAATTTAGACGTAGTTTTAAAAATAATATAGTTTACCCCCTTTTTTGAACAGGAATTCTTAAAAACTTTGAATATAATATTCTTCCTTATACAATAAACATTTTGGTACCTTACCATTAAAATTATGGTTGGAAGCAGACTTTGCATTTCCATCAAATTACATTTTTGGATTACTTGTTTTGGTAAGAGAGAAATGAAAGTTTTTCATTGCTAAGTGAGTTCCTTATAGTCTATAGTCTTCTCTCTATCGTCACTATAGTCTTAGTGATACAGAAATATTTCAAAATGAAATATTTGTTGAATTGGTGCAATATCTCAGAATACAAAACTGAAAATAAACTCATGGATTCAAAACCCTTTTTCATCTAAATTGCAGAAGCCTGAAAATATGTCAAATCAGATCTATGAATCCTTTTTAGAAATGACATCGGATCCAAGCATGGAATCATTGTTCAAAACAATTTCACTAAATAATTTTTGGTGCAGGGTTCGTGAAGAATATCCACAACTTCCCACAGAAGCTTTGAATGTTCTTCTGCCGTTCCCAACAACGTATTTGTGTGAAACGGGATTTTCAGCATATACAGCTACAAAAACAAAATACCGCAATAGACTGGATGCCGAATTAGACATGAGAATTCAACTTTCTTCTATCAAGCCTGACATTACCCAGTTGATGAGGAATAAAAAACAATTACATGCCTCGCATTCAATGAACTTAGTGTTATCATTTGCTTACTAACTCACTACTTACTGTATCTATCTTTTTTTTGTATGATTATTAATAAACAATTCACATATAACTGCTTTTGCTTTTAGTTTAAGAGTTTAGAGTTCCGTCAAAAATGTAGTTTTTTAAAAGGGTTCCGTCACGAAAAAAGTTTGAGTAATACTGATCTAGTCTTTCAATGTTCTAAGGATTACTTTATGTAAAATCACGGGGTTTACAGAGAAAATGCTTTGACAACTAAGTTAGCAGAGGATTTTCATTAGTATTATATTATTCGTAGTATTGTAGTTGCTGCTAACTGCAGTAATATGTATCGACCAGTTTGGGTAGCTCCTGGAGACCGAGGTTTACACAAAATTCTTTACAAATTTAACATTGATAGTGAGCTAGATGCTTATGAATTCAGCACTGTAATGTATGTACTGCAGCAGCTTCATTCTTTGCTTGCGATTCTTTGCTTGATTCAATTGTTTTATAATATTGAAAATGATTATCCTGAGGTTGCAAAAGTAGCTCAATTATAATCTATTGCCTTGCCACGTATGGAATTGTGTGGCGCATTATTATTTTATATTATAATTGTATGGCGTGGCTAGATTGGCAAACAAAGTTTCAAGATCGCTTTTTTTCGATCTTTTTTTATTGCCAAACAATGAAAACAATCGGCTGATTTGAACATGAAAGGCAAATTATATTTTAGAAAAATATTCAAATTTATTAGAATTAAGAGAATTATAGCCTTATTATTAAGATTTAAAAATAAGTTTAACTCTTCCAAAGAAAATTGTAAATTATGAGCTTTAATAAAATTTAATAATTAATTTTATTTTGTGTTGAATCATATTCAGCATCATTGTTTTGAAAATTATATTATTATTATGTAGGTTAAAATTTAATGTAGGTCACAATATGTATAATAAAAAAATAAATAGGCGCCACTTAGTTTTGCTAAAACTAAGGAAACTTCTAAACTTGAGTATTTTAATTCCGGTAAAGACAATTGGATTATGCTACGGCAAGACCCAACAGTTCCCAACAATAATCCATTTTACTTACATAACCCTATTTACACTTTATACAGTATAAAAAGTAAATACTGCTCTTTAGAGGCAAAATTTACAAAATGTAATCAATGATTACTTTTTATAAAATGAAAATATGAAATATAGTTGCATTTTAAGGTTAGTTACAAATTAAGGGTAATGAATGATTGTTTTTTGCTCCAATTATCTTTAAATTAAAATAAAATATTGTATACCACAGGGAAAGTTCATGAACCTTGTCAGGTGGGTGTAGTATTAAAAATTATTAAAAATGTGAATTATACGTAAAAAGTTTTAATAATGTATTAATGATTAAGGATAAAGTAACTTTTAACTTTTTTTATAAACTAATAAAATAACTGCCCTAAATTGTCCGTTACGAGTTAGCGACACATGGAGCCTCACCAAGACAAGCTGGACGGTCTTTATTAAACTGTGTTGTTCAAATGGTGCTCATAATAGCCGATAAGAAGGTTAAAATCCTCCACAATTCATGTGACTTGGAAACCAGGCTGGTATTTCAGATGGAGATTACACGAAACTCCAAACCATTAAACCCTCAAGGCAGTGGTAAAGTTAATAAGTAATAATCGAAGAAATAAGAGAAAACGACAAAAGAAACTCTCGAAACAACTTTCCAATGATGATAAAAACTCAATTGCCAGATTTATACGAGCACCTTAAAGTGGTTTAGTGGAAAGATAATTAACATGTATAAACACCCGTAAACCGCTTTAGCGATCGTAAACCGGTTTAGCTTAAATCGATTTAAATAAGTGGATGATCCAGCTTTAAACCGCTTTAAACTACCGTGCAAACACCTGCCACCACTCAACCGATTTAACTCCCAGTGCTACCAACACAAATGTGCTTAAATGCTTAAAAAAAATGAATAAACAAATATTGATGTTAATTTTTTTCCAACTCATTTTGTTATCACTTGATAAACTAGTCAAATTTTTAAGTAATAAACTAACTAGCCAGCTTAACCATTTTTTTAGGTTGCCTATGGTAAACAGCTGTTGATGTTAAGGTGGATTCCCTTTCTTAATCCTTTCATGTAAACAGTAGCCAAACTGAATTATTTCTAAACCAGTTTAGCCGCTAAAGTTGTTTAATTGGCCGTATAAACTTGGTAAATGTCATCATGCTGGTGCGAATAAAGAAATGGTATATTCCTCACGTCGCTAAGTTTCCTATTGAATCTTAAGCATCCTGTTACGTATTTACCAAATCATGGCTTTATAAGTTAAAAGAGGTTCCGAGAAATCAATTGCAAGCCATATTTTAAGCGTTTCACACCATTTTCGTTCTTTGGACGGGCGTAAAATGTATATGTGTTACTACCAACACACGGGAACCAACCAGTCGCAAGGCCGAAAATAAAAATCGAAACCGACCCTGACGAGTGAAAGATTCACTCGTCACGAAAATCAAATTTCATTTAATCTAACGATCTTATTATTTAATCGTAATATCTAACGCAAACGCCTAATCAAAAAGGTTATTCATAGAGAAAAAAGCTATCCCAGAAGAATTTTGACCTACAAATTTACTTCCTGTTGTGGATAAAATCAGAGGGACATTGTGTGTCGGTAACTAAGGAACTTCTACGACGAAAACGGCTTTACATTGGACAATCTAGAATCAGCAGTAATCATTCATGCGAGTCAGCCCTGCAGTATATGTGTGATTATATTTTAGGGATTTGATACATTCTTATTAAAAAATTAAAGCTAAGGTGTTAAAAGTTTGGTATTAAGATGTATTAAGGATTATTTAAGTAGCAGATTTAATATAACAAGAGCAAAAAATAAATTATCATCTTAGATTTAAAGTTCCCTAAGAGTTCCGCAGGGAAGTGGTCTTTCTATCTTTCTTTTCTCTGGGTCCTTTATTATTTATAATAGATGTAAATGATATAAATACTGTGTTACAACATCTAAAGCTAAATATTTATTCTAGTTAAATAAAATATATAACAAAATGTATTATCTTAGGGTCAAAATCAAACTGTTGACGACAACGTTGCCTACAAGTAGTTCATATAACTGCAGACTTAAAACTAGTCAATCTATACTTAATACATAAAATTAATTATTGAGGATACTTGTGGTGGTTATTTTATTCAACAGTGAGTCTGGTGAAGTAATAATGATGGTTTAAAGTGACCGGATTAGCAGTAACAACGTAAGATTACTGCGACAATGGTTGCTGAATTTGCATCGTTTTTATGCACGTTTTTAAGCCCAGCTCGCAGAGGACTTTAAGGTGCCACTGTTGCGGCGCCTAACAATTTTTACTAATGAACTTATAGTACAGCCGTGCTATAATAATAATAATAATAATAATAATAATAATAATAATAATAATAATAATAATAATAATAATAATAATAATAATAATAATAATAATAATAATAATAATAATAATAATAATAATAATAATAATAATAATAATAATAATAATAATATACCGCCATGGGAGACCAGACTTCAACGAAAAATTCAGAGGTTTCGAAAAGATATCGGCCAACTAACAGAATATCTGAGGGGTACACGAACAAATAGACTAAAACAGAAAATTGATGACATTTTGCAGAGAAACAACATCCACACTCGGCATGAACCAGAAAATAATACAGCTCAACAATGCCTGGATACTCTAAAACAGAAACTTTCCTTATTTTCAGGGCGCCTACGAAGATACAAGACGAGTAATAACCGAAAACGTGACAATCTTCGTTTTGAAAAGGCCGAAAAACAATTTTATAGAGAGCTAAATTCAAAATCAGATCACCCAGACAAGCAATACCCCACGAAAGAACAAATTCAAGATTTTTGGGCCAAACAACTTGCAACTCAAACAACATGCAATATCAACGCAAGCTGGGTTACTGAAGAGAAACAAAATAGTAATAAATATAACCAGATGGAGCATCGACCATTCACTATCGAGGAAGTCAACCAGATTATCCAAAAACTGCATAATTGGAAATCACCTGGCCCAGATGGAGTTCATAACTTTTGGCTAAAGAAACTATGGAATGTGCATCCTAAACTCTCAGAATTAATTAACCACGTTATTCTTAACCCACAGGAAATGCCAGCGTTCCTAACGCAAGGAGTAACCTATCTACTGCCTAAAGACCAGAACAACACACAAGATCCGTCTAAGTACCGACCGGTAACGTGCCTACCTACTTTGTATAAAATTATCACTTCATGTTTAACACAGCGCATTTATCAACACTGTGAGAAAAACAACATCATATCCGCACAACAAAAAGGATGCGCTAAAGGATCTATGGGCTGTAAAGAACAACTTATTATCGACTCTGTCATCAACAACCAGGCATATCACAACAAGAGAAATATTTTTACTGCCTACGTCGACTATAAGAAAGCCTTCGACTCAGTACCACACGAATGGCTTATAAACATATTAAAAGTGTATAAAGTTGATGGTAATACTTTGTCTTTTCTAGAGAGCGCTATGACAAGTTGGAGAACAACGATCCAGCTCGAAGTACAGGGTAAAAGCACAGTAAGTACAAACAACATTCAAATTCGAACAGGAATCTTCCAAGAGGACTCACTGAGCCCATTATGGTTCTGCCTTGCTATGAATCCTCTTTCGAACCGTCTTAACTCTACCAACTATGGGTTTAGCATCCGAGATAATAACACCGAGATTGCAAAGTTAAATCACTTACTGTATATGGATGATTTAAAAATAATGGCTGCAACTAGGAACCAACTAAACCAAATGCTGCATATAGTAGAAGAGTTCTCCAATGACATCGGCATGCAATTTGGACTAGATAAATGCCGTACTCTCAATATAATCCGAGGAAAAATTCAGCCAGGAGAATATCAGATGCAGAATGTCCAGACCATCGAGGCCATGGGCGAACACGAAATTTACAAATACTTGGGGATGAAACAATCACAAACGATTGAACAACAAACAATGAAATGCGAACTGACTAACGAGTTTGTGAAAAGGGTAAGACAAGTTTTGAGAACCAATCTCAACAGCAAAAATATGTTTAAGGCACTTAACTCCTACGCATGTTCAGCTCTTAGTTATTCTTTTGGGGTAATTAATTGGAGTAGGACAGACATAGAAAGGCTACAAAGAAAAGTGAGGACCCTACTTACTAAAACGCACAACCACCACCCTCGAAGTGCCACTGAAAGAACAATGCTTCCCCGCCACCTTGGAGGAAGAGGATTAATAGATCTGGGTAAACAACTTGAAAAACAAATCACTAACTTAAGATCCTATTTTTACAGGCAAGGAGAAAATTCCACGCTGCATCGCGCAATAAATCAAATAGACGATTCCACTCCTCTACAACTTAAGAGCGAGGAAGCGTGCAGCTACCATCATACGGACCAGGAAAAACTCCGCATCTGGATGGAGAAGCCCCTTCATGGGCGGCATCCTAATGAGATCAGCCAAAATCATGTCGACACTGCTTCGTCGAACTATTGGTTGGTATCAGGCAAGATGTTTCCAGAAACCGAGGGCTTTCTACTCGCCATCCAAGATCAGGTTATACCAACAAGAAATTATCTCAAGCACATCGTCCGAGATCCGTCCGTACAAAACGACAAATGCCGGTATGGATGCCAAACATCAGAGACAATCCAGCACATAATAGGAGGATGTCAGGCCTTTGCAGCGACAGAATACAAAGAACGGCACGACTCAGTTGGGAAAATTTTACATCAAGAGTTGGCAATGAAGTTGAAACTTATTACAACAGAGAAGGTTCCGTATTATAAATATACTCCAGAACCCGTAGTGGAAAATGACCGATATAAGTTATATTGGGACCGCAGTGTACTTACCGATCAACATGTAAGGCATAATAGACCAGATCTTATTTTAATAGATAAAATTTCTAGGAAAACAACTCTAATTGACGTAGCCATACCGAACAACAATAATCTGCAAGAGAAACACACTGAGAAAATCGCCAAATACAGAGATCTAGAAATTCAAATCGGAAGGCAATGGAGAATGGATAATGTTCAGACCATCCCAATTGTTATATCGACAACGGGTGTAATACCGAAAAGTCTACTGGAATACCTTAAACAACTAGGAACAGGCGAACATCTATATAAGCACATGCATAAGGCAGTACTACTGGCAACTGCTCGCAGCACCCGGAAATTTCTAGGGGATAACTCTACATTTCAGGTCACTTAAGGACACCGAAAAGGCCCCCACAGACCACAGAGCTTAATCCTTTTGATATTGCAGGTATCTGGGATAAGTAAATGATCCCCCCCCCCCCTTAGAGGGAGTGCGAGCCTTAACTGGCTGTAAATAATAATAATAATAATAATAATAATAATAATAATAATAATAATATTATTATTATTAATTATAATGATACACACCCTTGAATTTCCGTGCAGGTATAGCGGAACACATTACTGTAACAAGATCAGAGCACACAGCCATTAAAGTTAACACATGGAAGCAGAAGGCAATACACGGAAAGCATCCTCACGAACTTAATGCCGAACATGTCGATTATGAAACGTCGAACTACTGGTTGACTCGTGGAGATCTATTTCCTGAAACTGAAGGCTTTATGATGGCTATACAAGACCAAGTGATTGCTACAAGAAATTACCTTAAGTACATTACTAAAGATGAGAAAGTAATCGACGATCGATGTAGAAAATCCCTGCGCGTACCGGAGACAATTCAACATATAACATCAGGATGCACATCTCTATCAGCTGCCGAATATCTGCACCGACATAACTGTGTGGCAAAAATTATTCATCAAGAACTGGCAAAACTTTATCATCTAATTGGTGAAACTTGCTCCTATTACCAGTACAAACCAGAAACTGTACTTGAAAATGACGACTTTCGCCTCTACTGGGACAGAACTGTTTTGACCGGTAGGATGCTGACTTCAAACAGACCAGATATAATCTTAATAAACAAAGCCCAAAAGAAAACCTTTCTTATTGACATAGCAGTGCCAAATACCAATAATGTCCTAGAAACGACACACACTAAACTTGCTAAATACGCAGATCTAGCTCACGAGATAAAACAACAATGGAGGCAAGATAATGTATATATACTCCCTCTAGTTATTTCATCAACTGGAATTGTCCCTTTAACACTGTCCAAAAGCCTTAACGCATTGGATCTTTCCTCCTGGACGATTGTCACTATACAGAAATCTGTTATACTGAATACATGCAACATTGTTCGAAAGTTCCTAAATCTACCATAGCAAAATTCATATTCCCTTCAGGCCGATGAAATTGACAACACCGCTATCAGTGAGCTAAAACAGAAAAATAATAATAATCAAAATTATTTTAGACAAACAGGTCCAAGAAGCTTTATATCTGAAGAACTATACCAATTTGAGAATAAACAAGAAATCGATCCTAATCAGGAAGAATATTATGCTGATAATATTCAAAATGACTATTATTCTGATAATATGTCTAATCAAGATCAATAATATTCTGGTAATAATGATCAAGAACTTAATAACTATTATGAACCATATAATTCGCGGGTGCATGTGAAAAAGGTGTTATGTCATTTTTTTGTCAAAACTGGTTTATGTCAGAAGCCTAATTTAAAAACCCTCCTTTACGTATGGGAATAACGAACTAAGTCATTATACACGCGTAAGTCCATCATTTTCAATGTGTCTAACGAGATAAGTTACATTTTTATCGTGTAAAATATGTCAGACATACTACAAATGCATTTTATTTTTTTGCAATCACGCGTGAAAAGGGATTTAAGTCAAACATATGGCTTATTTCACAGCAAAATATTTAACACCTGTTTGGGAAAAAAGTATTATGTTTGACATACAGTGCTTTCATTTCAAAACAATCCACCCTTAATAACTGTCTTAAAAAAAAAAAACACGTCAAATTAGATATACAGGGGGACGTTTAATTATGCATTTACTGAAGTTCTGTCAATCACCTCCTCACCTCCAGCTAACCTCACTTTAATATGTCAAATAGGAACCCCCATCGTGTGATACATCATAGTAAGCAGCGTAAAATTCTCTATTCAACTGTAAAAAAAAAGAAATCGGTAAATGTTTAAGCAAATAGTAAGCGAAAATGTCTAGAAATAATGAATATTTTATTTACGCCAAACTTTGGTATTTTAAATGAATACTTTTAGTGTGGTACCTACATCATTTTAAAATTCTTACATTTTTTATAATAGATCATCAAAAAAAAAATACAAGCAATTTAGAAGTTAAAATGTGTGGTGAGAAACAGTACATTTAGTTCAAGCAAATTATTTATTTTTTTAAGTAAAGAATGTGTACTGGTATTTGCGAGAAAAAAGAGTCTCTTCAAATTTTTTGCTAAAATCTTTGCAGTCTTATAACTTTGTATGTGTATTTATTTCACTTATATTTTTTGCGAAACCTACCTAATAGGTACAAAAAAACACTGCAATACCTTACATTTTTAAGGCGTTTAAAAAGCAGGCGATTTATTATTGTTAAAACTGTCAGTTTGACGCGTGCAATTTTTCAATTTTAGTTAAAACAGTGAGTTAATAAAATGGTGTATACGCTAGCCGAAAGAATAGAAATAATTTTCCTTTATGAAGCTCAAGATTATTAAGCTTTATGAAGCTGCCCGCCAATTTCTCTGCATTCTTGAAATATTCTATTTTCTAAATTCTCAATACTCTCAGGTGGGGTTTTATAAACTTTGCTTTTTAAGTAGTCCCAAAGAAAAAAGTCTAGTGGGGTTAGGTCCGGAGACCGCGCAGGCCATTCGATTGCACTACGTCTGCCAACCCACTTTTCTCGAAAATTTTCATCAAGCCACTCTCGAACTACCAAAGTGTAGTGCGCGGGAGCTCCATCCTGCTGAAAATGTATATTATTTTCATTCAATAATATAGCACCATGTTGATCTACTTGATTTTCCATAGATTGGATGATGGAAGGGTATATTGCATTTTCTAAAAGGTTTAAATAAATTTCGCCAGTCAAATTTTCTTCCAAAAAAAATGGCCCGATTATTTCATTCCCATAAATTCCTGCCCAAACATTAATTTTTGGGGATATTGGGTATGGCCTTCCCGAAAAACATGCGGATTTTCATTATCCCAGTATCTACAGTTATGTCTGTTCACCAGGCCATTTAAAAAAAAGGTCGATTCGTCACTGAAGCAAATGTTCTTCAATAAATGGGGATCGTCGTCAATTCGCTGGCACATCACTTCAAAAAATTGAATTCTCCTATCAAAATCATCTTCTTCGAGTTCATGAAGAATATGAATTTTATAAGGAAAGAACTTATTTTTTTTTTAAACTTTATGTACGGAACCAGTGGAAATATTTGTTAGTTTTGCGGCCTTTGGTATAGACAAAGTTGGATCCATAGCAAATTGTCCTAGTACTCTAACTTGGCATGCTTCATCGACAACTCTATTTTCATATTTTTTCTTATTGCAAATCGATCCCGTCTCTTCAAATTTTCGTATCAATTCTAATACGTATTTATTGCTCACGTTTTTATCTTGATACCTTTCATTAAATGCTGTCGCGGTTCTGCGAGCACACCGATCTTGAGCTTCATAAAGGAAAATTATTTCTATTCTTTCGGCTAGCGTATACACCATTTTATTAACTCACTGTTTTAACTAAAATTGAAAAATTGCACGCGTCAAACTGACAGTTTTAACAATAATAAATCGCCTGCTTTTTAAACGCCTTAAAAATGTAAGGTATTGCAGTGTTTTTTTGTACCTATTAGGTAGGTTTCGCAAAAAATATAAGTGAAATAAATACACATACAAAGTTATAAGACTGCAAAGATTTTAGCAAAAAATTTGAAGAGACTCTTTTTTCTCGCAAATACCAGTACACATTCTTTACTTAAAAAAATAAATAATTTGCTTGAACTAAATGTACTGTTTCTCACCACACATTTTAACTTCTAAATTGCTTGTATTTTTTTTTTGATGATCTATTATAAAAAATGTAAGAATTTTAAAATGATGTAGGTACCACACTAAAAGTATTCATTTAAAATACCAAAGTTTGGCGTAAATAAAATATTCATTATTTCTAGACATTTTCGCTTACTATTTGCTTACACATTTACCGATTTCATTTTTTTTTGGTACCGTTGAACAGAGAATTTTTTTTTTCGGAATGTTATTAAAGGTGGATCGTTTTGAAATGAAAGCACTGTATAGCATTTCACACGCAAAAGTTTAAATAAAATTGTGACATAAATCATTTCTCGCATTTAAATTGAAAGTGAGGTTAGGCTATAGTGCAATAATTTTAGTGTTGTGTAAACATAGGAGAACGAGAAATTATTGTTTAATAGTGCAAAATGGGCTCTAGAGTTAACAAAATAATGAGTATGGTGAACAGCAAGATGTCTGTACCCAATACAAATAAAGGTAAGCTTCTTTTTTTATGATAATTTTATAAGTTTTGTTGGTTCATGGGAATATAAAGATATTGTTTTTATTTAAAAAATACTAAAGAAAGAGAAAATACATTTTTTCATAAGTGGCCATACTTTAAAACTTACTTATTATTATTTACTGTTTAGTTAGTTAAATTACAAATAAAAACAAAGGATTACCTAGCATTATTCTCTTCAGACTGCAGTGAATCTACTACCCCGCTGGAACTGCATTCTCCGTTTATTAATATGGATGTAAAGGACACAACTATTAATAAAGGAGATCCTGATTCTGACAGAATAAGTACAGGTAAATAAGATTCTATTTACAAAAACATTTTTTGGTACACTCTTTATTTTTTTAAAAAATTCTGTTTTATTTTAGTATCCAGTGAAGCTCCATCTATACCTGCTGACATTCAAAACGCTATTGACTTTTACCGATTCTATAGCAGACACAGATTTTACATTTAATTCATCAGAATCAGAATCTGAAAGTGTCCCTAAGAAAAAAAAATAAAACCACAGTTAGAATCTAATCAAGAAGATGATCAAAATACCGTAAAAGACCTAGAAAGTTTTTCTAGTAAATCAAGAGCTGCCCGAAATAATAAGCGTATATTAAAAGGGGAAACGAAAATTGTTCGAAAAGAAAGGCGGCTTAATCGGAACTTAGGACGTCAATACACAACTGCCAAAGGTAAAAATGTATCTACGGGTGTTATGAGGCCTTTGGGAAGATTATTCTTATTACTTATATATAATAATTGTAATAACAATCCCGAATATGACCCCAATTATGATTATTCATCATTTAATGATTTAACATTAAATGAAAATCATAATGAAAATTAAAATGTTCAGATAACCAGCCCTTCAGAAATTTACAAATGATCTTCGACATGAATGTAGAAACAATCATTTATAATATATTTACAAATAAAACAACCCCCTATCAACCTTTTAATTGACACAGGATGTTCTCATTCTCTACTAAGACCATCAATTGCAGAAAAACACTGGATATAATTTTACCAGAGACAACAATTATCAACAAGGTAACTTATGCTTTCCCGAAACACTAACAACAGCACGACATGGATTCGCACGCGTTGTCATTTTTAATTACACTGATAAGAATGTTCAAATAAGAATAATCAAAGTTGAATGAACCACTTAGAAGTTATATTTTACCTAATTTCCATAAAGAAAATTATGAATTTTTCCATATCGAAGATTTGAAAAATAAATCTTCTAGCGTAAATAAATCAATACCCAATTTCGATACAAATAATTAAATCCGACACGAACATCTTAACCCTGAAGAAAAAAGTAAACTTTTTTCTATATATTCAAGAAATAAACATGATAAGTTTTGCTCAGTTTATATGGACGATATAATCGTGTTCTCTACAAACCCTGAAGAACACATAAACACCTAAAATACGTTTTTGAAAAACTTGGAGACGCAAAGTTAAAAATTCAATTAGACAAATCCGAATTCTTTAGAATTGATGTAGAATTTTTAAGACACGTAACAACTAGAAATTGCATAAAACCAAACCCCAAGAAAATTAATGCAATACAAAAATTTCCAATTCCAAAAACAGCAAAAGAAATAAAATCTTTTCTAGGATTGCTAGGTTATTACCGAAGATTTATAAAAAGGATTCGCACAATTAACCAAACCATTTACAAAATGTCTAAAAAAATGAGCTACAATAAATTTAACACCAGAATACATTGAAGCTTTTAATATATGTAAAAACATACTATTTAATGATCCAATACTTCAATATCCTAATCTTTAAAAAAACCATTCTTACTTACGACAGATGCTATCAATGTTGCTATAGGAGCTGTACTCAGCCAAGGAACACTAAATTCAGATCTAACTATTGCTTACGCATCTAGGACACTAAACCCCGCAGAACTTATTTATGCAACAATAGAAAAAAAACCTTGCTATTGTTTGGGCAACTAAATACTTTCGACCATATATTTTTGGAAGAAAATTTAATATCATCACTGACCATAAACCTTTACCATATTTATTTAATATCAAGGAACCAAATTCACGCCTCTTAAGATGGAGACTTAAATTAGAAGAATTTGACTATGATGTAAAATATATAAAGGGAACCCAAAATACTAACGCAGACACATTATCCCGCATAGAGATTAATGTAATGGAAAATCAATTACCTTCAGGAAACGCTGGCGATATCTCAGATCCTACCTAATGAAGCAGAAGACGTGACAATTGAAGAACTAGATCAACTAGAAAATATATTTGACCCAACCCAAAAAGAAAATACACATAATATCGGACATTCAAATTAGACCTCCATTTAACCCTAAAAATATTCAAAATATCTAAACCCAACAATCTCATGGAAATACAGTCCATGCAGCAAATGAAGATCCGATACTAAATATACCTACAAGAGAGAACTGCTTAAACACTTACACAAATCAAATTATTATTACACAAAAATCCAATGAAAAATTTAACGTTTTAAAAACAATTCATTTTAACAATAAAAATAGATATGACTTAAAATTAACAAATAATCATGAACAAGAAATTATTACATTTTTCAAAGAATATGTAAATCCAAAAGTAGTGCATTGTACATTACTACATTATGAAATCAGAAATTAACGATTTAAATTGTAAAATAAGCGTAATACTACCCGTAATACCTTTAAACACAATTCCTCTAAACTTATTATGACAAAATTATTTTTAAATGACATAATAGATAAAGATATGCAATTAAAACTAATAACTAACCACCATGAGAAAACTTGTCATAGAGGAATAAATGAATGCTTGATGTCCCTTATAAAAACATTATATTACTGGCCAAATATAATAATAATTATAAAGTCTTTTTATTTAAATCCAAAAAAAAAACAAATACATACATACATAGTTAATCATACATAGAAAATAATGGCGAAGTCTAGCTCTAGGGCTACTCCTACACAACCATTTAATTTATTTATATGAGGAATGATTTGACAGAATATGTTAATAATGGCAAAATTTGTCCGCAAGCTAAATTCGATCGACATTCAGCTAAAATTAAATTTGCTTTGACACCTACAGCATCTGAATCCTTAGAATCTATTCACATAGACATCCTTTAAATTTATAACACAAAATTTCTTATATTAATAGATGTATTTTCTAGATATACTCAAACATACCCATTAGAACCAAGTTGCACAGCAACTATTGTGTTAGATCATTTATGTACTTTTATTAGTCATCACGGTTTACGACAACGAATTACTTGTGATAATGGTACCTAATTCAAAATATCACTAATGTTTGATTTTTGCAAAATAGATAATATAAAAATACACTTTAAAACCCCTGGCAATTCAAACAGTAATAGCCCTGTTGAAAGAGTCCACTCAACCCTTATAGATTTATTTAGAGTTTTAAAACTAAAAAACCCAATGCCTCTCCCAAACAACTTATGTTATACGCAGTAATAGGCTATAACCTTGCATATCATAATGTCACAAAACAAAGACCATTTGACATTATCAATGGCCGTGTAAAATCCTTAGACCCCTTCGATTTAACTGAAGAAATAATTCTCAATAAATACATTTCTGATCGAAGAGAACGCCTAAAAATAATATATGACAATATATTTAAAACATCTAAAATAAAACAAAATCAAAAACAAAATGAAAAACGTGAAAACCCCGTTGACATTCCTTCTGGTAGTTAAATCTATGTACATGACAAACAAGCTCATAGATCGGAAGATAAACCCAGAAAGAAAATAAAAATTGTAAAAAAAACATCGGAACTAAAATAATTACAAATAAAAAAAAAGTCATACATAAATCACAAATTCAAAAACCTAAGCTGCATCGACACAAAAGATGACGGATCAGACTAGGAACGACGTATCAATCACCCCTATAAATACGTTCTTACTCCCATTCCACTTTGGTAATGCACGAGTAATAGAGAATAAGCATACATTTATCAATTTTATAGAATTAGAACCCTTATTATTAGAACTTAGTAAATTATAAAATGCTTATAATATTTTAGATGCTTCTTGCAATAATATTAATATAATCAATTTGATGTTAATGCATCATATAAATACTTATTACCAATCAATATATTTTGGTAATACTTACTTCTACCGAGATTAAAATCCAGAAGCTGTGCCAGAACAAAGAAATCTTCTTCGTGACAGAACCGAGCCTAATTTCTATAATTGTGGTATTAGTCTACTTGGATCCAAATTTATGAACAAGGAAGACACTGTGGAAAGCAGCCCTTTCTATCTACCAAAAATTGATTTCGACAATATTGAATTTAAACTTCACTACGATGCCATTCAACTAGATTCCATTGATTTCAACCATGTCCAAAGATTACAGGAACAAGCTAAGCTACTGAAGACTATTCCACCCAGTCCACCCTGTTACTTGGAGTTTCGCCATTACCCTTGGCTTATTGTTAATTGTTTTTACTATTGCCTTTGCAGTATATGAACTCATAATTAAGAAGAGAGAAGAAAAAGAAGAAGAAGAAGAAGCGAACAACCCTACCTTACCTACTTAACATGGTAAATCCGAAAACACGCCTTCATCCCTGTTGTTTTCGTCCTAGACGGGAGCAGTTATGTATAATTTTGACGACCTGTATAATTAAATATGTTTATTAATTAATTCATTATCTTATGCTTTATAATCAATTTATTATGCTTTGTAATCACTCTAAGCTTATATATTCTCATGTAACCTATTGTTTAATAACTCTATGCTCGTATGACTCTGGAAGTGTCTATAATCAATGTGCTATTACTAAGTTACTTGACAGCATGATTCATGGTGGTTTCACTCATTGAAAGTTTAAAGTGGTTTCAAAAACGGCAACGTTGCATGCTAAAGTGTGGTTTGTTTACAATTTCGGCTCCTCAAAATAAGCTGAAAAGTGCTATGAATAGTGGCAATAAATATTATATTTTTATATGTAATCAGTTTCTAAGTGAAGCGCTACCTATTTTATTAATAGTTTAGTGGTTAACCAGTATTTTTCTGTTAAAATCAAGACAATTAAAACATTGCGGGTTTTCCCGCCAAAATTAATTGTCAAACTCTGAAAGTGAGGTTAACAAACACAAAGGAAACTAAATCATAAACCTGCCCTGTTGCAAGATTGCGATCTAAATAAGAAAATGTCTGGAAAATGTTATCAGTGCAAATCAGCCTGTGCTTTTAAGGAAGATAAAACAGGTTTGACCCAGTTTCGTTATGCTTGTGATACATGCCGAAGAGTGATTTGTCAGGATTGTAATAAAACCCAAGCACAAGAGGTAAGAGTTATTCCAAGTCAAACTCGAACCTTAGTACATCTCTGTCCTGACTGTTTGGTGAATTTTAGAACTTTTCCAAAAATTCTTAAGCACGTTAAAATGCTTCAAAATGAACTGACCATCTTAAATAAAAAACTTCGCACTTTAGAGTAAAAAATTCCAGTGGTGTCATTAGATTGTGCTGATATTGAGACGATGACTGCTCTGGAAAAGGAGAGAGCAAAAATCAGTTCTACACTTGATAATAAAACTGCAGACATATTAGGTCCAGAATTAATTCTCAAATTCAATCATGAAACTATAAAATGTATAAAGGAACATCTAGAATAGCAAGCTGCATAATTTTATGGCAAAATGGACGGATTAGTAAATGCAATCAAGGAGACCAATCTTAAACTGATAGGCATTTACAGGTGCACCTGGCCCAAAATCTGCCAGTATCAGTGAGAACTATTTGTACTCTGTGTGTACTATTAACAAATTAAATAAAAATAAAACTCTGGAAAAGCCTTCGGAAAAGCTTGCCAGTAATGTGGACCAGATAAAGAAAAGCGTAAATGCTCCTAATAGTTCTTCAGGTAAAATATATTCTGGACCTGAACAACGAACGCTGAAAATTGCCATATTGGAGAGATGATAGCTAAGTTGACATGGATTTACCTTTCAAATTTGGATGTTGATACCAAGCCTGAGGATATAATTGCAGTATTAGATCCAAAATATGCTAATACATATCACTGCACAAAACTTCCATCTAAATATCGCAATAACAGTAGTTCAGCATTTAAGCTTGGTGGACCTGAAGAGCTGAAACAACAATATCTGTCTGATGAGTTTTGGTCTGATGGATGTCATGTCGATCAGTTTAAGCCTAGTACACATGATGGTAACAGTAAAGCCCGAGAAATGCTTAAAAGTCGAAATTTTCATAGGAGCCCTCAGCGATCACATCGAAAGTAAATCCAAAGGTACAATATATGGTATACAATATATATACAATATACCATATATGGTACCATATATCAACTGGCCAGGACACATTAAAAGTGGTGCATATAAATCCTTTTCAGACATCAGGTACTTCGTTAAAACATCTGTCTATGACATTGTTGCATTGTCAGAAACCTGGTTAAATTGTAATTTACTATCAGATATTTATTTAATTAGTGCTTTTGATTTTTTTCGGAAAGACAGATATATTTCGGAGGATTTTTCGGAGAGACAAAGAGGTAGAGGAGGTGGATTGCAATATATGTTAATTCTTAGCTCAAGTCAACACTCATTGATACTCCCAATTTTAATCATGGAATTGACCGACTTCGGGTACGTTTTAAATATAATGAACAATTACTAACAATGGGGGTTGTTTACAGACCACCTAGAGACATTACTCTATCTCTGGATAATGGACAATGTTGTTCTTCTGTTTTGATAGATATGGCCCTACAATATTCAGGCAAATGGGTGGTTTAAAAGCTACCTTCAAAACAGGCAGTAAAGCTGACTAATGACGGTGGTAACTTCTGGGTGAAGAAATGTAACTCGGGAAGTCCCACAAGGGTCGGTGTTTAGACCACTTCTCTTTATAACATTTGTCGCTGACTTAATTCATAAAGTAAATTACTGCATATATCACAAGTATGCAGATGATTTGCAAATTTATCTGCCATCATTGGTTAGTTGCCTGCCTGAAGCCTTAGATTTAATTAATGCCTTTTTGCCTTGCCTTGCCTTTTGCTTGTGAGCAAAAACTCACCTTTTATTAATTCTGGTAAAACACGGGCAATCCTGTTCTCAAGAAATGAAAGTACCTTGAATAATGGAGCACCAAGTAAATTAAATATTAATGGTGTTGAATTGGAATGGGTAGATCAAGGAAAAACGAACTAAATAGAACAAATTAGGATAATCAAAGATTTTTCTAATTTTCTCGAAAACGAATCGACCGATTTAAAAAAATCAAACGTCAAAATAAAATACTTCGAACGACCTTTTAAACAAGCTATTACTCGATACCCCTTGCCATTTAAAATTTTTAAGGGGATGACCCTGGGGGGCAGAGGTGAAGTAATTTTAGGGTAGAAAGTTTCGGCGTTTTTTTTTTAACAGTGGTTTTCGATAAATCCGTGGTGAGAAGTTTTCAAATGAACACCCTGTATATGTCGGCCTGTTTTTTTCATTGGAATGTCATTATTCATTTTCTCATTGAATTTTAATTTTTTCTTTTATTTCTTTTAATTTTTAATTTTAATTTAAAATATAATTATTAACCAATTGACTATTTATGTTTATATCTAGAGGAGAATTTGAGTCTAAGTGGCCAGTTATGATTTTGTAAGGTTTTTAAGTTGGTTCCAGAATGAATAGTATTGTTGTATGCAATAATGGCACAGTTAAATTCAATATCTATAGGTTCATTTTTGTATTCTTTTTGATTATTTAATAGCCTTATATGTTCGATTAAGGTGGATGGAACCGTTCAATGAGTCTATTTGACTCAAGGTGTTGAGAACTGACAAAATGGATTTTTACTTTATGGGTTGTATGAAGTTCGGAAATAATTGAGTTTTTAAATTCTGACCCATTATCTGAAATGATTTTGTCTGGTATGCAGTGGTGAGCGAAATATTATATTAAATTATTCGCTATTTCTATCCCTTGAGATGAATTTAGTTTGTAGGCTTAGGCATATTTAGAAAGAAAATCTGTGATTGTTATGAAATTTAAATTTTTTTAATGTAATGCTGTCTTTATACAGTATTTCGAATGGTTTTGTAGCTGTTGGGGTGACATTAAAGTGTAATTTAAGTGGTTGTCTGTCGTATTTTGTGATTTGACATATTTCGCATTCGTTATAACATATGATTTGCTTACACCCGTAGCTACCGCTATTCGCCTATACTTAAAATAATTAAACTTAAACTTAATTATATATCTGTTGATCAGATTTATTTATTTATTTTTTTTTTTTATTATTCTTGTTTTATGTTGGTTCTCGCCTTTTCTTTTTTTCTTTTTTGGTTTTTTCTTTGATTATATAAAATATGCTTCTATGTACAATCAAAATCGATTCTGTATTCTGTTTTTGTTCTGTATCCTGTATAACCAAATAAATACTTGTATTATAAATTCTAGGATTAGGAAGCTTTTAGCACAAGTTTGTAAACTTAGCAAATAAAGTATATTTTGACTTTGACTTTATATTTTGACTAAGAGAAAAACTTTTTTACTTGTTTTAAAATTTTTATATGACATTCAAAAAACTTGATATAAATAATACAAACACTTGTGTTCTACGATAACTGCCAAAGATGCGATTTAAATAAAGTAGTAAATAAATAATATTTATTTATTTTTTTTAACTGGTGATTATGTTGAAAATGGTTGTTCCTAGTGACTTTAATAAATTATAAATTTTTATGTAAAATTAAAAAAGGAATGTATTTTGATACTTTTTAAACAGATATATGGGACTGAAAAAAAGTTAAAACTAATGCAACGAGCGCCCTCTACCAACAACACGAGAACTGTATACAACATTTTAATAATAATAATAATAATAATAATAATAATAATAATAATAATAATAATAATAATAATAATAATAATAATAATAATAATAATAATAATAATAATAATAATAATAATAATAATAATAATAATAAACAAAATTTATTACTTTTCATAAACAAGTACAAAATACAATATAAAAATTTAGAAATACACAATGTCTATGAAAAATAAAAGGCCGTGTTACGTCAGTATTCTGGTACGCAGACCAGATACTGTTTAGGCGCTCTCTAAAAAAATGTAAAAAATATAACATTAAAAAAATTTGCTCTACAACCAGTACCAATATTTCAAATTACAGAACATAACAGTTAAAACTTAAAAATACAAAAACACATTCAGCGATATCACACAAAAAATCAAAATCAAAATAAAAGACCAACTTTATTTACTGACGTAAAAACAAAATGTCTCTAGTTTTTCTTTGAAAAGTAGAACAGGCCAGATCAAATGATGTAATCTTTAAGGAATTCAAACTGGAAGCCCAATTATATGAAAAGCTTCGTTTAAAAAGTTCTTTTCTGTGTCGAGGAATAGTAAGAAGATGTAAATTGCGTAAGTTACGATTATTGTTGTTAATTCTAAAATCTGCTCTATCATACAAGTATTGGGGAGATTTAAATTTTATTACCTTGTAGCCCAACGAAATGAAGTGTAGTTTTCTGCGGTTATACATATTAAGCCAGCCGATGTCTATAAGCTTATGAGAGATCCGATTTCTGCGGCGTATCCCAAAAATAAGGCGAAGGCACGCATTTTGTACTTTCTGAATTCTACGAGAATCAAACTGATCCAAACATGGGCCATATACTGTATCACAGTGGTTAAAGTTGGATAGTACTAAGAAGTCACATATATGTTTTTTTTATTTTTGATTTAAAAATTTTCTTTGATTATAAATAAGTTTAAGAGCACCATAGGCTTTTCGGAGCTTTTCTGTGACATGCTCATGAAACCGAAGATCCGAGTCAATAACAAGTCCCAATGAATTGGACGTGTTAGTTAATGGAATGGTGACGTTGTTAATTTGTATATTAAGCTCGTTGCTAACTCTCAATCTTTTATTTTTATCTCCTCCGAATACAGTAACGGATGATTTTGAAGGGTTTACCTTTAGATCGTGACACGTTGAGATTTCTATTATACTTTTTAAATCCAAATTTATATTTCTATTGGCAATTTCTGTATTATTTGGGTAAAAGTAAAGATAGAGTTGGGTGTCGTCCGCATACAAATGGTAGCTACAAAATTTTAAATGGTCTTTAAATCGACATGTATAAATTGTGTACAACAATGGCCCCAGGATACTTCCCTCAGGAACACCTACTGATAAAGGTGCTGAGTTAGATTTTATACCATTCAAAACGATCTGCTGGCTGCGATTACCCAAAAATGATTTAAAAAATTTTATTGCATCTCTTGAAAATCCTATATAACTTAAAATTGATAATAAAATCCTATGATTAATTAAGTCGAATGCCTTTGTGTAGTCAAGTAAAATTAAAGCAGTAAACTCCCCTTGATCATACGCTCGGAAAATGTCATCTGTTACGTCAGCCATAGCCATAGCACAGCTATATCCTTGACAAAACCCTGATTGTTTGAGTGGTAAAATTTCATGACTGTTCAAAAATACTCGAGCTTGATTATTTGCAACTTTTTTGAGAATTTTGGAAAAAACGGGAAAAATGCTAATTGATCGGAGATCTTGTAGTTCCTTTGGTTGAGCTATTTTGGCCAAAGGCGTGACTAAGGCGTGTTTCCACATATTTGGAAATATTGAATTTTTCAAACATTCGTTTATTATGTGAAGCACAAAGGGGACAATAAATGGACAACAAATCTGAATTAATATAATATTAGGCCCAGCACAACCATAAGCTTTACTTTTTATGGAAAGAATAATTCTTATTAACTCGACTAGTTATTTCTTGCAATTGAAAAGCATGTTCAAAATTTTTAACTAAATTATTATCATAAAACTGCAGCAGATTCTGATTTGCTTGATATGGATTAGTACAGTTGGAATGTTCTTTTGTCTATTTTTAACAACATTAAGTTTTTTCAGTTCTGCCCAGGTTTCCCTACATGATAAATTGGAATTAAATTTTGTTCATAAAAAGGCTTTTTTCTCGTTACGAATCGCTGCCGTCGTGAAATTGCGCAATTGCTTATAATAATCATAGGCCGCTGGCTGTCTTGTAGTTTTAAAGTTACCTAACGCTCTGTTTCGTAATTTCTGAAGAAGCCTTATATTTTCAGTTATCCAGGGAGCGTATTTGTAGTTACGATTGCGTTTAAAGGTTTTAATAGGTGCATGTCTGTCAAAAAGAGCTAGCATGGTTGCAGTGAAAAATTCCACTTTTTCGTTGATATCACACAACATAAGTATGTGCCGATGGCAATGATTCGAGATCGTATTGAAAATTATCAAGATGTATTTTATTTAAAGAACGAAAAGTAAATACCACTGGATGCTGCTCTTCAATTTGAAATTTAAATTTTAGAAACACGGGAAAATGATAAGAAAGATGTACATTGTGTACTCCGGCCTCTTGTATGCATTCAATGTTTGTAAATATTAAATCAATTAAGGATACTGAAGCAGGGTTTATATGAGTTGGTTCATTTATTACTTGGGTAAGGCCAAATGTGTTCATTATTGACTAAGCGTTTAGTATTATCCAAAAATTTCAGAAAATCAATGTTAAAATCAGCAGTACATACAATGTTCTCAGATAGAGTATGTAAGTTAGCCAAAATATCCTCTAAATGCAAATAGAATTGGTCTATATTGGAATTTGGTGGTCTGTAGACATTTCCTATAACAGCATTATCATTACGTGACTTAATCCTAATCCAAATACACTCAATAAAATCAAGTGATAACGTACTCACAATTTCAAAAGAAATATTAGATTTTATGTATTTTATTTTTCTTTTTAAAAGACTCATATGTTTTAAACTTAATGTCTTTAAAACTTAACTTAATTGGTTCAGGACTGAGAAATGAGAAAAAAACACAATAAATGAAATAATACTTTGAGACCCTGTATTTCAGTTACTATTAAAATTAGGATAAGGCAAGTTGACCTAAATCACATTATTTTGAAGTAAGGAATCTATTGTTGTTCTATGTCCCATTACTTTCGGGACACCCTGTATAGTGATGCCACAAAACTTGTTTTTAAAAAAAACTTTTTTCAAATAAAAAATGACTAATCTAGTACAGAGTTGATTTAGAACTGATTTTTAAAATAATTCATATAAAAAGGTTAAATCGGGTAAAATACTGAAACATTAAATATAAAATAAAGATGTAGTAATATAATATGGTTAGTATTTGGATTTATAAGGAATATGATATATAACTTGTAAGTATATAGAATAGATTATAAATATATAGAGGTAATTTATTTGTTGCATACAATAAAGATTATCTGATTTGATTTGGATGCTATATGGAAGTGATCAGTATCTAATAATCTTTTGGTAAATGTGAAAAAATGTTTTTGAATAAGTCTCTTCAAGGGGACAAAGAATTATCATAGTAGATATAAAATAAATAATGACACTTTACAGTCTGTTCCTATAATTAATTAATCTTGGAGTCTGGTTTGATGATTAATAGTAATTTTCTGAGCATATCTTACAAAATAGCATAAAGAGTACAAAAGTTCAGTACAAAGGGATTTATTGTTTGTTGATCCATAATTTTGAGGGATTATCTTGGGAGGCTATTAAGTTACTGTACACATCACTAGTGAGAACCAATTAGGGTTGCCAGATGTCCTGGATTTCGCAGGATGTCCTGGATTTGAGGCTGGAATGTAGGCGTTCTGTGAAGACCTGAGGAAGGACGCCTAATGTCCTGGATTTCAGAACAGCAAATATTTCAAATTACAAATCCTTTTTTTTTCACGGCTCCCTCCGGCTGCCGCGTTTCGCTTAATTCGAACGTAATATTCTGCGCCATCTTTTGATAAATAGAAAAAAATGCCATATATTAACCACGCAGATCGCTTTTCGAGACGTATCCAATAGCGCTAGCGGCACTAGCGCGGCGGACGGCATTGGCAGTTTCCAGTTTGATTAATTTTTGGGATTCCCCCAAATGTGTTTACTATTGTTTTGTGTTTTGAGGTTATATTATATTACCATCAGTTGGCAGAAGTTCTTATGCAACCCGCGAGTATAGAGTTATAAGTTTTTAGTTATTGGTTTTTCAAGTATTTAGTACACCTTTTACGCATTTTCTTTCTGATCAGTAGAAATTAAAAAGGTAAGTTTTTTTTTGGGTTTAAAAAAAATATTGCAATATCCCAATACCTATTTTGATACATACGTATTTAAACATTTGTGTTTTTTTTAGTATTTTGTAAGGTGGATGAACTAGATGGCCAGATGACAAGTCAATTGCTTGCAGTAATGTATCCTGATTCCAATATTGCCACAAAAACTCGTTTGGGTAGAACAAAAGCAAGTATGATTGCTTTTAATGTCCTGGCCCCATTTTCAGTAGAAAGTCCATTATGTGAGCTTAGCAAAGGAGTTTTTTTTGGAATATCCACAGATGCCTCTAATCATGGAAGCGCTAAGCTTTTCCTAATACTTTTAAGGTATTGTACATTTAAGGAATTACTTATACATATACTTTTAAATAAGTTTTTTTTAAGGTATTATGTTCCATCAGGAGTAAAATTATTTCTTCTTGATTTGTTCGAAGATCCCGACGAGAGTGCAAATGGTATTTACACTAACTTAAAAACTAGAATTCAAAATGCTGGCCTGTTATTAAACTACATATCATGCTATTCAGCTGATAATGCAAATGTTAATTTTGGACGCTTGCATTCTGTGTACCAATTATTATATAAGGAGAATAATAAAGTTCTTGCAGTGGGTTGTCCTGCGCATATGGTAAACAATTCTGTAAAAAATGCTTTAGCAAAATGCCGTTTTGATGTAGAAACTTTGATTTTAAAAACTTTTAACCATTTTTCATCTCAAGCAAAAAGGTGCAGAGTTAAAAGATTTTTTTAATTTTGTGGATTTGAAATATAAAACTATTTTAAGTCATGTAAAGACCCGTTGGCTAAGCTTATTTCCAGCCATAGAAAGATTGCTGAATATTTTTCCAGCCATTAAGAGCTGCTTTCTTTCTTAAAAAGAAACAATTCCTATTGCACTACAAGATGTTTTCTCTGAAGACACTTTTGTAGTACAGAAAACTGAATGTTATCTATGTTTTTTTCACAACTCACTAAAAATTGTTTTTGACACAGAACAAAAACTTGAAAAAGCCAATTTACTTTGTTTCGAAGTTTACAATATTTTAAAATCCCTAAGAGAAAAAATTAGTCAATGAATAAATGACAATTTCTTTGGCTTTCTAGTATGAAATCTTTTAAAAACTTTTACACCAAATAAACAAACTCAAATAAGAGAATCCTGTTTAGAATTTTATAAAAATATTGCTGCTTATCTAGATTCAAAATATGAATTTTCAGAAGATAATTTGTTTTAAATGTTTTTTCTTTAAAAACTCCATTTAATTTTGATTCACTTATGGAAGTTGTAAACAACTTACCAATCGACATAAATTTTGATAATCTGTATGAAGAATTTTGTATAGTCAAAACTACCCTTGACAAAGCTTGCACTTTATCTGAGGAGACTAATATTATCCAAAAATGGAATAACATATTCATAGGTAATCCGGAACTTATTAATTTTTTAAAAATAATACAATTTGTTCTTTCCATATACAGGTCAAATATTGACTCTGAAAGAATTTTTTCTTTATGTAATGCAGCCTGGAGCGACAGCCGCAATAAACCTGGTTGTTCATGTGAAAGCAGAGCTTCAGATTGAAACTAATTTTAATTTAAAGTGCAAAGAATTTTATAATATGGCTATTAAAAATAAAGGGCTCTTGCAGGCAGTCAAATCTAATCAAAAATTGGTACTATAATTTAAACAAATGTAATTTTTATGTAAAATATATTTTTTGTAATACATATCTTTATGTAAAATATAAAAAATCTTTTTTTTATGTAAAATATACTTATGTAAATAACTGTCAGTTCAATAAAAACATGTCCTTCATTATTTTTATCTGTCCTTCTTTTTTTAATATTGTGTCCTGTGATTTTTAAATTTAAACCTGGCAACCCTAGAACCAATCTGGAATATTCCACTATCATTTGGAATATTCACATATTACCACAGTATCAAATTCACATTGATTATCTAGAACATATTCAAAATCAGTTTCTTCATATCGTTCATATAAATATGATTATTATATTATGACATATGATTTTTACCATTTAGATACTTAATTTTGTTTGTTATTGGTACTAATTAGTAAAATGTTTTTTATAGTATTTATTGATTATATACTTTATAAAAATAATGTTACCCATAATTAACTTTATAAATAAATAAATTTTATTTCTTTTTAAGAACAAAAATATATTTGAAAATGTCAGTTTTAATCATAATTATAATATAAGAACTCAGTGCCTTACTTATCCACAACATAGATTAACACTGTATCAACAAGGTGCTTATTATATGGGAATGCATTAATTACATAACAAGCTAGACAATGATCTTAAAAATATTACCTTTGAAAAACATTTTAAAGAGAAGTTGAAAAAGAATCTTATCAATTTAGAGCCTTATAGCACTGAAGACTGTTTTAATCATTCACTAAAAAAATGGATAAAGCTTTCTATTTATGCTGAGAGTATTATATGAGTATAAAGAGTTTGTTGTTTATTAATAAATGAGAGTGAATATTTAAATAAATTTAATAGCAATAATGACTGTGTAAAATAAAATAAGCCACTTAAGCTGTTCTATAGTTTTATTCCAGACAGGGTTGGTCCTAATTTGTTTAAAAATCAAGAAACTCACAATATAACTTTTGCTCACTTGCCTTACATACTCCTCGGCTATATCTACCATTAAAGGATCATCAGGATTAGGATCCTCCAAAAGCATTCTGACAGCAATTACAAGAGCTTCAATGCCAATAGTTGGCTTCCAGCTACCTTTAGGAGGCATTTTTATTAAATCCAAGCAGATTCTACCCTGGTCATCTATGTTTGGATGATACACTTTTGTTAGGAATTTAATTGAAGGTGGGTTAAAAGGATATTTCTCTGGGATTATTATTTCTAACTGAAATTGACAGGTGTTTAGAAGTCTACCAAATTCCAAGAGTAAAATACCTTAAAAATACCGTTCTTGTAGGGACTGTTTTCAGGGCCAGTGATTTTAGCTTCCAGCATTGTCAGATCATCATTTTTTGAATAAACACAAATATTGTGGTCTTCGGAATTGGCTAACTTACCCAACTCACGTTTTAAACGACTTTGCCTTTGCATTGTTTTAAGTAACTGCAGTTAAAGCACTGCAATTAAATTTAGCATTCCTTACACCAAGCCTTGTACCACACAACACAAAATCACAAATATAGGCCTTGGCCTTGCACCTAATATTTTGCCTCAATGTGTGTGAAGCTAGCGTCCGATCGATATCCAGCAACCAAAATCGAGAATGCAGCATATGCCGGTTGCCAGCAACCAATTTATAGTCCGCGCTCCCTGTTATTTAATCAATATAATGCCCGTATCTCCTGAAATTCCCAAACGATTTTAATAATTTTTTGTCCAGATATTAACAATGAATACCTAAATCGACTGACGATGGTCTCAAGCCTCTACAAACTAAGGTTTTGTTGTGAAAATTAATTAAAATGTCAAATGGTAAAATAATGAAAAAGGCTCTAACTCCCAAAATTCCCCAAGGATTTGGATAAAACTTTTTTCTATAAAAGATAATAAATATCTAAATTGATTTTAGATGGTTGCAAACCTCTACAAACGAAATCTTTTTGGTAAAAAATTATTGATTTTTTGGTTGTACAAAAAGAAAATTAAAAACTGTAACTTCCAAAACTCCCAAAGGATTCGAATAAAACTTTTTTGTGCAACTAATTATAAATATCTAAATCGATTTTAGATGGTTGCAAACCTCTACAAACGAAAGTTTTTTGGTAAAAAATTATTTAATTGTTAGATGTATTAAAAAAACGTAATGGCTATAACTTCCAAAAATCTCAAAGGATTTGAATGAAACTTTTTTATGCAACTAATAATAAATATCTAAATCAATTTAACATCGTTGCAAACCTCTACAAATGAAAGCTTTTTAGTAAAAAATTATTGAACTGTTAGATGTAGAAAAATATAAACGACTATAACTTCCAAAACTTCCAAAGGATTCGAACGAAACTTTTTTACGCAATTACTAATAAATATCTAAATCGATTTAACATGGTTGCAAACCTCTACAAGCGAAAGTTTTTTGGTAAAAAATTATTGAAATGTTAGATGTAAAAAACTTTCGTTTGTAGAGGTTTGCAACCATCTAAAATCAATTTAGATATTTATTATTAGTTCCACAAAAAAGTTTCATTCGAATCCTTTGGGAGTTTTCGAAGTTATAGTCGTTTATATTTTTCTACATCTAACATTTCAATAATTTTTTACCAAAAAACTTTCGTTTGTAGACGTTTGCAACCATGTTAAATCGATTTAAATATTTATTAGTAATTGCGTAAAAAAGTTTAATTCGAATCCTTTGGGAGTTTTGGAAGTTATAGTCGTTTATATTTTTCTACATCTAACATTTCAATAATTTTTTTCAAAAAAACTTTCGTTTGTAGAGGTTTGCAACCATCTTAAATCAATTTAGATATTTATTATCTTTTATAGAAAAAAGTTTTATCCAAATCCTTTGGGAATTTTGGGAGTTAGAGCCTTTTTAATTTTTTTACCATTTGACTTTTTAATTAATTTTCACAACAAAACCTTAGTTTGTAGAGGCTTGAGACCATCGTCAGTCGATTTAGGTATTCATTGTTAATATCTGGACAAAAAATTATTAACATCTATTGGGAATTTCAGGAGATACGGGCATTATATTGATTAAATAACAGGAAGCGCGGATTATAAATTGGTCGCTGGCAACCGGTATATGCTGCGTTCTCGATTTTGGTTGCTGGATATCGATCGGACGCTAGCTTCACACACATGCCTCATTAACAGTTCTCTCTCTCGCTCTCTCCTTCGTATCCTAAAGAAAGATATTAGGTAGGACGCATATTGCGACACATGCGACGCAACCTACGCAGGACAGCATATTATTATGTAACGTTTTCGTATCATTTTTGTCCAACAGAAAAATTCAATTATAGACCAAAAGAGAACTAAACTTAATAATAATATTATTAACTACTTCCATATAACACTACCATATTGTTACCGCGTCAAACTAACAGGGTGAATGTGTCTGTATACAAAATTAATTCTATAAAATCTTCTACCGAACTGTTCCCAAACCCACTGGCAAAATATAGTAGGCTAGGTAGGTTTGTTGTGAGTGGGGCACATTGTGTAATAACATTGTCTAAGGACGATGGCAAGGCACTTTTATAGTTCTTGCCTTCGGCTCTAAGCTTAACTAGGCGTTTGCGTTGCGTCCCGTTCAGTTTCTTCCACAGCGTGATCGGAGCAACTCTGGAGTTCTTACATTCCCCAGAGGCGTTACGCTCATTCCCCTTAAGTTCCTCGGCGTTCTGCCACTCCTCGCTGGTCCTCAGCCTCCGGTGTCCAAGTGGAGGGTTCTGTCCCTCACTCTCGACAGTTACCACCGGGTCCACCTCCATTGCAGACTTAATAACGCCCTCTGCAAGTATGGTGCTCACTAGTGGTGCGAATGGCAATTCGTCACCCACGAAGATACCTCCAAAAGAGGATCGTGACTATTGCCTGCCACGTGAGGGTCTTTAATTTGTTCGTTTCACTGCTCCATAAGAAGGCCCACGACAAGCCTTCCCTAGCTTGTGGATTGTGGCAGAGGCCACAACAAGGCTTGAATTCTACGAAATTTCGCCCAGCTTTCCGTACGCATCGTTCGAGACACCTGATTTAAGGGCTCAGATTCAGATCTCGGTACGATACCTTTCACCTTGTCTTAATCCCGATACTGCAGGACCCCACCCCGAGACAGGAAAGAAGAAGATAATACAGTAGAGAAAGAAAATCAGTCAGATTGACCAATAGCGGATAGCAGAAAGTAGAAAAAGTAGAATCACAAGCAAGCAAAGTAGAAGTAGAGTGCGTTTTTAATCCGACAGCCGCAAGTGCGGCCACCAGCGAGACATGTCGACATCAATGCGAACTCGAAGAGAATTACAATTTCGACTAGTAGAAATCAAGAAAGAGCACAGCCGCTTAGCTGTTAGAATGGGTACTTAATTAAAGCGAATTGAACGAGCTTTGGTTTTTTGAATTGCCCTTTTGAGCTCGTTCCAGCGCCGTGCAAATGCAACTCTGTATTCGAACAGTTACTTTCCCTGAGAATATTTGAATAGAAAATATCTCAGGTTAAGCAGCTCTTCCAGCGTGGCCTTCTTGTTGTTCTTTTAAATACCCTGTGTCGCGAAGTCTAATAACTAAATTAAAAAATATACATGGCACTGGATGATTTCTTCAAGGAAATCCTTCCGCATAAAATGTGCACGCTGAGCCTGCATTTTGTTGGAGCTCTCCATAGGTAAGTATGTCTACTAGTTAATTGTTTTCGTAAACATGGACCATTTTTTCGTACAAAATAGTCAGAAAAATAAAATACGCACTATGATATACATCTGATCGAACCAAATATGCGTACTGAAAAACATACAATAACACAAATTTAAAACGGTGATAAACGGTAAGAGCACGAAGCAAAAGACGGTAATAATTTTCATGGCGTTTGCCGAAAATATCAAGAAATGTGTTTATTAACATTCTTATTTCTTCAAATTTTTAATGTTTGACTATCTCCTATATTATAAAACTTTTATAGAGCTGATTTTTGGTGTATCAACTCCTTTTGACGAGTTCTATAAGCAGTTTAAATAAATGACTCAACTTACCCTTACTAAAAATACCCTGTATGAAAATTAAAATGTATTATGTTAGAAATGAAGTATTCGGAGATTGGAGCCATTTGTCTAAGAGTGCAGAAGTGTATATCACATAAAGAAGAAATGAAGTTCATCGTTATCAAAATATGAAATTTTTTAGCAATATTGGTTCAAATTATCTGATAATAAAAAGTTTCCTGTATTCGTCAGTTGCTACGGGATGTTTGGTAGATATGGAGAATCGACAAAATTATGAACTCTTTTAGGAAAGACATTTAGAGAGATGAGGATTCTTGAAGAAATTTTAGTGATTAAATACTAAAATATGATACCAAAACACCATTACTAAACCCTCTTCTGGATAGACATCACACTCTTTAAGATAAAAGAAGAAAGATTTTAGAAGTTTCTTTTTCGAATGCATCAACGTGAACTTGATAGATAGGATACGAAATGTTAAACAACAATATTCAACCTTTTAATGAATTATTCTATAATACAGTATTTTTAGGAATAGAACCTTATAAAATATCTTAAAGTTGCGTATTATGAATCCTAAGCCGCTACTAGCAGATGACAAGACAGACTGAATATAATTAAGAGTGTATTTAGATAACATTTACACCCGACAATGTCAATTGGACTAGATATAATTCTAGATATAATATAATTTCAGTTTTTAAATTAATACGTAAAGCCAACATCACATCATTACCTCTAAGCAAATTCACCATTTCGTACCTTGTATCACCCCTGCATAAGTTGTAAAGCTGGCAATTATGACATTATTATCTTCTGACAACCATCTATCCACCAAACCAATGACATCGAACTCAGTAATACCAACTCTGGAATAAAGGTTACTAATCTAACTACATAATCCTCAAACATTTTCAAAGTAAGAGGTAATATTATTAAGGTTATTAAGGTTAACATTTTTGGATACTACTGGATTAACGGCACAATTCTCATTGTCACTCTTAAATTTAAATTGCCAATGTATATTTTAATCTAGTGAAATAAATGTGAGTTTCAAAGTAAGCATCTGGGGAGTCTTTCCAGCTTCTGCGTCTGTAAAAAGTGAACCGGCGTGCTGTCCGGTGTGACGGAGAGAGATTAATCGTGTCGTGAAATAAATCTAGTATCATCTCTCTCCGCCAGCATATTTTTAGCTAAATTAACACCAAAAACTAAAATTCATTAGTGTTTCTTCACTTTCAACCAATTATTTTTTGAAGCAGGATGGTTCTTAGTGGTTCGATGCCTCTCGAAACCTCGGCTCCTTAAATATGAAGTTGTAAGCCACCGGCGATGACTCAGCAGTGTCAAGGATTTCACCCTGAAGCCAAAAAGCACCTAATCTCGCTGCCCTTAGTCCCGTCAACCCACATCATACCTTAAGCCCTATGTGGTGAGATATAGCCCACGACGAGATAGAGAAATAGCCCATGGACGAGAGCGGCGGGCTCTCGTCCCTGAAAGAAGAACATCATGAAAGTTGACCCGTAAGCCACTAGTCTTTTTTTTTCTCTTTAACTGATGTCAACTATATTGCTTTCATTTCTTTGTCTTATGATTTAACGTGATTTTATTATTTTTTCACCTTCTCATTTTAATCTTTAAAAATTAAGTTTTATTTATCTTTTAATTATGTCAATTGAAAAAATACAATCCAATGTCACGCTTTATTATGTAATGCTTTCAAAGTGATCACTGACGAATTCATGTATCGTTAGGTAGATACGTTAGATACGTTAGATAGGTATATAAGTTTATAACCATATATTATATATCTCTTTTCTTGTTTTTTTTTACTTATATTTCTTATTTTTGTTTACATTTTTAATACCATCATATATATTTACTTTCCATGTAGATTTTTTTTGTCTCTGATAAATTAAAATATTAACTTTAATCAAACACCCTATTTAAACTGAGTTAATGTATTTTACTAGTGAGTGAGTGTGACTCAGACAACTGACCATACAGAGAACCCACGAAGCCAGCTTGATAAATTCTTTTTTTATCATTTAAATTTAACAGGGTTTGTGGAACCTATCAGATCAAGGGAAAAAATTTTAAATTCAAGACTATCAAACAAACTCAACTCCCTAGAAATAATCCCTGTAAACCGGTTAGTCTTGCCGAACTATTATTTATGTCATAACAGTAAGTCTTTTACTGCGACTCTAGGTTAATTGTGGCTACTTCAACCACACTAAATAAATAGGTGGCAACGCTTTGACATAACATTTTGATAATTTGGCTCGTGGTTTCATATTTTAGTTTTTGTTTTTTTTCTCACCTTTAAAAAAGTCTAATACCGTTTTTCTATAAGGTATACAGGGAAGCAAATATTTGAGAGTATCATAATTTATATGGTATTACATAACTTATATGGTATGATGAAATACCCGGTAGCTACGAAATAATAAAGAAAATGCCTACTATATACGGGTGTCCCACTCAAAATGGATGGAAAGCCAATATCTTGATTGTTTGTTAAGCGATCTTTTTCATTTTTGGCAGGAGGCTGTAAAGCTATAAGGCTCACATTTTGCTTAGAGGAAGAAATGCGATACCTCATAGATGTACTTTTTAACGAAGTTTGATATTTTTTTATTCAAGAGTAAACTATTATTAGACACTATTTCAAATCTGTTAAATTTTATTGAATCCTCCTTATTCAAGATACTTAAGATCTAATTTTGATAAATATTGTGTGTCATTAAAATTAGACATTTTAATTATGATTTTTTTAATTATCTTAGGTAAGGAGGATTCAATATAATTGAACAGAAATAAATAGTGTTCTAAAAGTAGTTAAATCTTAAATTAAAAAATATCAAACTTCATTAAAACGTACATCTATGAGGTTTTGCATTTCTTACCATAAGCAAAATGTACGCGTTATATCCATCCAGGTTCCTACCGAAAATGAAAAATATCACTCAACAAACAACCAAGATATTGGTGTGTAGACATCTTAAGTCGGACACCCTGTATGTATCAGAAGTTAAAGGTGAATATTTGCACACTTCTTCACAACGAACTGTTCACATCACATTACACTCCCATTCTTCATACTCCTCCTTGGGCTACCAATCTACAGTACATCTACAGTACAACCACACATCTACAGTCCTCTACAGAGACAGCCAATGCTTCTGAAAACACCGCATTATACTTTGAACATTTTTCAATTTAGTATTTAAAATAAAGTTGTCTTTATTATTGAAATAAAATGTTTTAATTTTCATTAAATAAATTTGTTACATTAAGAATACAGCTAGCTTTTCTTTTGTTACAGTGGGTTTATGAGCATTACAACCTTTAGAATGAATTGTCTTTTCTATTAATATAATAATAATGCACTTCATTGAACTAATTCCTATTCGGTTGGAAATAGCCGCTGAACTGTGACTCAGAAGCCATTAAATTCGCCATAACTTCATCTTTTTGCAAGACATTGCTTTTCCAATATGATTTATTTCTTTTTGATGGGTTGTATAGCAAAATTTCTGTTTTTCATTCGGCATCCGAATATGATCAGGACTATCTACTTATAAATTGTCCATAGCTACTTTGTTCAGTAACTACCGTACACTGACAAACTTCGGTGACTAATAGCTGTTGAGCCGGGACAGCCTGAAATGTTCATGAAATTCGTGAACTGCGCCATTTGTGCTGCTCTGCGTGGGTTGCATTGCATGTGTCAATGGCGTGTTGTTATTGACTATAGGAAATTAAATGAAAAAACAATAGATGATCGTTATCCTATTCCAAATATTACAGATATCCTTAGCAAACAAATTGAAATAGCTCCAAACTCAATTCAAAAACCTGTCTTTTCTAATTTTTTGATCAAATTATGAATAGCTCAGAATGCATTTTGGTTTAAAAAATGCCTCTAATACCTTTCACGTTTAATGGATGAAATTTTAAAAGATCATCAAAATAAAATATGTATGGTATACATGGATGATATTATAATATTTAGTACAAGCCTCCAAAAACCTATTCAAAATCTGAAGTTAGTAATTTTAAAATGAAGAGAAGCTTAATTAAAGCTTAATTAATGCTGTCCATAACTCTATAATATCTATTAATGAAATCGAAGAAAATATTAAAAGTCTCAGAATCATTTATGACTCTCATACTATGAATTTTTTGGAACATAACTAAGTTTTTCTGATCACAGAATAATTTTTACTATACATGTCCCTTTATTAAAACTTAAACAGTCCTCCCTTCATCACTTACTTCATGTTATACAAAATAAATCCGTCATTATCCCAAAATATCTATATTTGACACAAGAAGAAGATGAAAGTTAGTTTGAAGCCAGAATATGTTCAGAAATTAAAAAAAATTTATAGTAGAGGAACCAATTCTCGTTCAAATTCCCACAAATTATGAATTGAATTTTGTCATATTTGTTTGTTGTACGCTGTAATTGAATATCGTGAAAGTCATTATATATTGAATATCATGAATATCAGCCTGGCTAATATTCATATCTGATATTGCCAGAAATTAAAGATTATAAATTACCAAAATCAAAACCGTACAAGATGCCCAATATAAGTCATATTAACCTTCAAGACTCTAATGAATTATGGAGCCTGCAAAGCAATTGCATCGAATCAAAGAAACCTCACTTGATGTATCGACCATAGCAATAATCAACAACTTTTTAATTATTGCTGTAATCATTAGCTTAATATTAGTAGTTATCCAGAAGAAAAAGATGCTTCCAAGATACCAGAAGCTGGAACCTGGAACTACTGCAGTCTTTCTTCAAGAACTAAGAAACCCAAAAACCCACGCATTTTTTCTGGTCGCGTTATTATGATATTCGAATAAAAAAACCCAATTTTTTATTAAAATAAGTTTTAAATTACTTTAAAGATCTGGCCGATTCATATTTTTTTTTAATCCCTTCGCTGTCATTTAAAAAGGGTCGATTCAAATGTGCGCAATACACCTTATAAAACGAGTTTTGAAAATGTGCTTAAATAGATACATATAAGGCGCAATGTGTATCAATTTAAATATTTTTTTTTATTATAATTTCCAAACATGGACAACGTAATAAAATTTAAACCTAGACTTAGAACAACAACCTGTAAAACGAACTAGATAATTTTAATTGTATATAATTATTATACCTGCTTGAGATATGTCTGGTCAACATGTACCTTTTTAGATGAAAAACGCAAATCCCTATTTTTATTTAAATAAATTGTTTATAATTTTTGCAGTTGTTATCAGCCGCTTTTGGGATTTTTCCTTAAGCTATTTATTCCATCTTTAACTGTGTAAAATTTGTCAGTTAACTGTAACGACGTGATATTCAGTATTTAGCAATGTCAAAAATATGTCAAAGTTACTTTACACCCTAGTGCATAAGAAAGACAAACTTAATGAATTTAATAGGAGCGTGCCCAAAGTAAATACTTTATGCCCGGTGTTTAGTAGAAAAAAGAATTAACTTTTAATCTATCTGTATTTAGAGGGAATAAGTTAATTACAATTAAATAATATACCATCAACATAACAAAATTATTTTTCTTTAACAATTATTTTAAAACCTTTTTTTCTCTTTTATAGGACTCAAGATTGATTGAAGCTTGTAATGGGCAACATTTATTAAAAAATGTACTTATAGTGTAATTTATAAAAATTACTTTGCGAGGAACATTTCTAGCATAAATTTATCTTAAATTAAATTGATAAGTTTAATTTAAGAGAGTAGATTTTCCGATAAATCTCACTCTCTTAAATTGAACTTATCTCAGATAATAATCCATAAAATTGAATATAGCGCAGTAGAAAAAAAAATTTCATCCCAAAAGTTACTTATGTCTAAATTCATTTAAAATTCAGGGGTGTGTTTAAAAAAAAACGCTCGGTCCCGTCGATTTTTATTTCAAGTTGCGCATTTTTGTACGTGAAGTTTGTATATACAGGGTTGCTCAAAAATAAATTACGACCATCAACTTAATGTTTTCAAATGAAAGCACCTTTTATTTATTTCATTTTTGAATTTCCCGTGGAATTCTACGTATGTTTCATGCATCATGTCCTATACCTAAAGTTAACAGTTATCGAAAAAAAGAAGACCAAACATTATTATTGAAGTTCACCTTACGAGTCACCTTATCTCTGAGATTTTTTATACAGAGCGAAATTCCATTCATTCGTGTTTTTTTATTGTTGGCTGGTGTCCGTGTATTTTCATAGAAACTGTATGACAGTTGTACGCCAAACAGATATTGTCAAGTGTGAAGTATACGAGTAAAGTTGCGGTTTTCACAATGGTAAAGTTAACGGAACGAGAAAAAATTGAAATTCTGTGCATGGTTGGGTTTGGTGATAGAACACGTACTTAAAGAGAAGCTGCTCAATTATTCAATGAAATCCATCCTGATTGTCCTCCGATATATCAAAAGGTGGTGAGTAGAATAGAGGCTAAATTTTGAGAATTCGGTCATGTTAGAGATCTGCCGAAATCTGGCCGTCCTGCTCGAGATGAAAATGAACAACTTGACGTTTTGTTTTCTTTGGAAGAAAACCCATGCACTCCTCTGTGGCAGATTGGGGCAAATTTACACATGGCGAAATCTATAGTTCACCGAATAATTAAAAAGCACAAATATCACCCCTACAAAGTTATTCCTGTGCAAGAGTTATTTGATGACGATTTCGATAGGCGAAAGGAGTTTTGTAAACGCTTACAAAACATGTGCAATCTAAAATAATAATTTAGTAACAAATATTATTTTTTCCGATAAAGCCACGTTCTGTGAATGGTAGTGTGAACAGACAAAATTGTCGATATTGCGCAACAGAATATCCGCATTGGGTGATGGAGGTAAGCACCCAGTACCCTCAAAAACTAAATGTGTGGTGTGGAATAGTTCGCAGAAGAGTAATAGGTTCCTTTTTCTTCGAACAGACTTTAATGGGACAAGTGTATCCCGATTTTCTCAAATTTGAATTAGTTCCAGCATTACTAGCTTTATTTCCAAATCTATTAGACCCAGACTATCCTGTCGAAGAACTAATTTTCCAGCAAAATGGCGCTCCTCCGCACTATGCTGCCACTGTGCCTACATTTTTGGATTAAACCTTTCCCAATCGGTGGATAGGAAGGAGAGGACCCATCGAATGGCCTGCTAGGTCGTCTGACCTAACACCAATGAACTTTTTTTGTGTGGATACCTCAAGTCGAAGGTATTTATTAATAAGCCAAATAATCTAGACGACTTGAAAGAGAGAATTCGCAGAGAAGTGCGCGCCATAACTCCGGAAATGATTGAAAATGTGCAACGAGACTTTATTGATCGCCTTGGATATTGTCAAGCCGTGAATGGCAACCATTTTAAACATTTAACTTAGAAAGAAAGAAAGAAAGAAAATGTGCTATATTACGTAAGAATAATCTTGTGTACAAGCATCCTACAAGCTAAAAAAACAAAACAAAAATACAATTTCAAAAATTGACAAAACAATGAACAAAATTAAACAAGAGAAGACAAAACTTTTTGAACATACTTGAATTAAAGATAACTAAATAAAACAATCAATTACCAAATAAAGGTAAAATTGTTGACAAAACTAGAGAAAAAAAACTTTCCAACATGTCCAAGGTTAAAACCTATCATTAAAAAAGTCATCCAGGTTATAATATGCCTTAGCCAATAAAAGCGTCTTTAATTCTCTTTTAAATTTCTTAACATTCGATATATGTCTAACACATAGACGAACATGATTGTAAATTTTTTTACTTATGTAAATTAAGGAGTTTTTGGTAAGGGAAGACGTAGGAATAGGTAAGGGAACATCATTTACACGACGAGTCAAATGGCCAGTGTCACAGGCTAGTTTGGGAATTTTGTGAATAAGAGCAGCTGCTTCTAAGATAAAGAGTGAAAAAAGAGTTAGGATTTTATCAGAAATGAAGAGGGAAGAGAATCTCAAGAATCTCTTAACTTAGCAGAACACAGGTATCTAACTGCTTTTTTTTGAATAACAAAGACAATGTTAAGTAGCCCCTTATTGGTTAAACCCCAAAAAGGCAAGCCATACCGAATATGAGATTCAATAAGTGAAAAGTACACTGAACGTGCAACCACCCCTCCCAGCTCTTGTTTTGCCATTCTTACTGCAAAACATCCAGAAGATAATTTCCCAGCTAAATGTAAAATATGATCTTCAAACTGAAGGCGACCATCAATGGTAATTCCTAGGAACTTGCAGCACTCTTTATTCCTCAAGAGGGAATTTTCGTCAAACATCAGACCCTGAACATCGCACTTAAACCCTATAATAGACGTCTTTCTTACATTAAACACGAGCCTGTTGGAAGCACACCACCCTGATAAAATCTGAAGGTCTTTAAGGATTCAAGTCTTAATATAATCAGAAGTTTTATGGCTCCATAGTATGGTGGTATCATCAGCAAACTGAACCACCTTGCCCTGCAGTGTCAATGAACTCAAGTCATCCACATATAGTAAAAATAACAGTGGTCCCAACACGGAACCCTGGGGAACGCCGCATTTCAGGGATCTAGAATCAGACAAACGCCCAGACACTGTAACCTTCTGAGTACGATTTGATAGATAGGACTCAAGCCATCGCAACGCTACGCCCCTAAAACAATATTTATAGAGCTAGAACAGTATTCCATAATCCACACAGTCAAATGCTTTGGATAGATCACAAAACACTGCCGTCGATGACTCTCCAGAATTCAAGGACACATAGACGCTCTCCAAAAAGCTAAAAACAGCATCATGAGTCCCTTTACCGACTTGAAATCCAAACTGATTTGCAGATAAAATGCCATTATGATGTAAAAAGGACAAAATTCTGCTTTTTGCAAGTTTTTCAACTATCTTAGAGAAAGTAGACAAAATAGAAATGGGACGGACATTACAAGGCTGATCCAAATCTCTACCCTTATGAAGAGGGATAACCACTGCCTCTTTTAAACATGAAGAAAAAATGCCAATATGTAAACAATTGTTTATGGCAGAAACTAAAGCATTTAAGGCTGAATCAGGCAAAAAGAGTAACAAGCTCGAAGATATTCCATCAGCTCCAGATGATTTATGGTTTTTTAGGCGTTTGATTTCATTTTTTACTTCGGTAAGATCGACAGGGTGAAAGAAAAATGAAAGCTCAACCGAGACTTGTTGAAGATAGTGTAAGGGATCAATGTTACTACGCCCTTGAGCAAGATATTAGGTATATCACAATAATAGTCGTTTAAAATGTCAGGACTCCGGTTCAGATACTTTTCTATGGCAATGTCTAAAATCATTAATAATCGACCAACACTCTCTTTGCCCATTTGATGACATATTTAAGCGATCCCTATAATAATTAAATTTTGCTACTTTAATTGTTTTTCTGTACAGACTACGGTATTTCTGATGATATACAAGGATATTTTCATTTGTGGTATATTTGCACAATTTAGTCAAAAAACGGAGATTTTTAGCTGAAATTCTAAGGCCTCTTGTGACCCATGGTTTTGGTTTCTTAGTTTTAAGCCTCATTTTAGGAAAGCACTGATATCACACAGAACTTGAAAAAATAAAGTAAGTGCGTCAGAAGCCGTTTCAAGTGCATTCCAATTTACCGAAGCTGTAGCAGCAGAAAAAGCATTGAAATTTCTCCTGCTGAAAATTCTTCCCATATAATGAGATGAAGATGATACAGTATTATATGGCATTTTAGCAAGAATAGCTTCATGGTCGGAAATACCAGATGGGAGTACTGTGCATAAAACGTCATCAAAATTTGTACAGAAATAGTGAATTGTAGTTGCAGATGAAGAAGTTATTCATGTGGGAGAAAGAACGTGCATTTTCAAGTCGTAAGAATTTAAAATACTTAAAAGAGAAGTACGTGGCAAGGTTTCATCAGTGTAGTTGATATTAAAGTCACCAGCCAATATAACCTTAGAGTGTAGGGACAACTGGGATAAAAGAGAATCAAGTTTGTCCAGAAACATAGCAATATCTCCTGTAGGTGGCCTATAAACACAAAGAATATATAAATTAAAACGCTTACAAAAAGAAAGAGAGAATTCAAAAACATTCTCTAACAGAAGATTATCATACTTATCAATATTACAAAAAATCGTTTTAATTGTTTGCCTAGCCAAGATCATGGTTCCTCCATGTATAGATTGTTGACGACAAAAATTTGATATAGGAACATAATCAGATATTAAAAAACATTCACAAGGCCTCAACCGAAGCCACCGTAATATAGAAAGCCAGAACCCTAGAGTCGTGACGTCACGTCGAACGTCTGAGTATCCCGTGTCGTTCGTATGTTATAGCCGTATTTATTCAATACTACCGCTGTTAAAATCATAATATTATCATTGTGTATCGTTTAAATGATAATATTGTTTAATAAAATTAATAGTGTGTTAGTAGAAAGAAGTACAAATAATAAAAACATATTCTTTATTAAAACAAAAATGATATAAAAATCAACAAATTCAAATCAACAAATAACCCATACAAGTTTTTAATAGCTACCAAAGTATACTATATATATGCACATATATAGAATAGAATAAATTGAAACATAAATACAAAACTCTTAGGAAAATAATAAATATAATATAATGTAAGATTGTTTAAAAAATTTTAATAAAATACTAAATAATTGTTTAAAATTGATAGTGTGCTGGTAGTAGTACAAAATACATAAAATCATATTTTTTTAATAAAACAAAAATATCATGAAGAAATATAACATTCTTTAACAAGGTATAAATATAAGGCAAATAACCCATACATGCTTTTAATACCTCCCAAAATATATATTTATAATAAATTAAAACATAAATACAAAACTCTTAAAAAAAATAAATATAATTATGATGAAATAATAAATATAATAATATGAAAGTTGGTTTAACACAAATTTAATAAAACACCAACAGAAATAAAACTCAAATAGCTAGATAAAAAAATTCGATAAAAACAGAATAAAAAATTTAATTAATTAATTTTATGAACTGGAAAGTTTTTTATATTTTCTGATCATTGGTTCTGGTATTTGGTTTTCATCTTTTGATTTGGACACATTTTGTTTTTCTATCCTCTCTATAATTTTTTTTTAGTTTGGCGGCATGGATTGTATTATTTTGGACTTTTCGGTAATTATTTAATAAAATGTTTGAAAACTTAAATACCGCATTGTTTACAAGATCTGACATAAGAATTCCACAGTCACATGTTATTTCAGGATTGATATCTGAATTGTCGAAAATAATTTCTGCAAGCTTGGTGAGGACGGCTCTCTGAGATGAGCATTTTAAATAATTTTCTTTTCTTCATATCTGTCCGATATTAGAGATTTAATGTTAAAAGTTATTATTAATACTTCCTAATGTCTTCCTACCGAGCGCATACCTAATGCCGGGCCGGGCGACGAAGTCAAGTCGTTCGGGCAATAGACGTTCGACGTGACGTAGCTGCTGGAGAGTGGGATGATGTTTCTGGCTTTCTATATTACGGTGGCTTCGCCTCAACCAGTGCTCAGTCAAAAGTACAATATCAGGAAAATTACATGTGTCCAGCAAAAGATGAAGCTCATCCATCTTGTTTCTTAGGGATTGTATATTAAAAATAAAGATACTTTCGAAGAGCTAATTTCAATCTTACTAGTAGAATATGAACATGAATGAGATTCAACCTTCGCGGACATGTCTATAAAAAAGAAGAATTCAATTCACGATCAGTAATCAATTCAGACTCATTAATTTGATGATTCAAAGACAATTTATTCGATGAAATATTAATTTTAAAATATTTGAAAATATGTGCATGTAATAATAATGCCAAGTCTGAACCAAAGTTACTGGCGTGATTAGACTCTAAAATCCCATACAGATTAATATTATTTGCATGAAAAGTACGATAAAGGGCTTTATTACTATTATAGATAACATTATGGTTTAAATAAGTATAAGGGCTTTTCATCACTAAAGTGTTTGTATCAACATGATTTTGAATTAAATTTTTTAAAACATCAGATGAAGAACAAATTCCATTTAACATTACTATTAAAAAATCTTCTTTCGTAAAGTCCTTAACTAAATTTGATGCTGTCCTAATTACTTCACTGCTTGAACTGCCCGGCTTCAGGAAACACTGGACCTTGTAGTAAGCTTCAAACTTTAAATGTAAATGTTTTAGGAACACTCTGCTACAATTTCCACCAACAAGAGAAGCCGAGATCCACTATCGTCAGGTGTATTTGGCCTAGTTGGTAGCTGTGTTGGAGAATTAATAACAACAGATTTAGATATCTGTAACTGTTCCTTCAATGCACAAATGTCGGAATAACAGGTATCTTTTTCAACTTCCAACACCTTTACGGAGTCTAACATCTTATGGTGTTTTCTTATTTAAGTTAGTTAAATCGTTTACGTCTTTTTGTAGCAAGTTTATTTCAGTCTTATAGGAAGACTCATTTTCTAATGTTTTTATCGTTACAATTAAATTTTTGTTTAGGATATTTAGCTCGCTAATTTGTGAATTGAACTTAAGACTTGCCCTTTCACTCACTTTCAGTAATGCCAACAATTCACCTTCTTTAATTTTTAAGGTTTCCAATTCAACTTTAAGTTCTTCATTCCGCTTATGCAAATTTTCCAGGGATGAGGAGAACTTCTTTTCGGCCTCCGACACTTCATCTTCAAAAACCATGCTGTTTCTTCTCATTCTCTCTATATGTCTATCCTTCTCTTTCAATTCTGTCAATAAATCACAAATCTTTTGCTCATTAATTTTTCCTTCCTGATCTCTTTCATTAAAATCATCTTGACATGTTGGTGAGCATAAAATCCTGTAGCCTCCCAGTTTTATGGCATCAGAATTTCCTTCCAGACAACTTGGGTGGAATATTGAAATACAAGAGATGCAACAATAATTTGGAAAATCCCTCTTTTGACAACATTTGAAACTGCGGTTCATTTTAGATTATAAGGAAATATTAATAAATTGAAATAAATATTAATGGTAAAAACAGGAACTGCAAGTAAACAGTAACTTAAACTTAAACCCAACGCAGGAAACAAACGTACAACAAAACACATAATTGCACGTCCTACGGTTAATGTTCAATTATTTCAAGTTAAGGTCAATGGTAGCCAGATAATTTTAAATTTAGTCAAAACAGGAACTGTTTATAAAACAAAAACATTTACTGATGCAGGAACTTAATTAGTTTTTTAGGAAACACTTGTACCGCGAAAATATAGCACGTTAATGTAAACACGCAACACTAGATCAAAACAATTTAAATTAAATCAAAACGAATCAAAACAAAACAAAACTGAGCACCGGCGCCTCCTACGAGTATAGACGTTTACTCTGTATGACTGCTAAGCCGATACTGAAACTTAATTTTTGTTCTTTTTTTATTTGTTACATGAATCGTCTTTTTCTCGATAACTGTTGATTTTAGATATAGGACATGATGCATGAAACATACGTAGAATTCCACGCAAAATTCAAAAATGAAATAAAAAAAGGTGCTTTTATTTGAAAAAATTAAGTTGATGGTCGTAATTTATTTTTGAGCAACCCTGTATATACAAACTTCACGTACAAAAATGCGCAACTTGAAATAAAAATCGACGGGTCGGAGTGTTTTTTTTCGAACACACTCCTGAATTTTAAATGAATTTAGACATAAATTTTGGGATGTATACGAAATACGGTCACAAAACTTGCTTGTACATACATATATATAAAAGCTATGTAAATCTTTGCTTGAGCCGTAGAAATTAATGTAATTCAAATTAAATTTTAGTTTTGAAAAATAAACCTCCTTTTTTGTTTTTGTTTATAATTAATATAGCTATATAGTACACGTAGTTTATTTCTCTCTATTTACATCTGCTAAATAATATTTGGACTGATTTAATTCCAAACAAAATAATTATTGTCACTTTTATTAAAAAACAAACGCATTTTTTCTAGTGTACGTTTTAGCCTTCAATTCTCCACTAATTTTCTCAGTATAAAAAACGGCACAAAAAACCGACCCTTCGATTATTAAATAAGCCACCAATACTGTCGCTTCTGTTTGTTCCACAGAATTTTGTAGTTTGTTCGCCTCTTCTGTGCTGCGGCTACCTTGAGAGTTCATAAATGTTGGTAACAACTCTAGAAATCCGTGTTGGGATTCTAAAATTACGATTAGACACGATTACTCGATGTGACTGATTCTAAATAAAATTTTCAGTCGTGAGTGTCTCGCGAATTGCCTAGTTTTGAACGATTTGTCGACGACACGCTTGGCTATATCGTATGCACCAGACGATATAGCTTCTTCCTTATTTAATACGTGCATAATGTGTCAGCATCCTTTTTTAAACGTATTTGTTTCATTGATTGTTTACCAATAGTCATACCTCGTTTAACGCCTAGGCTGAGCCATAGATTAATACTACTTAGATAGTATTAATTCAGTGTTCTATTGACCCGTAAGAGCCAATAGAACACTGAGCGTCGATTGGCTGTTGCGCCCTCTGAATTTCGAGGAATAGTACTAACCGGAAAAGAAAATGGTTTTGTGACGTTATAATGGCGGTAATTTGAAATTTTAAAAGAATTTCGCTCTACTCTACCGCGCGCTTAATATTAGTGAGAAATACGAGGTTCTTTCAGAAATTATAGTACAAAAATAGAAAAACTAACAAATCTAGGACTTTATTTAATATGGGGACAAAACAGTCCCGATTTAACACTTTTTCAGGCAGATTGAAAAAATATTAAAATTGGACTTTTTTTTGTCCCGATATTAAATGAATTCGTTTTGTTCTCGATTTGTCCCTTTTTCTGTTTGCGCACTATAATTTCTGAAAGACCCATACATTTACCAGGTCTGGATTTCAGAAATTAAACAAGAAATGTACTACTATATTATGAAAAGAGATATAGCAAAACATTCACAAATAATACAATAAAAATTAACAGTTGTACACCCTTGTTAAAACAAAAAATAAAATATAAAATTTCTTTCTAATTTCTTAATGTATAAACTTATATCAAAGGTAAGGTATGTGTCCTTCATCCAATTGCTGACAACTTAAATGAAAATGCGAACTTGTTTATGAAAGACCTCCATTCTTATACACAGCTCACTGACGTAGTCCCCCCGGCAACTATTATAACTTTAATTAAGAACTTTTCTTATTTACAGGAGTTACGATCTTTCTATTTGCCTTTAAAAATTTCAGAGTCTAAGATTTATATAAGATCGAAAATTGCTCATGCATTGAAACTGCTGAAATTGCTCTTCTCTCAGGTTTGGAATCAAGTCTTGACATTGAGGCTGTCAAAAAGTATCTAGAAACAAGATAAATTCTGCTCCTTATTGAGCTTGACTGGGCTATTTATTTTGGAATCGATTGTCTAGAAATAGAAATCATATTTTGAAGTATTATTTAAAATCATTCGAAAAAATAAAATCTTACTTTATTTTGCCATATTGTCCGCCTAGGATCCTATGATATTACTAAAGACGTAAGTGTAGTTTTTAACTTTTAATCCATCAGCATATTCTACTATCGACTGCTGCTCTATGTGATCAAAAGTAGTCAGTTCTTTGTAATTGTGATGTGAAAAAATACATTTTCAAATATAATGTCCTACATATGGACGCAAGAAATAAAAAGATCTTATTTTATTGATTTCAAATATATCATACAAAATATCATTTGGCCACACAACAGTGGTGTCAGTCTAAGAGACACGTTACTAAGTTAAGTATAATATTTTTTTACTATGAAGCCAAATTATTAATTAAAGAGCTTAGTTTAATCCAAGCTATTTATCATCAAATTAAGCTTAAGCTTACACCTCTGGTGGAGTCACTTACTACGAAGACTATTTTAACTTACCTTGTATAGCATCTGGTTTAAGACCCCTGCTTCAATTGGGCTTGAATGAATGGGGAGTAAAATAATTTTCACATGTATAGAATTGTTTACTATTGAGATTTTTAAGGCTTAAAAATCTGAAGCCAAATATTAGACATATTGGGCCTGTTTAAAAACCAGGCAATCTATGTCTTTTGCGGTCTATATATTTAACACAACTTCTTCTTCAGAATCCATTTCTGACTTTTGTTATTTACATTTTCACTTGTCATTTTCGCAAAAAAAGTTTATTGTAATAACTATTTATTTTCAAAGTTTTTATTGTATATCTCTCAGTTTCTTCACAACAATGTAATTGACTGTTTTTTTAGAAATTTTTCTCCATCCCACGTATCAGCACACCCAAATGAAAATTAATCACAGTTGATACACAACACACTGAAAAAAATAACTGGAAAAATTTTGTGCGAAATGTTAGAACAGACCAATTTTTTTAAGATTTTTTACAAAATTTGATTAATGAAAGTTAGTTTTTCGACAGAAGTAAAAAGAAAGCCTGTGCACGCCAAAGACTTATGAAAATTGGACATTGAACATTGAACATTTTATATGACATAATTAGATGCTTGACAGTCCGTGCACTTTTGGTAAAAGAGGTACTTTAACTAGTTGCACATTATTACATTGTAATACTAATATAATATTACGCTTTGTCATTGGTTAATATATTATAAATATAAGTCCCAAATAGGAATAACATTTAGTTGTAAGTTATATATAGCATATAACGTATCGTTATTTATAAGACATTCTATAACGTTTCTTAAAATACATTTTTTAAAAAGCCTTTCTCATACCAAACATAACTGGCGCGTCATTCGTCTTCGCTGAACAGTTTTGACAAAAATCGCAGAACTGGTCCGTATCTACGGTTTATCCGCGAAAGAACCAAAAAATTCAACGTGACTACGGAAGAAGGCTTTTTTAGGAGGACGTCAAACTTCGACAGAATCTATTGGGCTTTAAGAACGTGCAGAGAAAAGGTCCAACTTCGACCTCACCCTAGATAAGGCTTGGGCGGCACAAAAAAGGCTTTCTATAGGCACCTAGACTTAAGACAACGTGGCTTTAGGATGGACATAAAGAAGATCTGTATTCTACTGTAAGTTTGCTCTTTTTCTCCATTTTGTCACATTGCTGCTGTAACATTTTACCTTTTTGGGTTATACATTTACCCAACCCTTCAGTGAATATATTTTATTTTTGATTTTAGGCATTATATATTTTAGATTTAATATTTTAGCTTTAAGACATTTTACTTTTGCAAATTATTTAATATTTACGTATAGATTATAAATTAATGTCCGATCTTGCAAAACAATTATCAGATTTAAGAATCTAGTCAAACCGAAATAAATTGAATCGAAGAAAATCTCGCTAACAGTTTATTACCTCCCTTACCAGAAGAAAATTCTGAAAGTATTAAAATTAATCTAAACAATCAAGTTACATCAACAATGAGCCATAACATTCCTCATTTCGACGGTAATCCTAATCTATTATTAAAATGTATTATATCTTGTGAACATTTTTTAACAAATTTCCAAAACACCACCGATTTAAGAAATCCAATTAATATTATTTTAATAGACACAATATTAGGTAAACTCAGAGGAAAAGCTGCCGAATTAATAAGCTCTCATTCAAAACTCAATACATGGACCCTTATCAAAGAAACTCTCCAATTAACCTTCGCCGATCAAAGAGGAATCGATTGCCTCATCAGGATTTAATCTTTATTAAACCATTCAGAAACGAATATCTCTTAAAATTTGGTATGAGATTAGAAAAACGAATTAAAATTGAACATTATGACAACTTTGCCCTTAAAACATTTTCAGCTAGATTATCATAATATATGCAACTTGTAATAAGATTAAAAAACCCGACAACCCTAGAACAAACTTTAGTATTTTCAGCTGAAGAAAGAAACTTTCTGTATTTTGGTAAAATAGGCTCAATATAGACAACCTTTACTCCAAAATAGATTTATAGATAACTCCAATAATCAACCATTAAATATGCCCATACAACCCCAAAAACCACCCCAAAATTTTATAAAACCTCAAACCATACATAATCCAACTATACATATTCAACTTAAGAAATCCAAATCCAACACCTTTTTATAATAATAATATTCTTCCAAAACCACCCCAAATTGCCACAACAAAATTACAAGTTTCAGAGAATTGAAACTCATAATACAAAATCCCCAATTTCAAAGATTTCCAATAAATCCTAATCAGACTTCATCTATTCGAAGGGCGTGTAATATAACTTGAAATAGTTTTGACCATTTTTTTTTGGTCCATTCGTAGCCGAATTCTTTGTTCAGCTTTTATTCTATTTATTAAGCTTTTCTTTGAATTCAATTGATCGCAAATTGATTGATTGCCAAAATTAATTAAAAAAATTACTTTAATTATTTGCCTTTTAATTAAACATTAAAACGGTGCATTTTCCATTCCATAAAGCATACATTTCGCAGTTTTTGACAAAACACCAAAGTCTTTTGTATTGTTCAGTGGAGAGAGAGCATTGTTCGTGGCCTTGAAAGTGCTTCGCATTCTTCCAACAACGTTTTCAGCGCTGATTGAATAATAGGAACCTATTATTCAATCATTCAATTATATAAGGATGTAATGCATTTTTTTTGAAAAGATTTAATTCAAATTAAATTTTTTTGAAAGTTGAAACTACAACAACTGGCTGTTCTCCTTATTGCCATCGAAATAATTTGCTTAATTTAGTAGCTTTAGTTAAGAAACTATTTTCTTATTTAAGTAAGCAAAATGAGTGCTAAACCACAAAAACTTTAAGTGAAGTTTTAAAGACTAAACGGTCCGTTATAGTTAATCGATTAAGGGAAATTTATGAACTTGCAATAAATTGTATGAGGGATGAAAAATTAGAAAGAAATTTTCAAGTGCGTTGCGATGATTTGCAAAAATATTTTAAATATTTCAAAAATTGCTAGTTGAAAAAAGATATGGAAAAAGAGCAGTTAAAACTGGAGAAAAGTGTTAGAAAAGAGTTCGATGACCAATACTAGTCTATAAAAACTGATTAGAGTTATTAATCAAATAGGAAGTTACGCCTAATGATTTAAATGTCTCTAACTTTGTTGGTCAAGCTCAGGCTCTTAATGCAAAGTTCCCTAAATTAGCTTTGCCATTTTTGATGGCAACTTTAAGCAATAGCCCGCCTTTTTTGATTTATATAAAAGTCTTATATATAATTAAGACAGTATTTCTAATACCGACATTTTCAGTATCTATTAACCTTTTTACGAAGGTGAACTATTAAATTCCATAAAAAATATACCACTAACTAGTGATAATTATGAAATCGCACTTGATACTCTGATAAACAGATATCAAAATAAAAGAATTCTTACCAATACTTATTGGAATGAAATAACAAATGTCATTTCCTTAACAAAATCTCAAAGACCACTTCATGCGGCTTTGAGATATATTTTAGACATTTTTTCAGAAAATCTCGAAGCTCTTAAATTGTTGGAGTTTCCAGTAGGAAGTTGGGACTGTTTTATTTAGTTTACTTTTCCAAAAGTTAGATTCAGAACTTTTCAGCTACAAAAATTTGAGCTCATGGCCATTTAGAGGGTATCTCTAATATAATACATATAGTCTGTTTCGTCATCACATGCTTATAGTAATTATAATTTATTAACTTTAATTTTCTTTTGATTAATACTCAGTAATACTTTAATTTTAATTTAATTCTTTAGTTATATTAAAAAATTATGCATTTAAAAATGCGCGTTTTGCTAATAACTTAATCAACTTTACATAATATGCTTTACACCTTTTCCTTTTCCCACCTTTTGTTCCTAAACATACATATCTGTCCTTAAATTAAATACAAATGCGCAAAGAGTGGGAGAAAAGGAGAAGAAGGTCGTGCTAAGCTGTGAACCGAGTAATTTTGGCATTGACGGAACACCGGATTGATCGATAAGTGTCGACACCGTTTTTAGGCGCGCGTATTTTTCGGTACGCGCCCTACTACTCCCATCCCCAAACAATCCAGGGTAAAGTTACTTTAGTCTCCCTTTTTTTTACGTTTACGAGTCAGCAGGTGATAGTTTTAGATTAACGGTTGCCTTTGAATATTTTGGTAAATGAGTCAGTGAACCAGTGACTGTAGGGATTTATTCCCTCGAGATATTCATATTTCGACGGAGTTATCCCATAGTCATTTGAAAATATTGTTAAAAAATCATTGTGAAGTTTTGGACAACGCTAGCAAATTCTTTATTTGATATGCAGAAAATCAATAATTTTTTTAAAAGTAAGAGTAAAACTCATGTTAATGCTTACTGGAGCTCAGCCTAATTTAAAATGTGAAATATGTAAAGCGTCTCATACATTATCAAACTGTTCACATTTTCTTCAAAAGAAACCAAAAGAGCGCTATCATATGTGCAAACAAAATAAATTTTTTATAAATTGTTTAAGTATTTCACATACTTTTTCGAAATGCAATTCAAAATCTGTCTGCCGCACGCCATCATTCACTTTTACATTTTGACAACTCTTTTACTTCTTTAGAACAAGATCCCTATTCTAGTACCTCGCACCATGCGACCTTAGGCTCTGCGCCAAATCTTAGGCTTAATTGACAAAATACGCACATGCCCAACCCTTTTCCAGTTGTTCAACCTAGCACATCCACCGCTAATATTTAAAAGACTTATCTGATCAAGAGGCTTTTCAAAATCGTCGCTGTAATTTACCCCCTAATTTATCCTCAAATCAAGATATTAATGGCTTTTTATGCTCAATGCTTAACGACTCATTTGTTTTGTTGGCAACCGCAATTATTGCAATTTTAAATGCTCATCTACAACATCTACACCGTATTCCGATGTTGTTGGAGAGTGCCAGCCAGGCAAATTTAATTTTCGAGCGGTGTTTTAAACGCTTAGGAATAAGAAGATCATCTTGCATAATTATTGTAAATGGTTTAGATCAAATGAGTAGTATGTCGTCAAAAGGTTTTACCTCTCTTGCCATTAATCCGCTGGATAAACCACAAAATTCAATGTCTATTGTTGCTATTGTTCTATCTCAAATTTGTGCAGATTTACCCCATACATTTTTAAAAAATTCTATGTGGGACCATCTTAAAAATCTCTAGTTAGCTGACCTTAAATCTAATATTACCAGTGGAATTGATATTCTGTTAGGTAGGGATATATTTTCTTTAATTATTCAGCCTGGAAAAGTTTTGCGCAATGCGGCTCATTTGCATATTGCTTTAAAAACAATTTTTGGATGCATTTTAATGGGTAAAATTAACTTGTCACCTAAGCAACCTATGTATTCCTTTGGTACATCAGCTCTCGATAATTCTTTGGATTACCTTCAAACGTTTTGTGTGTTCAAGGAAATTCCAAAAGTTGTTCCTTGGCCCGTAGATGAGCGTGAAGCAGAGGAAAACTTTTAAAGCACTCATAGACGTACTCTATCAGTTTGTTTCATTGTGAATCTACCCTTCAAACAGGGAGAACCCTATTTTACCGAAACTCGTGCTTTAGCTGAAAAGAGTTTTTATAATTTAGAAAAATGCTTAATTCAGGACCTCACTTTGTATGAGGCTTATAACAATTTTATGCGAGAATATTTGAAAACTATTTCTTCTGACACTAATTCAGAAAAGATATATTACATTCCGCATCATTGTGTACAAAATATAAATAGTTCTACCACCAAATTACGTGTCGTTTGACGGTTCCGCTAAACCTCCTAAACAAGATTGTTTAAATGATTCGCTTCACATTGGTCCTAAATTAGAAAAGGATATATTTATTAATATTTTATTGTCTTTTAGGCAACACCCTATTGTCTTTACGGCGAATACAAAAATGACGTATCGTAAAGTTCTTGTTAATCCTGCACATATGGATTATCAGCGAATTTTGTTTCGCTTCTCCCCTAGCGATGAACTTCAGGATTTTCATTTAAAAACTGTTTTTCTTAATTGTGACATATAGGGTTTCTTCTACTTCTTTTCTTGCTTTACGATGTATTCAGGAGCTAACCATCGAGGGTAAAAATCCATTTTTTAAATCTGCCAACGTTTTATTTAATCATGTTTTTGTTGACGATGTAGCCTACAGTTGTAGTACGCTTGAGAAGGCTTTAGAGACTAAACATGAGTTAATCACACTTTTGGCCTAGGGTAATTTTGAGGTCAGGAAATAATCAAGCAATAATATTGAATTTTTAAAAACTATTCTTGAAGATGTATACGTCACTGCAACTTTATTGGTTCGAAGATGCTTTAAGTATTGAGTATGCTGCCTGTATTTATTTTCGCCTCGAATCTGTTCAGGGAATTTTGACTTTTCTTGCTTGTGGAAAAAGTAAAGTTGCACCTTTAAAATCAATTACTCTTCCAAGATTGGAACTATGTGTCGTAGCTATGTGTAGCTTTATCGTGGATTAAAGCATCCCCTTATAAATGGAAAAATTTTGTTGCAAACCGCGTATCTCAAATTTAGCAAATAGTTGCCCCAGAATATTGGTATCACGTTTCGTCAGAGGACAATCCTGTTGATTGTGCCTCTAGAGGATTGCTGCCCTCGACACTTGATTGCAAAAACATGATTCCATTTCGAAAACATGATTACCATTTGTGGTGGAAGGGCCCTCATTGGCTTCCCAAGCCAGAAAATCCTTGGCTACAATGAAAATTTGTTTATATGGCTTACGAAGCTTCATCCAAAGAGGAAAAAAATAGTCTTTTGTCTTATAAAGGATGACCATCCTTTAAAGAAAGAATTAATGATAAAGAAAAAAATATCTAATATATCTAAGAATTTTTCTCTAATCTAATCTAAGAATTTTTTTTAAGGCTTTAAAATTTAAAAACAGAGAATTTAATAGGTACCCCTTTGACGAACCTGAACTTTTTGATAGTCTTCTTATTATTGAGAAATATGCACAAATAGAATGTTTAAATAAGGATATTTCGAGTTTGATAAAAAATGGTCGTTGCTCAAAACCCTTGCAAAAACTTTCTCCCTTTCTTGATAATCAGGGTCTCCTCAGGGTGTGTTGTCGATTAAGTTATTTATTGTCCATTAAGTTTTGATCAAATACATCCATTGCTATTACCCTGTTAATTGAAGACTTTCATAAAAAACTAGTTACATTGTGGAGTGCAAAATCTTCACTTTCTTATTTTTATAAATTTTTGAAACTGTGGCACATATTTTGTTGGTGCCTCGAAATACCTTCTGAAAATTTGTTAAAAAGGCTAGTGCTAAAGGAAAAATTGTTTGGCGCTTTAACCCCCTGTCTTCTCCCAATTTTAATGAATTACATGAAGCAGGTGTAAAGGCAGCAAAATCGTATTTAGTTCGTATTGTAGGCAAGCAAATACTTTTCTATGAGGAGTTCTACACATGTTAGTGCAAATTGAAGCTGTGTTGACTTCTAAGACTCTAGGACCATTAAGTTCCGATCCCAATTATTTTTTGCCGCTTACTCCCGGACATTTTCTCATTTTATCAACTATTCAAACCCAGACTTAAGTACCTAAAATATTAAAAGACTTAATCGCTGGCAACTTTTAATCTACTTTCACAAGGTTTTCTGGAAACGTTGGCATTTGGGGTATCTTAATACTCTCCAGCAACGCCAAAAGTGGCAAAAAACTATCCGTGATATAATCCCAGGTACAATGGTACCCCTTGGACAACTTGGAGAAATCGAAAGTACTTTTCCTGGAAAAGATGGCGCAGTGCGTGTTGCGTCAGTAAAGACTAATAGGGGTGTCTTTACTAGGTCAGTGGTAAAGTTATGTCCCCTTCCCATTTATGAAGATTAATTTTTTCACTCCTTTTCTTAATTAAAAAAAACTCTTATTATAGTTTAAAGTGATAGTATAATTTGGTGGTATTAGTTTACATTAAATTTTTTTGCAATGCGATGCAACGTATTATGATTTGACTTGCTTATGTTATAAATGATTTTGCTTTATTTTATGTAGATTAAAAAAAATAAATAAAAGTTTCCTAGTTGATTAACACGTGCTTTAGCGTGTCGCCGCAGAGCCCTTTTGGGCATTTATGTTACCGAACAAACAGTGCAAGGTCTTGCAAGACATCCCTTCAAGCCAGGGTACGGTAAGCCCTTTGTTCTGAGATTTTTTCCGCAAAATTTATTTCCTTTACCCGCAAAATATACCTGAAATTATATTAGATTTTTTGAACTAGCTTAAAGCTACAAATCAGCTAATATTTCACTACCCAAAGATAGTTCAAAGAGTCATGGATAACATCTTACGGGGTCTCCAAAATGAAATCTGCTTAGTCTATTTAGACGAAATAGTCATTTTTAGTACATTCTTAGAAGAACACATCTGCCATTTAAAACAAGTATTTAATAAACTTCGTCAATCCAACTTAAAAATCCTACTAGATCAGTCAGAATTAAAAAAAAAGAAGTTCAATATTCAGGACATGTACTTACTACCGAAGGACTCAAAGCCAATCCGGAAAAAATTTCCGCAATAAAGAATTTTCCATTACCCCCCAAATCCTTGAAACAAAAATAAAATCATTTTTAGACTTGCTTGGCTATTACCGTAAATTCATAAACGATTTTGCTAAAATTACGAAACCTATGACGATTTGTCTTAAAAAGAAAAAAATATTCACACCCCTGAGTTCATTAAATCATTTAACCACTGCAAGCAACTTCTGATAAACTCTCCAAATCTTCAATACCCAGACTTGTCCAAACCTTTCGTATTAACAACCGATGCAAGTAACTTTGCGTAGTTCTCTTCCAAGGGAACATATCCCATGATAAACCTCGCTTATGCATCAAGAACCCTAAATGACAGCGAAACATGATACTCCACAACAGAAAAAGAATTACTAGCAATAGCTTGGGGTATGCAAACATTTCAGACCATATTTATTTGGAAGAAAATTTCAAATTTACACAGATCACCGACCCCTGATATGGCTATTTAATATAAAAGAACCAAATAGTAAACTCGTCTGATGGTGATGTAAACTTAGCGAATATGATTACGAAAACATTTTTAAGAAAGGTACAAAACACAAACGCTGATGCATTATTCCGTTTATGTCCAAACGCAGTAGAAACAGAAAGTATTTTTAACAACCCCGGAGATATAAATTTCAATATAAACCAATTATTTATAGATCAATCTTACAACCTAAATGAACTCGACATAGCTGAACTAACCCCAATCTTAGAAAACTTTTACCCTGAAAAAATTAAAATATTACAAAATATTTAACTAATCCCACCACGTGATGCAATTTAACAACAACAATAAAACTATTTTCCACTATCCACAAGTAAATATTACATTCAAACAGCAAACGAACACAACAAATTAATACCATTAATACCACAAAATCAATTCCCAACATTTAATGAAATCCCAGAAAGTACGATAGATACACCACATTCGAGTAGTAATCATCAAACTTTAAATGAATGTATTCCAATTATTGATGACATAATTAATAATAAAGTATACCAACTATTAATAATAAAATATCCGCATAATAAATTAATCGTAAACCACTCAAAATTAGAGAAACATAATATTTGGAAAGTTAAAATTCCAAAGTCAAACCTAGAACTAATACTACAACTTTTCAAAACCTACACCGTAGATAAAAAAACCTTTTATATGTATTTCCATGACGATTCAATACATAACGAATTTAATGACGTTTATATGAATAACTTGTAAACTCAATTAAAGAACCAGAAGAACGCTTACGTTTAATTAAATATCAACACGAAGGCAAATGCAACCACAGAAGCATTAACGAGACTTAAAGAGAGAAACTCAAAACCAGTTATTATTGGCCCTTTATGAAAACAGATGTAACCAAATATATTAACGATTGTGTTATACATCTAAATATTCAAGTAAACTCCCTTTTAACTGAAACAACCGGCAAACCTTTCCAACTATTACACATCGATATATTTAAATTTGACAATCAAGATTTCTTAACAACTATTGATACATTTTCAAAATTAGAATAAGCTATTCCCATACAAGGTAAAACTGCTGTAGAAATTTGTTTTCCGTAAGTTCGTCTCTTAGGCAGGAGGAGTTATGAGATGCCCTAACGCCCATGTTGCACATTATTATATTTTAATACTAATATAATATTACGCTTTATCATTAGTTAATATATATAAGTTCCAAATATAAATAACATATAGTTGTAAGTTATATATAGAATATAGTATCGTTATTTATAAGACATCCAAAATAATAAAGCTAAAATAAAAACTGAAGCCAACAACAAAACCGAAAGAATCCTAAAAGAGTTAAAAACACCCGTTGTTGCAGCTGCTCCAACATGCACGATCAGACATAACCATACACGACATGACAAAGAACTCCGGACTTCTACCGTTAAAACTAGAAAATGCTTAAAACACCATATGCCTCTGGCCATTCATACAAATCTATAACATAACACCAATACTAAACTAATACACTAATTTAGATAACTCAAAGATACGATGCAGCTATATCTTTGAATCTTCAAATCGAAAATAATTTTAAAGCTTCTCTAAATACTCAACTCTCTATAATCGAGAATTCAAATAATCAATTTCAATAAAGTACACAAAATTTAGCTAAAAACCAATTAGCATTGGAAGTATATGTTCAAGAAACGTTTAATAATGTTAGCAAACAAGGCATGGAAACTAGACATTTCATTTCTCTACAAATGTACTTGACACACATAACCACATTTTTACAAGAAATATACGATATTGTTGAATAATTACACATCGCTATAACATTTTACACACAAAATTAAACACATTTCATAATTTAATACTTAATCCTAAGGAACTACTTAAAATATCAAAAAATATAACTTTTGGCAAACTTTCGTTTTAAGTAAATATCGAAAATATCCTAAACTTTAAAAAAATATTAAATATTAAAAGGTAGATAAAGGTAAAGAAAATGCCTAGAGTCGACAAGAATACTTATTCACTATATCACCTATATCCTCTACCAACACCCTCACTTCACTCCTATAAAATAATACCTCGTCAATCAAAATATCTTCTCCCAAATGAGCAAATGTACCATGCAATCAATAACCCATACTAGAGGATAACATTTCAATAATATCTTTGTCAGAATATAAATCCACTACCTATGAATACACACCCACCTTGTGAACTGGAATTATTGAAATTTAGTCAAAACATCACTCAATGCCTTAAAACCAAAATTCAGTGGGACAACATCAAAGTCGAACAATTGGATCACGAAAAATAAATGCTGGTCGTCCCTAAGCCAGTAGCAGCAATTCAGTGATGCAAAAAAAGTAAATTTAGCGATTCTGTGATGCAAACAGAGATAATATCCCCCTAAATTCTAGAACTAGATCCTGCATGAGAACTTCACATTGAGAACTTCATTTTAAAAACCTACAAGGATCCAGGGAAACACTTTCAAAACATCAAGCTACCTCAAATTGAATCACAACCAATTGATGACACTAGCTCTATCATCTTTATCAACCTTCAACTCAACTCCTTAGACGTTAACGAAGCTAAACATATCCAGAAAAACTTAGAAGACCAACGCAAAAAGATAGACAACGCTCTTAACCAACCTGTGTACTTCCACCAATTCAGCTTTGAACTTTAATACTGTACGTACTAGTAATGTCTAGCAGTCTAGCTACCTAATCTATCACAAGCTAGTACCTCTAAGACTACAAAGGAAGAAGAAAGAGGCAAAGAACTTCAATCCAGAAGAAACTCTGATGACGCCTTCTCCACAAATCGTCATATAACGCCAAATCGTGATATAACGCCCTCACTTCAATACTTGCCCATGTTGCACATTATCATATTTTAATACTAATATAATATTACGATTTATCATTAGTTAATATATATTATAAATATAAGTTATATATTATATATTATATATATATTATATATATAATATATTTATAATTAATATTATATATTATATAAAATATATATTATAATATAAATAACATATAGTTGTAAGTTATATATAGAATATAGTATCGTTATTTATAAGACATCCCGTAACGTTTTTTAAAAATAATTTTTTTTTAAAGCTTTTCTCGTGGTTACGGAACATAACTAGCCTGCTTTCTCGAAGCTATTTTGTACTGTTGTATGTGTTTTTTTTTGCCTTTCATATGCACAGCGCAGGTGAGCGAACAGCTTTCAGCTTTTCTCACCAGTACTCATTGAACGTCCTGAATTCTAGGGTTTATGGTAACACCTTACGCCAAGTGAGGGCAGTATCTGATCTGTCTGTCATAACGATTTCTATCAGTTTGTTTGCCTACAATTATATTTAAAAATGATCTAATAGAAATTTAAAAAATGGATGAGTTTAAGGGAACTCCTGAAAGTGAGTATAGCATTGAATGTTTCCAAAACTACACAGCCCCAGAAGTGTTTATTCAGGGCCTTGCGGGTATTGTCAATCAAACAGATGTAGAGACCATGATAAGAGCCCAGAAGCAAATGTTAGTATTCCTTTTATTATTAAAACATGCTATGAAAATTGTTATTTGGGCCCTATATACAGGCTGCAGAGATTTGAGAAGACCAATGAAATGCTTACAAATTGCAATGCTTTAAGTGCTTTGAGGCTAAAGACTGTAGGTCCCGAGTTTAAGAAGCATGTGAATACACTTATGGAAATGAAGAAAGATCTGGACTTTATTTTTAAGAAGATTAGAGTTATAAAAAACAAGTTATGTTGTCAATATTCTGAGGTGTGCTTTTTAGTAGTTTCTTGATAAAATATACATTGTTACTATTGATTTTGCTTTCCAGGCCTTTGCTGAAGCTGTTAGAAGCAGTTATGCAGAAGAGTGTGATGAGGAGACTGAACATAAAAATAAAGAAAATAGGAGAAGTCTTCACATAAAAAGTAAAAATCTAGAAGCAGGAAGTTGTGATCAAAACAGGAGATTTTCAAAGTAGATTAAATTTGTTTTCATGATCTCTTTAAGAATAATTTTTGAAGGAATGTGTATATTTTGAGGCAACTATTAAATATGGGGAGGGAAGCAAAGTTCTGCAACCCTCAGTTTTAGCATTCACATTTAGAAGTGGACAGCGTGAAAGTAGCCAATGTTCCAAAGAAGTCACATTGATATTTTGGAAACCTATGAACTCATTTTTTTCATAGGCAAGCTGTTATGGCTTGCCTATGAAAAAGGCAGTTAGATACCTATGTTCCGCTGGGTTAAGAGATTCTTATAAACCTCTCTTTATATCTCAAAAAATCCTAACTCTTTTTTCTCTTTTTATCTTAGAAACAGCTACTCTTATTCATAAATGTCCTAAACCTCCCTCTAACACTGGTCATATGACTCGCCAGGTTAACGATTTTCCCTTACCAATCCCTACATCCTCCCTCACCAAGAACTCACTTATATACCTTAGCAAAAAAATTTACAACCATGTTCCTCTATGTATCAGACAAATTTTAGAAGTTAAGAGATTCAAAAAGGAATTAAAATCACTTTTATTATCCAGGGCATATTATAGCCTTGATGATTTTTTTAATGATACCTTTTAACCTGTGCTCTGACATCATTTTAGTGTTTTAGTTTTGTTTCCTGTTAAATAATTTAATTTACTTCCTCTAAATTCTGTTTTATTGACAGCTTTACTTATTTTTTAATGAAATTTATCAAAAAGATGCTTTTTTTTTCTCAATCTGTTTTGTTATGATTAATTTTGGTAATGAGTGTAAATTTTATGGTAAAGTGTTTTAGATGTTATGTTTGTTTGAAATTTGAAGTGAATTTGAATTTTTTTAGTTTTTAGGATGCTTGTACACAAGATTTTGTTGTCTTACGTAATATAGCACATTTTCTTTCTTTCTTCTTTCATATTTTCACCATATACTGGGCAACGCAGAAAAAAGGGAACACTTAATAACTTTTATTTTTCAAGATAAATAAAATTTGTTATATTAATAGAATAGTTATATGAGCATCTGTTGAGATATTCTATTGCTTTTTATCACTTCTGGTTTAACAGAGAGGACAAACACTTGTTATATTATTAAGTATTTCTATAGAAAATAATATTCTGAAAACAATGATGCTCTATTTGCTAGTTTTTGCTTTATGCTCATAAAAAAAATATTTTTTAAAATTTTAATATCAGGTGCCATGAATGCATTGAAAGTTTTAATTTTTAATCAAGTAATCATGGAAAAATAGTTTTTATTGCATTTTATGACTTAAATCTTTTACACACCTATTTAAAATTTTTAAACTATTAATTTTGGCATTTACTTTATTTTTTTAAATAGCACATTATTGTCAACAACCACTTTTGAAATGCATTTCTTTTTTCATAATAATTTATTTATATTGTCGCTTCGCGAGAATAATAACGACACAATCCAAAAATACACTTTTTTCAGGAGAGCACTTTAAAGTTTTTCTTACTATAAAATTTGGAATATCTAAGAGATCAAATAATTTATGTGAAAATTATTTTGTTGGGTGATATAATTTAGTTTTAACATTAATTTTGTAACTTTTTATTATTATTTTTTTAAATTGGGGTCTAAATGTAATTTTTTTTTGTTTAAAAAACTAAAATGTGTCACTGTTCTTGCAAATATTGAAAACTTTTGAATGTTTTTAAACATAATTATTATATAATAAGAGCTAAAGATGTAGTGGAATTTTGGAAATAAAAATTATTTATGATCAAAAAATACAAAATTTTATTTAGCAAATCATTTAAACTTATACTAATTTTTTTTAAACCCAAAGTAATACCTAGGTTTTTAGATTAGATAGTAAAACTTAATATCTAAAGGTCTTTATAAAAGTTTTCATAGAATTTGGGAATTATGCTTTTATTAATTAAATTAAGCAAAGCTAATTTTTTTTTCTCAGAAACGGCCATTTTCTTTTTATAAGCCTGTAGTAGTGGTAGCCATAGTAGTGGCAATAATAATAAATAGTAGTAGATTTACAGCTGTTATTTTTTGATCGTGTAGTTTTTTTTGCCAACTTCGATGTTTTTATATTCTTGGTCACTAAATGAATTTTTATAAAAAAGTGTTCCAGGATTTTGGTTTTCAACTCTAATTATTTTTGCTTCTGTTATTTTAAAAGTCTCATTTTTGGTAATTTTAAATAGGTTTCCCAATTGTTCAGAAAGATTTTTTATGTCATAAAAGGAATCGTGGCTCATTTCATGTACTTTGTAAAGCCTGTTTATTTTTTTTTACATTTCGAATTATATTAACATACTGGTCAGGAGTAAATATAGGTCCGGATTTTAAATTTCTGCTAATACTTCTCTCAATCACTGAGTGCATACTATCTCCTTCATTTACTGTGTGGCCTTTAATTAGGAATTTATGTGTAATTGAGTTTAAAAACTCAAATTTTGATACCGCAAACTTATACATGCTAATCATAAATTGATTCTTTTGCTGCCCACAACAGTTGTCCGAATATAAGATTACATCAATTTTTTTTCCAGGTTCAACAGTTTTTTCGAGGTTTTTTAAGAAAATTTATACACATGAACTGATTTCGTTAACCCCACTCTGCCCTTCTCCCTCATGCCATACAAAACAATCTCCATCTTTAGTTTTTAAATTAAAGATGGTAAAATTAAAGGTATTTATTTTTGAGACATAATAAAAATTGGAAACGTCTCCGTCTGGACCACCTAAGGTTCCTTGCAGATCATACACTGCTACAACGCAGGATTCATCAGCACTGTTTTTATCGCTTTCTTTTTCTTGTCTTGCCAAGTCTTTTTCTTTCAGATGATTATCATACATTGATGTAAGTTGCATTTTTGTTTCCCCAACATTGGAATATGCTGTACAGTCTTCGCACTGGTCTTTCTTCGGTTTAAAGAAGGAGATGTTAAATTCGTTTTCAAAAATGCGGTTATACATAACATAATTTCCGTAGGGCTTATTTTCTCTTTTACAATCCTTTACATAATCTCTATGTAGATCTGCAAGTGATTTTCCACCTTCGATAAATTCTCTCGTATTATTTGCCCTGCAGTAGTGGCTTTCGATCCGGGGAATCGCATTAATATGTTGTCGAATGCCATCTTTAATACTACTGTCAACTTTTTTGTGATTGGTATGCTTACCACGCTGATCTAATAGCACTATACCACCTGGTGAATTTTTTCATTTTGCTGAGGACTGTTCCTAATTGGATGGTCACCTATACCTAAAGTAGATTTAAAAAATAATTTGCAGACCCGAATTTTTCTGCCTTCAATCATAAAATGAAAAGCATTTTTACCAGAATGATTACTGTGCTCTAATCTGTATGAATACCTAGACACAATTCCAGTAATATTAGCAGCTAGGAACTCTCTTTGTCTTTGAATATCTCCCATACCCCAATAAGCTAAGAAAATATTATTACGCTGTTCTTCTGTCACATTTAAATAACATTTTAACCTGCATTTACTACATGGAAGACCAAGGCTTCTTTCATTAATCACTTTTTTATTTTTTGTGGAATTTGAAGTATAAGATTTTCCTGTATTTCTTAAACGTCTGGCTATTGTCTTTTTTGATCCTGAAGGTTTGCTTTTCTTTTTCGGCCTCTTTTTTGATTCTCTACTTCAACTATCTTGTCTGGGGTTACTTGTGACTCATTTGCGTTCAATATCATATCGGATGATCCTGAAGAACAAGAAGAACTCGTCCGAGGAAAATGTTGAAGACGATGAAGAAGAAGAAGACGATTGAACATTTTCAAATAGTGGATCCTTAACACTGTCATCAGATGCACAAAGAGAAATATTGTCAGTCAAAGATTCTTGTATATTTTGATCCTGTATTAACTTCTCTTCTTGTGCTAAAATAAAACAAAAAAGCCGTAAATATTGCAATAATATATCGATTGTGTTACTGGTAACATACTACTTGACAATACGGTAGGTAGAGAACTTTTATCAACTTGGCTGCCAGATTCTAAGAAATAGTTTAGAAGAAAATTACTTTTTGTTTCTTCTTTTAGCTTATTTTTTTCATTTTCTTGTGCTAAAAAACAAACAGTCCATTATACAAATTTCGCACTATACTTGGGTAACCAATCTTAATTTTGTGCGAGTCTGCAAGTCACTATTCTTACCGAAAGAACCTTGCTTTTCTATAGCAACTGCTATCTGCACCAGCCGTTTGGTCCTATCATGCATCGGGAGTTGGGTCTTGTGTTCCATATTACAGCTAAAAAAAGTGAATTTAATGAAGAAAATAGCACTTATATTATTCGTTTATATAACGTTTTATGGTGCGCTAACAGCCAAACAAATTTTAATATATAATAATTAAAAAAAAATCATAAAAATATACATAGTTCTGTGAGTATTGATGTAAACTCTGTCACGTAATCTAAAATAAATATTTTTTTTTTATAATAATTAATCTATTTTACCAAGAATAAAGACACTTTGCGAAAAGAGACATTAAGAAAAAAATAATTATTAAATTTAATATATGAAATTTACAAGAATAATGGTTTAATATGAAATATGACGATCTTATAAAACACTTAATTACAAATACAACTTATTCTTAACAGAAATACTGTCACAATCTATAATGTGTCACTATTTAACATAATAAAAAAATTAATAAAATTTTTTACAAGAATAAAGACATATTTTAAAATATGACGGTGTTACAGCAAAGAAAATAAATTTTATTAATACTTACTATATCAAAAAGACTGTAGTAATCTGTGATGTGTCACTATTCACAAAAAAAAAATCCAGAATTCGAAGCACTTTTTGGATTGTGTCACTGTTCGCGTAAAAACATACATGTGCTTGTCGGATGAATAGGCGCAACTAAATTTGTGTCCTTTTTCTCGATATAATATTTAAAAAAGCGTTTAACGGAATAACGACACTTGCGCCATCACTTGAAGCAGAGACGTACTAAACGCATAGGACCTTGTTCTTGATAAATTAGGTATTGTTTGTAATTGAATTTTATACATAACTCAAAAACGGGGTTTTTTGGATTGTGTCATTATTCTCGAGAAGCGACGATATGATTATTTTTTAAATCAGTTGATAAATAAGCCCATCTAAGCCAAACTTGGAGAAACTTTAATTTTAAAGAAAGAAATATATTTCATTAATTAATTTAGATATTTTTTAAATTAATTTTCAACTTACATAAATTGAAGCCTATTGAGAATAAAGGTATGTACTTAGCAATAAAACTATTCATAATATATCAATAATGATAGTTTTACAATAAATTGGTGCCTGTTTGGTTTTACCTGAACTGAAAATTTGCTAATTTTGCAACTACATTTAACTGAATAATTCAAGATTTGCTTATTAAAATTTTTTGAAACTTTGCACAAGGGTTTGCCAGATTGGTCTCTTGAAAAAGTTATCTTACATTTTTTCTATAAAATGTACAGGGGCTTTGACCCCCTTAAAATTTACATGGGTTTTCCTATGTTCTGCTCGGCGACGCACCACCCGGTATATCCCAGTACAGAAAATAAGATCAATAATATGCTTTAAGGATTTTAGGAGTACTTCATGATTGGACTTAATGATTATTTCTGATGTAATTCCATCTTTAACACTTTTTACATTATTTTTAAGATTTTTAATGTGAATTATAGATTCCTCATCCAATATACACTATCGTTCATATATAAAGCAACTTTTTAAAAACAAATAAACATATTTACTGCCAAAATATTTAGGAATTCAGACATAAATAAGATTTAGCATTTAACAAATATCATGTTTTTATTTAACTTGTGAGACCACAAGCTTTGATCATAATTTTGTTGGTTTTTAAGCAGTCCATATACCTTCTAAATTTACCAACTAAATTTTATTTTAAATTCTGTTCAGTTCCGTTTGTACTCTTTGGATAATCTGTGGTGAATGTAACAATATAAAGACTTAAAATGCCAAGAGGTGTACATTTGTCACTGCAAATAAAGGAAAAGATTATGGAAAAAATAAGAAATGGAGAAAAGCAGTCTATAATGGCAAAAGGCTTAAATTTAAATAAATCCATAATATCTAGAACTGTTTCTTATTTTAATAGAAGGGGTACTTTGGAAGGAGTTCCAAAAAGTGGCAGGAAAAGAAAAACTAATGGTGTGGTAGATAGAAATATAAAGAGATTGGTTGTGCAAGATCCCTTTATTAGTACTTCTCGAGTTAAGCAGCAGTTAGGACTTGTTTCAATATCGGTAAGCACTATAAAACGAAGACTTAAGGAAGCTGGTTTACATGGCAGAAAGTCCGAAAATAATCCGTTTATCTCAAAGAAAAACGGAGAGTCTAGACTTCGATTCGCGCATCTTAACTGGACTTACCAAAAATGGAAAACAGTAGTATTTTCAGACGGAAGTCGATTTAAACTATTTAGATCCGATGATATTTGCTGGAATAGGAGGCCGGTGAATGAAAGATTTAACCCTAAGTTACGCGATGGTGGCATTATGGTTTGGGGTTGCTTTGGCGGGTTAGGTATGGGTCCATTGGTGCAAATTGAAGGTGTTATGGATCGTTTTGTATACCAAAACATATTGGAAAGTCATATGCTAGCATGAGCAGAAGACAACATGTGCTTAAGATTGGTTTTTCAACATGACAACGACCCAAAACACACATCAAAATTAGTTAAAAATTGGTTAAGTGTTAATAAACTTGATGTTGTGCTTTTCCCAGCCCAAAGCCCAGATCTCAAGCCTATTGAGAATGGTGGGATGAAATTGATAGGAGAATTCGTTAAAAAAATCTATCAAATATGAACGAATTGCATCAGGAAATTCAAAATATCTGGAAAGCAATTTCTCAGGACTATAATATTGATGGACTATTAAAATCAATGAAAAAAAAGGTGTGAAGCTGTTATTAAATTAATTTAAAATAAATAATTTAAATTTAAGTTGCTCTACCTTTGACCCATACAATTTAGATTTTTTTTGTTTTTATATATACACGATATTGAAAATAAAAATTGTGATATAAATAAAGTTGTTTTACTATTACATAAAAAGAAAGCAGACAGCAAAGGAGATAAAAAAAGAAAAAAAACTACATTTTTGAGAAATTTGAATTGAGAAAAGTTGCTCTATATATGTGCGATAGTGTAGGTGTAAAGAAAAAAAATTGTTGGATATTCTTTTTTTCAAAAATAGGTTTTTTATCCAATAAATTTGATTTTATTCTATGTGCTAAATGTTCCCCTACCCCAACATAATACTGATTGAATTCATTGGCTATGTCAAGAGAGTCTGTCAAAGAAATGTTACTTCAGTATATTATTCACTTTATTATACAAATATCATTTGTAACTTCTCCTATCACTTTCCATGTTTTTTTTTATGTCATTCGTGTTTTTGCTAATTTTTGTTTTAAAATACTTATATTTAATTTTTTTTACTATTTATGTAAGTTCTTTTCTATATTCGTTATATGTATTCAGAGTGGCTAGGCAGTTTGGCTTAATTACACATTGTTTTAAAAAGTCGCTTTTTCTTATAGAATTTAAGACGATTGTTATCCACAGTTTAAGTCTAACTTTTTTTATTAAAATTTTCTGCTAGTACAGATTTCCCTTATATTCTCATGTATTAGAGATATATTGCTAGATATCTGGTCAAAACCAGACACCTCTAACAAATTATTGCATTCTATCGTTTTACATGCCTTATAAGTATCTAAGAGATCATTAAACACAGCGAATATCATAACAAAAATCAATTAACATTAAACTGAACTTATTTACATATTAGGTCAATCAAGATCACATACACTATTTATTAATATAGGGCGTTCCTGATCAGTTTTTTTAGCAAAAATATCATTCTTATTATTTCATGTTTTCATCATTATTTCATGTTTCTTGTCATAACTTATTAGTTTCACCATGATAGATCCATTCTAAAAGTTTCCTCAGTGATTCGTAGTGGTATTTCCATTGTTCTGCAAATACGAACAACAATATTGGTAGGATCTAATTTAGTTTGTTTTGGGACCCCCATTACCACAATGTTTTTCCACCTCTCCTGTTCCAAATTGGCCATTCTAGACTCCAGATGCCGATATTTACTGTTAAGGAAGATATGTTCCTTTTTTAGTTCCTTTACTTCACCAATAAAAGACTTCAAAGTCACTTTTTGTTGTTCAAATATATTTGACATGTATTGAATGGACGCTTCAATTTCATTTAATTCTTTGCTCATGGATGCTCTAAATAATAATAATAAGACGTTTATTAGTCATCAAGAAATTACAGCAATTAAGCACAAAGAATACTAATAGGTAAGTGTATTAAATTTTACAAAATTTCAAATATTACAAAATTCCACTAAACATTATTTCAACAGAGTATTTCATCATTTACCAATAACAAAAAAAATCGAAGAATTTGTAACTAAATAAAAAAGCTAATAATGCAAGGTGACCAACAGGCCATAATATGCAGATTTACAGAGATGTCGCTTACACAAAAGGCTCCATGAATTCTGTTGAGGCCAAAAAAAAAATTTAAAAAAAAACAGTAACTTAAAAATTTAATAAATATTCTACTGAAAAAAGAAAGAACATACCTAACGGGAGCATGGGAAGAGGATCAGGATATGAAAGAAAATATGAGGGGAAGGGAAGATGAGGAAAATTATATAACGATATTTGGCAACGTTCAAAGCCTTTCAGGAACAAAATCATGAACAATATTATACACAAAAACGTAAAAAAAAACTCACTCATACATATAATTAACCAAGGAGAAGCAGCTTAATGTTAACTTTAAAAGTTTTTTCTGTTATTGTAAAATCATTTATTTTAAACCTATTTATATAGTGTGCAATCAAGTATGAAAATGACTTTTTAAATAATTCCTTACCCACATAGCATGCGATATCCACTGTATATACCTATAAAGTCCAGAAAGCGCACAAAATATTGTGTCTGTTCTATGTATATACAGGGTGTTCCGTTGATCATGTTACAAACTTCTAGGGCAGATAGAAAACGTCAAAAGAAAAACAAAAGTTCATATAAACATGGGTCCGGAAAAGCTTCCTCAGGGAGCTCCGGAACTACTTTAGCTACCGCAACCAATTTTGGGAGGTAAATTATTGTTAATATAATTAATATAAATAATTAAATATTACGTTTATTCTTTTGAACCTACTAAATAAAAAAAATATTTACCAGGGGCTTCAGAATCAGGGGGGTATTTGGTAAATTTAGGCCAATTTCTTTAAGACTTTAATTTCTGCCCGTTTGGGCATTAGATTATGATGTTCATATGCTTTTTACATAAAAAAGGTGCTCTTAGTAAAAGTCGGTAAATATCACCGTTTTTGTGGAAATTGACTAAAACCAAACTAAGATACAGCCCCTGAATTAATTATTTTAATAATAATAATAATGCTAATTCATTGCCACTGTCAGTATTTTTTAAATTTGTCACTGTCAGTATTTTTTACATGATATTAATTCCCTTTTTATTACGATTAAGTAATGGAAGATTACACTTTTGCTGAATACGCCGATATGCTTTTAATTTATGGGGAAGTTCGATGTAATGGTAGAGCTGCTTCTCTACTACATGAAGAGCGGTTTCCCGAAAGGTGAATCCCAGCTCACACACTTTTTGAATAGGTTAATCAACGGCTCAGGGAGACTGGCTCCGTTAAAATAAAACGCCAAGATAATGGCGCACAAAGGAACATCCGAATCCCGGATTTTGAGGAAGAAGTGCTTCAGCGATTTGAAGATAACCCATCAGTAAGTACTCGAGCAGTAGCAGATGCGATGCATGTAAATCATGTTAGGGTATGGAACGTTGTTAATGAACAGCTTCTTCGGCCCTACCACCTGCAAAAGGTGCAATCATTAGGACGTAATGATTTTATGCCCCGCGTGAATTTTTGCCAGTGGTTTTTTGACCGGTGTACAGAAGAACCTCAATTTCCAAAATATGTCCTTTTTACTGACGAGGCTTTATTTACAAAAGAAGGCATTTTTAATTCTAAGAATAATCATGTGTGGAGTGAGGAAAACCCTTATGGTATTCATTTTAGGAGCTATTAACATAAGTTATCGGTCAATATGTGGGCCGCCATTGTTTGAGAACGCTTAATTGGTCCAATTATGTTGCCTCCTCGTTTAACGGGAAATATTTATTTAATTTTTTAAGAAATGTACTGCCAGAACTATTAGATGATCTGCCCCTAAATATACGACAGAACTTATGGCTATAACACGATGGAGCGCCAGCTCATTTTTCACTTATTGTCCGCGAGTTTATAAATGAAAATTTTGGAAGGCGCTGGATGGGCCGCGGAGGCCCTGTCACCTGGCCAGCGCGCTCACCAGATTTGACACCCTTAGATTTTTTTCTTTGGGGGCATATGAAAAGTCTCGTATATGAAACTCCAGTCGAGTCAGAAGAAGACCTGGTGGCCAGAATTTCCGCAGCTGCTGAAGTAATCCAAACCACGCCTGATATTTTTAACCACGTCAACCTTAATATGGTGGGTAGATACAGTAAAAGTGTCGATCGTGGCGGCCGGCATTTTGAGCAATTAATATTTTAAGTTTATTTTTGTAATACCAATCTTTTTTTAATTAATTTGAGTACCAATTTAATAAAGTGGTTACCTTAACTTTTTTTAAACATTTATTTTTTATTTACGCCAGATTTTTTTTTTAATTGTTTATTAATAATAATAGGTAATTCATTTTTGTATCTCATAACTTGCTTTTCATCAATTTTCACAAAAACGGCGATGTTTACCATTTACCTACTTTTACTAAGAGCACCTTTTTTATGTAAAAAGCATAGGAACATCATAATCTAATGCCCAAACGGGCAGAAATTAAAGTCTTAAAGAAATGGGCCTAAATTTACCAAATACCCCCTGATTCTGAAGCCCCTGGTAAATTTTTTTTTTATTTAGTAGGTTCAAAAGAATAAACGTACTAACAATATTTTACCTCCCCAAATTGGTTGCGGTAGCTAAAGTAGTTCCGCAGCTATTAAAAAAAAATAGTTTTTTTAAGAAAAAGGTTATTTTCAAAGAGATCTAGCTCCTTGAGGAAGCTTTTCCGGACCCATGTTTATATGAACTTTTGTTTTTCTTTTGACGTTTTCTATCTGCCCTAGAAGTTTATAACATGATCAACGGAACACCCTGTATATTACACATTGAGATTAACTTTATTTTTTTATGTTATAAAAGTATTAATAATATATGTATATATTTTGTGAACATTACCGTCGCCTGCTAATATCTATACCTTCGATATATACATCGACAATGATGTCATTTTAGGAAGGACTTTATGTCGTCCTGATTGTTAAAAAAAAAAACAAAATTTTAAAGTAATAAAAGTAGTAAAAAAATAAAAAAGAACAGACAATGTCGAGAATTCAACCCGGGACCACCTTCACCATATTTGCTGTACAACAAATACGTACTAAGGCAGCTTGCTTTTTAAACCAAAGCCAATTAACTTTAAAACTATCACGTGACTAAAATAAGATATGTAATTGACTTTTTTTAATCAAGTATACAAATTGGATTAGATCAGTTATATTATTTCATATTTTAAGGGTTTAAATATCGACAAGAATTTAATTTTTTGTAATGGCTATTTTACTTGCTTCTGCCATGTATTCATGGACAAAGTGGGCGGCCATATTCTCACTCTCCAAACTCCGTTTGACAAAGGGAATCATCCTTTTCACATTTTGTGATTTAATTTTAAGTTAAGCAATAAAATAATTAATTTCTATTAGAATGCCTTAAGAACCATATATAATTTTAAATATTTGTTATATAAGTGTATGTAAAAACTACATTGGTTATAATGTAATATTTACTTCTATTTGTAATGTTCTGCCGACCGAAATATACAAAAAAGTTTTATTTTATACAGCGTTTACATCCTGATCTAATCTTGTTTATAAAATTAAAAGTTGTCAGTATTTTTGTGCCGAATGTTTCCTTCTGTTCTCCTTCCTCCTTTTTTAGGGTTTCCTTGTCCAACAAATTTTTTATCTGAATTTGAAATCTTCCAATCTGTTTTATCTGTTAAATATATATTTGGAATTTAAGTAAAAATATTTTCTCTCAATATTCAAATTCTTAAAAACTATTTTAAGACCTTAAAATTACTTACTATTTAAGGTCATTTTAAATGACCTAAGATAGTCTTTAAACGTCATCCTATGTAAATATTTGACGTCTTCCAGAAGCCTTTTTCAATTCCGTTTAAGCCTTTATTTAGGACTTCATTTTGGATGTGACATTTGTACGTTACTTTAAGGTAGTAAGGACGTTAAAATGACTCGTTATGTAGACCAGAAAGTACGAAAAATGACGTATTCATGACGTCATTTTGTTACCTAGGAAATTATGCATATATGGTATATCCAGAATATGTTTTAAGGATATAGGTATAGGTATATATATACCTTAGAAATATTTAATATAATATATCCTGGAATAATAAAAATGTGCGCCTGAACAGTAAAAAAATTTTTTCTTCTAATATTTAGGTTATGTACATCCCTTCGGAATTTTATCTTTCTATGCAAATATGATGGACACTTCCACTTAAGTAATTTATAAAAAAAACAAATAACATGTAATAATCGTCGATTGAACATATTTAACCAGTCCGCATCCTTTAGCTTATGAGAAATATGCTCCCCTCTCCTTACGCCAAATACAAGTCTTAGGCACGAATTCTGAAGTTTTTGTATCCGATAGGTATCTGAGCAGTCAAGACAAGGACCATAGATAGTGTCGCAGAAATTGAAAGGTGACAAAACCAATGCTTCACAAAGCATTTTTTAAATATTAGTACTTAAGTAATTCCTCTGCGAGTAAATAGTTTTTGAAGCAGACTATCCAATTTTAGGTTTAAGTGTAACATGCTCCCTAAATTTTAGTTTATGATCTGTATACAGGGTGAGTTTTTTAAAGTGTTACAATGCGATATGTCAAAAACGGCTGCAAATTTTTTTTTGACATTTTGGTGACATTTCAAGTATACCGGGGGGCACTTTTTGTGATATTTTTGACATTTGTCCCTTTACCCCTCTAAGAGGGGGGGAGGGTCACTTCCTTATTTTAAATGGAATGATGTGTTTTTTATTCTTAAAGTCAAATTCAGGGCAAGATTTTAACGAGGACCTTGAAGGTCTTAGGGAAAATTTACACTTTGAAATAGATGATAGTTTTCTTGAAGATTAATGTTTTTTAGGTTTTTGTTTGTATTTTGAGTTCATTTTTGCTTATTTCACTTACATACGAATGTTGAATATTCAAAATTGACCTAAGCCACATCTGATGACCTTTTCTGTCATATGTGACAGTTGAATCCGTATTTTTTACTACTCATTATATTTTTCATAGCCAATGTTATGTTTAGAAAATAAAATAAATATTTTTCTAAAACCTGTTGATTTATTATTTAAATTTAAACTTTAAACTCAAATATCTAAAAACTATGTTCTTGTGGGTTAGTCGATTTTTGCATAACACCGTCCATATAAGATATGCTTGTTGCTTATTACATATATACACAATTTGGCAACTGCGAGATCATATGTCAAAAGTTTGACAATGTATTATCAATAGCAACGAGTTTCGATCATCAAATAGAGTAGAGTAGACCTTTTTTTTGACATAATTTAATATTATTTTTTAGCGTCCTATGTGAATGATCCGCAATTTTTTTTCTCTTAATCTATTCTTTTCAAAGTCCTCTTTATGCTCACATTTTAATTTTAAAATATTGCAAAATCGGAGATACTTAAAGTCGACAAGACCCCTAAAACAATTTATAATATCTGGCAGAAGTTTGAGCAGTCAGCCTGTGTAAATCGGTGTGCAAAATGTTCTAGTGGCGATCAGGAACCTCGTCGAACACCTGACGCTAGGATTGAAAAGGAGGTCAATGTGTGTGCTTTTGTGAAACTAAGTGAACCTTGTCCTAGCTCCCAAATTTCTGAAGAACTTGATATTCCAAGTCGTACAGTGCGGGATATTTTGAAAAGAAATAAGTACAAAGCCTATAAAATTAAAAACACTCAAGAAATTTTTCCAGAAGATCAAATAAAACTCTTTTTGAGTTTTATGAAACCTTAAGAAATTGATCAAAATGACGACTACACGTAATATTTTAATTACAGACGAGTCATCTTTTTCTCTTCTAGGTCGACATAATTCTTCAGTCGTGAGATATTGGTCTCGGGAAAATCTACATTTGAGTGTACCATTACGAACTCAATACCCGCAAAGGGTAAATGTTTGCGCTGGTATTTTAGCCAACCACATCGTAGGGCCTTTTTTATTGATGGCACCTTAAACTCTGAGAGATATTTACTTTTATTGCAACAAAATATTATACCCGCTGTACGAAACTTGGATGTTAATTTTGAGGAAATTTCGTTTTAACAAGATTTTCCGGTCACAACGCTAGGCAAGTGCAGGACTATTTAACAAACACTTTTCCTGAAAGGCTTATTTCCACAAGAGGTACCATACCATGGCCTCCGCGATCTCTAGATCTGACGCCTTGCGACTACTTCTTATGGGGCTATTTGACGGAAATTCTTTACCAACACCGACATGAAAGAGCCATTAATTTGGACGAATTTCGGCTTAGAATTATTAATATTTCTAGGTCCATTACACCTGAAATGTTAGCCAATGTACGTATAGAATTTTACGATAGGTTGGGATACTGTGAAGCCCAACAAGGTGTATTTGGACACCTTATTAAATAATCCATTTAATTAGAATTATTGTTTAAGAGTTATTTTTCATTTTATTTTAGAATATTGTATTTAGTTTTCACCAAAGGTTTTTAAGATTTGAGCATATTAAAGTTGTTTTTTTACTTGCGATTATAAGCACGTCAAAAAACAACATAAATTTTTATCTTTCGTGTGCGCGTGAAATTCCAATAATTGATTCGAGGCTGACCTACCCATCTCCAAGCGCTTGCTAAACATCACTGCGAGCAAGCCGAAATTAAATTCACATTGCGAGCGGTACGGAGAATCGGCGTCGCTATCGGTGGGAGGTTGCCGATGCAGTCGTTCTCTGTCTACTCTCTATCTATTAGGTCTAATACATTAAAACTCAATCCGTAAGATTCAACTCGCCAAACGTGTATATAATTTATCTCTATTATTACTCGGCCTCCTGCCCATTTAAGATTTCAGGGTTGATGCCACCCTGTCTTAAGGGGTTTGTTATTTAGATTCTATATACTAGAAATTTTTTTTAAATTAGATTTTCGGTATATTGAAAGTTAAGATGTGGTGGTAAGGTACAACCACACTTTATTGCCATGGCCCCGAAATCGCCCCATTATTTAGATTTACTTTGGAACGAGAAAATATTTTTGTTTTAATATTCGGTATATTGATGATTAACATCACGTTACAATGTAATTTTTTTGTTATTGATCCAATTTGCTGCAGGTTTGGTACTTAGGTTCTATGTAGAAAAAGATCATTATTATTTTATCTATGTAGAAAAAGTCCATATTTTGTAGGAGAGTATATATATATATATATATATATATATATATATATATATATGGATGGATATATATATATATATATATCTTATCTCGCACAACTCAAGAACCACTTTTAAAAAAAAATCTATTTATTAAATATTAAAATTTAAATGAGCATAGTTTCTGCCTATAATTATTCTGTAATTAATCTGTTTTTTTACAATAAAACTTAAACCTATTTATACTAAATCTAACTGCTGACTACGTGAGAACTGTAGATTCCATAATATGGTGTGATCCGATTCAAGAATGCTGACTTAGCGGTTCCCATGAGAAAGGTCGCCACGTGCATGGGAAGATCCAATATAACAGCTCCCCATCAAATAAACAAGTTGATGCTATGCAACAACTTTTAAATTGAGCTTAACTGGATGGTTTCTTCCTGGATCGGGTCTTCTGGATGGATGCTGGTTCGTCTCTTGGGAACCAGTCTTTTTAGTAGATCGGTTCCAGGTCTTGGTCGTGGTGGTGAGTCATCGGCTGCAGGAAGGCTTAGTCTAAGGGGCTTGCGACGTCGACACTTGCAGAATATGTACAAAACGATGAGGGTTACTACTAAAATGATTGTCAGGATAGTAAACCAGTGGACATGCTTGGTTATAAAGGGCTCTTCGATTAGCTTCTCCAGTTGCTCGGAGTACTGATTTAGCTTATGTTGAGCCACATTCAGGTCAGCGTTGAGGTTGCTGAGCTTAAGGGGCTTCAGTTCGGGAACATGGAACCGAATGGGTTGGGAAGCTTTTGCAACAGTCGTACGGTATCAAGACAGGATGACTTCTATAGGTAACATTTTTGTAGACTTCTATTGGGTACTTAGAGTGAACCCTGGTACTGCCAATAAAGGAGTTGCATTCTGGTTGGAGTCTGAGAAGGGTGTTCCCTCGGATGATTTTCGTCGCAACTTCTGTTTTTCCACACTGGATGGTTACTGGTAGGAGTCCTGAGACGGTTATTAGCTAGTAGTTTTGGTCTAACTCTTGCACATGATAGTCTGACGTCTGGAGAATGGAAGTTTGACAAGTGATCGTTAACTGGGTACTCTGCTTCAGTAGCTGTGCCTCACATATTGCATCGCCATCTATAAGATATTGTAGGAGGTTGGAACAAATGTAGCTATTGATTTGAACCAGTTTGCAGTTATCCAGGCTTGGAGGTAAAATGTACAGTAGAGGATCGTCATCACGCGCAATGTATTTATTTATTGTTGGAATTACATGAGAGAGACCTGTTCGATTGTCCAAAATGGGGATAGGAAAGTTTCGGTATAGGGTATAGGTTTCAGGTTCAAGTAATGGAATGTTAAGCACACATACTATTTTGTTTTCAATTTGAAAGGCGTGCAATTCTATTACATCAAGATACTGAGCAGCGTATTGAAGGTAGGTGGGGAACGGTAAATTATACTTTGAAAGAGATCGCGAGACTTCTTGTAGAGAATTGATCAAATCCCTTGGGTTTATGATTGAGCTATGTAAAATCTTTAGGCGAGCAAAAGTTACGGAGTTTAAAAGATCATTTAAATAACTTTCCAAATAAACATAACTTTCCATTAAAAACTCGCAAAGCTCTAAAGTTTTTACTAGACTTTCATAAAACTTCAATGTATCTGAAATGTCTATCATTGATGTTTTTATTTCTTCAATATCGTGATTGAATGTTAATTTATCTATTTGAATTTTTTGTATGGTTGAATTAAAACTTTTAATAACTGACGTCGTTACCGATATTTGGTTTTTTAACAGGGTTTCAAGTTCTCGTTCATCGTGCGATAATTTGTCTATGCATTCATTAAAATATTCGCCGTCAGACGAATCTAAGTTGCCGGTTATTGAGTTAAAGATACTACCTATTCCGTTTATTAATCCGCGTTTGATTCGATAGGTATAGTCTTTAGTACCAGCCGTAACTTCTGACAATTTAAGATTAACAGAGTGAGCGATTCTTGAAAGAAGACTAAAATGAGTTTGAACAATACTTTTAAAAGCGGTAATACGGGGAGAAGAGTCAGCCGTTAGGTCAGAGAGGATAGAAAGTAACTTATCATTATGATTAATGGCTTGCCTTATGGGCTCTAAATCTTTGTACACAAGCAAGGTCCATTTATTATTCGACACTCTTACTTTTCCTTCTTCGTGGAAAAATATGCCAACCGTGTTATTTACAGGCGTAAGCAGGAATTAAGTGACCGCTGCTGGGATCAGCAAGGGAAATCTGAAATAAAATAGCACTGTTCTAGTCATAGTATGGCTTCAAACGATCAAAATTGACTTTAGAAGTCTGATTAGTGGTTACATTTTTCAATTTTGCAGAATTTTGATAAACTTCTAATACTTCGAAGGGGCCATTAAAGAGGTTTTGCGCTTTGGTGGTGATTTGCGATTCTTTGATATAAACTTTTTGTCCTACTTGATATTCTGATTTATTTCTATGTACAATGCGGTCAAATGGAATTTTGGCTTTTTCTTTCTTGTCGTTAGATCGAGAGCGCGCGAGTTTGTAATAATATTCCATACGATTATTTAAATCTCGGACATATTTCGTTATTAACTGCTCTTGATTGTATAAGGTTTCCGGTGGTCTACTGGACGTGTGACCAAAAATAAGCTCGTAGGGTGTAAACCCATGAGTTTTATTTTTAGTGTTGTTGTAGCAGATTACCGCATACGGCAGAACATTAAAAGGATTTTCATCAGGGTGTTCCGCGCTATGGGCTCTAATCATTTCAGTCAGCGTCGCGTAAAATCTCTCAAGCGAGCCATTTGACTGGGGGTGGCTTACACTGGAAAACGTTAGTTTGATATCATAAAGTTTACAAAGATCTTTTAAAAGGCTATTGTCAAATTCTCGCCCTTGGTCAGAATGGATCCGCAAAGGGGTACCGTAGTGTTGAAAAAATAATAATAGTGTATTAAGTACAGAGGATGCCTTTTTATCTAGTAGGGGGTAGGCTTGCGTGAATTTAGTTAATTCGTCCCTAATAGTTAATGCATAATTTCTAATCGGATATTCAAAAAGATCTCTGTTTATTCTTTCAAACGGTGTTTTGGGGGTTTCAGTGATTACAAGGGGAGTACTAAGATTTTTTCTATAAATTTTTACCTTTTGACAAATATCACATTTTTTTATAAAAACTTCTACATCGCGAGTTATACCAGGCCAGATATATTTTTCTTTTATACGCCTGACTGTTTCGTTTATGCCACGGTGTAGGTTATTTTTCCCTGTGTGGTATTGATCTAAGATGATAGGGATTTGGTCTTGATCTGGTGTTAAAACGATGCCTTGACATATTCTTAATTTAATATCTTTGTCGGCAAAGATATACGAAAATAATTCGAGAACCGGTAGGTTAAGATTATTTTCAACACAATAAGTTTGAGTAAGGTCAAATTCATTACTGCACGTGTAAAGAGCATAGAAAAGGTGTTGAGCAATTAAATCTTTATTAGCTGGCAAAAGAAAAATAAAATATTTTCGATTTTTTACACTTGTGCTTGACAGGATATTAACTTTATGAGTTTCAAATTCGATATTCTCTTCGAGTAAATCGTCCATTATTTTATAATAAAGATCTTCGAGTTTAGTTTGACAAAAGAAACTTACGATGTTTTTGTGTGATTTGTCTAAAAGTTGTGAAGTAGAAATTTCGATTTTTGAATAATCAATAATCGACTGAGTACTGTATAAATTTACGAATCTATTGTAGTCTTGGGTCATTTCTTTATCGTCATCATCGGGTTCATTTTCATTGGAAGGAGGTGTTTCTTTACTAGTAGAGGGCTGGTCTTCATTGGCGGCAAGGATAGTAATTTTTGATTGAAGATCTATACAATCCTTGACATGATTAATTTTTACCCTCGAAAGAGCGTTCGCATTTTTGTTTATTTTACCAGGCTTATATTCGATTTTATAGTCGTACTCCTCTAGTTTTAGGCGCCAACGAGCTAATCTACTACCGGGATCCTTGATTGAGAAAAGCCAAGTCAAAGGACGATGATCAGTAATTAGAAGAAACTTACGACCGTAGAGATACGGGCGGAAATGTTTCACAGCCCAGACGATGGCTAAGAGTTCTCTTTCTATAGTGGAGTATCTTGTCTCAGCACTACAGAGAGTCCTTGATGCATAGGCTATTGGGAGGTCCTTTCCTACAGGTCCTTGTGAGAGTACAGCTCCAATAGCGAAGGCACTAGCATCGGTTGTCAGAACAAACGTTTTCTCAAAGTTTGGGTATATAAGAATTGGATCGGATACAAGAGACTTTTTAAGATCGTTAAATGAATTTATACACTCAGAATCAAAATTAAAAGAAGTGTCTTTCCGTAAAAGAGTCGTCAGAGGTTTTGAGATTTTGGCGAAATTAGGAATAAAGCGTCTGTAATATCCCGCAAGACCTAAGAAAGATTTGACATCCTTGGTGGTGGTAGGAATGGGAAACTTCTGGATACAATCAATTTTAACAGGATTGGGTTTAACGCCGTCCTGGGTGATGAGATGTCCCAAATAAGCGACTTCCTTCCTAAGAAATTCGCACTTGTCAGGCTGAATTTTTAAATTTGCCTTATAAAGATGTTTGAAAACCTCAGTAAGTCTAGCGATGTGCTCATGAATAGTAGGCGAATAAATTATTGTCATCCATGTAAACCAAGCAGCGTTCGTTCTGGATACCAAGAAGAATGTTGTCCATAACTCGCTGGAAGGTAGATGGAGCATTCTTCAGGCCAAATGGCATTCGGACGAATTCAAAATGACCATTTTCTACAGAAAAAGCTGTATTGGGAATGTCGTCTGGATTTATCTCGATCTGATGAAACCCTGAAGCGAGATCGAGCGTAGTGAAGTACTGACATTTCCCCAACTGGTCGAGAAGATCGGAAATGTTCGGAAGAGGATACTTGTCTCCAACGCTGAGCTCATTGAGTTTGCGGTAATCAATCACCACTCTCCATTTTTGTTCTCCAGAGGCGTCAAGTTTTTTGGGTACGACCCATACGGGGTCCAGCCAAGAAGACGTCGAGGGGCGAATGATATTTTGATCGAGCATTTTACCAATTTGCTTTTTAACTTCTTCCTTATGTACCTGGGGGTAGCGATAAGATTTTGTGAAGACAGGTCGAGCATTATTGGTATCGATACTATGTTTGATTTCGCTGGTGAACGTTAGTTGGTCACCTTCAAGGTAAAATATGTCAGAAAAGTTTAGACATACATCAGTAACAAGTTCCTTTTCTTCGTCATTTAAATGTTAAAGTCGAAGTTGGTCTCGTATTTTGGCTTTACGATCAAGACTTTTTTTATTGGGTTTTGAGTTAAAGTTTAAAATATTTTCTTTACATTGGTCTGTGTCAACATTAAATGGTTCTATTTTGAGTTGAAAACTGAAAAATCAACTATTTTTGGTATGGCATTAGCATTAACTATGGTGGTTAAAAATTCACCACATTCGTTGACTCTGACCATTGCATTTGGTAACCTAACTTTATCTTTTACATCAGAGTATAGTAAGGCATTAGTATTAGACAAGTTAGACTTGAGTTTCAAAATTTTCTCTGTCCGGGGTTCAATTTAAATTAAATTTACAGGTGCTGTCTTTTGCTGTGAATTTTCTGCACTTGATTTTATGTTTTCAACTTTATGCAGGGGAATAGTTTTAGAGTTTGTTATTAGCTGTTTTGCATTTAAATCTATTACGCATTCATAACGTTTAAGAAAGTCTAATCCTAGTATTCCATCAAAATCGATATCGAGGTCGTAAATATACACCTTATGTGGCTCTCCAGGGCCAAAGGAAATAAGAGTAGATTCTTGAATTATTAATTTTTGATCCGTAATACCTTGGATAGTAAGGTTTTCAGGGAATCTTTTGGGTAAATTTTGAGCCGTTTTTTCTTTAAAAATTGAAATGCCTGCACCAGTGTCAATGAGTAATTTACATCTATTTGATGCATCGTTAATATAGTAAAGGTTTTCAGAATTTACAGTAAGTAAGGATTTTAAATGAAGTGTTCCGGGAAGTTAAGGTTTGGGTCCATGTTGTCCAGATTTAGGGTCTGTATCTGCGACTGAAGTTCGGCTACTGGGTCCTGGGTGTTGCTTTCTGGGGGTTGGCTGGTAGTTGGAAGCGTGAGAAAATCCTGATAGTCATTAGTATGAATAGAAACATCAAGAGAATAATTATAGTAATCGCCAGAATTTTCAGCATAGGATTGATGATCCGACTCGTGTTGCAAAGAGTAATTCGGGTCGTATTCCTCCTGGGGTTGTTCATAGTGCGCATGGTGTGTCCTCTGCTGCGGCTGGGAATACTGGGGTTTGTTTTGACTAAAGGAAGGACGATTTGGACCTGATTTGGATTAGCATTTCCAAAATTCCTGTTCTGGTTTCCATTGTTGGTTCTCCATTGTTTTTGCAAAAAACTATTTCCATTTACACCTTGTTGTGGTTGATGACGGAAATTTGGTGGGTTAGGATTATGATGTTGAAATGCCTGTGAAATGCAATTGGGTTTGCCTTGGCATCATTGGTTGAGTTGTTGGCCTCTGCATAGGGGGTTTCGAAATTTTCTGATTCTCAAAATATGAAAGCTAAAGCTCCCTACGGATTCTGGATTGGGCTTCTAAAAGTGTAGAAGGGTTGCTAGCTCGAATGAGTTGTCCAAGACGGTGTTCTAGACCCGTTAACAAGGTATTTAGAGCCATAGTCTCAATTAATGTGGTTTGTGCTAATTTTTGTTCTTTAGTTGTTAATAAAGGTGATCTTTGCATGCACGAATGCATTTTTGCGTTCAAAATTTGTAAACGGTTAAAGAATGTAAGTGCCGATTCGCCCGGTAGTTGCTTAAGGTGTTGCAGGTCTTGTATAAGCGAAGACAAGTCTCTTGAGTCACCAAAATGTAAATTCAAGAGTTGTTTAATTTCAATATATGACATGGGGTTACGCGAACTAATTAATTGCGCTGCCCTACCTCTAAGTTTATTTTTAATATGAATGACTAAAAATACTTTTTGTTGTGCGTTTGCCATATCGTATGCGCAATCGCACGCATTAATAAAATTGCTTAAAAAAATTTGATCACCCTCAAACTCGGGTACAATTGAAAATATTTCAGAGAGCTTATAAGGCTCTACCTCAACACTGATGTTCGCATCTTGAAAACGTCCTTGACCTTGTTCGGCCATTTTGTTAAATTTACTTAAAATGCAAAAGAAAATATAACAATTCAATTACTTGAGTACGTTAAGGAAAAATTGGTTAAAATTAAGTATCTAATAAATTTTATTTTATTTCAGGGAATAGGTTCAAGGACAAATATTTTTGAAAAATCGAACAGTTTCGAATTATTAAAACACCCAAAAGAAATATTAATAATAAAAATGTTTAAAATCAATCAAAAAAACAAATAATATAAACGAAAACTTACAAAAAATAATACTCCATGAGAGCCGTGTTCTCGTTCGACTGCCAGGTGGTTAAAATGCTTTTGTTCCTCCTGAAGACGTCCCAGTTAGAGTTCTCTTGGCAGGTTCTTCTGTTAAGGGATGGAATCCGCCGCTACTAGTGGGAATTCTCCTGTTCTAATAGCGTTGACAGATCCTACCTCGACTGCGCCAAATTGTTATCTCGCACAACTCAAGAACCACTTTTTAAAAAAAATCTATTTATTAAATATTAAAATTTAAACGGGCAACTCTCTCATCGAGAAAAAATGCATGTAGATCATTTAGTTAAATTTATTATGCATTTCGACTGTGTAAACGGCCATCCTCAGATACTAAAATGAAATACATGTTTTCTTTGACATAGGTATATATTTTTTTATTACGTTTTTGGTTTTTAGTACTACTAGCTCTGCAGTTGGGATTCTGCCAAAATAACTAAAAGAAAGGTATAGATTTTATGAAGAAACACAAAGAAATAATAATCTCAACAAAATATGTATTTATGTATAAAAAACTGACTGCTTGAGTATACATATAAAACAACCGCAAAATCAAGATTAATCTATGCGAAAAAAAAACAAATCTGAACGTTTTTCTCTTAAAATATCTTTATCAACACATTTGCACTTGAGATTAAAGGTTAATGGACAATTTTTTGTTTAATGTAATTTAAGAAATGACCTAAACTTGTTTCAAATTTATACTAAATCGGTAAGTCCTGGTCTGTGGAGTTTCTGCCTCTGGTATTTTGGTTGCCTTCTTGGCTCATAATTTCTATTAAGGCTCTGATCTTGACTTCTATATTGGAAGTTCTGTTCATACTGTTGATAACCTTGACTCCTGTTGATTGGTGGCTTCTGGATTTCACTGCAGAGTTGATTCTCTAGGGGCTACAAAACTAAAAAGTTTAATTTTTATTTTTAACTATCGATAGGCTTACCGTATCCGATATATGTCCTAATTTTTCCAATTGTTGCACCAGTCTGGTAAATTCTACTGTTAACTCAGAATTATCAGTTTTCTGTAATGCCTTTTCCACTAAGTCTAACACATCCCTGTTGAATGTACTAGTTTGTTTTTGAGCTAAAAATATTTTTTTTTTATAGTTTGCAATTCAAATGTGTAAAACATATGTAATTTACCAGGAAGGACGTCCTCATTCAGAACTTCCTTGAGAATGGGAATGATATCGTAAATTCTCCCAATATCAGCCAAACAAGCAACCTTTAGGTTCCTAACTGTGGTATAGTTTTGATTTTTGGCAGATTGCAATATTTCTAGGGCAACATCCGGTTTCTTTTGATTTAAAGCAAGTCCTGCACAAAAAGTAGTTGCTCTTCTCATAGGATTATGGCCTACTTTATTTAGTTCAACCCACAGATTTAAGGCATAGTCAAGAGCTTCCTGGTTGTTCTAAAATAATATTAAAAATATTTAAATGTATATATACCGTGTGAGACAGAAAAAAGGGAAAACTAAATAACTTTGTTACTTTTCAAGATAAACAAATGAAATTTGGGAAATCAATTGAATAGTTATAAGAGCACCTTTTGTACCTTATACAGGGTGCTTCAAAAAAGTAGGGCGATATAAGCAGCTTTTTTTTTAATGGAATGCCATTCTTTTTATTTTATTTTTAAGACTGCCTTAGGCGTCTTAAAAATAATTTTTTGGAACAATAATTTTTTAAATGTCTAGACTTAAGGTAGAAATATTCTGTAATATGATAGAGCTATCTCATTTTTTGTCTCATAATTTCATAATACTTGATAGTTTTGTCCTACTGCCTGGCATTGTTTTTCTTAAAAGTACCTTTAGTAGTCTATGATAAAGTAAAAATATTGAAAATTACCTTTTAAGGTTTAAATGCGAAAATTTCAAAAAGTACTTACTTAAATTGCGTCAAACCAAGTACCCTTGTAAAGAGAATTAGAAGACCTTTCCAATGAGGTATCACTCGACCTCCCTTCCCATTTAAGATTTTAGGGGTAGTGCCACCCTCATTTAGGGGGTTGTAGGTGGGAAAGTGATTTTGTGATTATTAAGTGTCCCCCTCGAAAATAAAATCGACGGGTCCGAGCGTTTTTTTAAAAAGTTAATGGACTGCCCGTAATTGGCTCTGTTTCGTTTTCGATGCGCCACCCGGTATATATATATATTACATATATACAGAGTTTTCCGTTGATCATGTTAAAAACTTACGTGAAAAAAAGAAAAGTTCCTATAATCGTGGGTCCGGAAAAGCTTCCTTAGGGAGCTCGAGCTCTTTGAAGATAACCTTTCAAAACTAGTTTTCGTTTTATAGCTTCGGAACTACTTTAACTACCGCAACCAATATTGGGACATAAACTATTGTTAGTACGTTTACTCTTTGGACCTACTAAACAAAAATAATGTTAACCAGGGGCGTGACAACCAGGGGGATATTTGGTAAATTTAACCCCATTTCTTGAAGACTTCAATTTCTGTTCATTCGGATATCAGAATATGATGCTCTTATGGCGTATCGTATCGTAAAAAGGTGCTCTCAGCAAAAATCGGTAAATATCCCGTTATTGTAAAAATTGACTTAAAGTAAAATAACATGCAGCACTGGAATTAATTATTTTATTTCGTCATCATTCTACTTGCAGCAGTCGTACGAGACAGTCGTGTTTTCGTTCGTTGGCTCTGTTAGTATTGAATGTTTGTTTTGTTTTGATTTGACCGTGTTTTAAAAAAACAACGGTGTGTTTTCCGCTATACATACGCTTCCTGATAAATTCTAGTTCCTATTATACTGTTTACGTTTCGCTAGTATAAACTTTTCCGGTGTAACTTAACGTGACCTTGTATAGCTACCATTGACTTTTTCGATATTTATTGAACTTTTAATATTGAACATTAATTGCTGTGCGTGCTTTCTAGTTAAAAAACATTTCCCGCTAACTATTTAGTTCCTGTGTAACTCTGTCTGTTAAACTATTTTTGAGTTTTTCCTGTATAAACATATACCGTCCACTTAAGAATAATGGCTGAATTCAAGTGCGATTCCTGCCAAAAAATCGTCTCGGATAAGGAGAAATACAAACTTCGTTGCAGTGGGGAATGCCGCCGTAATTTCTGTATGAGCTGCACAGGTCTGGACAAGGTAACTACAAAGGTCCTTCATCAGCAGAAATACAACAACATTAGATTTTTCTGCAGTGTTTGCGATTCACCAACATTAAAATATCTTCATGATAAAGTTTCGCAGCTGCAAAACTCTCAGATATCTCTAGAAAATATCAATGCTCTGGGAACCTGTCTAAAGAAGAATAACGACCTTCTTCCAGTGTTTTCAGAGATGTACGACATTTTAAATTCTCACGACTACAAATGGAAGAATCTCTATGACAAAATTGATGACATTCATCGCCTCCATACTGTCTCTGAAAATGGACAAGAATCTCTTTTCCATTCAATCAGAGATATGAAACAGGAAATTTTCAACGTGTCATCAATTCTTATGGACAACCATGGTGAGACGGTAAAGGTACAGGTCCATGATTCTTCCAATACTACTACAAACTAAAACCAGCTCTAGTACAATAGATTATGTCGTATCTTCCTTTGAGCCAGATTTCGTCGATTGTACTGTCTTAAGCTCAGGTTTCTCAGACCATGAAGCCGTGTTAACAAAGTTTTCCAAAACTAAATCTAAAAGTAAAAATGTTCCACGCAAATTAGGCAGTATTTTCTCGGATAAAAATTTTTTACATTTTAGACACCTTTGTCAATCAACTGACTGAAATATTCTCTCTGACGACGTTGATTCAGAATTCTCTAGATTTATAAAAACGCTATCTAGTCTTTCTCACAAATCCTTTCCTTTGAGACCTCTTAAAAAGAAGCAACATAACCCCTGGTCTACCCAAGGCTTGCGTACATCTGCTAAGAACATGCGCTTATTATCTCATCTTAAGAAATTTTCAGACAGCGCTTTTTTTCATGAATACGTAAGACTTTACAAAAAGATTTATCAGAACTTTAAAAGCCGCCAAGGATATTTACTATAATAGAAGACCGGGTAAATCTAAAAATGTGGCTAAGGAAACATGGTCGATTGTTAATGCTTTGAGAAATAAGCCTTCTTTATCGAATACTATCTCCACTTCATCTGAGAACCTTAATGATTATTTTGTAAATGTGGCAAATAATTTAATGAGTACCATAACTCCTTTCCATGATCCACTTTCATATCTTCCCATTGCAAATGAGGATTTTCACAGTTTTTTTTTTACGCCCGTAGTGTTACCAGTGCTTTGCAGTTCAATTAGGCAAATAAAAAACAAAGGCTCTTCTGGAATTGATGGACTTACTCTCACTATGTTTTCAAATCTGCCCGAATGTACATTATGTCAGAAACAAAGATCAGTCTTCCAACTATCGCCCTATCGCTCTTCTTCCCACACTTTCAAAAATTATTGAAAGATTGGTTAAAAAAAGACTTCTATCATTTTTGCTAAAATATAAAATACTTACTTTCCATCAATTTAGATTTTTAAATAACAAATGCACAAATGATGCTATGTTTTCTCTTTTTAATAATGTAACGTAGTAAATGTAATGTAGTAATATACTCTAGCTTAAACAACCAACACCCTACAGCAACAATTTTCTGTGATTTTTCTAAAGCCTTTGATTGTGTTAATCATGACATCTTATTAAAAAAGTTGCAATATTACGGGTTCAGAGGAGCGCCTTTTGAATGGTTTAAGTCGTATCTCAATAACAGAAGTCAAGCTGTGAGAATTGATTCGACTATGTCTTCTTGCAAGCCAATACAAAGTGGAGTGCCTCAAGGTTCCGTATTTGGCCCTATTTTGTTTCTTATCTTCATCAATGACATTGCTAATCTAAATATTAACGGTAAAGTCTGTCTATTTGCTGATGATACTAGTTTTACCTGAAGTAATCCGGATATTTCTACACTTCATAGAGCCGTATCAAGTGATTTAATCAAATCATGGTGCGACTCTAATCTCCTTTGTCTCAACATTTCCAAAACTAAAATGTTGTCCTATCAAAATACCTTGCAATCTTTTGTACTTGGTAACGCAACAATTGACGAAATTGATTCTGTAAAGTTTTTAGGGCTAACTGTTGACAACTCATTAAAATGGGACGCACATATTGACTCTTTATCAAGAAAATTAAGTTCCGCTTGTTTTGCGTTAAGATCAATTTCTAAGGAGCTTAGCCTGTCTACTTCTAGAACAGTTTATTTTGCCCTTTTTGAATCGCACCTTCGATACGCCTTTCCATTCTGAGGTACATGTAGTGCAACTCAATTTGACCGTATTTTTAGACTACAAAAGAGAGCTTTACGTTATACACTGAGACTTAAATACAGAAGTCATTGCCAGCATTTCTTCAAAAAATTTCAAATATTAACTCTTCCATCTTTATTCATAGTTGAGTCCGTTTGTCTAATACGCAAACATGGTTCAGCATCTGATAGGCCTTCCCATAGTTATCCACTTAGAAACATGGAACTGATCTATACCTGCCTACCCCACATTCAGAGTTGGTCAAAAGTTCCATATCATATAATGCAAAAAAAATGCACAATCATCTGCCAAAAAATCATCTGCTTGGAAATTAAATCCATCACATCTTTTTTTGCATTTCGTAAAGCTTTAAAAGCATTCTTACTGGAGAGAGCTTTTTACACGGTTAACGATTTTTTTTTGTAATCATTGATTTGAAATTTCGCACTAGCTGATTATGTATTTTTACTATCTGTACATACATGTTTAGGTATACTGCTTTGTGTAGCTATTTTAGGATTTTTTATAATTTTTTACTTTTTTAAACATTTTTTACATTTTTTTTATCATAGAGATATTTTTTAATGATTTTTTTTTTAATTGTATACATTAAATTGTATATTTTATAATAATATTTTTGACTACTTACAATTTTTAAATTGTATTAATCTGTATATATTGTAGATATTCTATTCTATTTATTTATTTATTTTTTTTTTTATTTTTTTTGTTTTTCTTTTCTTTAATTGTGTTTTATTTGTATTTTTGTGTCTTTTTTGTTTTACAGCTTTGTCTACAAATTGTAACAATTTCTTGACAATAAAGCATTGATTGATTGATTGATATTATTAATGCTTAAGTTGATTTTCCGAAAAGCAATAGTGCATGTTCGAGAATTAATCAGGACTAAACTTTTAACTTTCTGCTGGACGTCCTGCAATACTGTGCAATCAAGTAATTTTAAAAATTACATAAATTTATATCTACCATATCAAAAATTCGATTATTACATTACGATTATATGAAGAGCGGTTTCCCCAAAGGCGAGTTCCAACTCACACATTTTTTGAAAGGGTCAATCAACGTCTCAGGGAGACTGGCTCCGTAGAAATAAGACGGCCAGATAATGGTGCGGAAAGGAATACCGGATCCCGGGTTTCGAGGAAGAAGTTTTTTAACGATTTGAAGATAACCTATCTACAAGTACTCGAGCAATAGCTGATGACCTTCATAAAATTGTTGATTTGTTGTTTTTTTTATTACTCTAAAAATCATTTTAAAAAAAATTAAAAATGGTAATAAATTAACTTTTAAATAAAAGTTAATTTATTACCAAATTAATCAAGTGCTACCTTTTTTTTAAGACAGTTATTTTTTATTTAAGGCACAGATTAAATTTTTTAAGTATAATTAATTTTTGTATCTTATTATTTGCTTTTACCCAACTTTCACAAGAACGCTGATATTTAGCGAATTTTATTGAGAGCACCTTTTTTTAAAAAAAAGCATAGGAACCTCATGCCCAAACGGGCACAAATTGAATGCCTAGAGAAGTGGGGTTAAATTTACCCAATACCCTTCGCATGCCCCTGGGTAAAATAATTTTTGCTTAATAAGTTAAAAAGGATAAACGTATTAACAATAATTTATGTCTCAAAATTGGTTGCGGTAGCTAAAGTAGTTCCGAAGCTATAAAACTAGGTTTTAAAGGCCATCTTCAAAGAGATATCGCTCCCTGGGGAGGCATTTCCGGACCCATGTTCATATGAATTGACGTTTTCTATCTACCCAGAAGTTTGTAACATAATCAACGGAACACCCTGTATATATATAATATACAGGGTGTTCCGTGGCTAAACGAAAACGAAACAGCGGCCATGTCGGGCTCGTAAAGACTTTAAAAAGAAAACGCTCGGACCCGTCAATTTAGATTGTCAGAGGGATACATTTTTAGAGTATAATACCACTCCCATCTGTCATCCCATAGCCCATAAAAATTTTAAATGGAATCGACCCACTGAGTTATACCTTGTTTGAAAGGCCTTTCGATTCTCTTTACGGCTGTACCTAGTTTAAAGGATTTTACTTCTATTACTACTTATACTTATTTTAACATTTAATAGAGTTTTTTGGAAAACCTGTATTAAATATTCGGTTTTTGGAAGAAATTTATTAAATCGATATTCATTGTCAAACTATTAATTTATAACAATCGTACATAAACCAACAAATACTGAAAATGGCTACCGTTCAGTTCAACTTGGTCAGAGTGAAATCGAATCATTAATTTTTAGTTTATCGTGTTAAACAAAGTAATACTCAAAATGGTTTATACGCTACAAGAGAGAATAGATAGTCGAGTTATTTTTTGCTAAGTAATAGTAACTTCTTTTCGAACAGCGGAACTTTTCAATGAACGTGAAGAAAACAGAAACGGACAAAGAAAAATGTCATAGAACTAATTACAACATTCAGGGAAACAGGATCGGTGGCCAATAAAAAAAGGAATGTTGAGAAACCCTGTAGAGGATGCGGTTTTGGGACATGCTAATATGGATCCTACACTAAGCACTCGACAGTTAGCTTCTGTATCTGGTGTCAATCGGGAAAAGAAGTATGCAAGGGAAAAACTCATGATTTTCAAAATAAAGCTGGTACATGAAGTAAATGAAGAGGACGAGGATCGGTGCTTACAGTTCGGTGAAATAACTAGTAAAAAAGCATTAAATAATCCCAATTATGTGTTTAACATTTGTTTCTCAGATAAATGTTCGTTTTTCTTAAACGACACTGCAAACCGTCATAATTGCCGTTATGGGTCGGATCACAACTCACACATTTATCACGAAGCACATAAACATCCCCAAAAATTAAACGTTTTGTGTCGTATTTATGGCGATCATATTATTGGACCATTTTTTTTATACCTGGTAATCTTGATGGAGATATGTACCTCAGGTTATTACAAGCTATCGATTCGGCAATAACAAGCTTTATTGAAAATGACTACTAACTATCCTGGTCGCTGGATTGGACCCATAGGCTCTATTGAATAGCCCGCGCGGTCGCCTGATCTTCCACCTCGGTATTTTCTTCTGTGGAATTACCTAAAGAGTAAAATCTACGCTACCCAACCAGCTTCAATAGAAGAATTTCGCAACAGGATTACATTTAAATGCCAACAGATAACTCCTGATATGCTACGAAATGTGCGACGTCGATTTGAAAAAAATCTGTATTATTGCATGGAGGTTAACGGTGGCCATTTTTAGCATTTGTTGGACTGGTATTTATGTGTGATATAAAAACGTGTAAAATGTGTATTAGGAATGAGGCCAGACAATTTGAGCATTTGTTGAGACTCTAATAAAGTTTTATTTCATTTACTTTGATATTTTTTTTCATTTATTTATTTTGACTGTACAATTATTAACTTAGCTTAGATTAACGGCGCAATTTATCGAAGGGTTATTCAGGGTTATTCAAGGGTTTACCACAGTACTAAAAAAATTAACAGAAAGGTGTAATTTTTTTTCGGTTTTCTATGAATGCCTATAATTTTAAAAGTACTCAAGATAGATTTTTTTAAATATTTTTTCTGTATCCCTGAGCACCGGTCTACTGCCCGTTTTCGGCTAGTTGATTTTTGGGGCACTCTGTATATGGTTTTCTCAGATGGTTAAAAAATATTGTAGCAATTACCATTTTATAACAAGCAGCTAGAACTAGTACTAAACTATTCTTTGGGTACTGTTGACCATCCAATTGTGTTTCTTTTATATTTTCAAAAACATCTAGAATATCTTTGTATCTCTGGTTTTCATACAATAAATCTAAGAGTAATTGATAACTAATATATTGGTCGAACATGCGGGAAAGATCTGGCGATTTAAAAGACTAAAAACAAAGATAATTACTAATAAACTAGGCACAATTTTATGGTACATACTTCTAGAGCTAAATCTGCTTTATTATGAATATAAAGCATTCTCATAACAACTGGTCCAAAGATATAGTTTCCAAACCTAAGTGACTTATTTTGCTTGTTATATCTAAAACAAATATTTATTAATAATTAATAGTCTAAAAGGAATGCAAACTTACTTTTTTAACATTTTAATTGATAATTCAATATCTTTATCATCATCTGCCAAATGCACCATATTTTTAAGATCTTCAGTGAAGACCATATTTGGAGAATCTGAAGTCACAATCTCAGCCATTTTCTCTTTAAATTTGTCACTTATATTAGTCATTTGAGCTTTTACTTTTTCTCTTTGCTGTTCAAATGTATCCAGCCCCATAGCTGTCTTAACAAACAGCTGTCGAATATCTATAAAAATTACTACATAGTAATTTTTGTATTATAATGTATATTAATAGTAAAAAAAGAGTAATAATTTATTTTTTTATAGGTGGTAAATATCAGAAATAAATAATGACAAGTTTATAGATTATTAAAGAAATAAAAGAAACTATGCAAAATTATAGTAGTTAAACATTAAAATTAGACTTAATTGTCGTGGAAAACCCAGACAATAAGGTTTTTAGCTTTTTCCGCTAATTATATTTACAGGACAATGCAAGAATTTAAAAAAGGATGAAATAAAAAATGTTTAATCTGCAAGATAAATAGGTCTTGTATATTATTTGATTTCTCAGAGAAATCTAATGATTGAATATTTTCTTATTTAAAAAAATGAGGAGGATGCTTTTTTTAAATAATTTTTTATACAATAGTTTTTCCGGCGAATATAAAGTAACATTATCTTGCTTTTCGTTTGTGTCTTTTTTTAATATTTGTCATTTATGTATCCTTAGTGTTATTTAGAAAAAAATATTACCGATTAGAACTTTGCCCTTTCATTTTGTTTTGGTCTCCTGTGAATAATTTCAGCTTATAATGATGTCTTATAAGCTAAAATCGCTTTTCTAATATTTTGGACAATCTCTCAAGCAACAAAGCAACTTCACCATTTTTTACCTTATTATTAATAACATATAATTAATATAATTAACGCAAGGTTTTTTATTACATATGGAAAAATTGAAATCAGGTATAAAGGGTATCAAAATCTGATATCTGCAAGTTCAACTGATTTTTCGAAAGACTTCAACAAAGTGAAATAGACTTTTATTCTAACAATACGCCGTTTCAAGAATGAGTCAAATTGGAATGTTTGTTAGTCATAAGTACACACTAAATGCGTCTTTACTCATCAAAAAATTACTAAAAAATTAAAAGAAATAGATATGAAATTAGTTAAGATAAATAATGTCACATACATCAAAATCAATAGAAAATCAATGAAAAACGATAACAATCAAGAGGCAAGAAAGAGAAATTAAAAACAAATAACATTCATATTAGTAACAGTCATACGAAAGAGTCGTGTCCGCTCTCGTAACCTGTACCGGTACTGAATCTTTGTTTTGTGTGTTTTAATAAATTTGTTTTTAGACAACTATCAGTTTTGATACTGCAGCGCGTTTATGTATAATTTTCGCGTGTGTTGATACTACCTAGTTCCTGTTAATCAATTCCTATGTAATTGACATTATTTACAAGCAATTCACATTTATTGTTTAAAATTGTTTTTAAAACACAGAACTTCAACGCTTTACGTTATTTCGCTGTGCGTGTGTGAAAACCTTCCCGTTTGTTAAATAGATCCTATTTTAACTCAACTTAACCTTGTTTTCCGGACGTTGACTTTTTTCAATAATATTACCTTACAATGGCCGACATGAAGTGCGATGCCTGCCAAAAAGTTTTTTTGGAAAAGGAGGAATACAGAGTTTGCTATAGTGGGGAGTGTCGGCGTAATCTTTATATGAGCTGTACTCGGCTGGATAAGGCAATTACAAAATCATTGTGCCAACAAAAGTACCATAATTTGCGATTTTTTTTGTAGTGTTTGTGATTCTCCTACGTTAAAATATCTTCACGATCAGCTTTCACAGCTTCAGAATACACACATTCCCCAAGAGCATATTGAAGCTTTGGGATATTCTTTAAAAAAAGGAACAATGACCTTTTTCAAGTCATAACGGAAATTTATGACATTTTGAGTAACCAAAAGCCTGAATGGAAGTTACTTTACAATAAAATAGATGACATTCATGCCATCCATAAAATATCTGAGACGGGACAAGAATCCGTATTTCACTCTATCTGTAAAATGAATCAAGACATCCAGCCTGTCTTCTATTTTAATGGACAACCACGATGTCCAAGTCCAAGTTCATGACTCATTAAAAGAAGATAGAGAGGAGATAGTAAAGGAAGAATTTAAATCAAATGGCAATTAAAAAAATTGACGACGGCGGTAGTCAAAAAGGAGAAGGTCTGCAAACCCGTTGTAAAAAAGTCGGTTTCCATGCAGACATGCAGCTCTAACAACCAAGTCCCAAAAGTTGCTCCTAAAAGGGTTTTATTCCACCGACACCTAAATCTTTCAAATTAGATGTAGTAGTGTTTAAAATACCAGCTTCTTACTCGGCAAATCAAATTGCACATTATGTAAAGGAAAAACTGGGGACAACCGACTTTATTCGTTGCTTCCCTATGCTAAAAAATAAAGACAGTGCTTACTCCGAATTGAAAGTTGGCTTAAAGGACAATCTGGAGTCATCTGGAGAAAATGAAGAACCTTAGCAAGTAGTCACAAAGTACTTTAGTTGACAATACAATTTCTACACCCTCATCATCACACTTGTGAATGTCACCAGCCTTATGTGTAGAAAACCTACAATTAAGGACAAGCCAGATTTGGACCCATTGACGCCCTATGGTGCGATTGTCGTGTGATTTGGATGCGGCTAATAATCGTTGTTGGTAAGACTAAAAGATCCATCAATATTAAAACCTCTTAGGCTGTTTCTTGCCTAACTTCACGACTAACCCTCTAATGTCTTCTTTGAAGGATGATTTTTAGTTCTTATGACGCGATCAGAGGATCCCGCTCTGTAAATATGGACGAGAGCAAGCTTAGTTTATTTCTTATAAATATGCAGTCCTTAAGAAACAAACCAGATGAATTATTTCTTCTAGAAGGGCTTAATTTTCCCGACATCATTGGCACCAATGTTCAGTACATTGGTCAAATGTTGATGAGCCTGTTTTTGTTAAAAAATTATACAACAATGGCTAGATAAAGTAATTTATCACATGGAGGTACCATAATGTCTACTAACAACAATTTTTCAACGGTTACCAAGTTTTCTAATCTGCTATCTAAAAAAATTATTCGAATTTTCTATTATCCATCATCATAATTATGATCTCTATATTGTTTGTATTTACAGAACTACCCACGCGGACCTAAATATATTCTTTCAGAAATCACTGAGCTTGCTTGAGTCCCTATCTTAAAAAGCAAATTAATTTTATGTGGCAATCTTAACATTGACTTCTCCAATGTGTGTGCTGCTCAAGAATCTATCCAGTCGATTTTCGACTCATTTGATATAGTCATGCATATTAACTCACCAGCTAGAATTTCGAAAACTAACTCCAGCTACATAGATTATATAGTTCCATCTTTCGATCCAGGACTCGTTGACAGTACTGTCTTAAGTGCAGGTTTCTCTGACCATAAAGCAGTATTGACAAACATTGTGTTGTCGTCAAACACAAGCAAAAATTCCTCCCGCAAATTAAGCCGTATTTTTTCCAACAAATAATTTTGTTAATTTTAGGAACCTCGGTCTAGCAACTGACTGGAATATTCTCTCTGGAGATGTTGATACAGAATTATCTACCTTTGGAAAAACATTATCTAGTTTAGCATTTAAATAATTTCCTCTTAAGCCTGCGAAATTTAAAACCTTGGACCACAAAAGGCCTACGTACATCAGCTAAAAACATAAGCTCTTTCCAGACAGCACTTCCTTTCTTAATTATGTAAAACTCTACAGAAACGTTTGCCACAAGGCTATAAAGACCGCCAAGGACATTTATTATGTTATGATTGGCTAAATCCGGTAATCTTGCCCAAAAAACATGGTCTATTATTAATGATTTAAGAATCAAGGCTCCCACATTCTCCTCTATTTCGCCGAACAACCTAAACGATTACTTTGCAAATGTGGCTAAAAATTTAATGAGTATTCTAACCCCGTGGTCAAAAAATCGATTCTGTATAATGCGAAAAAAATACACAATCATCTGCCATTAGAAATATATATACCTTCCTTTCCCTCATTTCGCAAAGCATTAAAATCGTAGTTACTAGAGAGAGCTTTGTATGCAGTAAACGCCTTTTTTATTCATACTTAAATTAAACTTGCCATACTCTTTTTAATTAAAACAAAAAACTAAAATAAAAATAGTTTTTAAAAAATATTTTATTATACGCGCTTGTGTTGCTATATACTGTTGATTTGTTTTATTATCTTTTGACCTTATATACATTTTAGTGTATATGAATTTTTCGTTTTTGTTTTTTTTTGTTCTATTTACTAATTTATTCATTTTCCTTTTTTATATTTTGACCCCATAGAATTTTGTTAAATTGTAGTTTTCTCTCTATGTGTATTTTTTATTGTACTTTTGTATATTTTGTATTCTTTTATCTTGATTTTTTCTTAGGCTTTGGCTACAAATTGTAAAATTTTTCTCTATTGTCGATATATCATATATATATACCATGGAAGCTATTGCCTCCTTGTCACAACCAATTTCAATATATATATTAAATATATATTGAAATAATATATTGAATATATATATTTAATTAAGATAAACAAAGATTTTTCTAATTTTCTCGAAAACGAATCGATCGATTTAAAAAAATCAAACGTCAAAATAAAAGACTTCGAAAGACCTTTTAAACAAGCTATTACTCGATACCCCTTGCCATTTAAAATTTTTAAGGGGATGACCCTGGGGGGGCAATAGGTGAAAGGGGGTGAAGTAATTTTAGGTTAGAAAGTTGTCCCCCCTTGACAAACCTTTTGACGTATTTCGGCGTTTTTTTTATTTTCCCATCAAGCCTATCTGATCCATTCTTCGCTCTTCATCTCCTTCCTGCAGCTCTTGATGTTTTTCGAATTTATACGAATAATATTTGTGTTTTTTTAAAGTGCGCAATACCGCACTATGTATGATGTTCATTTACCTCTTGCCCAAGAACCCTCGTGTATATACCCTCATATATATATATATATACAGGGTGTCCGGAAAAAGGAGGCCAATCCGCCGGGCACATATAGGATGGACCAAAATAATGCGCCTTTCGTTATGCCATTTTTTATTTGGGCGCTTGGTATTCAATATACAGGGCGTCAAAATGAGAAATATAAAATCGTTTCTTTAAAGTAAGTCGAGTGTTTCATAAGAATATGAAACACTCTACAATATTACCATTCAAACGAAAACTTCATTTGAATAACTATTTCATTCCATTTTAATGAATTTTTAGGTCACTATTTAAAAAAAAACACCCAAGCGTATTTACTATTAATCAACTAAATGTCACTGTCAAACATCAATAACATAGCATTGTTTCATCATGACCTAATTTTGAGCAACCCTGTATAACGTAGAACAAATTTTCATAGTGAAAAATAATGTACAATACTTCCATAAATTACATTTATAATTTCAAGGTTCTGCGCGTTCCAGAGTAATACAAATTTATTTGGATCTATGTTTTCGTCAAAAAATTAAGAAAATAATTAATTTTTCGAAAACCACTAAAGATAGGTATAGGAACACCTTATACAGAACCAATCATAAAGTGTTAGCGGATCCGAAAATAAAAAAATATACAGGGTATTCCATTTAAAATACCAAAGTTGCTACTACTTTTTGGTATAAGCGGCAACGCTGCATCGCTAGAAATATTTTTAATCGTTAGATCATCAGCTGAAACCCATGTTGCCAAATTTTCAAAAAAACATTATTTTCCGTTCTGCGTAAACGTCTAAGGTACCATCAACCATCAATCACCCTGTATGCAGGGTGTAGTATACTTAAAGGTATGTCATAATTTAAAAGGGACATTTCTGGACCGATTTTAAGTCAAAAAGTTCATATCAACATGGGTCCTAAAATGATTAGTTTTTAAGATACAGGGTGTTAAAGTTTTATTTATTTTTTTCGTTTTTAATAAATTTTTCAAATACGGTTTCAAATATTGAACTGAATTTTGGCAGAGGATATTATGGCATAAAAACACATTTTTTAGATGTTCACCTACTTTTTTTTAGCAACCAGTGAATTTTTAATACAATTTTACAAAAAAATACTACGCCATTGACTTATGAAAAAATTATGACTTTATCTTAATTATCAATCAATTATAAACAAAAAATTCCTCTATGACTTTTGCTGTAAATCTTACCGTTTGGGTGTAATCGTTAATTAAAAAAACGTCTTTTATGCATAAAATGCATCTTTAAAAATTTTAGAAATAAATCAAGTTAGCTTTGCTCGTTGCCAGCAACTTTTTTGTTGTTGTTGTAAACATTATGACACTGATATTAATAATTATTTTTGATTGTGTTAAGTTTGATTTTATTTTCAGTTTTTATTAGGTACATTTTTCAAATATTTATTTTCAAGCTATTTTTTACAAACTGGTGAACAAAAAGCAACAACAATTAAATACAATACATACATACATAATTTACAACAAATGTTGGAAATGACCACCTCTTGCCTCTATGCAGGCTTCTGCTCTTCTTCTCATAGAATCACGAACTCTTTCGAAAATTCCAGGCGTCTTTCGTATAGTTTCACATCCGTCAATAATTCTATTTCTTAGTTCTTCTAATGTCACGATTGGTGTCTGATAAACCAATGTTTTTAGGGCCCACAAAAAAAAATCTAGGCTATTTAAGTCAGGTGATCTAGGTGGCCAAAACTGTGGTCCTCCACGGCCTATCCATTTATTTCGGTAGACTATTTAAATGCTCACGAGCCAATATGCTAAAGTGGGCTGGAGCACCATCATGCATAAACCAAAGTTGTTGCCGTAACTGAAGAGGCAATCTTCAAGAAGCAAAGGCAAATCATTTTGGAGAAAATTACAATAATTCTGTCCGTTAAGGCGTCCTGGTAAAAAAGATGGTCCAATTAAATGATCGGATACGATGCCGATCCAAACGTTTATTGAAAATTGTTCCTGAAAATGTGTCTCTGTAATCGCATGAGGGTTTTCTTGGGCCCAGTAATGATTGTTATGGAAAATGATTATTACATTTCTGGAGAAATTAGCTTCGTCCGTAAACAAGATGTTCGCACCAAATTGAGGATTTTGTGTTACTTTTTGGAGATACCATCTACAAAATTGCGTACACGGTTCATAATCTCTAAGAAGCAATGCCTGAACCCTTTGTATGTGAAAAGGATATAACAAAGAATCCCTTAAAATTTCCCATACCGTCTTGTAGCAGATGTTCAATACCATACCAATTTTTCGTGTACTTGTGGTCGGATCTTCGACTGCATGTAGGACAGCCTCTTCAACTGCCCGTGTCCTAACTGTACGGGGCCTTCCCTCGGCAGAATTAGCCTTAAAACTCTCAGATTCAGCCAGACGACGATGAATGTTTATAAATAATCTTCTATCTGGGACAGCGCAATTAGGATACCTTTCTTGATACAAACGCCGCGCCTCCATAGCATTACCATTGGCAAGTCCATAAAGGAAATGCACTTGCGTCATTTCCAAATTAAAATAATCTACCATTTTTTAACTAGTACAATTCACGTTTCAAGATCCAAAGGGTACTAAAAACAAACTGTCAAGAATAACCACTAACGCAAGTGTCATAATGTTTAAAACAACAAAAAACAATTTCTGGCAACGAGCAAAGCTAACTTGATTTATTTCCATAATTTTTAAAGATGCATTTTATGCATAAAAGACGTTTTTTTAATTAACGATTAAACCCAAACGGTAAGATTTACGGCAAAAGTCATGGAGGAATTTTTTGTTTATAATTGATTGTTAATTAAGATAAAAACATAATTTTTTTCGTAAGTCAATGGCGTAGTACTTTTTTTTGTAAAATTGTATTAAAAATTCATCATAGCTACGCCACTGGTTGCTAAAAAAATGTAGGTAAACATCTAAAAAATGTGTTTTTATGCCATAATATCCTGTGCCAAAATTCAGTTCAATATTTTAAATCGTATTTGAAAAATTTATTAAAAACGAAAAAAAAATAAAATTTTAACACCCTGTATCTTAAAAACTAATCATTTTAGGACCCATGTTTATATGAACTTTCTGACTTAAAATCGGTCCAGGAATGTCCTTTTTAAATTATGACATACCTTTAAGTAACACCCTGTATATACAGGGTGTCTCACGACGAATAGACGCGATCGATATCTCGGAAACTACTTTTTCAAAAATTTTGAAAATTTGGCAACATGGCATAGTTGATGGGGGCTACACAACTAAAATATTTTGACAGTTGTGACGTTTCCGGTTATACCGGAAGTAGGTGTCAACTTCGTTATTTTAAATGGAACACCCTGTATATTTTTACATTTTTTACTTTTACGTGAAATTCTAAGTATATTTTGTGTATAATGTCATATACCTAAGTGTAACCGTTTTTGACATATTTTTAATTTCATGTTAAAAACTATGTTTATAAGCCCTAACATAATTACCGATTACTCCCTTTTAGTAGCCTTTATTCATTGGTTAGTTTTGGTTTTATTTTAGAGGAAGGACCACTTTAAAAGACTATTTTAATATTTGGCTAAAAAAAAGATACAGGGGGGTCAAAAACTAGCATTAAAAATTAAAATGAAAAAATCATTAAAAGTCAATTTTTTTAAATGGAAACCCCCTATTTTTATAATTTTTTCATAAAGATAATTAAAAATAAGGTTAACTTTGTATAAGGTTATCTAGTCCAAAAATTGATAGTTTCCGAAATATTGGCAGTTTAAATTTGGCCTAATATTAAAAGCCGTATAGTTGTACACGGCTCAAGGATTGTTGATTAGTTAACCAGGACGGTTGTCATAGTAACCGCTACAAGCAACAGTAAGATAATGGATTATAACAGAAATGTACACTTTTTAATTAAATTACACTTTTACGAAGAAAACTTAAATAGCAAGTAACTTATAAATTTAATGCATATAATCCATTGTCTTACTGCCGCTTCTAGCGGTTACTATGACAACCGTCCTGGTTAACTAATCAACAATCCTTGAGCCGTGTACAACTATACGGCTTTTAATATTAGGCCAAATTTAAACTGCCAATATTTCGGAAACTATCAATTTTTGGACTAGATAACCTTATACAAAGTTAACCTTATTTTTAATTATCTTTATGAAAAAATTATAAAAATAGGGGGTTTCCATTTAAAAAAATTGACTTTTAATGATTTTTTCATTTTAATTTTTAATGCTAGTTTTTGACCCCCCTGTATCTTTTTTTTAGCCAAATATTAAAATAGTCTTTTAAAGTGGTCCTTCCTCTAAAATAAAACCAAAACTAACCAATGAATAAAGGCTACTAAAAGGGAGTAATCGGTAATTATGTTAGGGCTTATAAACATAGTTTTTAACATGAAATTAAAAATATGTCAAAAACGGTTACACTTAGGTATATGACATTATACACAAAATATACTTAGAATTTCACGTAAAAGTAAAAAATGTAAAAATATACAGGGTGTTCCATTTAAAATAACGAAGTTGACACCTACTTCCGGTATAACCGGAAACGTCACAACTGTCAAAATATTTTAGTTGTGTAGCCCCCATCGACTATGCCATGTTGCCAAATTTTCAAAATTTTTGAAAAAGTAGTTTCCGAGATATCGATCGCGTCTATTCGTCGTGAGACACCCTGTATATATACATCGGCAAAAACAATGAAGAAAATTCTTAATATTTCTAAATTGTTCCATGGGTCTTTAAAAGGAATCATGTTTCGTGAGATTTTAATTATTCTTAATTAGTTTTGTTGTTTATCTTGGAAACAATTAATCGACAGTCAAATCCAGGTTCGAGCTTCTGACATTGTCAATAAAGGTGTGTTCCTAACAGAAAAGAGTATTCTTGGAAAGTGGAGAAGTGTGTTCCTGAATTTCATTACAATTTGGTGTCAGAAGTAAAGGATATTAAGACGCCAGCATTTTAGTGGACGCCATTAACAAGAAGTCAGGAGGAGGCCGCGAATTTAATGGAATTGCTATTAAGCTTGACGAGCAGAAAGTAGAATAAGAGGAAAGAAAAAACTCTTCATCCCGATCCTGGAACTGAAAGAATGATGAAAGTGAAGCCACCAAAATTCCGCGGCAAAGAAGCATAGAGTACCTACTTGCATCAGTTCGAGGCGGCTGGTAGAGGAAATTGTTGGGACAACGAATCTTACGCTATGCCTGAGAAAAGAAGCTACTGAGATATTAAGAACGGTGCCATCTGAGAATCACCTCAATTTGGATGTACTGGCGCGTACCTTAGAGATGAGATGCAGTGCAGTCCGTCTATAACAAGTGTACCAAGCCTAATTGAAATCTAGGAGACAACATAAGAAAGGACTCAGTTTGATACCGAGACAACAGTTTGAGGCCGATGTTGCTCGATTAGTAAATCTGGCTTATCCTTTCGCCCCAACGGAGTGCCGGGAACAGATTTCTATAAATTATTTTATTAATAAGGTTTGAGATCCAGATACTAACCATGCTCTTATGATAGCTCGCCATAAAAATATTTCAGAAGCTTTAGCCCCTGGACTGGAGTATGAAGCAACTTTTCAAGCAACTAGAAGGCATATTTGAAACAATAAATCAATCAAATATAAATAAAATATTCTCATTTGTAAACAAAGCAAAATCAAAACTGAACGTCCATCTCGTCCATCACGGATCCGATTCTGCTATGTGGTGCGACGTCGCCAACTGTTATTTCGCGGCTTAAGTCGGCTGTGCCGATAGTAACGCAACAGAAGCCAGACGTATTTATCAGGAAAAGTATCCGAATCGTGTCCTACCAGATAGCCGTATGTTTTCAATTATTCATCGTCGACTTATGGAAACTGGTTGTTTCAATAAAGGTACTCCGTAAGGTAGACCTCGAGCTGTCACAGCCCCTGAAATTGAGAACGCGGTGATACAAGCAATTGAAGAACGCCCTGAGACGAGTACGAGGAAGATCGCTAGAAGTCTGCATATCTGTCATCAAATTGTTTGGCGCATTTTGGTTGATTTTTTATAATACCCATACCATATTTTAAGAGTACAGGCATTACTTCGCGGAGATTTTCGAAGCACCGCGTTCTCAATTTCAGGGGTTCTGACAATTCGAAGTCTTCCTTCCGGAGTACCTCTCTTGAAACAACCAGTTTCCTTAAGTCGACGATGAATAATTGAAAAGATACGGCTATCTGGTAGGACCCTATTCGGATAGCTTCGGGCGTAGTATTTTTTTCACTAAAAAGAATATACGAAATATATATAAAGAAATATTCAAAAAAAGACCTGTAGGGACGCCACTGGCAGAGAAAATATTTTTAAAAAATATTAATTTTTTTTTTGCACTTCAAAAAATGCGTTTTGATGTATGTATCAAATTTCATAAAAATGTCTACAATATTTTTTAAATTATTATAAATTAAAACTGATTTTTTTGAAAACTTTAACACCCTGTATCTCAAAAGTTAAGACGTTTAGGACATATGTTCAGAAACACTTTTTACTTAAAATAGGTCTAGGAATCACCCATTTAAATATTAGCACGTCTTTAAGGAACACCCTGTATGTGGAGGTCTCCGATGTGATAGGCAACGTCGGGCGTGCCTCAAGGACTGCGCATTGGTCCTGACGATGTGCTGTCTTGTATTAAGAATTTAAAAGTGTTTGCTGCACCCAAGCAACTTAAAGTTTATTCGGTTTAAATAACTTTATTGTTATCCGCTGCTGGTGAATGTTCAGGATCCGATTTTCCTTCCTTTCTTCCATCCTTACATGCAACCTTCGGTAGAATAGGATCTCAGCTAAATCATCTTTAAGTACATCCTGTAGTTTCTTGAGTTTATTTATCTGCTTGGGATATCTCTTTTTTATTTTCAGTAAACATATAGAGGTAATCATATTTCGATTAAGACTAGTAAACTATTTTATGTCATTATATCTTCCAACGATTTCTTGGTTTTGTCAATTTCATTTCTTAAGTCTGCGTTCTGGAGTGTCGGCTTATTTAATTCTTACATATCACGATTGTTATAACAATAAACAGTTGAAAAAAAGTAGTCCTATGTTTGGAACCTTTTGTGTGACACTTAAATAACAGTTTTACAAACAGTTAAACAGTTTTACCACTAGCCACCAAAATCTTTATTTTTTCTCTGGACTAATAATTAGTGTTGTTTCTTTTTCTATATTTTCAAAACTCTAAAAATAAAATTCATTTGGGCACCCAAATCTGGAGTGGAGACCTATGAGGCCATTTAATATCGCCAGTCCCACTAACAAGACGGTTAGGAAAAGTATTTGTTAAAACGCTTTTAACTGAAGGTATTCTTGTGAGTTTAAAATACCATCAATAAAAAATGGCTCTATAACATGGTCGGCCAAAATACCAACGCCAAAATTCAATTTTTGAGGAATCTGAGTACAGAATTGAAAACTTCTATACTCATTTCCCCGAAACCAATATTGAACAACGGAAGGATTGTGTTTTTTCATGTCATGGGAAATAAGATTTATCCGAAAATAGAATATTTCTTCATTTTGCTTGGCCTTCTAGATCCGCCGATTTAATTCCCTGTGATTTTTGCTTTTATTGGCGGTATTTTCCATCGAAAGTTTATGTTATGTTACGTGTTGTCGGGAGACTGGACGTGTCAGTTGCGAAGCAACATTCAAGCTGTGTGTTGGTGTTTTTTTTTTATTTATCGAAGTTTTGTTTTTTGTTTATTATGGCACAACAAAATGCTGAACTGGATTTTAATGGATGTCTGTGCAGCTCCTTAGCAGCAACAAACATTTATTTTTTTTTAAATTTTTCTCAATAAAAGGATGCACGCACCATTTTCTTTTTTTTTCTATTCCGCAAATACCAATACATTGCAACCACATCCTCGTCTTCACTCGATGACATTTTGAACTAAACTGAACAACTAAACGTAGGAAACACGAAACGCGTATCTTTGGTGGAGCAACTGCATTTCGTCTGAAAATTCGCCGTCGCGTATCTTTGGTGGGACGACGGCCAAAGTCAACAGTTATCGAAAAAAATACGACCAAACATTATTATTGAAGTTCACCTTACGAGTCAGCTTATCTCTGAAAATTTTTATACAGAGCAAAATTCCATTCATTCGTGTTTTTTATTGTTGGCTGTTGACCGTGTATTTTCATAGAAACTGTATGACAGTTGTACGCCAAACAGATATTGTCAAGTGTGAAGTTGTGAAGTGTACGAGCAAAGTTGCGGTTTTCACAATGATAAAGTTAACGGAACGAGAAAAAATAGAAATTCTGTGCATGGTTGGATTTGGTGAGAACACGTACTCAAAAAGAAGCTGTTTCGTGTGTTTTTAATATTAAATTAATTAAAAAAAAACTGTTTCTGGGAAAGTTAGTAGTTTTTAATCCCTCCCCGATTGTTCGTATTTTAAAATACTTGTTATCTCAGAAAAAGCACAGATTTTGATTGTTCCCATTGCGCGCCAAAAACATTGTTTACATCGGAATCCGTCCGCGGCGTTCCCGATTGGAGTTGCACCAAACTCCAATCGGGAACGCAAATGCAAAGTGTCGTTTTCTAATGATTATAGTATTTTGGATTATAACATTTGGGCTTAGAAAACTTTTTATAATAATTCTGACTCATTTGCTTGTTGGAAATCTTTATTTGTGAAGACTTTTTGACAATAATGTTATTTCTACCTTTTTACATATTTTTTGAGGTATCTAAAATTTGAAACCATGCTTTACTTAATTACAAAGATATTAATATCGAACCACTCATGTTAAGACAGGAAAAAAAAAATCTTCTGTTGCAAGTGCGAATATAGTTTGAGACTATCATAGCTATTTTAAATAAAGATGTATAAACATGTCTGAAGTTGCAAAAATAAATAAAAATAAATTTAAATGTTGTTCAAGTAAAAACCATGGTTACTATTGTTGTGCAATTTGCTTAGGAATTTTCCATACAAGCTGTGGGAAGATTTTAAAAATCACAAAAAGATAAGCGATACCAGGATATATTGCTCTGAAAAGTGTTTTCTTGAAAAAAATTTAAATGACCAAAATCTTAAAAATGTGCAAAGTAAAATAGATAGTTTGTTACAATCAGCCACTATCTTAAAAAGAAACTGTCAAATAAAGAATAGGAATTTACTGCTACAGTCGAACAAAAAGATGACATTATTAACTTTCTTAGAGCAGAGGTTGACCGTTTATCAGATGAAATAGATAAACATTATGCAAGTCCATTACACATAACAGACATGGTCCATAAAAAATACAAACGTTCTGTTAATAATAAAGCAAGAGTGAAGATTTTACAGTACTAGCTTAGGATTTCTCATCCGAAGACCCAACTTTATAAATATATTAAACAATTATTTATAGGATAAAAATGTATAACCATTTGCAAGTAATAGTAATGCTAGCAATATATATATATATATATATATAATTTAGTATCATATATAGTATCTTAAGAATTAAAGGAACAATTACTATCAATAAGAAAGTATTTCTTTCGTCAACACATCTAGTTCCAAAATTAGTTTCTTTACTTATATATTCTTTTATCATTTCAGCCTTAACATGTTCTTCAATCCTGTTAATATGAATGCAAGCCCTTCCTTTAGCCGCCATAAATCCGTTTGATTGAGTATCCGGTCCACTAGGTGCATCTTTCATCTTTTTTTTTTTTAATTTCTTTTGGTGGTATCTTCTATAGAGTTTCTAAATCATCGGAATGTGGTGTCTTCTGTTGGCAGTACTAGGTAAAGTCCAAATCAGATCGAATCTTTGCTTGCTTGATTTGCCTTGTTGCCATATTGCTGTAAGAAACTGGTTGTTTTCTATAAAGTGATTTTTAGAAAAAAAACATATAAAATCTAACAATAGATTCAAAATGTTAATTATTAATTTCTAGAACATTATTTTTATCCTGTACCTCTTTTAAGGTTTCCTTGAGGTAATTGCTTAACATTAAATCATTGTCCAGTTCAGTCTTGCTGACATCCTCTTGTTTTGTTTGTTTTCCATTTTCCTGAAGCTTTTCATTTGACATTTTTTTTTCTTTTTCCTGAAGCTTTTCCTTTAACATTTTTTGTTCTTTTTTCATCTTATCATTTTAAAGATAGCCGCGAGATGTCCTCTAAATGCCCCGAGAGCTTACTCGAGAGCATACTGGCTTTGAGATGGATGAGCACGTGAGTGCGACTCGTGAGATTCTGCTTCAAAAACTTAGGTTCTATGATGTCTCTGTCAATAGTTGCTGGTTGATAAAATCTCTATGAAAGGAAGCAGAGGTAGGACTCTGTAACGCAAATAGCGATAGATAAACTCTTTATTCTCTATCTCTATGGTATTTCGTATTCTGTAACGCCGTTCGGGCTTTTTCGTTACAGAACGAATATAGACGACCTCGCTTTCTTAAGCGACAACGAAAAGAACCTTTCTATTGTAAAGATATTATTTTCTTCCTTTTTTAGCGTGTATTGTGGGAAAGAATAAACTATTGGCTTAATTATTTGGATTTGGCACCGACTCCTCGTCCGTGTGCCATGAACGGGGAAATTTTATTAGGAGGGAGAAAAAATTTAACGTGCGATGGACGGGAGTCACTACCTGATTTTTTTAAAGTGTTATGTCATGATTTATTTTCAGTTTTTCGTTTTTGATTTATATTTGTATTCTGTGATTTAGGGTAAAAAGAAAAGGAGAAATCAAATTATTTTACTAGGTAAGTACTCATCCATTCCCTCAAGTAAATAATATCCTATGTAAAATTAAACCTTGCAATTGCAAATCATTATAGATAAAAAGTTGGTATACATCATAATATTATTTCTGTTAACGTCCTATAATACCTATTATATGCCTTTGAATATCTTAGCTTCTTTAGAAGAAACTATGTTTGGAATAAACTTAAATTGTTCCAGACTAGCTTTTAATGCCATTTTTTATCAACTCATTATTGTTGTTACAGATATGGAGAATCAAAGTAGAGCAACTAAAACCAATCCATCGCAATGGGCTGTGCTGGATTGGTATAAAATTAAAAAAAAGTCAAAATGTCAATATTGTCAATGTCATTTTCTTCTTCTTGTATTCACAAATGGACTATGCTCAACTGTCTGATGATTTTAGAATAGATAATTATCGAATTCTCTATGCCCGAGCAACAACGAAGTTTATAAGGAAATGTTTATAGAGTGCCAAGGCATTAAGCGATCTTTGTCTCTTCGCTTCCTTCTCTAAATAGAGAAAATTTACAGTCCCACGCCAGGTTACTTATTTTCAGGGCGAGGTCTCGGATGAGAGGACAGTAGCACATGGGGTTCCTCAGAGATCTATATTGTGATCGCTACTTTTTCTGATATATGTTAATGACATCAGTTCTGCTCTACCACAATCTGTCTTAACTCTACACGCCGCTAATGATACAAGCTTTCAAATAAATCAAACCGACCTCACCACAATCAAATGTAGAAATGCATCGTTGAGACCGTGAGGGACTGGTTTACAGCTAATAAACTTAATCCTAATCGTAGCAAGACCAAAAACATGGTGTTTTCACTTAGATCTCATGACATGGAGAAAGTCGACAGTGGGGTAAAGTTTCTGGGTATACTTTGGGTTCTAAAATGACCTTCTAAAGTTGATGCATCAATGCATTGTCTCGTTTGATGCAATATCAAAAAGGATAAGCTCTGCGATTTTCGTGTTGAGAAATCTGATTCGGACAGTCGATTTGGCATCGATTTGGTTGCTTACCATGCATAGGTTCATTCCGTATATACATACAGGATGTTCATTTGAAAACTTCCCACCACGGATTTATCGAAAACCACTGTTTAAAAAAAAAAACGCCGAAATACGTCAAAAAGTTTGTCAAGGGGGACAACTTTCTGACCTAAAATTACTTCACCCCCTTTCACCCATTGCCCCCCAGAGTCATCCCCTTACAAATTTTAAATGGCAAGGGATATCGAGTAATAGGTTGTTTAAAATGTCTTTCGAAGTCTTTTATTTTGAAGTTTGATTTTTTTAAATCGGTCGATTCGTTTTCGAGACAATTAGAAAAATCTTTGTTTATCTTAATTTGTTCAGTTAGAAAACAAAAACATGAAAATATCACTTTTTATTTCAATAAGTGTTTAAAATGTTGCCCGTTTTTGGCCAAACAATGATATAGGCGATGATCAAATTCCTGACGGACATTTTTAAAAACATGTTGTGGGATATCATGGCAGCTGTCGATGATGCGTGGACGAAGTTCATCCAAACTTTCAGGTTGGGGAGTAAACACAATAGATTTCAAATAGAATTCAAGATTTCAAGACCCCATAAAAAAAGTATAACGGCGTTATATCAGGAGATCTAGCAGGCCATTCTATAGGCCCCCTTCGCCCTATCCATTTATCTGGAAACTCGTCGTCTAGTCATTGCCGAACGGGAAGAACATAGTGAGGAGGAGCGCCGTCTTGCTGGAAATATATTTCAGCCTCATCAAGTATAGGGTTTCCATCATCATCGATTTGGTTTTCAATGGATTCAGTGATAAGCGGATTGATGGTATTTTCCAACATATCCAAATAAATGTCCCCATTTAAATTTCCGTTAATAAATAAAGGCCCAATCACTTTATTTTCTAAAATGCCTGCCCATACATTAATTTTTTGAGGGTACTGGGTATGCCCTTCTACAAATGCATGAGAATTTTCATTGCTCCAATATCTACAGTTATGCTTATTAACAAATTAGATTTAATTTTTAGATAATTTAGATAAAATGTGCATTCATCGCTGAAGCAGATATTATTTACATGAATAGTTTTATCATTAATCGCTTCAGTAATTTTTTCACAAAACTCAACTCGCTTATCGAAATCGTCTTCGGTTAACTCTTGCAATATTTTCATTTTGAATGGATGAAATTTATGAAGTTTGGTAGCTGTGTGAATAGCGCCTAATGAAATACCAGTGGCAGCAACAATTTTGTGTAATGAAGTATTAGGATTTATTCCAAAACGACCCAAAACTTCAACTTGAGCGGCATCATCCAAAATTCGCCGATGATCACGTTTCTTATTTGCAACAGATCCAGTTTCAGTAAACTTAGTAACAAGGTCCAAAACATACCTATGCGAAGTTATCTTCTCCGGATGTCTGGCGTTAAACGTGACGGCAGTTTGCCGAGCACATTGATTTTGTGCACCATAAATTAGGATAATTTCCACTCTTTCGGCTAGTGTGTAAACCATTTTGGAAGTAAAATCTTCATTTCAACAAATAAATGTTCACTATTCCAAGACTGTCACAAATGTAACGGCAAAATAAATTCTTTATTTTCCTTAGCAACTATAAATAACTAAGCAGGTATAACAATAAATACAGTTCGCCCAGGATATCTGTGTTGATGAAAAGAATGTGGAAAAAAATTCAGGTTATTATTTAGTTTTTTCCACGTCTTCGGAATTGCTGTTTATGTTGGTAGTTTCCGTTTTAAATTATAAACGAATTGTAGATTTGGCAAACCCTAACGGGCAACATTTTGAACACTAATTGAAATAAAAACTGATATTTTCATGTTTTTATTTTCTATCTGACCAAATTAAGATAAACAAAGATTTTTCTAATTTTCTCGAAAACGAATCGACCGATTTAAAAAAATCAAATCAAAAAAATCAATTTAAAAAAGACCTTTTAAACAAGCTATTACTCGATACCCCTTGCCATTTAAAATTTTTAAGGGGATGACCCTGTGGGGCAGAGGGTAAAAGGGGGTGAAGTAATTTTAGGTTAGAAAGTTGTCCTCCTTGACAAACCTTTTGACGTATTTCGGCGTTTTTTTTTTTAAACAGTGGTTTTCGATAAATCTGTTGTGGGAAGTTTTCAAATGAACACCCTGTATGGCCTGCTTGCCTGGGGACATTCAGCACATACTATCAGAACTTTTGGACTGCAGAGGAGAGCAGTTCGAGTCTTGGCTCAGATTGAATACTGACATAATGTACAACCTTTCTTCCAAAACCTAATATTTATGAATGTCTGATATATGTACATAAAAATAAAAGTGTCAGATGTCCATCGTCATGACAGTAGAACACACCAAAATTTTAGAATAGAATTCCATAGATTACATAAGTCATGCAACTCCACCCCATATTTTGCTCAATTTTTGTTTAATAAACTATTACATGAAACTCTTTTTAAGCCTAAAATCAAAAACTACTTCCTTAAAAAAGCTTTCTTTGGTGTAAATGAATTTATAGCATGAGTAATTAATTAATTAAACAAAAGTTTTTAATTAATAATTTAATTAATAGTTACAATAAACAAAAGTTTTTACTACTGAAAATGGCCTGTATATATTTCATGAATAAATTTGATTTTTGCGCCTTTGTTCTTCATGAAATTTCAGATAACAGACAGATTTCAGACAAATTTCCTGTCCTTTAACTCCAACACTATTTCTTCTGTAATTATTTCTACGCCTAAACAGGACTTATAAATGTAATGACAAATAAATGCATCACAAATATTACAAGAGGAAATCCTTTTCTGTTCAGTTGGTTAATGATCATCATAGAAAATTTGGCACCTTACCTGACTTCACTCACAGTTTGTTTTTGCTTATTAACCATTTAATAACATTAACTAGTAACAATTATTATAATAATAAACCCCGTGGGGGATCGAGGTCAAAGAATAGTCTCCCGGTATATTCTGCCTGTCGTAAAGGTAACTAACGGCGCTGGACATAACAGCACGCGGACCATCTGTGGCAGGGTGCTAAGGGCTTCTGCCATACAAGAAACTACAGCTCCACTACAACCCCAGTTGCACAGGGTCAAATACCAACCAGGACTCAACATGCTGAAGGTGTTGCGCAGGAACCTCAGCCAGTGTTCACTCAAGCAGGGTTACCTAGACAGCGCTTAAAATGCACATCTGCCATCAAGAAATCTATAATGCACATTTTCTTTAAGGTAACAAATCTGGGCAACAACTGATATTATCCAAAATATCCAAATATGAACGTGACTGAGCAGAGAGTCGCTGACTAATAGCGCTTTATTCTTAGAAACAACATGATCCCAGAAACGCGAATTAACTCTATTAAAAGGGAAATTGCAGCAGAATAAATTATCAACAGGCCTTAAATAAACGAAGGGACAATTTGCAGGACAATGCCGACCAAGAGAGAACAGAAGCAGAAGAAAACTTACACCCAACCTTAGACCAACTCTTTCCACACTTCTTGTTAATGCTGCTAACTTAATTATACCTGATTACAGTTACGTAATATGCTACTGTGCAGCTACCGCTGTTATTAAAACCCTTGGATTAAAAATAATAAATAACCACCAAAGTGTTACACGTAATGAAAAACTGACACGGCCATGGGAAAAGAAATTCAAAAAAAGCTTGAAGATATTGGGAAAGACATTGGCCGGCTAAAGGAATATATTGAAGGTATCAGAACCAGAAAAGTATAAAAAAGAGTAGGGAAAATAATGCGTCAGACCGTAGCCGATCGAGAGTTTTAGCCGTGACACTGGTTTCGTGGCGTCAAAATTGAAGCCGAGAATTGAAACGACTAAATGAAGATACCGCAGGACCTAATATTTTACATTTTACAAGATAATATATTTTTTTTATCATTACGTATTTTTAGGTATATGATAAATGTTTTAAATATTTTTTATTATTTATTTTATTGGAAAAATATACATAAACGGTGTTTCAAATTCGTCTACCCTCAAAATATGAAAATGGATAATTTACCCCAAAGTTGCACATTATTTACTTGTAAAAGAATATGCCATATAAAAAAATATATATATTATATTTTATGTGGTTTTGAAGATTATTGAAAAAAAAAAACAAATTTTCAAAAACTTATTCTTGACACTTTTCTGGGTTATATTGGTTGCTATGGGAAAGTTTTTGCATTGCTGTATTACTTTTTTGTAAAAATTTTAATGCCGAAAACAAAATTAGGTAGGTACCTACGCCAAATTTTTGTTGCTTATTTAAAAAATCGAAAATTTTAATGATTCCGAAGATAATCAAAAAAAAAAACAAAAAAAAAATTTTTAAATCCATTTTAATTTTTTCTGAGCTTAAACAGGAATGCAGTAAGAGGTAGGCATTATTCTAAATAAAATTAAGATTGTAAAATGTAAGTTAAAAATAAAATTGTCAATTTATCCACCTAATTTAAATACCGAATTTTTATTCTTTTTAAAACTCAAAGCGAATATCAAAATAGTTTGGTAGTTTAAAATTTTAAATGCGTAATCTTACTATAAACTACAATAATAACTGCAGTAAAATATTATTTCGAATCAACGCAAAATATGTGCCCCAGCGCGGAATTTTTGTCATCGCAATGCGGTCGTCGCCTCGCATGATTTCGGCTTCTGTTGTGAGGTATCGATGGAAGAGGGATAAGTGTCCAGGCTAGAACTATCGATCGGCTACGATCGGCTACGGTCAGACCCAACAACATACACAGTAGGACCCAGAAAACTGTACTCTGGAAAAATGCCTAGACACCCTTAAACAAAAGTTATCTATTTTTTCAGATCGCTTAAGAAGGTATAAATCTAAATACTAAAAGGAAACAAGATAATTTACTTTTTCAACGCTCAGAGAAGCAATTCTATCGAAAGCTTAGCGACACTTCTCCAACAAACACTCTCATTAGCATTTACCCCACTAAAGAAAACATCAAGGAGTCCTGGGGCACTCAATTAGCAACACCTTGTGATTGCAACCTCGACAATGAATGGCTGACTGAAGAACAAGGAAAGTGTCAAACATATAATCCCATTGCATTTTTACCAGTTGACGAAGTCAAACGAAGTGACTAACGTCATAAAAAAGCTACATAACTGGAAAACCTCCAGGATGAGATCACATCCAAAATTACTGGATTGACAAATTGTGGTCAACACATCAACAACTGACCGACCTTTTAAATGACGTGCTTTTGAATCCCCAGAATTTTTTAACAGAAGTTACCACTTACTCCTTGTCCAAAGACTGCCAAAACACTCAAGATCCGGCTAAATATCGGCCAACAACATGTTTACCCACACTCTATAAACCAATTACATTACAGAACGTATTTACAGACATTGTTTCCAAAATAGCATCATAGCGGCTCGACAGACAGGATGTACAGAGGTGCCATGGGGTGTAAAAAACAACTACTCATTGACTCATACCCCATACATACCTTTTCGCAGCATACATTGATTACCGAAAAGCTTTTGATGCAGTTACTCACACAATAGCTTATTAATGTACTTCTATTATCTTTGATGTGTCGCAGATGCCGCACTAAATAGTCCGTGCGCCTATGTCGTATTAACTAAAATCTAACTTACAAACACTCCCAGCACTCACCAACTTCTTACCTCTTTTTAGCCAGGTTACTAAACAAAGATAAAACGCCTGCGTTCTGGCAATTCCTACTTTAGGCTTTGTGCAAGTGATTGTGTATCTCTCTCTGATTTTGAGGATTACGGAGCCGTACCCAGATAATAATAATAATATATTTTTGGGCTGTTTTTGTATTACTTTCATCGTGTTTTTAAAGAGATCTTTAAGGATGGGTCTATCGCCTTTAAAATAGTTCTGTTTTATGGGTCTATCACCTTTAATAGTTGGGAGAGGGGTTATGTGAGGTTATTATTATTTGATGGGTTTTGCTTTTTACACGTTTACGAAAGTGGAGAGTATGAGGAATTTAGAATTTGGCCTGTATTCGTCTAATTTTTTTGCAGTTTTTACTGTGAGGATTTTTTTTTATTTGTGTTTGTGGATTTGTTTTGGTATTATACCTAAAGGCCTTAAAATGTTTCGACCCTGGGGAAAATAGGCAGGAAAATTTGGCAAATGAGGAGTTAAGTGCCTATGCGCGTTTATGGTGACCGTGGGTGCACAAGAAAGGCAATAACATTTTCTACTGTTGAGGAAGCAGAGGAAGGCGCAAGAAAGGGACTACAGGGGAAAATCAAGCAGTTTTAAAATGTTATTGTTTAAGTACAGACGGAAATTTTTCCAAATGTCTATAACAATCTAAGCAATGATCCTCAATTCACAAAAGCACTACAATGCTTTGCAAAAAACATTTATATTGTCAAATTGCTAAGTGAAGTTGTGTATTCTAAATACAAAAATAATGAGGGTCTGACCATATAGTTAAGGAAACCTTATCGGCGAGGGAGAAACATTTCTCAGTCTCAACCTTGCGGAGATACCTAATAAAACTTGGATTTAAGTTTAAGATGGGGTTGCTGTAATGGAAAGTACTCGAATTGTCAGGTACCGTATAGAATATTTGGAGAAAATTTAAAAATTTTGGGAGGAAGAAAGATCCATATATTATTTAGAAACATGGTATGATACATTTATGATTTTCACTTCTGGGAAAAGTCCCTTTTTTACCATAATAACGAAACCATATTTTTATTAATTAAACAAGTTTAAAATTTTGTTTTTTACAGCTTACTGCCCTTGTTGTTCTTCAGGGACACAATAAAGTCTGCCTCTCCCTCCATTCTCTAGGAAAAAACCCTTTTTTGCTATGGAAATTTAAAATTATTTTTTTTACAGTTACTGCCACACTTGTTCTGTCCCAGAGAGGCAAGACTACTTCTTTCATAATTCACTGGAAGAGAAAAGGCTATTTTACATCTGAGTTGTTTTGATTTAAAAAAGAATATTGTAAATTTATTATTATTAAGAATTAGTTTTAGTATCCCTATGCTTCGGTGCGAGATAAAGTTTTGTAACTAAACTGTAATTTTAGGATCCAGTATACTTAAAATGTAGTGTTTTGTATAAGATTTTTAGTTTTTAGTATAAGCATTTCTTTTTGTTAATTTTCATCTAATCTCTCCTATTATGCACAATAACTAAATATGAGGCAAACAAATTAATAAATATTACATACAAAGTGTGTGTTTTTTTTATAAGTAAAACTTGTAATAATAAATATTACATACAAAGTGTGTGTTTTTTTTATAAGTAAAACTTGTGTCTTTTATATGCTTAAGATATAAACGGCTTGGTTTTTAATGCAAAAGTTTATTTTAAAAAATATACTTCTACTTTTCTGACTACATAATTACTTTTTATCAAAAAATGTTGGTACTAAATATAGAGATGGGGTTTTCATGAGTAAGTTATTATAATAATATATCATAATATGTATAAATTTAAAAAAAACTGTAATAAAGGACATTGAATGTGGCAGCCAAAATCCCCGTTAATAATAACCACCAAATAAAAATAAATCTCAATACCCCAAAAAAAGGAAATATATAAAATTTGAAGACAAACCAAAACATTTTACCCTTTTGTGTCAAAAAGTAAATCTTTAATGCCATAATCCACAGAATAAATTGTACCACCTATTCTCTTATCACTTATTATAAACACCTCACTGATGGAGCTAAAAACTAAATTTATTAAATTAAAATTTTTGGTTAAACTGATTTTACGTACTTAAAACTTATCTTTAAATTAAATATTATCTTGCTGCTTATTATATCTATTATATTATACTATTATATCAACTATCCTGAATTTCTAGGTTTATAAAACTAAACCCAAAAATCCCGAATAATAAAATTTTAAATACAGATAAATTTTAAGGCCCGGCCTGTGCATCTTTTCACGCTTGAGTGGCTGGGACTGAGGTCAGACGTCTAACAAAATAGTACGTGGGCGTTTGTAGTCAAATTTTATGAATCAAATGTATAAATTTAAAAAAAAATGTTTAAAACGTTTATTTATTTCATGGAATTATTAAATATCGCTTAAAATATTACTTTGTGACTCCACATAAAATTTTGCGATTTAAACATGCATGCCATGTGACAATACAAGCAACACTGGCACACGGACTATTCGCGGCCCATCAAAGATTTTAATAGATCTCTGAACTGGACTTGTCCAAGTTTTGGCCTAAAAAAGGATAAAAGAGAACTAAACATCTACTTTATATGGATGACTTAAATATTCCTGCCACAACACGAAATCAACTGGATCAGATGCTTAAAATAGTGGATAATTCTCTTCCCGATGATATAGGAATGACCTTTGGATTAGATAAGTGCCGAACTGTGAACATTATTTAGAGTAAACTACAACCAAGTGACTTTCAAACAAAAAACGGTAGGATAATGCTATGGACGAAGAAGAATCCTACAAATATCTAGGAATAAAGCAGGCACAAAGAATAGACCATAGAACTATAAAGAATGAGCTGACAACTAAGTTCACTACAAGAATGCGACGAATCCCTAAAACAAGTCTAGCAGAAACTTATTTCAAGTTATTAATTAGTACAGAGTCAGTTCATTAACTTACTCTTTTGGTATTATAAGATGGACTAAAACGGACATAAAAAATTTGCAAATAAAGGCTAGAACACTCCTAAAGAAAGCCAATAAGTATCACCCGCGCAGTACCTTAGAACGAACTACGCTACCTCGACATATAGGAGGATGAGGAATGGCGGACATAGGAAAGACACTAACTCAGCAAATTAGTAACTTGCGACCTTTTTCTTAAGAATGGCTGAAACATCAAACATTCATGCCGTATGTGAAGCAGAAGATTCAAGAACAAGAATATGTACTGGTTGACTTCGGGACAACTTTTTCCTGAAAATGAAGGGTTACTTATAACTATCCAAGACCAAGTAATGCCAACAAGAAATTATTTGAAGTTTGTCATAGGTGACCCAATGGTACAAATTGACAGATGTAAGTATGTATGTGAGACTTTTGCACCACCGGAATATAAAGAACGGCATGAGCTAGTTGCAAACATACTGCATCAAGAGCTCACAGAAAAACTAAACCTCATCAGCCAAGGTACCATATTATAACTATAAGTCCAAACCAGTTCTTGAAAATGAGCAACACAAACTGTATTGGGATCACAAGGTACTTACAGACCAATGAGTAGGACAGACCTAATATTAATTGATAAAATTTGTAGGAAGATTGATGTAGCTATTCATAATAATAACCTATGAGCGAAACATAATGAAAAGATAGTTAAGTACACGGATCTAGAACACCAAATACGAAGACAACGGGAAATGAGAGAAGGGCAGACAATTTCAATAATTGTGTTAACAGGAGTAATACCAAAGAGCCTGATTTAAAAAATAAAACTGCTTAACCTTAAGGAAAGCATCTATAAACTAATGCAGAAGTGGCCGAATCGTCAGAAAGTTCTGTGATAACGTCAACTAGGTTAATCAACCTATCATGTAATTTTAGTTTTTATGTAAATTAAGGAAAAAAACAGAGTTCGATAACATGAAAAGGATTCCATCAAAGCTTCATTCTTCTGAAGCTCTGAGATATCTGGGATTAAGTGTATGATCCTCCTTCTCCAGGGGGAAGTGTGATTGGCATTTGGCATGAAATCTATAATAATAATAAATCGGCTTTTATTTCAATAATTATAAAATATTTTTGTCTTACAAAAAGGGCAAAGTTTATCATGACAAAAGCCAGTCAACTAGTCTTCCAGTTAACCCTTAGTGTGGAATAATTTATGTTTTTCTTTAATATTATTGCTATACTTGCACTTCATTCTTAGAGTTATATAGTTTTTTATGAAAAAATTTGCATCACCCCAGCCATGTCTCATTAATAGGTACTATGTCTAGATTGTGTTTATTTAAGAACAATTAAATCTGTTCTATTTGAAATAATGCAGTAGATATTCCATTTATATTATAATATATTTCCAGTTTTAATGTTTTTGTAGTTGTTTTGGTCCGTTGTTTATTATTTCATTATTGTTAATTTCCTGTGTATATTATAACTAAGGTATTTAGTGTATTTAATGTAAGCATGAAAACCAAAAAGATAAGTCTTATTTTTTATTGAGTTTTGTGAGATGGTTTAAAATTCCATATCATCTTCAACCTCACTTATTTTATATGATTTGATTGTTTTTTAAAAATTTTAAAAACCTACAAAGTTTTGACATCCAGTGCATTCATTTCAAAACAAACCACCCCTAATAACTTCTGAAAAAAACATGTCAATCTAGATATACAAGGGGTTTTTTAATTTTATATTTGACAAAGTTTTGTGAATCACCTCACCTCCAGCTAACTTCACTTTGATATGTCAAATGGGAACCCCCATCCCATCATGTGACACATCAATGTAAGCAGTATTAAAATGTCTATTCAACTGTGCCAAAAAAAAATTAAATTCATAAAAATGTCTGGCAATAATGGATATTTTATCCACGTCAAACATGTCGACGTTTTGTATTTCAAATGGCTACCCTAAGTGTGATACATCATTTTAAAGGGCATTCAATCTTCTATCTAACCAAACCGAAAAAAAATCGGTTGACGTACAAGCAAATAGTATGCAAAATGTGGTAATAAAAGACATTTTATCAACTTAAACTTTGGTAAGGCAAACAGTTGCATTATAGTGTCACACATTCTTTTAAATGGCAAACATTTGTTATTTTCCCACAAAGAATAGATGAATATTTAAAAATATATATTTGGACTCAATGAACTGTTTATTACCATAAATTTTTACTGGTAAATCGCTTGAACTTGCATCAATTTTTTTGGTGAAGTAAGATGTAAATTTTTTAATATCATAAAAGGTCTTGTGGATGAAAAAGTCTTTGATAAATTTTTTATACTTTATGAGAGGGGTAGTTCACATATTGTGGATGTCAATTTATTAAAGAATGTTATCCCATAAGAATTTAGTCCATCCAGACTTCTCTAGAGTCTCCTATAGAAAGGAACACGATTCTGTCCACCTGTGGTTTCATACTGATAAACCTCATTATGTCTGAGATGTAGATGGAAACTTTCTTTGGTAAAATTAGGGCTTTCAAAAATATATAGAAGTGGTAGAGCTAATATCTGAAAATCTATGAAACCTCTTTAATTCTCACCACCCTCCTCTGAAAATAAAATGCATTCTGAGCACCAGCATGATGAACCCAGATGAGGATGGCATAACTTGTGGAAATGAAAAAGAGAAAAATAGGCATGTTTCAGAACAGAATTAGAGTCACATTCAAAAAGTCTTCTTGTAAGAAAAGTGGTAGACCCAAGCTTTTTGACTAAGGATTCTGTCTGCGATTTCTAAAGAAGACCAGGATCAAGATGCACCCCTCTTTAATATTACATCCTCAGTACTAGGCCCAGTTCGAAGGGCTCTTGTGGAAATCATGGTATGTGTTTTTTCAGCATTACCATTAAGGAGAAGTTCATTTGCTGCAAACCACTGTTTAGCCCTCAAGACTGCCTCCCCAGACACCTCCAGAGGAGTAGTTGAATCTGTCAGTGCACAAGTAAAAGTTGTGTCATCTGCAAAGATAAAGAAGCAGCATTCCTGATAAACTTGTGGCAGGTTGTTTATATATAAGAAATAATAGTGGTCCAAGTATTGGCGTTTGAGGAACTCTCACCTTAATCACTCTCTCAGGCAAGTCCACACCATCCAGCTGCACTCTTTGCATTCTATTTGTAAGGTAGCTGGAAATCAATTGAATGCTCTTCCCGCTAAAGTTATATTTCTTTAGCTATTTTAAAAGTATAAAGTTCTGGGAAACACAATCAAAACTTATGTTACAGAATGTAATTGACAGGTAACAATGACTCTCAAATGCATCCTCAATCCTTTTTAACTAAATCCAGAATAGTCCAGGTTCTATTATAATTCTTTCTAAAACCAAAATAACTGTCCATAAAAAGATTTCTAGATTCGAAACATGTTACCATTCTCAGTGCTATTCCTTTTTAAAAAAACTTTGAAATTATAGTAAGAAGTGATGTGTGTCTATAATTAGAGAGATCTGAAAAATCACTTTTTTTGAAAATAGGTTCAATCACAACTCTCTCTAAAGAATAAGGAAAGAAGCTAAGTCTGCAGAGAGGCCAAAAGTACCTCCTTTTTTTTGCTAGTCCCATCAAAATATCTCTGATCTCATTGGGTGAAACCTCTAAACTGAAACTCTTCTCACGCCTCAAGCAATGCAATATGAAAACCTAGAGGATTCAGGGTAGATGGATTAATGTGGCTTTTCAGATAATGGACAATGTTAGCCAAAAAAATTATTACACTAATCAGAAAAAACCAGTATATTTACCTCACTACTAGACTTATTTTTATGGTCATTAATAATACCCCACATATACTTAATTGGATTGGAAGCAGTTTTAATCAAGTTGTCATTTGCTTTAATTTAATGCTTGGTGTAATAAAACATGCAAAATAAAAAAATACCTATAGGCAAAGATATTGATAAGCATTGAGAACAAATAAGATACAAAGATACATAACTTTGCTTACCAATACACTAATAAATAAACATGTAAAAAGTGTAATAACAATGAAAAATACAAAATAAAGACATGTCGAACAACCTTAGAGAAGGTGAATTGTAAATATTTCAAAGATTATGTAAAAATAAATGTTAGGAACCTTCAGTGAATTAAGATATAATACATAGTATGAACAATACAAATTACTAAGTTAGTATGAGAGATATGATCTCAATAAACATTTAAATTGCACAACTCTACTTATGGTATATGGGTTACTATTATTTGTTAGCATTTTAAGCTAGCAACTAACAGCACTTTATAAAATAGAAGGATGAAAATTAAAACAAAATATACCTAAGGGGGCTGGTTGGTTATATAACATATGAAAAAAAAAGGCTTACCTTGTGCATATAGAGCAGCCAGGCCTAAATTATTGTTTCGAGCTAGGTAGTGTATGGAAACAGATTTCCTTAGCACTGTAAATAGTGTATTTGCCATTTTCAAATAACTTATTTTATCTGCGAAAATGAGGACAAATAATATAAAAATGTGGTTTTGTTTATACACAGAAGATTTTTTAGGTTAGGTCGTGACGCTTGGGGCGGACAGAGGTGTAGCAACACTCCGCCCCAGACAACCGGCAACACTGGCATCAGCTGATGAGTGATGACCGTCAACGTCAGAAACCAGGAACGTCGATAAAAATGGGGGGTGGCAGAGAAAAAAACGACAACGATCTCGACGCGACTTTCGATCCGTTTAGAATGTAGTTAGTAATTACATGACGCTAGTTAGTTTAAGTTTTATGTAGTTTAGTGTTAATAAATAGTTTAAACTAAACCGTGTGCTTATTTGCTTGCCGCAACAGCCACACGCTTTAGCCTCTTAAATTAAAACTCGTAGACGAGGTAAGAGAGGATCAGGATACAGTGGCGAAGCGTGAACTTTTTTTTCGGGTAGACAAACAATAAAAATCGTTAATTAGAAAAAATGTGTTTTTAATATTTATTTTAATGAAATAGAGAATAAAAGCGCATGAAATATTAACTCAAAGAGAAAAATTAAGTAGTTATATAAAAAAGAAAAAAATAATTTCTATTAGCATAAGAAGATATATAAATAAAAATAAATACTACTTACAAAAAAACACAACAAAGGTATAACTTATAAATCCATAATATCCATTATTTTAAAATTAATTAAAGACAAATAAAAACACAACTAAAATACAATTGCCAATATCGAACCACTAAAAAAACCTGTAAGATGTATTGCGGCCGACCAGATCAAGCGTGTCCATAAACAACCCTCAACAGCATAATAAAATAGCTGGTCGACTTCGATAGACAAAAGCTCGAATGTCTTTCCCGCGAATAAATTTTGCATACGTAATAGGCTGAATGCTGATGCGGCCGGACCTCTGCCACCTGCTTGATGCGTATATGGTTCGATTAATTGCTCTAAATTTCGGAAGACAAATATCAATGTGTCTTTCTGGAGCTCGTGTACATTAAGTGGGTGTCAGCCCTGCATTTTTATTTTAATTGGTGCGTCAGGCGGGGCGCGCCTTTAGATATTAGAGATAGATAGATATTATAGCCGTTTAGATACTATATAATAATAGTAAGGAGCGACTACGTTCTGTGTTAGTTTTTTTTAAATTGTAATTCAACAATTACATGAAATAATTACGTAATAAATTAATGACAAATAACTAAATAATTTTGGGTAGACAGTGTCTACCTTGTCTACTCGTACGCTTCGCCACTGTCAGGATATACGACGTGTGTCACAGCCGAGTTTCTCAAGCCGCGAAATAACAGTTGGCAACGTGGCATCACGTGCGAGATTCGGATCCGTTTACGCTTTGAAAGCGCGGCTCTGCCAAGATGGACGTTCAATTTCGATTTTGCTTTATTTACAAACTAGCTGAAAGCCCGCGGCGTTGCTCGCGTGAATATAAAAAAGTCGAAGAAGACTTCCAATAATAGTAAATGCAACCCACAATACACAAATAAAAATCCGAAGCCACGGCTCTAATAATTGTACATGCAACCCACAATACACAAAAATAAAATCCGAAGCCTCGCCTCATTGATAGTCCATGCAACCCACATTTGCCACGCCGTTTTTCTTGAGGTCAAGGGGCGCGATTAATATAATATAATTATTATAAAACCAAGACACAAATAATCTTAAAAATGATTCGTTAGATGCAGAGCGACCGGTAAGACTGACACTTTTATAAAAGGTAAAAAACACGAAATCTACAGCATCACAAATAGATTTAATAAAATAACGAAGGTTACATGTTTCGCTCGACCAGAGCATCATCAGACCTAAACAATAATTAAAATTATGTAACCCGAAAAAAGGAGAATTCAACAAAAACTTACCATAACATACACAAAACACCTAATATTTAAGTAAACAAAGATTTGTAGGTTTTGTAGTCACCAGACGAGAGATCCTATACTCTTAAACACCAAAATAATACACACGTTAACGGGTAACAATACTTTATTGTACCAATCGTACAAGTAAACGGCTATATAGCTTAGACACGTGGAAGTAAACGACTTTTACAACCAGTCTCTGTCACGACTCAGGTGCAACCTAATCGGCCATAATGGATCGAATACCTCCTGACAATTGACAGCCTCCCCTCCACTCTCGGAGTGAGTGAGAAGGCGATACAAGTCCCCACACACTCCCCTCCTACTGTGAACGTTACAATTCAACAAAGTCACAAACATTATATAATATGCAAAGATTAATAAAATTATGCATTAGCAACATTAGAATAACACAAAGTTACAAACACTATAATATGCAAAAATTAATAAAATTATGTATTTGAAAATCTCACTTGCTTTTTACGAGTGTAAGTTTTTAAAACCTTTTTAACCATTGGTACTGGCAAATCGCCAGGACCGTCCAAGTCGTGGGTTCCAGCCAAACTGGATGAGGTGACTGGCGAATTGCCAGAACCATTCGAGTCCTGAGTTCCAGCTAGACTCGAAGGGGTGGTTAAAGGAGGGTCGCTATCAAGTGTATCAGCTAACAAGTCTTCAGACATGAGATATGCCGGCTTAAGTAGCTCAACCGAGACGCTTTTCGTTTTCCCGTTAATATCGATATCAAACACCCGATCGGACGGTCTTTTAACAACCTTGTAAGGTCCGGAAGAAGTTCGTTCGAGTGCCTTCGCAACAACATTGTGTAAGAAAATATGGGAGCTTTCATATAAATTTTTAAAAACAAACGCGCGCCTCTTGTGGTTGTGACTGGAACAGGCCTGACAAGTCGCATAAACTCACGAAACTCCTCAATGAATGTGCGAGGATCAGGAGTAAAATCCCCTTCAAGAAAGAACTCGCCAGGCATGCAAGTGTTGTGCCAAACAAGAATTCGGCAGGCGATGCCTCGGTGTCAGCACGAACATGAGAGCGCAACCCTAAAAGAACCGTGGATAAGGTCCGCGTCCAACTTTTGTCATTGTGACACTTCAAAGCGGCTTTAAGGCAACGATGCCAATGCTCAATCATTCCGTTTGCCGCGGGGTGGTAAGCAGTCGTATGGATATGTTAAGTGCCAATAAGGCTAAGTAAGGCTTTAAATAAGGTGGCTTCAAACTCAAGACCCTGGTCAGAGGTAATAACTTTGGGAGACCCATAACGAGAGACCCATGTATCATAAAAGGCCCGCGAAACAGTTTGGGCAGATTTATCCGGGATTGGAATGGCCTCTACCCAACGGGAGAACCGATCAATCATTGTCAAAATATAATGGAAGCCGTTGCTTGGAGGCAGAGGGCCCATCAGATCGATATGTACGTGGTCGAAACGACCATCAGGGGTTACAAAATGTTCAGGAATAAATTTGACATGCCTAGAAACCTTGGCATGCTGGCAATCTAAGCAGGTTTTGCACCATAGTGCAACATCACGGTGCAGACCGGGCCAAATGTACTTCATGCGAATTTGCCTGTCAGTTGATTTGGCTCCACAATGGGCAGCGTTATGTATACGATCAAAGATCACGCGCCGTAATGGCAAAGGGATAAAGGGGCGAATGGAGTCGCCAGAGACATCACAATATAAAGATGTCTTGTCAGGACCAAAGTCGAAGGTTTTAATACAGAAGTATTTATGGTGGGTCTTAATAAGCTCTGCCAGTTCTTCATCTTTGCTCTGCAAATCAGAAATTTGTTTTAGAGAGATGTCTATGGGTAGAGAAAGAGACTCAATACGTGACAAACAGTCAGCCACCACATTATCTGAACCTTTAATGTATTCAATGCACGTAGTAAATTGGGAAATGTATGAAAGTTGGCAAGATTGCCGGGGAGAAGCTTTGTCTGGACGCTGAAGAAAAGCATAGATCAAGGGCTTATGGTCGGTCACAACCTTGAACTCCTGACCTTCAAGATAATGCTCAAAGTATTTAATTGCCTCGTAAATGGCTAGCAATTCCCTATCGTAAGGACTGTATCGAGTCTGCCGAGGGGACAATTTCTGAGAATAGAATGCCAAAGGCTCCCAAGACTGCTTCGTTCCATCAATCCGTTCAGACAGTTGTTCGAGGGAAGCACCAATCGCAATGTCAGAGGCGTCGGATACCACACGGAGTTCCGCACCAGCGCGGGGATGGACTTTTATCCCCGCGGATCTATCCCCCGGATCTTATCCCCCCGGGGATGGACTTTTATGGATTTTTACGCGAGTCCTTGAAATATGCATTTAAAGGAGCTTGAGAGGAGGCCGCGGTAGGTATATTGCGATGGTAAAAATTTACCATGCCTAAGAAGCGGCGAAGCTGAGAGACCGTAGAAGGCTTGGGGAAACTTAAAATGACTTCAACCTTAGTAGGAATAGGAGATATACCACGATGGTTAATGCGATAACCCAGAAAATCAATTTCATTAACGGCAAGAACACATTTGGCGGGATTTAAGCCAAGACCAAATTCTCTAAGTCTTTCGAAGACTACTCGTAAATGAGTGTGATGGTCTTCAATTGTTTTGGAGAATACCAAAATATCGTCCTGATAAGCAAAGGTAAAATCAAGATTGTTCAAGGCTTGGTTGAGATATCTCTGAAAGGTCTGGCTAGCATTACGCAAGCCGAAAGTCATGAACATGAATTCGAACAAACCGAAGGGAGTTATTACAGCAGTCTTTTCGATGTCCTCAGGATGAACTGGAATCTGCTGATAAGCACGAATAAGATCAAGCTTGCTGAAGACTTTTTTACCATGTAATTCACTGGAGCAGTCATATAAATGGGGAATGAGATATTTATCCGGTTTGGTGACAGCATTCAATGGTCTATAGTCACCACACACCCGCCACTCGGTGTCACCCTTTTTGACCATATGAATGGGACTTGCCCAAGAGCTAGAAGAGGGTCTACACCTACCAGTGTTTATCCAATGCTGGAATTCCATTTTTGCATACTTAAGCTTATCAGGCGGTAGCCGACGAGCCCGAGCTGACAAGGGAGGTCCTGAGGTAACTATATGATGGAAAACTCTAGGAATTTTTGGAGGAATATTGCAGGAGCTGCCTGTAATTTCTGGGAATTCTGAAAGAATTTTTTTGCACTCACTATCTATCAGCACACAATGTATGGAGTGTACAGGAGCCTCTTTGACAATTTCTTTAGAGCATAGCTCAGTTGAAGTGTCCAGTAAACATTTCCTGCGTAGATCAACTGCCAAATTATACTGAAAAAGTAAATCGGCGCCAATAATGGCATATGGAACCTCCGCGATACAAAAGTTCCAGGATATATCGCGCCGCAGCCCCAAATTCAGAGTACGAAGCGCCTCACCATAAGTATTTATGAAGCTATTATTAGCGGCATAAAGTTTTAGCCGAGCCGGTCTGTCGCGAAACCTAGGATCGACTGGCACTAGCGAAATGTCCGCACCGGTATCGACAAGATAAATTTGACCTGTGGTCCTGTCACGGATATGAAGACGTCGAGAAGGTCCAATCACACCTTTACCTGCCGCCTCCAAACAGGAAGGTGTAGAACTTAGTTTTTTGGCTTAGCCGAAATTCCGCGAACATTTTACACCACTCTTTGCACGAAAGAGCGTTATTCGGGTATTTCTGATGCGCATAACATTACTCGGATTTCGCAGAATTACCCCTGCGACCCTGATTGGACCCAGACCGTGACCGACCGCGACTGCGTAAGCGTTTAAATTCCGTTTGCATTTGCTTAAATGATTCCATCATGGTGTCAAATTTTGCCTCTAGCTTTTGAAATTCGGAGCGGTCTACCGGCAATAATGGCACGGGTTTTTTAAACACCCCGAAAGCTTGGGGAAATTCAGCGTTCGAACCGGGTTGACACGAAATTTCAAGGTCCTTATCTGATACTTCGTTAGAATGTCGGGCTGTTGTTGCGAAAGACAATCGAGAAAGATTATTTTAAGAACTTGATCCGAGAGGTTACTTTCATTCAAATCACGAAGTTGACTCAATACTATAGAAGGTTTGCAATTAACATCGGCACGACCCTTTAATAACTTTTTTAAGCTGTCCTCCTTAGATAAGGAAAAACGTGAAACAAGCTTGGCTTTTGCTTGTTCAAACGCATCACCCGGAAGCGGACTCGATTTAATAATTGAGCTGATACATTTGAAGGCTTCCGCATCGTCAATAGCCATAACTAAATAATCGAATTTTGTAGAATCTACAGTTATATTGGCACGGCGGAAAGCGGAATCGACCTGAAAAAGCCAGCACTGAATGTCAGAAGTTATCATTTTGGGAATTTTAGGCGAAACAGCGTCGATGCGGCCTTCATTACGGCCATTACTGGCAATGACATTAGCCAGGGCGTCCCTGACATCACGTAGTTGAGCCGAAATTATGGCAACAAAATGAATAATATATGTGAAATAAATGAATAAAATAAAAAAGTATGATCTAATTTTAAATTAAAAATAGTTTCCAACACAATATTTAATACAGTAAAAACAGTGACGATAATTAATCAAAAGGGATGATAATCACACATCCATAATAAAAAACTAAAGAAATTTAAACTTTTGTACCTTTACGCACTGCACTGAAGTATCAAATCAGCTGATCCCTCAATCACAAATTTGAAGTTTGAAATCAGCTGATCTTGCTGTCAGACGGCGAGATGCAAGAGTCAAGTGGCGAAACGTCGCGCCCCAAATTATTGTTGTATAATTATTATTGTACCAATCGTACAAGTCAACGGCTATATAGCTTAGACACGTGGAAGTAAACGAATTTTACAACCAGTCTCTGTCACGACTCAGGTGCAACCTAATCCGCCATAATGGATCGAATACCTCCTGACAATTGACAGCCTCCCCTCCACTCTCGGAGTGAGTGAGAGGGCGATACAAGTCCCCACAGATTACAATAAAGTGGCACTATCTATGTACAAAGAACTCAACTAAACAATCAAATCCTTTATACATTTTAGAAATCTAACCATCATTTAAGAGTCTAGAACTACTTGAGGTTATTAAAAACTAGGTGGCCATCAAAATCAAACTTTTCATTAACACAGGACAGATCTGGGCTTTTAAAAGCTTTACTAATCTCCATTGCCTCCAACAAGTCTAGTTTTTTACTTTTGCTGCATTGATGCAGTATTTTTATATTTTGGCTGTCAGGAAAATCATGTTTGGAGTCGAGAAGGTGACTTTGTTGGTAGGAAGATTTCTACCAACACTAGGATTAGTGAACACAAGGCCCAATACAATAAATTAAAAAATACCGAAATCACAGTGACCAGATCAGCTTTTGCTAATTAAGTTAAATTGGCAGAAGATTCTTCAAATAGGTTTTGTAAACATACAGGAAAAGGTCTGTTTGAATAACGACTTCTATCAGAATTTTTCATGACTGCCACTACTTCAGACCATACGCCAATGTTTTCTCCTTGTTTCAGGTGTTGATCATATCCTTTTAAATTTACCATTCGAATCAAAACAGTAGATTTTTTCTGCGTAGATAACGTCTTGGCTGGAAAAATTCCTTGACCATATAGTTTGCAGTTTTCCATGGGCTCAATCAAAACAGTTTCTCCCTCTTTTCCTCCAGTTGTAGCATTAACCACCACCTCTGAATTTGCTGGTATGGTAATATCCTTGAATAACTTTAAGACTCTGGTATTTACTTTATCTTCATATAGGTGGTGCATAAAAATCTCTTCATTTCTCGTCATCAATATCCGGTTATATACATCCATTTTAAACTGCTGAGCATTCATAACATCTAATCCTAATTTGACATCATCCATGATTTCTGCCACTAATACTGGCTGTTGTTAACCCAATGGAAACTGTAGCTTCATGCAATCCAAGAATCGGGATCCTTTTTCCATTTGCAGACTCCAGAATTAAGTTGGATGGTGCTGAAAGCCAACAGTGTGCTACGATGTTCGGCTTCACGATAGTATGACTTGATCCTGTATCCACTACCACCTCACATTCACATATTTTTCCCGGTACTACCAAGCTCTCTCCAGGATGTGGCAGCCGGTTTAGTCTTATACGTGGGGCTTGGTAGCACCCAGCCAGCTTGAAGTTTTCCTGGTTCCTTGGATCTCTTAAAGGCTTGGGGCATTGACGTTTAAGGTGCCCCTCCTCATTGCAATTCCAGCATTGCAATGGTCTTTTAGGTTTCCTCGCTAATAATGATTCAATCTTCTTTAGGCGTTCTTCGAGATCACGTTCCGAAGTTCTGATTTGTCTTATTCGTGTCTGCCTTCTAGTTGCTTGAAAAGCTGCCTCATACTCTAGTCCATGGGCCAAAGCTTCTGATATACTTTTATGATGAGCCATCCTTAGAGCGTGGTTAGTATCTGGATCTCGAACTCCGTCAATAAAACAATTTATAGAAATTTGTTCTCGGAACTCTGTTGGGTACATCGGCCTCAAACTGTTGGAGTCCTTCCTCAAGTTGTTGTCTTCTAGATTTCAATTGAGCCTGGTAGATGAGCTTCACCGTATCTCATCTCTAAGGTACGCACCAGTACGTCGAAATTGAGCTGATCGTCAGATGGCACCATTCTTAATATTTCTGTAGCTTCTCCTCTAAGGCTTAGCTTAAGATTGATTGCCTTTTCTTCGTTATCCCAGCGATTTCCCCTAGCAGCGGCCTCAAATTAATTCAAATAGGTACTCCATGCTTCTTTGCCGTCGAATTTCGGTGGCTTTACTTTAATCATTGTTTGCATTCCAGGATCGGGATGAAGAGGAGTCCGTTTTACTTTCATCTCTAGTTCTTGGATCTTTTTTTGTTGCTTCAAAGTTAGTCATTAATTGTTTCTGATTCTTCTCCAGATCTTCTTTAAGTTGTAAAACTCGTTCCTCCTGCTCCTTTTTAAGATTATCTTTTAAATTAAGTAAGTCATCTTTCATGGTTCGAATCAGATCTTCATTTTCTTTCTATAGGTCATCTTTTATGGTCCTTATTAGGTCTTTATTTTCCTTCTTCAGGTCAGATTTAATTGTCTTTAGTAAATCTTCCTGTTTTTTATCTCGCTCTTCTTGTTCTTCCCTTTGTTTGCGGTCTCATTCTTCTTGTTCTTCCTTCCACACTTTTATTGTCAACGTCAAAAACACTAACCTAACTAGTCCTTGACTGTCGTTTAATTGTTTCCGAGGTAAAAACTGACTAAACAATTAAAACTGAATGAATTGTCATGAAGCGCGTCCTTTTTAAAACCCGATGGAACAGTTTCGAAATATTTAGAATTATCTTCAATGTTTTTGCCCAAAGAGACCAATAATTTTAGGAGAATACTGACAGTCAAAGTAAGCAAGTATACAAATTCTAGAAAATTAGAACTACAGGGCTTTACAATAATATAACCTAAATTGGGGCCAAAATGGGGCTCTCGAACAAGATGAACTACTTAAAAACTAAACACTATAGATAAAAATAATAAACCAAACGTAAGTAGAACCCTAAAGAAACCCTACGAATCAACTTTAACTACAGAATACTAATAAAATTGTACAAAAACTAGGAGAATAATTAACGTATTTACATTCTCATAATAATATGTTAATCTCTAGAATTTCTTAGAATTCATTGAATGTTAAATTGTTCAGGTACGCAGACGATACTACTATTATAGTTACAAGAGAAAGTATGGAGGAAATCGAACTCAAAGCCTGCTTTATTATAAAAAAGTTTAACAATTGGTGTGAGTGAAATCACCTTATAATAAATTAGGAAAAACTAAATGCATAAGTTTCTCAAAGAATGTGTTGGAAGTGAATCTATTGTCAGAGTTTTTCTGGTAATTTAACTACTGTTTCAATTGATTGCGAATCGTCAGTTAAATTTTTGGGATGCATATTAGACCAACAGCTTTTACTAGACTTTACAGCTTTACATAATAGACAACAACTCATCTTTTCTTTCTCAAATCGACGAGATATGCAGCAAACTATCTAGAATGTATTTTTTCATTGTTTTCCCTTAAAAGGCATCTGGGAATGAAGTATCTATTGAGTCTATGAGTGTGTACCCTCTCTTGACCTCACATGTTGCTGTTTGGGGTAATATATCAGAGACTCAGAGGGTATTTGTATTCCAGAAAAGATTTATGAGACTGACTTTTGGTTTGAAATATAAAGAGAGCTGCTGTGAAACATTTAAAAAATATAATATTATAATAATGCCCGGAATGTAAATATTTAAATTACTATTGTACATATACAGGGTGTTTATTTGAAAACTTCCCACCACGGATTTATCGAAAACCACTGTTTAAAAAAAAGGCCGAAATACGTCAAAAGGTTTGCCAAGGAGGACAACTTTCTAACCTAAAATTACTTCACTTCCTTTCACCCTCTGCCCCCCAGGGTCATCCCCTTAAAAATTTTAAATGACAAGGGGTATCGAGTAATAGCTGGTCTTTTAAAGTCTTTTATTTTGACGTTTGATTTTTTTAAATCGGTCGATTCGTTTTCGAGAAAATTAGAAAAATCTTTGTTTATCTTAATTTGTTCAGGTAGAAAACAAAAACAAAATGAAAATAACAGTTTTTATGTCAATAAGTGTTCACAATGTTGCCCGTTTTTGGCCAAACAATGATATAGTGATATAGGCGATGTTCAAATTCCTGACGGACATTTTCAAAAACATGTTGTGGGGTATCATGGCAGCTGTCGATGATGCGCTGACGAAGTTCATCCAAACTTTCAGGTTGGGGAGTAAACACAATAGATTTCAAATGACCCCACAGAAAAAAGTCTAACGGCGTTATATCAGGAGATCTAGCAGGCCATTCTATAGGCCCCCATCGCCCTATCCATTTATCTGGAAACTCGTCGTCTAGCCATTGCCGAACGGGAAGAACATAGTGAGGAGGAGCGCCGTCTTGCTGGAAATATATTTCAGCCTCATCAAGTATAGGGTTTCCATCATCATCGATTTGGTTTTCAATGGATTCAGTCATAAGCGGATTGATGGTATTTTCCAACATATCCAAATAAATGTCTCCATTTAAATTTCCGTTAATAAATAATGGCCCATTCACTTTATCATCACTTTATTTCCTAAAATGCCTGCCCATACATTAATTTTTTGAGGATACTGGGTATGCCCTTCTACAAATGCATGAGGATTTTCATTGCTCCAATATCTACAGTTATGCTTATTAACAAATACATTTAGATAAAATGTGCATTCATCGCTGAAGCAGATACTCTTTACATAGATAGTATTATCATTAATCGCTTCAGTCATTTTTTCACAAAACTCAACTCGCCTATCGAAATCGTCTTCGGTTAACTCTTGCAATATTTTCATTTTGAATGGATGAAATTTTTGAGAGCTTAGAAAGAAATTTTAGAGATTTTTAGAACAACAATTTTGCGTAATGAAGTATTAGGATTTATTCCAAAATGATCCAAAACTTCAACTTGAGCGGCTTCATCCAAAATTCGCCGATAATCACGTTTTTTATTTGCAACAGATCCAGTTTCAGTAAACTTAGTAACAAGGTCCAAAACATACCTATGCGAAGTTATCTTCTCCGGATGTCTGGCGTCAAACGTGACGGCAGTTTGCCGAGCACATTGATTTTGGGCACCATAAATTAGAATAATTTCCACTCTTTCGGCTAGTGTGTAAACCATTTTGAAAGTAAAATCTTCAATTCAACAAATATATTTTCACTATTTCAAGACTGTCACAAATGTAACTGACGGCAAAATAAATTATTTATTTTCCTTAGCAACTATAAGTAACTACAATACAAATCAATCAAACCAGATGTATTCAGAGCAATTTTTATTTTAAAAGCTTAGCAGAGCGCTTTCGGCGTATGAGCCATCATCAGTGCTAACTGAAATGAGTTGGGTGTTAAATGCGTAAAAGACACTGAGAACGAATGGATTGTACTCACTTGTCAGTTAAGCCCAGAAGTTTACCATAGTGGGAACACATTCGATATTAAAATTAGACGTAACATTTAGACACACTTAAGACTGTACAGCAGCGGGATTCTGATTCGCCAGTCGTTACGTCACATTACGAGACCTCCCGCTCGTGACAAATGTCGGTGTCGTCTGAAATGTGATTCTAATTCGGTCTCGTTCGTAGCACCGTTTTCAGCCGTAGCGATGCCTAACTTCACGTTGGTTTATATCTTTTTTTATGGTTTTTATTGAATTTTGCACTTTTTTATATGTTTAAAGATTTTTGTTTCTTTACTGACCTACATTGCAGTTTTTTTGTTACTTCTTTTGTTTTAAAAAATGCTGCCGATTTTTCACGCAATTGTTGACCAGGAAGAACACAGGGAGACAAATTTGAGGCTGAGGATGAAGAGAAGGGGAATTCGAGAAGAAATGGACCTGGCAACCCTAAATGATGAGCGATTTAAAGAATTATTTAGAGTGGACAAAGATTTATTTAATTTTTTGTGTAATAGATTGACACCCCACCTACGAGAACCCAAGTATCAGTCCGGAGTAACTATCCAGACAAAAATTTTGGTGGCTTTGCGGTATTATGCCATTGGATGTTACCAAAGAAGTCTTGGAGGTGATTTTAATTTGGGTGTCAGCCAAACAATGGCTCATAGATGTATTCATGAAGTGACCAATGCAATAAATGTTCATTTACATGAGTTTATCCATTTTCCAACTACAAGAAGAGAAATGGACCAAATAAAGGAAGAATTTATGGAAAAATTTGGATTTCCTGGTGTCATTGGGTGTATAGATGGCACTCATATAGCCATTTTAAAACCTACCATTGAAGAACACAATTTTATTAACAGGAAGGGATTTCACTCCCTAAATGTGCAAATAGTTTGCGATGCAACCTTAAAAATACTATCAGTAAATGCCACCTATCCAGGTGCAACACATGATTCATTTATATGGAGAAATTCCCGGGTGAAAGACTTTTTGATGAATCAATACAATACAGGGCTTAGAAGAACCTGGCTTTTAGGAGATTCAGGGTATCATTTGCAACCTGTTTTAATGATACCTTTTCTTAATCCAAATGAGGGATCTCCAGAATCACGATATAATAGATCTCACATAATGGCAAGAGACTGTGTGGAGAGATGCATTGGGGTACTAAAAGCAAGATTTAGGTGCCTTTTAAGAGAACGAGTTGCCCGATATTCTCCAGCATTTGTGGGACAGCTGGTGAATGCTTGTTGCATTCTTCATAATTTATGCATACAGAGGCACATTCTGTATGAAGGTGAACCATTTGTGGAGGAAGGTGGCCAACAATACGCTTTACCACCAATTCAAAATTTACCTAATATTGGGCTTCGAGAAGGAGAAGTGGTGAGAAGAAATGTGGTCAATACATATTTTGTTAGGTAAAAGCATGTATAGTTAAATTCGTAATTTAAGTGTCAAGTCTTTCTTCACCAGTGATTAGGTAAAAGCAGTAAAATGTTCTGTTTGAATCAAAAGTATTTTCTGTTTTTTATAAATAAACAATTTTTTTAAGTTTGTTTTGTGTTTTATTTAATTAGGGTTTTTACATTTTTTTAGATGTTTTATAATAATCTTGATTCAATTTTTTTTACATTTTTTTTGTTATTGTTTTTTACTTTTTAAATAAAGATTAGCACATTTTCTTACTTGTTTTTTTAACACATACTTTGAAGCTATTTTTCTTTTTTTAATTTTTTTTTTGCTTTAAAAGTTAAATTTTGCTTAATAAAAAAAGACCTACAAAAACAAATATGATTTATTTATATTCTGTAGCAGAAAAAATACACATTAATACTTTACCTTAACTCTATAGGAACACATGTTATTGCGGCTAGAAACGTAAAAACAAAAACAACATTCTAAATAAAAAAAATATTCTAAAGCTAAAAAAATAACCAGTAATAGTTTGCTTTTATTAAGAAAGGAACACAAGATGTCATTGTCACTACAACTAGTAGTGACAATGACATCTTGTGTTATAGAGTAAAGTTCTTTCGTCTTGTAGAGTAAAGTTAGGTCGAATATCATCCCTAAAAAGTGAAAGTTCCTTTAAGAGTGTCTCTGTCTGCTGGCCTCTGTTATATCGCCTAATTTTTCATTTAGGGTATGATTTAGGGTTTCTAAATGACTGTCGATACTTTTTAATAGATTTATTGTCTCTTGATAATAGATTTCATTTGTGGGAGTAACCTTTTGCCTTTTAGTTCTTGGTGTGACTAAATAATCATGATCGACTATATGAAGCTGTTGTGAAATACTCCTTTTTTGTGGTCGTGGCTTGTTGGTCTAAAAATAAACAAAAAAATTTTTTGTTCACAAAACTGATAGTATAATGTTTGAATCAGTTTTGCCAAAAATGGTAAGCTAGTTACTGAGAAAAACAATATAAGGTCGACCCTCGGTAATGTCCGTTGAACAGACATTACCTACATATATGGCAGGTCCTTCGTCCTTCAACATTAGGTCTTCTGTTTTAATTTGTTACTGTTTACTCCTGAATGTCAAAATGTAATGTGGTATATGACTTCTCTTAAATGTATGTAAATGGTTTCTCTTGTGAGCTTTCTTGTTTTGTCTTTTAAGTGTAGTATTATTATTATATTATGTAGGTAGCTAATAAGTTACTGCTTTTAATGTTAATATTTTAATTATATGTTTTAATTTTAATTGTGATTTTAAGGTTTTATAATTTACAGTGTAGTCTTATCTATTTTTTACTTGACTTATGTATGTATTTTAACACCAATTAAAAGTTAACAAAGAGCACTTACTTGTTCTTCTAATGCTTTATTTTCTGTAGGAATCTGCATAGAAATATTTGAGGGTCCGGGCTGTGTGTATTCACTATTGTATAAACTACCATTGAACCGAGCATCCACTATACTTGATGGAGCACTCGATGGACCACTAACGGGTTCTTCCTCTGGATAATATTTTCCATGAGCAAACTTAAAATATTATACAATACAAAAATATCGGACAATATAATAATGCCTTTGTTTCTTAAGCCAAAAAATGCAACTTACACCCTTCTCCTCCACTCCACATCCTTCAAAAAATGTTTTTCCCAAAATAAGGATAACTCTTTGATCAGTATCTGATAGCATATCAGGATATGCTGGCCCAGCCCCCGTCTTCATTCGCTCCCTTTTTATATCTGCAGCTTAAGTCCCTGTTTATAGTCAGACCACGTCTAAAAATGTAAACATGAAAATAAGTTATTATAACTGGTAATTGTTGGTAAAGATTGGTATATAATATATTATATAATATATTGGTAATATAACTTACCCTTTGCCATTTTTCTATAGTTCTAGTCCCATAACCAAGAGAATTTAGATTATTGGCCAGTTTTGCCCATAATCTCTTAAATTGTTCTTTTGCATTGGAGCAAGATAACCTCCCTCTTGCTAAATCCGGGTTTTCTTCCATAAACTCCACAAATACTCGTAAATGGTTTTCATTAATTTTAAATGACATGTTTTTTTTAAGCAAAAGCCGGACGCTCATCAAAAAATTGAGGTTAGATTTCCATAATCGGGATCTCCGGTGGTCTCGACTAATTTGACATTTCAAAACGAGAGGTATCGAGTGCCTTTAACGCATTAGAATCGCAAATTGTCCGTAGTCGTTACGTGATGTCACGAAATCATGAATTAGAATTCCACTGCAGAACACTGAACATTGACACTTAAGACTGTACAGAACACTGATTTAAAAAGGGGAGAACGTTGGTCTCCTTGTGTTTTGTTTACATTTATTGTGGTTTCTTAGATGGCGGGAAAAAATGTGTGTCAAATTAGGTTAGCCTACAGTTAACTTTACTTTAAAATTAATATTTATACTATGCGAACCTATCAGAGTGGTAGTAGCGACAGATCGGTCTAGATGTCATTATCGTAAATGATGTGCGGTAGGGCGAGTTGGTTATAAATTGGTGACACAAATTAGACTACAACAGTGAATTTTTGTTCGGATAAGGAAGTTGTTATCCTTTAAGTATGTAAAGCGAACTTTTAAATTAGAAAGTTGCCAATGCTTATAAATTTTTTTTTAAATTTGTGGAGTCTTCTATGTAATGGAACGTAAGGTCTGTTAAGGTTCACTTGTATATTTAAACAAGAGAGATTTTTTATGAGCTCGTTGGTGATATAAATGTCTTGAGGGTCTACTTAAGTGCTCGGCTATGCGTGTTTTTAAGGGTCTACAAGTGCGTCCCACATATGAGCAATCACAAGAATCACACTGCAATCTGTAAATACCACTCTTTGATAATGTGTGAAGTTTTTTCAGGTTTCCCTCTTCTATAAGTAACTAAGCAGGTATAACAATAAATACAGTTCGCCCAGGATATCTGTGTTGATGAAGATAACGGAAAAAATTCATAATTTATTTAGTTTTTTCCACGTCTAATCTTCGGAATTGCTGTTTATGTAGGTAGTTTCCGTTTTAAATTATAAACGAATTGTAGATTTGGCAAACCCTAACGGGCAACATTTTGAACACTTATTGAAATAAAAACTGATATTTTCATGTTTTTGTTTTCTATCTGAACAAATTAAGATAAACAAAGATTTTTCTATATTTCTCGAAAACGAATCGACCGATTTAAAAAAATCAAACGTCAAAATAAAAGACTTCGAAAGACCTTTTAAACAAGCTATTACTCGATACCCCTTGCCATTTAAAATTTTTAAGGGGATGACCCTGGGGAGCAGAGGGTGAAAATAATTATAGGTTAGAAAGTTGTCCCCCTTGACAAACCTTTTGACGTATTTCGGCGTTTTTTTTTTTAAACAGTGGTTTTCGATAAATCCGTGGTGGGAAGTTTTCAAATGAACACCCTGTATAAAAATCAACTTTACTTTACTTGTCTGTACTTTATTTGTACTGTTTGTTAGTACTTTTGTGGTTACTAAGTTTTATGTGTGTAATTAGGTTTTTCTATAATAGTGTTGCTCTTTTAAATTAGTTAGTTAGGATTATTAGTTTATTTCTCCTGTCTTATCCTGTTGCCTTGTATTTTGTATTGTATAACGTGTATTGTATAACAAGTAGTAACAAATGACCAGGGCCGTTCCTAGGGTATCTGCCGCCCGGGTCCGAAAAAAATTTTGCCGCCCCTCCTTTACCCCACCGAAACCGGCCTTTGATAAACATTTGTAAATAAATAACTTGAAATAATTTAACGTTAAAAAAAAAACAACATTTTAGAAACATAAACACTTTATTTTATATTAAATCATAATTTTATTTACAATTTATTTGTAGTGTAATGTATTTACAAATAAGTTGTAATTAAATACATACATACATATTATTTACATACGCAACATGCACAGAAAGCCTATCTTGACCCATTGTGGATCATAAATAATTTTTTATTATTTTGAGTTTAGAAAAGCTTCTTTCTCCACTAGCTACTGTGACAGGTAATGTTAAGAAAATTCTAATGGAAATTACTAAATTGGGAAAAACATAGATGAGGTTATTTACAAATAGGTAGGTAAGAACATTTAAGGCATTCATTTCAGGGGAAATATAGGGTGCAACATTATCAATTTCATCAGATAAGTCTTGACCTAAAATATCTTTTTCATTTTTTGAGGGATCATATAAAATTTTCTCAAGAGCTTCACATTTTGCAAACCTAATTGATTTTTCTGTTTGGAGAAAGCTATGTAGGTTGTTAAGAAAATTAAAGAACGTATCATGTTGCTTCATTTGCTCGAATCTTTCTTCCAATTTTAATAATGTAGTATCTAATATAACAAAATAAAAATTAATTTTAAACTGATCAACTAGATTTTTAGGGGCTTCGTCTACACACTCATAGTCAAATAAACGCTTTTTTGTTCGGCGTCTAACAATATTAATCGGAGGAAACCAAGGGTCGCAATCAATATCTTCGGAAACTTTTTTGGCCTCCTCTAAAATATCAGTGAAACCTTCATCTAATCTAATACTAGATATATTAGATATATATGTTTTAGTCTGTTTTAAGATTCAAATAATATTAGGTAGGGCAACATCGGATTTCTGCATCACTTTACTTGCAATATTAATTTTTGTTAACACATTATACCATATAATAATGGAACAAATAAATTTAAACGACTTAATTTTTAAGAGTAATTAATTAGCCATAGTTTTGGTATCGGAGTCCCTGTTATTATCAGAGTAAAGTGCAAATAAAGCATCATAAACGCAAATAAATAAACGCAAGTCATATATTTTTCCTAAATTATGTCTAAGAACTTTCAGAGCATCTATTCTGCTTTCCCATCTAGTACTAGAAAGAGGTTTTAGTGTTAACGTTGGGATTTTATCTTTTAAAACTTGCCAACGTTTAGTTGATGCGGAGAAAAAAACGTAAAGTTCCTGCACAATAGCAAAGAAACTTGTAATTTCTAAAGATGCTTTTGCAGCGTCATTAACAACTAAATTTAAGCTATGGGCTCCACAAGGCACGTAAAAAGCTCTAGATATAATATCATGTCTTATTTGCTCTCCCAGAAGGAAAATTAATTAATTTTGAATATGAACACCTAAATAATGAGGCATATTTGATGGAGTTCTTTTAATACAGTTAATGTGATCGCATATTGTTTTATTAAAATTGGCAATTGTCTCGATTAATTTTAAAAAGTTTCCGTTTTGTTGCTCGTATATTTTGTTATTTTCACCTCTAAAACTCAAATTTTGACCGGCTAAAAACTTGACAATATAAATTATAATTTTCATATATAAATTATCTTTTTCCATGTTTATTAATTTCTCGTTTAGTGAATCACTTGTCGTTTTAGAAGAAATTGATTGTCTTAAATCAAGCCAAGATTTTGTATTACAAATATGCCCCTTTGACTTTTCATGTCTTTCTATAAGTTGACTTAAATGTCTCCAATCGTTATAACCCTCAACCAAACCACTACCACCAGGAAAAGTTTTAAATATTTTGCAAGGAAAACAATATACACAATCTTTTGATTTAGAATATACTAGCCAAACCCTCGGAATTATTTCTCCATTACACATTTTTTTTTTATAATAAATAGATGAGAATCCTCTATTGTCTTTATTTAAAGGAAACGTCATATCAGCCTCCGTTAGTTGCGTAGGCGCTAACTCTATCAGAGTTAATTTCATTTTATCTAATAAAACATTTGGCCAATAGCCAGGATCCTTATAGACATTAATATTTTCAAAGCTTACTTCAGATCTTTGTTCTGCTAATAAAACATCACCTTCCACTATAGTTTTGGTATTCGATGAGTTCTCCTTCTCTTCTCCGCTATTGACTATTATACATATAGTCTCCGTCACATTTTCATCTCGGGCTTGGGAACTTGATGGTTTGTCATGTGATCTTGTTGGGATTAAAAACGCTTGGAGTGAACTGCAAGCCTTTTTAGTTAATTCTTCTTTTTCACGCTTTCGTTTCCTGTACTGTGCTCCAGAAAGCTTTTTTCGATTATCAGACATCTATAATAAAACAAATCCAAAATTAAAATAAATCCAAGTTATCCTATATTTTGCCTGAATGAATAAAGAGATATATTTTTAACGTTTTAAATAAAAAAAAAATAAATATTAAGATTAAATGCTACTTTTTTATTAAGCAAATAACTAATATTTGAAAGGTGAGTAGCCAAACGGAATTAGTGGATAAGTGCGACTACTGGCTATTCATAACGCATATAATTTTTTAATTTTTTCCTCAAGTTCAAAATTAATTATTTTTTTTTAGTTATTATATTATTTGACTCTAAATAAGTCAACATTACTTTTTAAAATAAAATTAATTGTGCTAACAAAAATTTTGAAAATCTCAAGAGTAAAAAAATTGGGAGATTTCTAATAGGAGTAATAGGTATCTAAAAAAAGGAAAAAAAACTCCTTAAATTTCAGGAAAAATAAAAAAATATGCATTATAAATAGGCAGTAGGTTCAATCATCCACCATTTTCGTTTGGCTACCCATTTTTCAAACATCCTACATATTTCAAAAATATAAAAACGATATTTAAATTTTATGCGACAGCTCAAAAAAAAATTTAATCAAATTAACGTATGTGTGGAGATACTTACCTTTTTAATTTTTACTGTCTATTTAACCACAATATTAAACAAAAGCTTTTAATAACGTTGCGATTTACACGACTACAGGCTACACGCTTAAAATTTAAAATGAAACAAGTGCACGCATTTATATGCCTTGACCACAGACAAGTATTTTCCTGAAAAATCTTCGTCGCGACATATTTTTTCCAACTCGTTGCGACCTGAAGCATATATCTAGGTATACCTATTAAATTTGAATCGGTAAGATAACTAATAATATTTAGAATGTTATAAAGTAACTTTAATACATTAATTAATAATTAATAATATTTATATATGTATAATATTTTAAAATATGTGTATAATAGTTTTTGAAACAAATTATTAAATTTTAAAAATATTTATTAAAAAAATATTTATTTAGTTTTTCTCTGACCTGCCGCCCGGGTGCCCCGCACCCCCGGGTCGGAACGGCCCTGCGCAAGATAGAAAATAGAAAACTATTTAAGCGCTAACAATGGTTTCATAAAAAAAGTAGACATTTACCCACCTAAAACAACTTTATTGTTAAATAAATGTGATATAATATTACACTAAAGTAAAAATAAATCTATTAAATGCGGAATGAATCCTTTTTTAAATTAAAATTAACACTTAATCATAGACACACGAAAAACGTAAAATAATGGTTAAAATAAAACAATTTCCAAACCGGGAAAAAAGATATTAAGACGTATAAGAGATACACAAAAATACTTGAATGAACCATTATTAAATGTTTAAGTGGTCATTAAAAACATAATTTTTTTTTGTATTTTTTTATTAATTTTTATTTATTTTTTATTTAAGGAGCATAAACAGGGGATTTTATTCCGCACGATATTAAAACTATCGATGATAAGTTTTTTATCCCATCCTTGGCTTTACTTAAAACTATCTTAATATTAAACTTACAGGTTAATAGCACATCAAAACATGGTTTTATAAGAAAAATATGTTTCTGAAAAATCTATATATTGATTCAAAATTTGTAAAAATTGAGTATATTGCATTGAATATTAAAAAAAAAATTATATTTACTAACTATTAAAAGTGATCAAATGGAAACAGTAACTTAATGCTAATTAAACTACTCTCTAAACTCTAGTTTCATAATAACTATGGGGCCTGGTCAAAGTTCTTTTATCGCCATGAGATGTTTACCTTGGCTTTATCTGTCCAATAGGGAAATTAGACCGGACACCCATTTGGCAAAACGAATGATTCTACTTTTTATGAAAATACTAAAAGCAAACCGGTTGCACCAAACAAATTAACTATCAACTATAGAGCTACAATTAGGAAGCCAAAAGACGAGATATCCGAGGCTGGTTCTGGGGGTCGATTACTCTTCAACGTTGTAATGCATACAAACATTACCCTTGGCTAGCTGAGGTGGTGCAAGAGTAGACGTTGGGTTCAGCAAAGAGAAGCCGAGGAACATAAAAGTACGCACCAGGTTGGCACGGTCGGCGCGATCTTCAGAGAAGACCTAAACATAATTTTCTATTACTATACTTGATAAAATAAAGAATAAAATAATGTCAAAGGTGATATGAAAAAAATATAATTATTTCAAATTAATAAAAGGAGTTTCTTATCTACAATACGAAACTTCACACAGACATTAAAGAATAAAACGCTATAATTTATAAAATATAAATATTTTGAACCAATTTGATTGAAATTTGGTACAGTTATTTGAAGTTATAAGGTGCTTATTACTAAACTGCTTAAATAGATCGAAATTACAAAATCACACAGCCACATTATCAAGAAAAAGTACGCTAATGGGTGGAAAAATACAGAAAAAAAAATTTTTATTAAAAAATATGTTTTACGTGCTTAATCTAAAAAATATATAAAGACTACTTTTTTTCTCTATAGTATGACTATGACAATAACAAAACTTTTGGTCAAAAAAGCTCTGCAGAGGGTTTAAAGTTATTTACAATTGTAGATATAAAAAGGGGGGTAATTAAAGTCCAATTGCCATATCTGCAAGATTGCGCAGATGACTTGTCAGAATTAATATCTATATATCCAATGAATTTTAGGTGTTTCAAGGGGTAGTGTTCCAAGGAGTATTCATTTAACTGCCTTATCTTTTTTGCTATTGTGATGATGTTTTGACTTAAAAATTTAAGGAATGGTTCAATAGGTGATTGATACTCAAAAAATTTTTAGTAAATGTCAAAGTTTAAGTGAAAGTCAAATTTCTTACTCGTGCTCCCAAAATATCTTTAATAGCAGCATATAATCGAATCAAAGTGATTTTACATTGGTGTCAAGTGTGAGAGGTCAGGTATTTTTGATGGCGTAAGTTAACGTTCGTTTCACACATCAAAAATATTGTTAACAAGAGTTTTATATCTATCTTCAGTAAGTTTTAAGCTTCGTCTATTCAACAGTGTCAAAAAAAAATGCGTTGACGTGCCAGCGAATAGTGAGCTAAAATGGTTGGTAAAGTCCAGTTCAGAGATCTATTAGAATCTTTGATGTGTCGCAGATGCCGCACTAACTAGTCTGTGCGTCTATGTCGTATTTATTGTCGCATGATATACATATTTAAATGGCAAAATTTTATATAATTTATCTATGAAATCATTTTAAATATACATAAAACCCCATGTTGTACACTATTTTTTATTTGTCTTTCGAAAATGTCAATTTTTAAAAAGAAAATAATATCACAAGAAAATAATATCAAAAAATTGACCGCGGACTAAAATCCAAGGCATTTTACAAATCATTTTAAACACTTGCAGCACTCCCAGACTGTCATCTCTTTTTAGCTAGTCTATTAAACAAAGATAAAACACCAACGATCTGGGGATTCCTATTTTAAGTTGTGCAAGTGATTGTGTATCTCTCTCTATCCCACTGATTTTAAGGATTACGGGGCCGTACGCAGATAAATTTTTGGACCGTTTTTGTATTATTTTCGTCGTGTTTTTAAAGAGATCTTTACGGATGGGTCTATCGCCTTTAAAATAGTTGTTGGATGGGTCTACCTTTAATAGTTGGGGGGGGAGTCATGTGAGGTTATTATTTGATGTGTTTTGCCGGTTTTGCTTTTTTACACGTTTGTTTTGCCGGTTTTCCTTTTTTACACGTTTATTAAAGTGGAGAACTTAGAATTTGGCCTGTATTCGTCTAAATTTTTTGCAGTTTTTAATGTGAGGAAGTGTGTTTTTTTCTTTGTGTTTGTGGATTTGTTTTAATATTATACTTCAAGACCTTAAAATGTTTCGACCCTGGGAAAAAAGGCAGGAAAATTTGGCAAATGAAGAGGACAGTGTTTGTGCCGGCTTATGGAGACCGTGGGTGCACAAAAAAGACAAAAATATTTGTGGTGAAAACAGTAAGAGTGATCTGGACAGTGATTTAGACTCATATAGTTCTGATGGTTCATTTTCTTGTGTTGAGGAAGCAGAGGAAGAAGCCAGGGAAGTAAAAGCTATAGGGGAAAATCAAGAGGTTTTAAAACGTAATTGTTTAAGTACAGACGCCAAACAAATTTGTTTAAATGTCTATAACAATCTAAGGAATGATCCTCAGATCACAAATGATTGTAGTGCTTTGCAAAAAACAGCGTTTTTAACAGGGGTTCCATATAGTACAATATGCTATTTTGTAAAAAAAGGGATTAAAGACAGAAAAAAAAGGAAAGATGCAGGACAATCAAAGGGACTTGACATGGACATTGCCAAACTGCTAAGAGAAGTTGTGTATTCTAAATACAAAAACAACGAGGTTCCAACTATAGAGATGGTTAAGGACACCTTATCGGCAAGGAACAAACGTTTCACAGTCTCAACCTTGCGGAGATACCTAATAAAACTTGGATTCAAATTTAAGATGGTTAACAAAAGGGCTGCTGTAATGGAAAGTACTCGAATTATCAGGTGGCGTATAGAATATTTGGAAAATATTAAAAAATTTCGGGAGGAAGAAAGATCCATATATTATTTAGATGAAACCTGGTATGATACACATGACATGGCAAAAAAGGGTTGGACTGATAGTTCTAACAAATGTGTCCTAAAAGATGTTTCACCGAACAGAGGATCTCGGATGATCATTATTCATTGTGGTTCAAAAGAAGGTTGGGTGAAAGATGGACTGAAATTGTGTGGCAAAAAAATAGAAGAGTGGACTATCATAGAAACATGCATGCAGATATATTTGAAACCTGGTTTGAGAAAACATTAATTCCAAATTTAAAGGAAAACAGTGTCATTGTTATGGATAATGCATCATACCATTCAAGGCTTTCTGAGAAAATCCCAAACACATCTTCACATAAATTGGAAATTGAGACATTTTTATTAAAACATGATCTCTATTTTCATGAATCTTATACAAAGAAACAATTATTGGAAGTTTTGAATACCAAATCATGGGAAAAGCAGTATGTAGTAGATAACATAGCTAAAAAGTATGGTCATACTGTCCTCAGACTTCCTCCATATTATTGTGTATTTAATCCTATCGAGTTGATTTGGGGACAACTAAAAAGGAGAATTCGCAGGAAAAATAAGTATCCAAAATTTGATAAAAAAGTTATAAATTTGATTAAGGAGGAAGTTATGAATTTAGGAGAGGAAGAGTGGAGAAAGTCTGAGGAAAAAATTATAAGATATGAAGAGGAATATCGTAATTTGCATCAGATTATTTTGAATGGAGGCGACCGTTTCATTATAAATTGGGATAATGATGAATCTGATGCAGAAATTGAAGATCTGTGGCTAAACTAGTTATTGTTGCATATGGTAAGAAAACCTTTTTTTTATTAATTATACAAATTACAATTTTTTTTTTACAGTTTACTGCCTCTGTTTGTCCTTCAGCGATACAATAAAGACTGCTTCTTCCTGCATTCTCTGGGAAAGTCCCTTTTTTGCCATAGTAAGAAAACCTTTTTTTAATAATTAAACAAATTACAATTTTTTTTTTACAGTTTACTGCCTCTGTTTGTCCTTCAGCGATACAATAAAGACTGCTTCTTCCTGCATTCTCTGGGAAAGTCCCTTTTTTGCCATAGTAAGAAAACCTTTTTTTTATTAATTAAACAAATTACAATTTTTTTTTTACAGTTTACTGCCTCTGTTTGTCCTTCAGCGATACAATAAAGACTGCTTCTTCCTGCATTCTCTGGGAAAGTCCCTTTTTTGCCATAGTAAGAAAATCCTTTTTTTATTAATTAAACAAGTTTAAATTTTTGATTTTTTTTGAAATTTTTGATTTAATGATTTTTTGTCCATGATTTATCTTATAGAGACATTATAAAACCAGTTTAATTTTTTTTACAGTTACTGCCACACTTGTTCTGTCTCAGAGAGGCAAGACTACTTCTTTCATAATTCACTGGAAGAAAAAAGCCTATTTTACATCTGAGTTGTAATTATTTTAAAAAAAATTGTAAATTTATTATTAATTTAATTTAAAAAAATTATTTCTGCTACTGGTGTACACTTTTTACATCTGTTTTAGTATCCAAATGCTTTATTGCGACTGTGCGAGATGAAGTTGAAATCCATAGCAGCAACAAAGAAACTGGTTCCTTCCTTAATGGAAAAAACTGCTAAAGAAAACAAGGAAAAATTGAGTTTAGAAAATTGTATTAACTCTTTGGGTCAGATTCAAATGAGTAATTTTAAGATTTTGTATAAGAATTTTATTTTTTAGTATAAGCATTTATTTTTGTTAATTTTCATCTAATCTCTCCTATTATGCACAATAACCTATATATGAGGCAAACAAATTAATAAATATTACATTCAGGATGCAAAGTGTGTTTTTTTTTATAAGTAAAACTTGTGTCTTTTACACACATAAGATATAGACAGCTAGATGATTTTTAATATAAAAGTTTATTTTAAAAAATATACTTCCACTTTTCTGACTACATAATTACTTTTTATAAAAAGAAGTTGGTACTAAATATATAGAGATGAGGGTTTTCATGAGTATATGATTATAATAATATATCATAATAGGTATTAATTAAAAAAAAACCAATAATAAAGGACATTGAATGTGGCAGCCAAAATGCCCGTTAATAATAACCACCAAATAAAAATAAATCTCAATACCCAAAAAAAGGAAATTATAAAATTTGAAGATAAACCAAAACATTTTTCCCTTTTGTGTCAAAAAGTAAATCTTTAATGCCTTAATCCATAGAATAAATGGGTCTAAGTAATTCGTACCACCTATTCTCTCATCATTTGTTATAAACATCCCACTAATGCTAAAAACTAAATTTATTAAATTAAAATTTTTGGTTACTCATTTTACGTGCTTAAATCTTATATTTAAATAAAATATTATCTTGCTATCAACTATCCTGAATTTCTAACTAAATAAAACTAAACCGAAAGATCACCAATAATAAAAATTTAAATACAAATAAATTTTAAGGCCGGACCTGTGCAACTTTTCACGCTTGAGTGACTGTGATTGAGGTCAGACGTCTAACAAAATAGTACGTGGGTGCATGTAGTCAAATTTTAGGAATCAAATATATAAATTCTTTAAAAAATGCTTAAAACATTTATTTATTTTATGGAATGATTAAATATCGCTTAGAATATTACTTTATGACTCTTTCTACATAAAATTTTGCGATTTAAACATGCATGTCGTGTGACAATTCAAGCAACACCGGCACACGTACTATTCGCGGAACATCAAAGATTCTAATAGATCTCTGAACTGAACTATAATAATGAATATTAAATCGACGTCATACTTTGGTATATCAAATGGCTATTCTATAGTGTGATACATTATTTTAAAGGGCATAGAATCTACCACCCAACCCAACGGTGTATAAAAAATTTAAGTTCATAGACTTATAAACAGTAACGGTGCAAAAACGTGTTTAAAAAATAAACAATATAAACAATCAGTTCACAGAATTTATTTTATTAAGTGATCACAATATGCTGCGTTATTCGCAAGATAATAATTAAGTCTGTTTTGAAATTCCTCTTTTCAAAAGTCTTTGTCTACTAATATCTCTACATTCGCGAGTAATTCGGTCCTTTAAATCATTAAGATTTTCAGGTAGGGTGTTATAACCTTTGCTTTTTTAAATACTGCAAAAGAAAAAATCTAGTAGTGTTACGTCTGGCGACCCTGAGAACCATTTAATTGTACCACGTCTGGCAATCCATATATCTAGAAACTGTTCATTAAACCACTCTCGAACTGTCAAAACGTAGTGTGGGGGAGCTCCATCTTGTTGGAATCTGGAAATACAAATTATATTCGTTTTCGTTAGACCATTTTTCATTCACTTGGTTTTCCATAGATTAAATTTAAAGGATATATTGTATTTTCGAGGAGATCTAAATAATTTGTGTAGTTACATTTTCTTTACGAAAAAATGGCCCCATGATGTCGTGACCATATATACCTGCTCATGCATTTTTTTTTTTTGGATACCGAGTATGAAACTCTCGGAAAAGGTGTGGATTTTGCATTATCTCAGTATCAACACTTATGCCGGTTTACCAGCCTATTTAGAAAAAAAGATGATTCGTCACTGAAGCAGATATTCTTTACTAAATGGGGTTCCTCGTCAATTCGCTGGCACAGCAGTTCGCAAAATTAAATTCTCCTATCAAACTTGTCTTCTTCTCGTTGTTGAAGGATTTTAATTTTGTAGACAAAGACCTATTTTTTTCAAGATCTTGCGTCCAGAACCTGTTGAAATATTAGTTAACTCTACGAGTTTGGTGATAGATAATGTTGGATCCATTGGGAATTTGTCCCAGTATGTCAATTTGGCATGCTTAATTAACAACCCTTTCCTCAGTAAACTTTGCAATAAAAAGTTCCCGTTTCCTCAAACTTCATTACCAATTTTAGTACATATTTATGGTACGGTTCTACGAGCGCACCGATCTTCAGCGCCATAAAGAAAAATATTTGTCTTTTATTACCACACATTTTTGCTTACTATTCGCTTATACGTCAACCGATTTTGTTATTTTCGGATTCGTTAGATAGGAGATTGTATGTCCTTTAAGACAATGTATCACACTTTTGCTATTTGAAATACAAAAGTTTAAGGTCAATAAAATATCCATTGTTCCCAGACTTTTTTTGGTCACTATTCGCTGGTACGTCGATCGATTTAATTTTTGGCATTGTTGAATAGACATTTTAATGCTGTTTACACGATGATAAAGGTTTATAAATAAGAGTGATAACTTATTTTGAAGGTCTTATCGTGTGATTTATAATGACGAAGTTTTAACTTGCTGTTTTCAGATTCTGTGATATCAGAACTTGTCAAAATATTTAAAAAAGTTAAGGGTTTTGTTTTTATTTATCAATATAATATTCGCAAGAATGAGCCGTTTCGAGCTAGCTAATGATACTCAAAAGATTTCACTCTTTCAGTGAATGACTGAGTAAATAGAGTGTTCGATATTTAACAAAAAAAATAAATTACCAATTAAAATATACCAATAATAATTTAATTATAATCAATTAAATGGTGAAAATGGCTCTCTCATTAACACGCAACAGAATTAACCAGTACCTAACTTACGCTCAGTATACATACTCTAAACTACATACTCTCAACTACCTGTAAATCCAATGACCGGTCGTTGCTAAGCTATACCTGTATATACCTGGTCACACAGGAAAAAGGAAACACTTAATAACTATTTTACTCTTCAAGATAAACAGATAAAATTTGGTATATTGATGGAATTGCTATTAGAGCGCATCTTTTGACATATCCAGTTGTTTACTGTTTAACTGGAAGTGACACTAACTTTCTTATTTTAACTGAGACACTTGGTATATTATGTATTTTAATAGAAGATAATAAGACTGTATTTGCTACTTTTTGTTTTATACTTTTTTAAAATAGGGTACGACGAATGCGTTAAAATGAAACGAATGTTTTCATTGCATTTTATGATATAAATCTTTTACACGCCTATTTAAAATGTCCAAACCAGTACTTTTGAAATTTACTTTATTTTTGAAATAGGACGTTATTGGGAACAACCACTTTTGAAATAAGTTTTTTTTTCCCAATAATTTGGTATGATTATTTTTTTATAAATCAGTAATCAGGAAGGATAATTAAACCCATAAGAAAAAAATAAGTCATATAAATAAACGCATTTAATTAATAGAAATAGCATAGAAGGCTTTGATTTCTTAACTAGGAGGCTGCGTTTTGACGCGTTCAATTATTATTTATCATTCAAAAAAAATTTTCAAATTAAATTTGCCGCAGTCATTTGAAGGAATTCTTGTGTTTACTTATAGCTGAAATATTTATATATATTAATAAACATTTCAATATATCTGAAAAATTTATTTAAATAATAAAACAATGAATTTTTTTTCCGTGAATATTTGATTAAAAATTAAAATTTTCAATGGATTTACGGCACCTTATTTAAAATTTAAAAAAAAAAATTCTTTCTATATATATATATATATATAAATCTGGTATATACAGGGTGTCCCGAAATTACCAGCCGCATCTTTGTCTAAAAATAAGACAAAAAGTCCATATACAAGTATGGTTCAAAAGTGCATCGTTTTTAAGTTACAGGGTAGGGTGTTTTATGAATCATGTTAAAGATGCTTTTTTGTTAATATATCCGGAACGCCTAGTTGTAATCTTTTGAAATTTTCAACATTTAATATTGGTTTTATTAAAAACTGATATTGCAACCATTTTTGCCAAAATGTATAGAGGGTCGTGTAAAATAAGTGGTCGGTAAAGTTTAAATTGTTAAAACTTTTTTTCTAGCAACTCCGTGATAATTTTGGTATTAGAATTGAAAAGAACAAACATTTTTACATAAAAAAGGTGCTCTTGTCTAATTTCGATAGGAGCTTCCGTTTTCGAAAAAATTAGATGTAAATGTTTTGCAAAGAGAACGCGTAAGTTATTTTGGTAACAGTTAATAAAATTAAAAAGCATCTTAAAAATCCGTTGGGGATAAACATGACCTAAGACTATCACAAATACTTTATTTAAGATCAAAAATTGTTTTTCGAGTTTAATTGTTTTTTTTTAAATGTAATTGAATAGGTAAAAAAAGGAACAATTAATTTATTACGTAAAAAAAAACATAAAAACACCAAACAAAAAAGCACAAATTACAACAAATGTTCAAAGTGGTTTCCATTTTGCTGAAGACACAAGCTTGCCCTACGCGTTATTGCGCGAGTAGTCCTTAAAACAAAAAATGGATTTCTCTTTATTTCACATTTACATTTAAAACATTTTCTAAATTATAATCTTCTTGTGGTCTGCCTTGTCCACGAGCTCTTTGAAAACTTCCGTTATTGCATAAATTTCGGTGAGTGTTTATAAAAACTTGACGATCTGGAATATGTCTTAGGGGAAATCTTCGGCGATACTCACGGACAGCCGCTAAAGAACTGCCATTACACAAACCATAAACAAAATGCATGTCAACTCTTGATTTGCAAATCTATCCATAATTTTTGAAAAATGAATCACAAAAAAGAACTAATTTGTAAGACCCACTTTATTTTCTAAAGAATTGAAACATTTTTCTTAGTCATTAAGATGAAATTTATCGGTCTGACCGAAAAGAGGTCCAGGATATTTACAAAACTAAAGCTAGCTCAGCGGTACCGTAAGTAACCAAATACGGTTTACACATAGCGTTTCCCCTCGGGAATTATTTTTATGGGTTTAGATATAAGAGTCTGAGATAAATATTTGGTTTATAAAATTCATTTCAGTTTTGGTCACTAAAGAGTGAAGTTATTTAATAAAAACAATAAAGGGTGTTGCGACGTGAAATAAGCTGGGTTGGTTTGGTGTAGTGTTTTACTACAAGAAAGGGTGAGTGTTCTCACAGAGTATGCTTATTTCTATCTTATTGATTTCGCCGATATTTTACCTTTTTAGTTAAAAATGTGATTATTGAAATATTTTAATGAGCGATTGTTGCTTGTCTTGCTTGTGTTGTTGTGACGATTGTTTATTGTTTCTTGTTAAGATACTGAGCTGGTCTGGGACCAATGCACAGCTCGTTGTATTTAACAAGGCTTTGTATCTGGAGAGGACCCTCGCGTTTTGGTGTCCACTGCACCCCTCAGTACAAAGTGTGTTATCGTCAAGTGGTCTAGATCGGAGATTGCTGTCTCAATCTCATGTTTTATGATAATGTTTTTGGTAGCATTTTGGCTACGGTTTGTGAGTAATATAGTGCTCACCTTTTGGCATATTAAACAATTGTATATCATTCTATATCAGTACGTTGTCGTTACTGGGACATTTAACAATAGGATAAAAATAATAAATTGGTGAATAATGAATTTTGGGATATTTAAGTTAAGTGGTTAAATGTTGGTGAACATGAATTAAATGGTTATCGTAAAAGTAAAATCACTGAGCAAGTTTAAAACATATTAATTCGTATTATTCATATTAATGAGTTTTGCTTAACTTCTTTTTATTTAATTCATTTTACGGGAATAAGTGTGCTCAGGTTACTTTTATTATTTCAGGTCTACACGTCACCATCTCTACTTTGGAGTCGCCCAAGCGCCCAGTAGTTTTACAAGGTGTTTATTCTATTTTTATGATTTATTTTGATTATTTTGGACTATTTTGAATTTATTTAACGTATTAAAAATTATAAAATTATTTAAATGACGCGCACAAGTTTTAATTATTATAAATTTACTTTGCCAAAGCAATTTAAAAAAATGCGAAATGTAAACGAAACGTTTTGAACCATACTGTATATAGACTTTTTGTCTTATTTTTAGATAAAGATGCGGCTGGTAAAATATTGCGATATATATATATATATATATATATATATATACATGCATGCACGTTATATTATATATGTCCCGAAATACATCGCAATATTTTACCAGCCGCATCTTTATCTAAAAATAAGACAAAAAGTCAAGTTTTGCAAAGATCAAGATACTACACCCAATTGCAAATAATGTTGTCAGACAGAATATTAGAGATCAGAGAGACATCCAGCATGATGGCTGTCCAGCGCATTTCGCTCGTACTGTAAGTGCTTTTTTAGATCAGAATTACAACAACAGGCTGATTGGTAGAGGTGATCCAGTCCCTTGGCCAGCAAGGTTACCTGATTTGACACCTCTAGACTTTTTTGTCTGGGGCGCCATGGAACAGCTTATCTACGCAACACCTGTAACCAACAGAGAAGACCTAGTTGCTAGAGTTGTGGTGGCTAAGGACTTTCTGAGAAACGATCCAGGGGCCTTTGCTCGCGTACATCTTTGGTCAACAGGTGCAGAAAATGTTTGAAAATGCATGGAGGACAGTTTAAGCATTTGGTTTGAATTGTTTATTGCTTAAATTGTTCTTTTTAAGTTGTTTATTGTTAAGGTAAATTATTTATTTTTTATTGTAATGATATTAAAATTTTCGTTGTGACAAAAAAGTTTTGAAGGATCTAAAAAAATTAACATACATGTGCTGCAACTTCGCCCCAGGTCAAATCTCCTGTAATTCCTCAAAAAGTTGCCTTACCACCTATCATTTAGAACCTAAAAGTTTCATTTAAATCGCTATAAGCGTTTTTAATACGAAGTAAAAAAATCGACTTTTTTAAGAAATTTCAACATCCTGTATTTTGGAAACAGCGCTCTTCCGACCATCGGTGTCCTATCTCAAACTACTTCTTTATGGCTCCTGTGTGTACTCTAGCATTTTTGACCATTTGAAAAGGGACACTCGGTATATCTATATACCTTATACTTTCACTTTGATTTAAAGGTTTGAAATACTTTCTCATATTATTTATTTGACAAAGGAGCATTTTGATCTATAGCTTTTAGAGTAAATTACAGTTAACCATACATCGTAGTCTTGACGTTCTCTGCGGCGGATTGGGTAATTTCTTAATGTTATCTGATGTATTAACACAGGCAAAACACCTACTATTTGAGAGGATCAAGATGTTTAGTTAACTTAAAATCTTATTACAATTGTAGTTCAATTGTTTTCATAATTCTTACTTACCACGACGACATTTTTGCACTTCAGTTGATCCTCGGCCGCTTCCAGCAGAGCTACAAACGCCTCCCTACTGCCCTCGGCCAGGTGCTGAGGTGTGGCCACATACAGGGTATCCCCGAGTAAGACCGCGTCCCATGGTTGCGACGAAGCGGGAGACCGTGAAGGACTACCCGCACCCGGAGTCGCGCGGAAAGTCAACCGGAGCGGTGGTGCCGCGTTTGACAGTGGGGCCGGTTGATCCCCTATAAAATTTAAAAAACATATTAGCTTTTGTTTTTCAGTTATGTGAATGTTGTATTTTAGCATCAAGATCTTCAAACACTGCCGTCTCTAACAAAGCAGTAACAGCTGCAGGAATAAATATCTAACTGAAAAGCAGACGTGAACTCGGAGAGATCTTTTCTAAAAATCCTTTGAAGGACTATGAAAATCAATCTTAAAAAACCACGTCTAGTGTGGTACCGATAACTGACAAAAAATTGAATATTAGGTCATTAAAAAAGAAAGATTAGATTCGCGTCAATAGAAATATCTAACTAAAAAAATAATATGTACAATATTGTCTTGTAACAGGTTCTCGAAAATCAAAATAAAACAATTCGTCTCGTAGAAAACGGCCAATCTAACCTTTTTGAAAATAAACCTATTAAATACTCAAGATATACTTTGAGTCTTTTAAGCTTCCCACTTAAAAGTGTGAGACTTGCTGCATCTTATTATTTCTGCTTTAATTGCGTATTTTAATAGGTTTGTATAGTCACATTTTTTCACAAATAGCTTCTTTTCTAGGTCATGGTGGAGCATGTTAGGACTGCAGTCTAAAATGAGATCCAGTAGCTATCTGTAGTTGCCTGGTTGTTAGTGTGATCTTTCCTTTCAAATAGTAGAATTAGTTTTATTACCAATTTATACAGACGTACGCTTAGACTTTCAATGCCAGTCTTCTGCATCTATACTTGACGGTTTAATATTTCAGACTTTTATTATTGGGATGTGTCTTATTTTGTCAAATTTAATGCCCTAGCCTGAAAATCTAATGCCCAATTGCTATTTTATTTTTAAAGGAATATTAATTATGTTACAATAATGTACGTCAGAACAATTACTGATAATTGGTATTAAAGTGAATAGAAAGAACCGAAAAAAATATATGTGCGTCTAGGTTGTACTTGTTGATGGTCCAATGAATAACTTTTACCTTTGCCATTAAAAATAGGTTCCCAAAATGTTTCTGTGATAATAATTGCAATAAATCATAATAAGTAATAAAAGTCAACTTCGCGGGGCAGCAACCCGTTTTTTTAAAAATGTATGCATTATATAATATATTGTTACATTCAAATGCAGGCTTAGTAATGTAACTACCATTTCAAATAAATTGAAGGTATTAGACTAAGACTAAAACTAAGACTTAAATTTAGATTTTATTAGTAGCTAAGTAGTACATATTTGCTAATTTTTAGTGGAATTTTATTTTGAAATTTTTATACCGGTAGATCGCTTTAGACCGCTAAAGTCGAGATGTATTTGCGACTTGCTATTTAGAATGAAATATTAGACGTTGACACTACACTCCACTTATTTCTTTTACACATATTTCTTACATATTTTGCATTTTTCAGGTCTAATTTTGGGGTCATTATTTACAGGTAATGGGCATTTATTGTTACTTAATGCCAAATGCTTATAGAGAAATGGCAAAAATCACTTTATAATATCATAAAAGTTTTCAGTTTTTTCTGAAAACTTAAAACAATACTACTGCTCCCCTTTAATAAAATATCAAGCATTTTTTAAAAATAAATTTGATAAGATACTCTATATCGAAGTCAATATACGTTAAATAAATGAAAATAAAATACGAAGCAACGAGAAAACGTTAATGGCATCGCAACGCCGCTCGAACGCATTGTTGACGCCACCGATACAAGCACTCTCTACCAGTGACGTCGTCAACAAACATTTACCTGATAAATTTTTATTAATTATTATAGAGTTTAAATATAAGTAATATTACCATTTATGAGCTATTTATGTATTTTTAACGGACTTCGTTAGAGGAAGGTCCTAATAAAAGGCAGCATTTTTGTCAAGGCATTTTTATGGAAATAAAATATTTTATTAATATAATATTATAGATTTCTTAATAAATCATGTTTTAAGACACAAATTTTTAACATTTTGCAAAATTTTATTATAATTATTAAATTATACAAAACTCAGTTTTACATCACTTACTTTAAATCACATAATATATACTTCTATGATGCTGACTTTTTCAAAGGGACAGTATTGCTTCAGCGGAAAGAGTTAAAACTACAAGGAGGTTCAAATTGTGAAGGAGTTGCAGGTTTTTTATAGGTTATAAGATTTTTATTATGAGTATTTAGCCTGTACAATGGTTTTGAGACATTTAACAGTGACCTATATAATACCTAATACCAATTATTATATCACATTAATTTATACTAAAAAACAAAGCTTACCTAAGAATAAAGACTATGTACAATAGATTAGATTAGATAGTTTATTAGTAGTAATATACAAACAAGTACTTTTACAGGTCAAATAAAATATTTAATATATGTAAAATTTCTTAAGTATTTTAATAATAACTTGAGACATCGAGGGATTTAAGTGTGACGTTCAGGGCCTTATGTTTAGTGAAAACTCCCCCTTGCAAAACAAAGAAAGCTGTAAGTTCCTTGGTATTACCATTGATGGTCGCCTTCGCTTCGAAGATCATATCCTAAATCTTGCATCAAAATTATCCTCTGGATGCTTTGCAGTAAGAATGGCGGGGCATGAGCTGGGAGGGGTAGTTGCACGTTCAGTGTACTTTTCTCTTATTGAGTCCCACCTTCGTTATGGCTTGCCTTTTTGGGGTTTAAGCAACAAGGGATTATTAAACATAATTTTTGTGATTCAAAAAAAGGCAGTTAGATACCTATGTTCCGCTGGGTTAAGAGATTCTTGTAAACCTCTCTTTATATCTCAAAAAATCCTAACTCTTTTTTCTCTTTTTATCTTAGAAACAGCTACTCTTATTCATAAATGTCCTAAACCTCCCTCTAACACTGGTCATATGACTCGCCAGGTTAACGATTTTCCCTTACCAATCCCTACATCCTCCCTCACGAAGAACTCACTTATATACCTCAGCAAAAAAATTTACAACCATGTTCCTCTATGTATCAGACAAATTTTAGAAGTTAAGAGATTCAAAAAGGAATTAAAATCACTTTTATTATCCAGGGCATATTATAGCCTTGACGATTTTTTTAATGATACCTTTTAACCTGTGCTCTGACATCATTTTAGTGTTTTAGTTTTGTTTCCTGTTAAATAATGTAATTTACTTCTTCTAAATTCTGTTTTATTGACAGCTTTACTTATTTTTTAATGAAATTTATCAAAAAGATGCTTTTTTTTCTCAATCTGTTTTGTTATGATTAATTTTGGTAATGTGTGTGAATTTTATGGTAAAGCGTTTTAGAAGTTATGTTTGTTTGAAATTTAAAGTGAAATTGGAATTTTTTTAGTTTTTAGGATGCTTGTACACAAGATTTTGTTGTCTTACGTAATATAGCACATTTTCTTTCTTTCTTTCTTTCTTTCTTTCATCTAATTCAATTTCTTTGGCGCAAATTTGTTTGTTGCAATCTTCGAATTTTAATTTTTTGTTCTTTTTTTTCCATAATTTGGTGATAGGTGATTTAGCTTTTAAAAAGTCCTCAGGATATCATTTTCATTTTACCCTAGAGTAATATACATAAAAATATAGTATTACCAATATTAAAAAGAAAAAATTAAAAAAATGTATTATGATAATCCAATTGATCAATAAAATGTATGTTATTATAAAGAATCTTTGAAATATCATACATTTGATTAATTGCATTTAATTACCAATAAAACACATTAAAATATTATATCACTTTTAAATAAGATATATAGAATAAGATGATACATGGCATAAAAGTCTTATTTGTACTTAGAGAAAGAATTGAACAATAATTTTTAAATTTGCTTTAATGATGTCTATTTTGAGTGTATTTTTACCTTTTTCTTGGCAGAGTCAAGGAATGTGTAGCAGTTAAACAAAAACGGATTGGATGGGAAATAGTAATTGTTGACATAGACCCCACAGTAACTATTAATCTCAGATGCAGTTATTGTTGATGATGAATGATCAGATCTGTAATTATACAAAATTTGGTGTATCAAGAATATTAATTTATTTTAATTATCCATACTTGTCTATATTAGCTTCACTGTTTGTACTATATACCATTTTGGAAGCTAAAGAAGTTTTTGCACTCTTCAGGAAAACTACCCTTGCAGCTTTGAAGGGTAAATCACTTGGTAAATTAACTGAATTATCGGCTGCTGTGTTTTTAACCAGTGCATCAGAAATCCTAGTAAAAAAATAGTTTTACACACATACCTAATTTAATAAGTATTAGGTATAAATAAAGCTTATATGAGTAACACTAATACTTTTTGTAACGATTTTTTTATACTAGAAAAATATATTAAAAAAAAATTACCTTTAAGGTAGAGCTGATTTTTTTAGAAAGTCTGGCTACTGATAATATTATCTTCCTTATATAATAAATCACTTCTAAGGATGGGATCTGAACAAATATATTCTTTTTAATTGTGTTGATTTCGATTAATGAAATCCATTGTTCCCTTTGGGCATATATTAGGCAATTTATAATAAGTATTTGATATTTATTCAAAAAGCAAAAAAAATTACAGTGATAAATTAATATGTGGTGCCAATACTATATATATATTATTATTATAAGTTGCAATATGGTAAAACAAAAAAAAATTATCGACCAAATTTTAGGGAAAGACAAAATTAACTATACATAGATATCAATATCTAAATAAATTTCAAAATTCTTTAAAGGCAATAAAAAATTAGTAATTTCATCTATCTACCTAATGTCTATATTAAAAAACATAACTATATATAGATAGGTATATGGGTATTATGCCATCTTTCTGCCAAAACAACAAAAAAAAAACATAAAATCCTGCAATAAAATTCTAGTTTTATATTTTTTATAGCCTATTGATAGATGAATATGTTCAAAAATATATTTAGATTTAAAAATATAAATATTTTGGTATTTTACACACACTTTCACATTCTATCTACAAGTTTTTATTAGGTTTATATCTATAAGATCCCCTATTCTACGTTTATGATGATGGTTACCCCATGATGTGATGTTATGAAAGTATCGGTACTTACTTGTGAAAAGATCGGCTTGAATCACCTTTTTATCATGATGCGGCACAAACGACACAAGTTTTTGCCATCCTAGCAATTTAAAAAAACACTAAAATGTGACCTTTTTCCTTTTGAAACCAAAAAATTAAAGAAAATACACGAATCTCGAACATAAACAAAAAGCCGTTTGACAGATGACACTATGCGTATGGCTCAGGCGCTTAAGTTCCGGTGTTGTCGCTTCAAATTTTTTAGAAACGGTTTTAGGGATAAGAATGTTAATAATTTTGTTATTTTTTTGCTTAAGGATATTATATTTATTCTTAAAATAGGTTAATTGTAGTATTTATATTTTTTAATTTAAATTTTCCTATAAAATACAACACAAGTAAGTTAAATTAACGTTATAATGGTTGTTAAAATATAGCAAAAAATTTCCTCCGTTGGAAATTCGCGTCGACTTGACAACAGAGAATCGGCAAATATGTTTGTAAACAACACACCCCTCTTGCCCCTGTGCACATGTTGGACTCAAACAAAGTTGTTGTTTACTAATTCTAGCCTTTCAATGTTCTAAGAGTTCGACAATAAGCGCGTTCCTTCCGCGATTCTAAGGACTTCTTGTGTACACCGCGCATTTGACGGCTATTGGCAGCGACGACCAGGGCGGATATTCTGTAATTTTGGAGGAAGTGACACTTCCTCCTGAGAGAAGGGATCTCACATCACGTTCCTCTCCCTAGCTATAAAAATTAGTATTCTGTAATAGCAGTGACCGTGTGGTGAACGATCATCATGATCATGTAATTCTTACAGCGTTGCCAGATTCTCGACCAATAGAATACGCGCGCTCATACGTTCGACGCGCCGCTGACCTGATAAGGATTTTGACATTTGACGTACCGGATACCGGGTATTTATTATTAATTTTTTTTGTACAACGGATTAAAAGACATTAATAATTGTCTGTGTTAGTGTTACCACTTTAATAAATTAGAAATTAGATAGAAGTGGTATGTGGGATTAAAATGGCAGAGTGTAATCGATCGACCCTCATGACCAATGGACAAAAAAAAATTCTAACTGAGTCGATGAAAAAACACCCCCAGCTACAAAGTGGACTATTTTCAAATAGTTTTACAAAGAAAGACGCCCAAAACTTGTGGGAAAACATCACTGTAACGCTAAATGCATTCCCTGGGGCATCCTGTAAAACTTGGAAGCAATGGCGAAAAGTAGGTGAAACATTAGGGTAAATAAAAACAGTTTTGAATATACCTTTCATTTTTAGTCTTGGCAAGATTTAAAGAAAAACATAAAGGCAAAAAATCCATAAATAATCCATAAATAAAAGCAAACTCCATATTATGGTTATTATTATACACAATAATAATAGTCGGAGGGATTTTTTTTAAAATCAGAACCAACAAACCAAAGAAAACAACGCTATTTTTTTTTGGATTTTCATCACCTGTCTCGGAAGTTAGGTTAGGATACCCTTCTCCCTCACAATTTAGCAGTAGAAGTGTGATCACGCATTTCTCGCACGATGTGAGCGCTCCCCTGTTTGCAGAATAAACTTTTAGTAATTTTCGAGTGAGCTCCGCCCACTTCTCGTGTGAGTGTTGTTTCACGCGTTTACAGAATAGCCGTCCAGAGAGTCGCAACGGCCAGTGAGATCAGTGGCAGCGCGCACGTGACTCACCGGTTGGCAGCCAACTGTTTACATTAATTCAAATGAATGAACGCTCATCTTGGTCGACCCAACAGCGGCCAGTACAGTAGCTCTGCAAAGTTCTCTTCATCACGTCGCGTTCATGTATCATTTTGATTTTGCACGTCTGGTGTTTGTTTCTATTTGTCTTTCTATTCTGCTTCTAATCAAGAATGGAAAATCAGAAAAATGACGTTTGTAAAAAAGATGAAGTCGACAGTGAGCAATTCATTCTTGAAATAGAAAGAAGATCATCGATATGGGATTCCTCTAGAGATATATATAACATATAACAACCAACGATACATAGGAGGAGCTAGTGGACATTTTTTCTGGTGATGGTTTTTCTAATGCACAGAAAAAGGCGCTAGGTAAGTCAAAGTAGAATATTTATTTTATAAAGTATATTATCTTATAAATTTGCTCATGGTATTAGTACATTGGATCAAAAGATTTATAAATAGAAAATTCATAAAATCAGACTCATGACATAGTGCAAAATAATTTCGATTTGCCGATATTATTTTACAATATCAAAGAAACTCACGGTTAGCATCTCTTCCTATTTTATTCAGATGAAGTTATACTGCAAGTCCAATTTACTTTCATTTTGGCAGTATTCTCCAAACAAATCTCTGTATTTGGATGCTTGCCAGCTACCCCTTCCCGTATTTCCATGAGGTACATCATGTAATCCAGCGTCTTCTTCTTCTTGACCGAGTCTGTTTCCGTCTCTTGATCGAACAAAGTTCTGTAGGATACAACAAGCATTAACAATATTGATCGCAAAGTCTCTCTTCACATTTAGCGGTCGATGAAAAATTCTCCATTTGTTCGCTAAGATTCCAAATGTGCGTTCGATGCACATTTGGAATCTTATGTATATATCTTATCTTATGTATCTATCTATATCTTATCGATGCTCGAACCTTCGAGCTCTTGCGAGTCTGTAATTAAAAATCGTTTTTACTACAGGCGCATCACGTGTTTTGTCAGGCTAAAACCTTCGTCTCCAATTAAAACGTAAGGCATCGGTGTATTATTAGCAGATAGATTTAGCGGACATTTTTCAGGAATATCCAAGCCTGCTTTTTCAAGTGACTTGAAAAACCTGGAATTTCTAAATAAATTTGAATCCGCTTCCTTTCCGTCATCTCCTATATTAATCGCAATGAATTTATAATCAGCATCAGAAATAGCAAGTAGCAGAATGGAAAAGAAGTGCTTGTAATTGAAATTTAAAGATCCAGAGGGTTTGATAACTCGAATATGTCTACCATCAACAGCTGCGATACAATGTGGAAATTTAGCAGTGGCATTGAAATTTTCAACAATTTTGAGCCATTGTTCCGGTAATGATTCAGGCAAACATAAGTCTTTTAAAGAATTCCAGATCGCCAAACACACCTCTTGCACAAATTCTCAAATAGTAGTTTTGCCCAGTCGATAAGTGTAGTGTAAATCTACGAAAGAGCAACCAGTCGCTAGATACCTGAAACACAAATAAATAGAAAATAAAATTATTAACCCAACCAGAAATAATAATTTTGTTTTATTTTTCAGGAGATGAACTTCAAAAAAAATGAAAAAATATGAGAGACAGCTACACTCGGGAACTCAGAGGGCTGAAAAAAATCAAATCAGGATATGCATCAAATCGCAAAAGCCCATGTTTACTATTGTACATATTTACTCAGATGTCATTCTTAGGTAAATGCTCAGGCGATGTTTCTACTGAACGTGATAATACCAAAGAAATGGCAGAAACGAAAGCAGGAAAACAAGCTGAAGAACCCTATGATGCATGTAACAAAAGTGCAGGCTTCCTAAAGAGAAGCAAAAGAGCGAAACCTGAATATAATGAATCAGATTTGATTTTGACTTTAAAAAAGTCTGACTAGAGTCGTGATAAGTGGTATAGAGAAGCCGAATCAGACCATGAACGACTGTTTTTGCTTTCATTACTTCCTGAATTAAAAAAAATTCCAGGACATCTATTACTTTCAACAAAAATGGAAATAATGTCCATCATCCAACGGAAACAAACTTCAATGTTCTCATAAAGTCACAACAACACCGGTAGCACATATCAACACTCCAGTGCACCCATATAGCCCTACAGCAATATGTATAATGATAATTATCAGCATTGGCAGAGCCGGAATCCTGCATCATTAGCTGCAGTACCAATATTTCAAGGTCCATCACTAGCTTCAGTATCAATGTTATCGCCAAACTCAGAACCATCGCCACCAGAAAGAACCAACTCTATCCACTCAATGTCTTCAACATAGTCTTTAACTTGTAGTGCAGAAGATTATCATTTACTTGAACTCTTCACTAATAAAGATCAGTGAATTGATTGTTATTAAAAAAATAAATGTAAAGACATAATGTTTCCTTACCTCAAAGTGACAAGGAGTTTTTCCTCTGGTCTTATACTTCTTCTTATAGGTGTATCCTGCTCTCTAATCGATTCATTTATTATATTTAACAACTCATCGAATGATTTACTGGACATTCTGGTGTAGTTGAAAAACTTCTCGTCATACATCCTCAGTTCTTTATAGAACAGGTTGAACATACCTTTTTCAGCACGAAGCCTCATTGAATGCACCCAATACCGTATTTTTTTGTCTTCCTGTTTCGTATGAAGTACCACATAGCAAAAGCTTGGTCGGCATTCATTTCACAACTGCACTGACTAACTATTTTTATATAATATTTTTTCTCTGTGCATGGCTGTCGCGTTCGATTGGCCGCAATGAATTTCTGTGAAACGACTTGGTCGGCAAACCAAGTCGCGCGACTTGGCCGCAAGTTCGCGGGGGCTGGCTTTAAGTGATTTGAAGCAATACTTATTATTTAGAATAGGTCGTTTTCTGTCGAGAAAGTTCTATTCAGGATTACGTTTAGATGCACAATTCATTATCCTAGATTATTTTGGTTATTTAGTTCGGTCATTACTCGTCATATCTGCACATTTGACACTGATAATCCCGCTTCCTGACTGGTGCTGGCAAGTTTCAGTAGAGCTTCTAAGAATATCATAGAAGGCGGGAACAGTATAGTCAGAGGTTCAACTGGTTCTATGGTTGCCTGTTGCCTGTTAATTTGCAATCTGATCATCGTTCTTTCTCAATAAAACGAAAAAAGATGAGAAGGAGAATCGGAGTAGCTTCGCATGCGCGGCGACGAGTAAAGTAGTTGATACATCGGTCCTTATATTTTTTCTGTGCCATTAAGTGAATGACTCGAGGAGCTAATAAAGGTGAAGAATCTTAAAAAAAAACTAATACTGATATGCAAAAGTTAAGTGACCATATGTATGAAATGGCAACCAAGTTAATCGCCGACATTACAGGTTTCAAGAAGGAACTTCAGAACAAAGCCATAAAAAGTGAATCTTGCAGTGATTCTAACTTGAAAACCTGAAATGAAAGTCTTGCGAGCCTAGCCAAAAGCTTTCCCACCTTGGAAAACTGTATTGTAGCAACAATTGAGGGGATGAGGGAAGAAATTGAAGACCTTAAATCGAAAATTTCCACTGCGCAACCTGGTTCGACCAATGAAAACGTCATCCTATTACATGGTCTCAAAGAAAACATAAATGACAATTTGTATTCAAACATTATGAGTTTATTATCGGTTATTAATTCTTCAAATTTACTTCACTTTTTTAAGGTATTTATGCCTGGGGCAATTACGAAAAATGTTAATACTAACATGTTTTCTTTTTTCTCATTTCTCTAAATCAATAATTATTACCTCATAAACTAAAAAAAAATTATTTTTTTTTAATTTTATGTTAATGGATATTATTTTGGTTTTATTATTGAAAATAAGCAGAAAAAACACGGTTTCTGTAATAAAGTTCTTTATTGTTTTTAATTAAAATCCATTTTTTTTTTGTTAAATAAATTACTTTTTTTTTAAATTCAAGGTATCCAAGATAAGGAGGGTCAGTACAGGGTATCTCCGTAATTATAACAGATAGAAAGTTGGTTAAATAGGAAGAATTTAGCGGTTTTAGGTGCTCAATAAGATGCTGTATTGAAATCTAAAAAATTTCGAGTAGTTCCGGAGATATCAGCAAAAAACCGAATTGTCGAAAGAAAATTAATAATGTATAATAATAATAATAGATGGCGTTAGCTGTTTCGCTTTGAATTTTAAACAATTTACTAGAATCAGGTTGTTTTTCTCTTTCTCTCTTTGACTAACGTGATTTTTCTATTTATCTGTCTTTGTCATTGGTCACGTTCGCCATGGTCAAGGATCAACTTTTACGTATTGGCATTTTCGATACCGGGCTATGCCAGTTGCCATTGTTTTTCCAGTAATTTGAATACTTTTTGGATTAGATTGATTTCCGTACTCGCTGCAACTTAAGGCTAAGCAAGAAAACGTTGTATTGTCAATTCTTGTAAAACTGGGCCTGCGTGGGATTATCGATCGAAGAGGTACCAACAAATTGCGTTTTGGCTTTTTTTCCAAATGGTGTGGTCTTCGGGTTAACAAGTTCAATTGCTCGAGGTTTGGATTCAACCTCATAGTTACCTCATGGCGACACTAGCGATGTAATGTGAAAGATTACTTTAATAGACTTTATAAAACACCCTCTAACATGAAACTGTCTTATAATTTTTCAACAATGATTTTTTTAAGTGAAGGTTTAAAAGTTTAAAATTGAAAATATAAAAATAATGAATATTGACCAAAAATAGAATATTTTGATAATATAATGTTAATAATTAAGGCTTATTTTGTATTTTATTATGTGTTATGTTTCTTAACATCGTTTTTGTTTATGTTAGAACCAATTTGTCAGTTAAAGGTTCTTACAACTGCACTTTAAATAAACACATTAAACTGGGTGGGTGCCACACAATTTAAAAGGTAAGCATCTCTAGAATAATTTTTGGTTGCCATCCCACCACCAATTAATGTTCTCCAGACTGATAAGCTGTGACACTTTATTAAAGACTTTCAACGTCAGTCAATTTTTATAAAAAACAAAAATCTAAATAAAAAGAGGTACATAAAAATGACGCCCATGGCGTGGAGCTTTAGTGTTAACTTTTTCTAAAAAATTTTAGTAAAACATCAGAATAAGTTTTTAATTATCTTTGGTATTTTTCCTGTTTTTCTATTTTTTTATTTCAGATGCGGGTGTTTGTTTTTGCCATTATATTGTACTGTTATTTTCCTGCTTGTCATTTAAATGACCTTTACTGTGTCTCTTTTCTTTACAGTGTTTTAGCTGATTTGCTGAAATTCGATTGATTTTTGATTCCTGATTTTGACCGAACCATTTAATACTATTTTTTTTAAATAGCTACACATTATTGATTTGTATATTTTTATTTTGATTTGAGTTTGAAAAACCAATTACCATAATGGCTATATCTGAAGATTAAATATCAGGTTAACGACTCGATTATGAACTTGACCTTGAACTTGAGACTGAACTTTACCTCTGTATACACTGATCGGCCTGCGGCTGATAAAATAAAAATCTTAGGTAAACTTTTAAGAAAAGCAAGTAGGCCCAGTAGTTATTTTAATCTCAAGACCTATACTGTTGATATAGATACAGAATCATTTCAAATAAATAAAAGTATTAAGTCAATTACTGAAATTATTTCTGATTTTGAGGGTTCTTTTTATTTAAATAAAAAAAAAAACAAATACATACATACATAATTAATCATACATAGAAAATAATGGCAAAGTCTAGCCCTAGGGCTACTCTTACTTAACCATTAAAAATAGATAGCATAAAAGAATAATAGAAATACAAAAAGGGGTTTATTGCCCGAATTAAATGCTCAAGTTCCTTGCACAGGTAAAGGGAAGAGGGCATGCAGCAAATTTAGAATAAAAATACACAGATCATTGGTGCAATAAAACATAATTTTTCAACTTGAAGACTTTGATGAGTTTAAACATATTTAGTTATATTTGTAGTTGAAAGAGGAAAGAACGAAATTTAAATTTGAATTTATTAATATTTAGAATTTTAAAATGGCCAGGAATATGGTTGTAGAGTTTAATAGCATTAAATGTAAACGACGTTTTAAATAGAGCAGTTTTTAATTTGGGCATAGTAAGTGATTCTGTGCTTCTTACAGTTAAGTGATGAACTTATTTTTATTGGAATAATTTACTCTTGAGTTTTTTTATAGAAGAGTCTTGAAAGTACCGGTGATAATTTTATGAACAAAATTCGCTAGATGAAGATTCCATCTGTTTGACATATTCAGCCAATTTGTTTCTGATATTTTATGCAATATGTGGTCTCCCTTTTTAATACCATATATAAACCTACAACAAGAGTTTTGCATTTTCAGAATTCTTTGTTCTTCTAATAACAGCAAGCAAGGCGTATATATAAAATCGCAGTAAGCATAATGACTAAGAACAAGAGACTCACAGATTAGCTATTTAAAATTATGTGAAATTAAAAAAAGGCCTTTTTGTTCAACTGTTCGCTAAAACAAAGATCTTCGTCCATATGTAAACCTAAATTTCTCGCGGAAGCTACGAAAGGAAGTATGACCCCTTCTAGGTTAATATCAACATTATTTCTGACAATCATTTTATTTTTTTTTACTTGCAAAACATAGAAGCTTGGATTTATTTGAATTAGATTTATTTAAGTTGTAGATTATGTTGATTAGACAAAGACCTAATGGTTTCGTCGTGTGTTGAATGAAGTCGTGATTAACAGGCGGTGTTGCATCAGCAAAGTTTGTGGCATCAAAGTTATATACTAGTTGCGTATTGTCAGTAAAGGCTGTAGCTGTACAGAAATTAGTAGAAAGAATATTAGCCGTGTATATTATAAAAGGCAAAAGAGAAAAAATAGAGCCTTGAAGAACACCAGAATGAAGAAATGAATGAAGGTCTGAGAAGAAATTCCATTGACATTACTCATTGTACATCATCCCTAAGAGACTGACGTTCATCAATAAACATGGTTTTAAAATTTAGAAACTCCTCTCTAAGATTTGTAGTCGTTCCAGCATCGGGGACGACTAGTAGATACTTTGTAATGGTTTTCAAATCCCCCCATTAACCGATTAAACATACTGGCCAGTGTGTCAACGCGCCCGTTAGATCACATAACTATAAAACTTCACTGGAACTTTTAATATTTTTAATATTTTAAGGAGGCAATCGCTAACGCGTTTATCTGCCGTGCAGCGACATCTACTTCTGCTGAGTTTATTACAAAATATTTTATAAAATACTTTTTTCTCTTTTTAAGATGCCGTTATTAAATTCCAAATCCGACATATCGTCGGGCCACCATCATCAACTTTTTTTTCAAATACGAACCTCGTTTTTCGATATCAAATATTAAAAGTGCTTTTAATTCCAAACTCAATGGTGTATCACAAGCTTAATCAATCATGTTTTAGATCTTTTTTAAACATTATTAAATATTTTCGATGACTTGTTACATAGAAGATTATTAGAAATTAGACTTGTTACATACTTAATACATTAATTTATCGAAATTGTTATAACGCGGAGCAGATGTATTTGAATAAATATCGCGAAAGACGGCAGCCAAACAGAAGAATCTTTAGTAGGTTAGAACTCAATCTGAAAGAATACGGTGCGTTTAAAAAAACTTGTGCATTCACCGACAAAAACCAAGTGGTGAATGGATTATTAGCTGTTACCGAAAACCCTGGTATTTCAACGCGGAAAATTGAAAATAACGTAGGCGCGAATAAATCCACAGCACAGTTAATTTCAAAAGTTTCATCTCTATAAATATAGAGTTTGTCAAGGACTTAGACCCGGTGATGCAGAGAGGTGTCGAACATTTTGCGAGTGGTACATGAGAAGATATTAGAATAATGAAGATTTTCCTAACCAGATCATCTGGCCTGATGAGAGTATGGCAACAAAAAACGGTATTTTCAATAGAAGAAATCACCATTATTGGGCCACAGAAAATCCTCATTTCGGTGAAAAAAGCACGATACCAGGTGCGTGGATTCAATATGTTGACTGGTATTGTGGGTAAAAGAATTTTAGACCCTTTATTTTGTTACTTATATATTACACAATAGCTTTAGATAATTTGCCTCATGCATAAATTCGAGGCCATTGGTTTCAACAAACTCATAATGCTAGAGTACGCCATGGCCAGCACGTTCCTTCGACATTGCTCCCTTAGATTGCTTTCTTTGGGGGTATCTTGAAAATTACATTTACAAAAACAATGTTGAAACCGAAGAAGAACTTCGAAGATTGGCGTTCAAGGCTTTTGAGAGTATAACACCAATGATGCTTAATAATGTATTGGAATCCACAATAAGGAGATGCTATTTATGCTTAGAAAATCAAGGAAATCTTTTTAAACATCTACTACCGACGTAGGTTCTTTTATTTTGTACCTTTTTATTAGCTTTTTATTAGTTATTTATTGTAATTGTTTGTACTCATGTTATGTATTGTTGTTTATCGTTAACTTTGTTTAATTGATTTATTATCCAGTATTAAATTAGTTGTATTGAGTAGGCCTTAGATCGATTTTTTCCAATAATATTGTTTTAAATATTTTAGGCACGAAAACATGAAAAAGCATGTTTCTATGACGACCATTTTATTTCCAAAGCTTACTCTCTTCTGAGGCATCAAAGATATTTAATAATACTTAAAAAAGGTCTAAAGCATGATTGATACACCGTTAACTTCAGAATTAAAAGCACTTTTAATGTTTGACATTGAAAAACCAGGTCCATATTTGAAAAAAAAATTTTGATGATAGTGGCCAAACCATCAACAGTTAAAGTTAACAGTTAAAGAGGGAAAAAGTGGCTATGAGAAAATCTCATTTATTTTCAAAAATCTTTTGTAATAAAATCAGCAGAAATTTTTTTTTCCGATAATTTGGTTTTTTTCGAAAACGATCTCTCGAAGGATCTCCGGAACTACTCGGAAATTTTTAGATTTCAAAATGGCATTTTTAGATTTTATTAATTAAAAAGGCACATATATGTACATTATAAAAATATATGATAACATATGAATAATAAACTTGACGTAAGTCATGTTTGTCACTCAATTCACTCAACATATGAGTAATAAACTTACTTATGACGTCACAGGCACATTTCAAACCGCTGTAACTCTGTCAATTTTGGAACTATGAAAAAAAGAAAAAACACGTGTTTATTTATTTCTTATTCCCTATCAAAATCAAAAATAAAAAAAAATTGATGCAACTTCCTCATTCCATCTTTCTTCTTTCTAAACATTTTTTGAAACTGTGAGATATTTGTAGGAATTTGATAATTTTTTATTAACCATTTTTTAGAAGGCGCAATACTACGCAATAAAATAATTTTCTGTAAAACATGAATTCGCCTCAACAATTTAGATTTTATTTAATAAAATTTAGTATCTAAATATCTTAAAAACCTTAATATCTAAACTATATGATTTCCACTATAAACGTAAATAAAAAATAAAACTAATCAAATAATCTACTCTACAAAAAAATACGCGCTAATACAGATAAAAATATCTTACTGGGCGAATTTCTGATCATTCATCTGTAGCAGTAGTTTAATGTTGTTAAATTTAGCGCAATCCGACAACCCGCTTCATCGCTCCGTCGAAACAAACCGGGATTTTAAAAATTTCCAATTTAAGGCCGGCCGACGACAGCGCCAAGTGCGGCGTGCGCCACGTCCCTTGGTAAGATTACGCGTGTATTCTCTCGTTAGCCTATGCTATTACGCATATTTGAAAGATCATTAAATACCTTTAAGAATCAAATTTATATTACAACCGGTACCGGACCAGATATTCGATGTAAAACTGAAAAACCAAATAAACGTATGTACGCCTTTAAAAAGAAGTTGTTCGGTCTGTCTGCAATGTGCAGCGAGTTCTCTCTATTACGATTTACATAAGTTGAAGAATTTTTTCAAAATCGGCTTTACAAATACTTTGGATCGTGTTCAATATTAAACGTATAACGAAAGAGGAATATTTATTATACAACACGACAAAAGAAGGGCCTGGAGGACGACGAACGGCACGGCGATGTGTTTCATATAAATCAAAGCAAGTACTAAAATATCTATGGAGACAACTGCGCCAATAATTTTATTTTTTTGTTTATATATACCATCTTATTACAAAAAGATCCTCTAGGAAAGTGAAAAGATTAACACATGAACAAAAAAACAAAAAAAAGTCTTACCTGGACTGCCCCTGTGATCCCCAGGGGCATCAGGACCACCACAGAGGCCCCGCTCCCAGAGACATGTTGGAGCACTCGGCCTCGATGACGGAAGAAGCGGAACGCTTTTGACTTAACAAACCACTTCTAGAAATACAAAAAATATATTAAAAACTTTTACCTAAGAATAACTTGTTAGCCGCTTACTCAACATAATGGCGGCAGTTAAATTGATTTTCAAAACCCATCGGCAATTTCTTAAAGGAAAAACGGATTATTTTCGTGGAAGTTTACAAGTAAACTAAAGTCAAAATAAAACCCAGGCCAAATTTTTGAAACATACGGTTCGCCAAATTTTAAAAAGGTAAACAAAAAAAAATTGGCATTTGTATGCACAAAAACACCTGATCAAGAATCCAGTTAATTTGCTGTTTAGGCCAAAATCTTATCACGGTGCAAATTATTATGGACTTTTTATAGTTTTGTTTAGTCTATAAATGAACGAGTTTTATTGTTAATACCTCGGAATCCTAATGTAAGTTATTAATGGCAGCGACGAGCGTATTAAATAAAAATCATCATTTATAATCGTCTACAAGACGTCTAAGTACAGCGTGTTACAAGTCCGAGCCGCTATTTCAGGGGCGTAATATACACTTTTTTTTATGGCAAAGGTCTAAATATATCGTTTTCCTAAACCGCCTCCTAAGGAAAAGACCATTTAAAAATAACTGGCAAAGTGATTTTTTGTTCATAATTCTTGAACTAACCGTCACAAAATCATAGAATTTGGCAAACCCATTAGTTCAAGAATTATGAGCAAAAATATTTAAATCACTTTATCCAGAGCCTTGCTTAAATGGTCGTCTTATGAGACAGTTTAGAGAAAAAAAATATTTAAATTTTTGTCTTAAAACAAGATGGTAAGTTGCGCCCTACATCCTTTATAATTAATTATTCGTTTATTAAGCATATTATTACAATTTTTCAAAACATTTTTTTAGAGAAAAAAACGCAAAAACACGTGAAAATATAAAATGCGTATTATATATTTTAAAAACTCAATCCCAGAGTATTTACTAATTCCATAATGTTCTAAGTTAGCTGTGAGTTTTTAAAAATATCATGTGACTTGAAAGCGACGCTAAAAGCGTAATAAATTACCACAAAATATTATCAATAGCAACTAAGCTATGAGTTTTTGTTGAAAAAAGATTATGATACTCTATTACAATCGTTAGATTGTGAAACATGCTGTTTAAATAACATAATAATAAAAATAATTTCCATTTTCATTCTTAAGAATAAAATGTTGTTTGCTTTTTTACTACCATGTTTTCCTACTTATGAACTTTGAGCATAACTTGAAACGTCAAATATGAACACAAATGGAGGACAGGTAGGACTCCAAATCTCTCTCTCTCTCTCTCTCTCTCTCTCTCTCTATCTCTCCAATCAGGAACAACTACAGGACCAAAACATATACCAATCATAATTATTGTTCTTTCCATTTCCACCCTCCACATTAATATAGTGCCTCAAGTGTAGTTCGAAAAAAATTATTTTCATGTCACCCAAGAATATTGTAGAATCCTCACTCTATAAGTTTTCTAAATCAATTACAAAATTTTGTTCTGAAGTGATTTGTGACCAATTATAATATTAAGACATATTGTTAATCTCAAACCTCACCTGTTAAGGTTGCATGTGAAGTTGGTGTTACATATATGTTTAATGTTAAAGTTGATTTTATTGTTCATAAGAATCAGTAGTCCATCATTTTGGTTTAGGGCACTATTAGTAAAGAAAGTAGAAAAACCAGGAATATTAAATTGGTCTGGCGAAAATAAAAACAGTAAAAAAGAGAGATGTATACATAAAAAGGAGGAAAATCAAAATCTATATATACATACAAAAACATACACTGTAGACTCCACAAAACATTAAGCATAAAACTCTTCAAGGTTATAGTAGGCCTTTTCTGTCAGATACTTCTTAAGCCTACGTCTAAAGCATTTGAGTGTTGCAAGGTCTCTAATGTTGCATGGCAGGTGATTGAATACCTGATATAAGAGCGGTCGTTGAATAGGTAGTTGCAGATTGCCCCTCTGTCGTGTCACATACCTAGGATCCTCTGCCATATATTTATGCCGATTCTTGAACATAATGCTAGTAACTTCCAGTATATACACACAAGTGACTGTTTTCTCGAGCAAATAGAGGGCGGCAGGAATCCCGCGGTTTTGCCTTGCAAATTTACCTGAGAGCTCTCTTTTGCAACACAAAGAGCGACTGCATTCCACCGGAGTAATGTTAGCAACGGTACCAGCAATGGCGATTGCCGGCTCACGAGTCGCGCGCGATGTCGAAGGGGCGCTTATGAAAATTGACAGTTTACTCAACACATGCAAAACTTTAGATGCATTATAACTTCCATTAGATGCATTTTCTCAACGCAAAAAATTTCTTTTTACTAATTTTGTTATGTCAGCACAATTAAAAAAATTATGTAAAATTTAATCGGAAAAAAATTATTTTAAACTCGATATAAGTCGTTTAAAAAGCAAAAAAAAACACCGTTGCTAGGGGTGAAAAAATATGGTTTTTTATGGGATATACTACAATGTCTGTAGATACTTACTATAGATGCCTTTTCAAAAAGCCGATGTATTTTAAAAAACTATAATTTTTTTACTATGTTAGAAGAAGAGACCAAATTCAGTATATTCGACAATTGGAGGGTAAATAAACACCGTTGCTAGGGGTAAGAAAATATGATTTTTTAAGGGATGATACTAAAATGTCTGTAGATACTTACTATATACAGTAGTGGCAGAAAAAAGAGCAACTTCTTTATTTTAAACACATCTATTTTATTTAGTAAGAAAATACAATCATATTGGAAATATAATACCAATAAGATCTAAGCATTATAAATCTATCAACAACTTAACTTAATATTCTTTGTTTATATTCTTTATGTACAAAAATTAATTCTGGGGCGGAAAAAAGTAGAGCAACTTTTTAAGAATTGATGTTTTTCTTTTAGTAAAAACTGAAATACAATTACAATTTTAGTATTTTGTAAAATATCCATCATTTTTGATAACTTCCTTACAACGGTGGCGCATAGATTGCAGTAACCTAGAAATTATTACTGGGTCCATATTAATCCAAGCTTCGTGTAATGCATTGAACAATTCGTCCTTATTTTTGTAAGTTTTCCCCCTTATTTTCCTATCCAAAATTTCCCATAGGTTCTCGATGGGGTTTAAATCTGGTGATTGACTTGGCCAGTCCATTACTTGAATATATTGCTGTCTAAACCAAGCCTTTACATATTTAGAAGAATGCTTTGGATCATTGTCCTGCTGAAAAATGTGCCTAAGGGGCATTTTCTCGTCTGCATATGGAACCATTTCATTTTCCAGAATATCTTTGTACATAAATCTATCCATTATCCCATCAATTTTATGAAGTGGCCCCAATCCGAAACCGGAAAAGCAGCCCCACACCATAACTGATCCACCACCATGTTTTACTGTTGGACAAGTGTATCTGGGATTTAACCTTTGGATTGCAGGACGTCGAACATATGCTATTTCATGACTTTGAAACAAATTAAACTTTGATTCGTCGCTGAATATTATCTTTTTCCAGTCATTAATTGTCCAGTGCAAATGAGATCGAGCAAAAAGAAGACGGTCTTCTTCTGTTCTCTTCTTACGACAGACGATCTTCTTCTGAAGATCGTCTGTTTTTTGCAGATAATAAGGGCTTTTTTGCTGGACGTCTTGCAAATAATTTGGCCTCGCATAATCTACTTCTTATTGTCCTTGAAGATACCTGAACGCCTAATTCTTCTGATAAACGCTGCTTTATTTTACTTGAACCCAAAAATGGATCACTCTGAGATATTTTCAAAATTTGTTTATCTTGATATTTATCGGTTTTTCTTGGTCTTCCTGTTTTTTTTCTAGGTAAAACATGTCCATGCTTCACATAACGTGAAATTATTCGCGATACTATAGATTTATTCAAACTAAACCTTCTTGCAATATTGATTCGTTTTTCATCATTTTGTAACAGTCTATAATTCGTGTTTTTAAATCAACGGATAAAGGCCTTCCTCTAGGCATTGTAAACTAACTTTGCTTTTAATGCAACCGGTAAACAGCTGGAATTAAACTAATATTATTCGATTTGTAAGTTCTAAGAAAAATGTTGCTCTAATTTTTGCCAGGTACACAAATTCTTATCAGTTTAAAAATAAACAGAAATATTTAGAAGGTCAATTCTTATCTGATTTAAGACTACAGTTATATGGCCATTTATGCCTATGTATATTTTTATTCATTCTCTTTCGCTTCATCCAGCTTGTTCAGCATTTATTTTATATATATACCAGTTGCTTTGCAGGCGCGAATCAGTCATTAAACGGTAGTCTTTAAGCAAACTTCATGTTAGTTTGTAAGTTGCTTTAATTGTATTCTTCTTTTTAATTAAACGTATTGTTTTTAAAAAAGGAAGTTTCAATTAATAAAATAAAAAAGGCGCAGTCGGTAGGATCCTTTAAGAGCAAAAAGTTGATCCATTTCGAGTAACACGAAAATTGAGTACGCGAATACTCAGTGAGTACGTGAGTGCTAGTGTCAGTGCTAAGTGATAGTTATCAGTGCTTACCAGTATCTTATAGTCAGTAGTACTAGATACTTAGTGTATGTGATAGCATCCGATCGATTGAGTTCAACGCTCGTCTGTTTCAACAGTTAAAGAAGGATCTAGAACATCTCAGGCAACAAGACTACATTTTTGGCTCCTGGCAGATCATCTCAATTATTGGTTCGCCATTGTGAGAGGCCAGTAGGACAATTTGGCGTATGCTAGTGTCCACTACAACCATCTACGGCAGTAGCAGCAGACGGTTGATACAAGAACGAAACTGAGAAACTTTCAATTGTAAGTGTTTACAGAATTGTTTCTTATAGTTGTACATCTTGTTAATTAAGATTGAAACATATGTTCTATAAATGAAAAAATTTAATGATCGGTTAAGTGATATAACTTATCCAAGAGTTAGTCGTCGTAGTACTGAAACTACAATTTTTGAAAACGATTCTAGCAATTTAGGTTTAGAACAACAATACGCTGAAATTTCTGCGAATAGCTTAGTAACCCTAGGTCTTGTAAATAACGAAAATTTTGCAGAAAGTTCCACTGTAAATAATTTAGATTTTAATTTGAAATCAGATAATAACAATATGGCTGATGCTTTGCGATCCACTGTAACCCTTTTGAAAACGTTTGACGGTACGCCATCACGGTTAGATACTTTCATTAACCAAATTAACTTATTTCACACAAGATATTACAATGCAGATCCATCGCAACAGGAATATGTTATTTTAGCTATTAAGAGTAAAATAATAGGAAAAGCGGAAGACTTTTTACTTACTAGAAGCGATTTGAATTCGTGGGATGAAATTAAATTAGCCTTACAACAAAAATTTAGTGACCCTATAACTAGAGCAAATCTACAACAACAATTGATTTTCCTTACTAGAAAGAATGAGTCAACAAATGACTACATTCAAAGATTAAAAGCTTTAGTAAATAAAATTAATAATAAAATTTGCTCAGAAATAAATAATATAGAAGCCAGAACTATACTTATAAATCAAAACGAGCTAACAGCAACTCAAAATCTTCTTGCTAATATCTCTAGTGAATTGAGAACATTATTGATAGTGCAAAACCCTCAAACTCTAGATCAGGCAATTGACATAATTACTAATTATGAAATATTAATCAGTCAGAACCATTTTAAAAATAACTATTTACAAAATCACAACCCACACAAACAAAATACACAAAAACCTTTAAATCAACCTCAAAATAATATACAAAGAACACAACACAATCACAATCAAAATAAACATTACCCAAGTCAGATTCCAAAACCTCAGAATCAATATAGTAGTTATAGACCATTTAATCCCAATTATAGACAACAGAATCAAAACTTTGTCAGACCCCAAGGTCCACAAAATCAAGATTTCTCTCAAAGAAACCCTTAACAAAATAAAAATCAATTTCCACAACCAATGTCAGGTATACAATATACTTCAGCCAAATCTCAATTTCCAAAACCTATGTCCGGAGTGAGTGTTCAACCAAGAAAAATCCCTCAACCTCAAATAAGACACGATTTAGCTCATCTTGAAAATACTGATTTAAATTTCCCTTACCCTCAAGATGATTACTCTATTAATCATGATAACCCTAATTTTTCTGATTTTTGTGACTATGAGCAAGAATATGGAAACCTCGATAATAATCAATTACAATCTTATGAAGAAGATCTAACAGATCAATTCGAAAATTTTCATATCCAAGCCTCGGAGAAACAAAACCATGCTTAACATTAAATAGCTTTCAGGTAAATAAACTACCCTTTATAGAAATTAAGAGCCCTGATTTTAAGATTCGTTTATTAATAGATACAGGCTCACATGCTTCATTACTCAGACCCTCCATAGTAGAAATGTTTTTCCCAGAAACCATAAGACCTTATATTAGCACCCTGCAAACATGTACAGGTTCGCAAAAAGCTAAATATAAAGCTCTTATACCCTTATTCGCAAGCTTTGCTATTTCAGAACCCATCGAATTTATTCTATACTCTTTTCATGATTACTTTGATGGAATTTTAGGTATAAAAGATCTTCGTAAATTAAATCTAAATATCGATCTACAAAATCAAACCCTATACAATGATTATTTAACTATTCCATTTAAGTATAGACAGGATTTTGAAAAATTTATTGTCGAAATACCACCAGAGACTATACAAAAAACCCCGATTAAGACAAATTTACCCGAAGATACAACATGGTTTGTTCCATATTACTTTGACGGTGAAATTGAAATTCAACCCACTCTTGTTACAATTAAAGAAAGTTCCTATATTGTAGATATTTATAATCGTTCGAAAAGATACATAGCTTTAGAAGGAAATTTAGATAATGGATTTCCAATTGAACCAATTGAACTTAACAACTTTGAAATCTTTAATATACAAATAGGCGAAAATTCTAGTCAATCTAAATGTACAGAACCATTAGATTTAAAAACCTTGTTACGTCATGAACACCTAAATAAAGAGGAACGAGAACAACTCTTTAAATTAATTAACAAATATAGTAGTATTTTACATAAACCTGGAGACATACTAACATTCTCTAGTCAAGTTAAACACGTTATAAACACCAAAGATGAAATTCCAGTATATACAAAAAATTACAGGTATCCCTATATTCATAAAGAGGAAATAAACAAACAAATAGAACAAATGTTAGACAGCGGAATAATTCAACCATCTAATTCGCCATGGAGTTCACCAGTATGGATAGTACCGAAGAAGTTAGATGCAACAGGACAAAAGAAATGGAGAATGGTGATTGACTATAGAAAAGTGAATGAGAAGACGATCAGTGACAGATATCCAATACCTAACATCACTGATATATTGGACAAATTAGGAAAATGCAACTACTTTACCACATTAGACCTTGCTAGCGGCTTCCATCAAATAGAAATGGACCCTAAAAGCATCCCAAAAACTGCATTCAATGTCGAACATGGACATTATGAGTACACACGTATGCCATTCGGATTAAGTAATGCACCTGCTACATTCCAGCGTACAATGGACAACATATTACGTGGTTTATTAGGAAAAATATGTTTAGTTTACATGGATGATATTATAATTTTCTCTACCAGCTTACAAGAACATATGAATTCCTTAAAATTAGTATTTGAAAGACTTATGTCGCACAACATGAAAATACAACTAGATAAGTCAGAATTCCTACAAAAAACAGTCGAATTCTTAGGACATATAGTAACTGCGGAAGGTGTCAAACCCAACCCTCGCAAAATAGAAGCTGTTAAAAACTTTAAAATACCAAATACACCAAAAGAAATCAAATCCTTCTTAGGTCTCATTGGATATTATAGGAAATTCATAAAAGACTTCGCAAAAATTACAAAACCATTGGCAAACTGCTTAAAAAAGAACGCAAAAATAGTTCACGATAAAGCATTTCGTACATCTTTTGAATTATGCAAAAACATTTTAACAAACGATCCAATATTGCAGTACCCAGATTTTAGTAAACCCTTCATCTTGACAACTGACGCATCAGAATATGCAATAGGAGCAATTTTATCTCAAGGATCCATCGGATCAGATTTACCTATCTCTTATGCAAGTAGAACGCTAAACACAGCAGAATGTAATTATAGCACAATAGAGAAAGAATTATTGGCAATTGTATGGGCAACCAAATACTTCCGTCCATATTTATTTGGTCGAAAATTTACCATCGTGACAGATCATAAACCACTGCAGTGGCTATTTTCAATTAAGGAACCAAATTCAAAATTGGTAAGATGGCGATTAAAACTCCAAGAATACGAATATACCATTCAATATAAAAAAGGAAAACACAACGTCAATGCCGATGCACTTTCTAGACCACCAAGAGAAATTCATCCTATGGAAATAAGAAAACCATCACCCACGCATATGTCAGCAACTTGTGAAGATAACGAAGATTACGACCAATATACATGGCATGATAAGATAAAACATTTCTTTGATACACAAGAAAACTTATTTGAAAGACCAAAGAAAAAGAAAGAAAAAAAGAAAATAAATATAATCTCTAATGTTTTATTAAGACCAGCTGATCAACCAAAGGTTAATGAACTACCTAACCTACCACAACAAGAATCACCAAAACCTACTACAAGTAAAAAGGAAATAGTAGATATACCAGGAAAAGATAATTCAGAAACAGACACAGCTAGTTCATTGGAAAAATTGACATTAGAACAACTAGAAAAGGATAAATACAAGAAAGACAACTCAGAAACAGATACGGTGCACACGTCACAAGAAGACCCAATCTTAGGAGCACCATATGTAAATAAATCGATAAATACATTTAAAAACCAAATTATTTTTAAATGGACAACTAAAGAAAAGCCATACATACAGAAAGATCGATTATTTGAAACAAAAAAGAGATTTATAATTTTTATAAATAACAACCCTATAACCAATGAAATACAAATCCTATTCAGAGACAACTTACCACCCGATACTTATTGTTTGTTTTTTCAAAACAAAGAATTAGAGCCAGTGGTCATAAGAATATTTCAGGAAACGTTTAAGCATAACGCGTATAAGTTATTAATTTCAAACATCCTATTAGAAGACATTTTAACCCCTGATGAACAAAAGGAAGTTATCGAGAGATACCACACGACGAAAACTTCACATCGAGGAATTACGGAAAATATTAAAAATATCAAACAACGATATTATTGGCCAAGCTTAGAGCGTGATGTAATTAATTTTGTAAATACATGCGAAACTTGTCAAAAGACAAAATACGATCGACATCCATATAAAGTAATTTATAAGCCTACACCAACAGGATCAAAACCTCTTGAACATATTTACATGGATATTTATTCCATATCTGGACAAAAATATTTAACCCTAATCGATAATTTCTCTAAATTCGCAACAGCATATCCTATAAACGAAACCTCTACAGAGATATGTCAAAGTTTAATAAAATACTTTTCACATCACGGAACGCCCTGTAAAATAACAACAGATAACGGAACATCTTTTAAGAGTAATCTAATTCAAGATTTATGTAAAACTTATCGAATTGAACTACATTTCACCACCCCTTATAACCCCAACTCGAATTCACCTGTCGAAAGATTCCACTCAACCCTTCAGGAAAGCCTTATTGCTCTTAGAAATGATCATAGAAGTAAAACTATACAAGAATTAGTAGATATAGCAATATTAAATTATAATAATAGCATCCACTCTTCACATGAATATACTCCGTTTCAAATTCTTAAAGGAAACTTGAACTATCAGTTAAATTTCGAAAAAGATATTAACCAAATGCAAACTGATTACGTATATGAACTTGCCGAAATTTTCAAAGAATTAAATGAAAACATTAATTCAAAATTAAATGCTAAAAAGGCAAATGTTCTATCTAAACTAAACAAGAAACGCGAAAATGACCCAGAAATTCCCGAAGCTACTAATCAATTAGTAGGTACTCCGCGGAAATTACCTCAGAAGTTACAACCAAAATATAAAATAACCAAATTTAAAGGTCAAAGACATCCTAAAAATATTAAACGACGTTCGTAATTATTTTTCAGGAACGAAAATAAGGATTGTAATAATCTTATTACTTCCACTACTAATAGGAATAGACGCTCAATATAAAATAGAAGAATTAACCAATCCCTTGCTGCCAGTCTATCAAGGAAATAGTTATATAGTTACCAATTACCATCATGTATACTATCATGTAAATTTAACTAATATGAAGGATTGCCTAGATATAACAAAATCCACCCTATTACAAATTAATAAGACCCTTGGCAATATTAGCGTAACATCACCCTATTATTCCCTATATAAATTACTCTTAACCAGAACAAATAACTTATTCGATCAAATAAAATCGATTGAATTATTTATTGAACATTATACCACACCCCAAACGAGATTTAAAAGAGGATTATTTAATATCATTGGAAAAGCTCAAAAGTTCTTGTTTGGAACCCTAGACGATGATGATGCAGAACGTTATAATAAATATATTAAAACCCTGCAAGACAATCAAAATATCTTACACCATGATATTTCTTTAACCCAGACCATTGTTAAAAATTTAACCAAAGATATAGACTTACAGCTGAGTAATATTAAAAACAATCAACAAAAGTTAATGACCCAGGTCAATGATTTGAAACAGTTAACACAATCCGCTACCATAACATCTTATTTTATTCTCTTACTCGACAATGTAGAAAATAATATTCGCATATTATATGAGACGTACAACAATGTACAAACCGCGATAACCTTCGCCGAAATTAACATCATGCACCATAGCATTTTTAAATATCAGCAGTTAAATGACATCACTATGAAACTTGACCCAAAAACCAGAATTCCTTTTGATAATATTATCAAATATTATGAAGTCGCACATGCGGATGTAACCATAAAAAACGACCTAATCATATTTTACGTAGGGATCCCTTTAATATCTAATAATCCCTATATGTTTTATCACATTTATCCAATCCCCATTAATAGGCAAATAGTAAAAATTAACAACCCCTATCTATTAAGATCAAGTGATGATTTTTACAACGTGAAAGAAAGTTGTTATAAAATAGAAGACATGTTTTTATGCCAAAATTACCTATTGAGTCATGAACCTTGTATCATTCAAACTATTAACTTGACAAGCCATTGCCCTATGATACCTGTTAAATACACAGATACATCTGCTACACAATTAAGTGATAATTCTATCATAGTAATTCCAGCTCTAGAACAAAACATTTACCTTACATGTCCAAATCAACACAGCATTGAAACACTTAATAAACCATCCCTTATTATTCCTTCGGAATGCAATGTAAAAATTAAAGACAAGGTTTATGATTCACAAGAACCAGAAACTATTAGTCTAAGACTTAAATTGCCTTCAATAACTATTGACGATCAATTAGTACAAAATATTGAACCTCTGGAACTTACAGAAATCAATCTTGAAAACATAAAAGAAGATTTAGAGAACGCTCAGCGATTATCTGTACAACCTCTGAAAGATTTCGATATTGTAAATTCAGGACTATCAATCACATTATTGATAATTATAATTATTATAATTATTCTTGTAGCATGTATGTATTATTACTATTGTAGGAAACATGGGAATAATGTAAAAATGGACATAGAATTAACATCCCTCAAAAACCAACCCCGGTTTTCTGAGACCTAAAGAGGGGAGGAGTTATATGGCCATTTATGCCTATGTATATTTTTATTCATTCTCTTTCGCTTCATCCAGCTTGTTCAGCATTTATTTTATATATATACCAGTTGCTTTGCAGGCGCGAATCAGTCATTAAACGGTAGTCTTTAAGCAAACTTCATGTTAGTTTGTAAGTTGCTTTAATTGTATTCTTCTTTTTAATTAAACGTATTGTTTTTAAAAAAGGAAGTTTCAATTAATAAAATAAAAGTCTACCTACTTGACCAAAAGTATTGTGGATAAATATCATTGTTATTCCTTTGTTAGTTGTCAAGAAATTTTATTTTTTTAAAAGTTGCTCTACTTTCTGCCACTACTGTATGCCTTTTGAAAAAGCCGACGTATTTTAAAAAACTAAAATTATTTTACCATGATAAAAGAAAAGTCCAAATTCGGTACATTCGACAATTGGAGGGTAAAAAAACACCGTTGCTAGGGGTAAAAAGTTAAGATTTTTTAAGAATGATAATATAGTATCTATAGATACTTACTATATATGTCGTTTAAAAAAGCCGACGTATTTTAAAAAACTAGAATTTTTTTAAGTATGATAAAGGAATAAACCAAATTCGGTATTTTCAACATTTCAAGGGTAAAAAAATACCCTTGCTAGGGGTGAAAAATTGACATTTTTCTACGGATGATAATATAGTATCTGAAGATACTTACTATGTATGTCTTTTGAAAAAGCCGACGTATTTTAAAAAAATAGAATTTTTTAAGTATGATAAAATAATAAACCAAATTCGGTATTTTCGACGATTGGAGGGTAAAAAGACACCGTTGCTTGGGGTGAAAAATTGAGATTTTTTTAAGAATGATAAAACAGTATCTATAGATACTTACTATGTATGTCTTTTGAAAAAGCCGACGTATTTTAAAAAACTAGAATTTTTTAAGTATGATAAAAGAATAAACCAAATTCGGTATTTTCGACAATTGGAGGGTAAAAAAACACCGTTGCTTGGGGTGAAAAATTGAGATTTTTTTAAGAATGATAAAACAGTATCTATAGATACTTACTATGTATGTCTTTTGAAAAAGCCGACGTATTTTAAAAAAACTAGAATTTTTTTAGTATGATAAAGGAATAAACCAAATTCGGTATTTTCGACATTTGAAAGGTAAAAAAACACCGTTGCTTGGGGTGAAAAATTGAGATTTTTTAAGAATGATAAAACAGTATCTATAGATACTTACTATGTATGTCTTTTGAAAAAACCGACGCATTTTAAAAAACTAGAATTTTTTTACTATGATAAAAGAATAAACCAAATTCGGTATTTTCGACATTTGAAGGCTAAAAAAATACCGTTGCTAGGAGTGAAAAATTAAGATTTTTTTAAGAATAATCATATAGTATCTATAGATACTGACCATATATGTCGTTTGAAAAAGCCGACGTATTTTAAAAAACTAGAATTTTTTTAGTATGATAAAGGAATAAACCAAATTCGGTATTTTCGACATTTGAATGGTTAGAGCATCATCAGGCCTAAATTTAGGCCTGATGATGCTCTGACTAGAGCGAAACACGTGTAGCCCGTTTAATTACATGTTGTGAGACCGTGACTTTGTGTTTTTTCTTTGTTTTTCGTCAATTTTATACTTAAGTCAGTTGGGGAGCCAACGTTTATATGCCAAGGAAAGAGAGGACCAGTTGATGGGGTATCATGCTTCAATGAACTATAATGTCTTATATGTATAATCGCTTTGTATGTCAATATAATATGTTATATGTCAAATATCTGTTTATATTTGACATCTGATAATTAGTCTAAAAATTGATAGTTTCCGAAACATTGACAGTGTAAATTTGGCCTAATAATTATTAAAAGCCGTATAGTTGTACACGGCTCAAGGATTGTTGATTAGTTGACCATGACGGTTGTCATAGTAACCGCTACAAGCAACAGTGAGATAATGGATTATAACAGAAATATACACTTTTTAATTAAATTATACATTAAATTACACTTTTCCGAAGAAAACTTAAATAGCAAGTCACTTATAAATTTAATGCATATAATCCATTGTCTTACTGCCGCTTCTAGCGGTTACTATGACAACCGTCATGATCAACTAATCAACAATCCTTGAGCCGTGTACAACTATACGGCTTTTAATATTAGGCCAAATTTACACTGTCAATATTTCGGAAACTATCAATTTTTGGACTAGATAACCTAATATAAAGTTAACCTTATTTTTAAGTATCTTTATGAAAAAATTATAAAAATAAGGGGTTTCCATTGGAAAAAATTGACTTTTAATAATTTTTTTCATTTGAATTTTTAATGCTAGTTTTTGACTCCCCTGTATGGTTTTTTTAGTTAAATATTAAAGTAGTCTTTTAAAGTGGTCCTTCCTCTCAAATAAAACCAAAACTAACCAATAAATAAAGGCTACTAAAAGGGAGTAATCGATAATTATTTTAGGGCTTATAAACATAGTTTTTCACATGAAATTAAAAATATGTCAAAAACGGTTACACTTAGGTAGAGGACATTATACATAAAATATACCTAGAATTTTATTTGGAAGCCAAAAATGTAAAAATATACAGGGTGTTCCATTTAAAATAACGAAGCTGACATCTACTTCCGGTATAATCGGAAACGTCACAACTGTCAAAATATTTTAGTTGTGTGGCCCCCATCAACTATGCCATGTTGAATAAATTCTCAAAATTTTTGAATAATTAGTTTCCGAAATATTGATCACGCCTATTCGTCGTGAGACACCCTGTATAATGGGTAGATTTTCACATATAATTTTATTTCAGATTTCCTTCAGATCCAGAAAGAAAAAAGTTGTGGATTCAAGCTATGAAATTTAAAGATTGGGAGCCATCACCAAATGATAGAGTTTGTTCTAGACATTTTGAGGAACATTTTTTTTATTCAACAGATTGCAGAAGGCGTTTTCTCAATGGAGCAGTCCTTTCTATATTTCCTGAATATCCTAAATATATGCAGTCAAAACAGGTACTTAGCTAATTAAAGATTATGTTTAGGATTAGAAATGAGAAGTTACCACTGTCAAGGGACAGCCTAACTTAAATCCTATATAGAGTATATATAGTTATGTATATATACCTACCTACGTTTTGTGTTCCAAAATAGGTGAAACTACATAGAAATGGCAAAAAAATAAAAAAATCAAAGTAGGCCTAAGGTTATGAAATTCGATAGGTAGTGGACATAATTTTATATTCTAAACAACCTTTTCCCATAAACTTTTTTATATCTTACCTAGAAATACTACTTTATTACCTACTTATAAAATTTAAAAAATACTCGTATGCTTGATTTTTTTAAATAAAAATATGCAAAATTTTATTTTTTAATCAAGCAGGGCTAGATGCCCTGTTGTCCTCGTCGTTCTGTTGTCCCCGTCAAATTTGAACTCAACATTTTTTTGCAATTTTTATAAATTCGCTCATCCTGGGACACTGTATACTGTATAGGTAGTAGTTATTGGTAAATTCAATTTTAATAGTGTTAATGTTAATACATAGGTACCTATAACAAAGAAACAAGCAAACAATTAAATTGATAGATATTACGCACTATTTTTTGGTATATGCTTATTCACACATTATTCGAGACATTCTGTTTTACATTTAACTCATTGTTACAGAGTGTCAAAAGAAAAGCGTTACAGCGAGATTTGGATTCTGAACCAGGTGCTTCAACTTCGACTGCTAGCCAAAAAATGAAGCCGGAATCACCCAGAAGAAAACGTTTAAAGAGGCAACTTTTGGCAAAAAGAAAAAAAATGACGGCAAAAAGAAAAAAATAAAGAGCAAACAAGAAGACTTAAAGTTCTCCGGCAAAAGGTGAAGAGATACAAAAAAAAGTCATTTCACTAAAACATCTTGTTAATGATTTATATAAAAAAAACTTATTATTGTCAGAACAAATGTCAATGTTTGAAAGTATGCCTAACATACATAGTTCAAGAATTGCGAAAAAGAAAATTGACTAGAAGAGGTAAATATTCGCCTGAACGACGTAAATTTGCAATTACCTTAAGTTTCTTTTCACCCAAGGGGAATGATTATGTTAGGCAAACTTTCGATACTTGCTTGCCTCACCGCACAGTACCATAGGCAAATGGTTTAAAAACATAAATGCTGAGCCAGGTTTTAGCAAGAAGCATTTGATGCTTTAAAAAAATATATTAGCTCTTCAGAAAATCCTCTCATTTTATCCCTTGTGGTTGATGAAATCTCACTCAGAAAACAAATAGAATGGGATGGGAAGAGGTATCATGGATATCTTAATTGTGGTGTGGACTTTGATAATGACTCAACAGAAGTTGCAAAAGAAGCATTTCTGTTAATGGTTGTTGGTGTTAATGCTACACGGAAATTACCTGTAGGGTATTTTTTTACAAACTCCTTAACAGGCAATCAAAAATCTTCAATCGTTTTGCATTGAATTCAATTTATTCAAAAAACAGGTGCACATTTAATTTCACTGACTTTTGACGGGGCTCCTTCAAATATTGCAATGGTACATATGCTAGGCTATAAGACAGATTTTTATGACATGCAAACTTATTTTACTGTAAACAGTACTAATATATAAATTTTTTTTGACCTGTGTCATGTTAAAATTAGTGAGAAACACAGTTGGGGAAAAAAAATTCTTAAAGATGGGGAAGGCAAATATATAAGGTGGGCATTTATTGAAAATTTGGATAAACTACAAAATGCAGAGGGCCTCCATTTAGGAAACAAGTTAAGACAAGCTCACTTACATTTTTTTAAACAGAAAATGAAAGTTCGTTTAGCTATTAAGTTATTGAGTCAATCTGTTGCTGATTCATTAAAGTATTGTGAAAATGTCTTGGAGTTAAAAGAATTCCAAGGTTGCTCTGCTACTATTAAATTTATTGAAAAAATTAATAGAGTTTTTGACATTTTAAATAGCAGATCCCTCAATACACCCGGCTTTAAAAAGGGTTTACCAACTTTAACAATTATTGATCAACTGATAATTAATTCCAATCAAAAAGTGGGGTTTAAAGGGCTTATAACTTCTTTAAAAAGTATTCTATTAATGTACGATGAAGTTATTTGTCAAAAAAAATATTTAATATACCTTCCTGTTTACAAAGTAAGCCAAGACCATATCGAGCTATTTTTTTCATCGATTCGTTCGAGAGGCGGTTTTAATAATAATCCCACATGTAAACAGTTCACTGCAGCCTACAAAAGAATAATTGTCAGAGCTGAAATTCGAGAGGGTGGTTTGGGCAACTGCATTCCGTTAGAAGATATTATAAATATAGAGCGTATTATAAATATAAGTAACGGAAATTTACAATTCCTCAATGAAAAAGATGACTTAGAAACAACTTCTTCCCTTGAGGCCTTGTGGGAAGATCATGAGTATATAATGAATCATGCTGTAATTAGTGACTGTTCATTTCAGATGGCTGTGTATATTGCAGGGTTTGTTTCTTGGCATCTACAAAAGTCAGTGAAATGTGAATGGTGTTTAGAGTCCATAATAGGGGAAAAAGGAAATTTCTTAAATTCCTTAATATCAACAAAATCCAGAGGAGGATTAATGTATCGTTCTAATGATGTCATAAAAATATGCAAAATGTGTGAACATTTTAAAAGGGTTGAAATTATGAAATAAACTACTACATAATAATCATTTTATAGAACTTTTAAAAAATAGACTTATGTTTCAAGCTATTGAGGCAAACTGCTTTTCTCGTTTAAAAGACCATGTTGCTGAAAACAACAACAACAACCACATTTATTTTTTAATTGAAGCAATAATTTTGAAGTATTTAAATATCCGGATTCATTTCATCACAAAAAAAAAATCTGAAGTAAAAGACCCAAGCTAATTTTATTTAAAGGTCAATAATAACTAATATTTGTTGAAGAACTGAAAAATCGCTAGTTTTGGTAATAACTAGATACTAGTTTTACGAGAAGTGAAAGTGAAAGATATGGAATGAATAGAGTTCTGAGGGAGACACATGCCCGAGTACCCCTCCCCCTGGAAACGTCCCTGTGTAAATGAATATTTTTACATTTTTTTAATGGTATTGTATGTTCCATACATATTTCATATAGATATTACAGGTACATGCAGTATGTAGTGTGTATAATGTAAATAGTATGTATTATATAAATATTATGTAGGTATGTATATAATGTAAAAATAGTATATATTATTTGGTATGTACCAAGTACCATATACATAGGTACCTATTTATATTATAGTAATAATATATAATTTTTATAGGTATATAATACTAATATAATATAGTATGTTAGTGTTCTTTTTTATTTGTGAAACATTTTTGTATGAATTTGAATATTAATCTATCTAATAAAACTTTACTTTAGATTATCCTATATTATTTTATTTATAATAATTAATGATTTTAATAAGGTCAATAACATCTGCACATTAGAAACAGTCTGATCTGATTACCTATTATTTTTTTCATACCTCTATAAAATTGATTTTATTTGTTTTCAAACAGAATGTTTTTTTTCTCTTTACCATGGGTTCGCGTCTGTGAAGACGGCCGCCCAAGAAAAAAAATCAATTTTATTTGGCATAAAAAACAAACCAATACCTTTAGAAAATAAATAATTAATTGCAATTTAGGTTTTTGCTTGGAGCAAGTTACGCCACTGAGCGCGGGGCATTGGTGCCTAAACGGAACAGGCTTGCGTGTGTATTATTACGCGTCCTCTCTCATTCTCTCGTCAAAGGGTTAGGGCCTAATCGAGTAGTGACAAACCACGTGATGATTTTGAAATTTTTGACAGTTGACTTACTTGACACAAATGATTGAAATATGAAAACCAAAACAAAAACATTGTGTGAGAAAAGAAGTGTTTTGTTAATAATAATTAAATAGACAATAAAATCAAATAAACTGAGACCTTAATAATAACCTAATACAGTAGAGCCTTGATAATCCGGACATGCGTTACTCCGGATGCTTCAGTAGTCCGAACACGAATTTTGCCGCTATTATGTACGTTATAGTCCGGATTCGCTTGTACGCGATAATCCGGATGGCGCTGTTTTCATCCGTTTTGCAGGCTTTGACAAGTTTAAATTGATTGGTAGTTTGCGAAAGTTTAGTTTTTAACCACATGGATGAAACTTGGGCTGGGATTCTAAAATCACGACTCGATCTCGATACGATCACGACTTCGAATTCGACGCGACCCAGTCGTGACGACAAGGGTGATTCTAAATTTCAATCGTCGGCTAAACTCGTTTTATTCGATTTGATTTAGGTTTCTTGGGATATATTTGTTATTTTCCCTAATATTTGACAGATGGAAGCGTCAATTGTCTTTTCTATTGATAAACACAAAAGTTTTCATTTATTTTGTTAATTTTTTTCGCCTTCGTGTTTTTTTATTTCAATATATGCCTATATTATTTCTTTAAAATAAAAAATTGTCGTTTAAAACCATCACTATCCATTGGAAAATCATAATTGAATTCATGGAAAATCACAAAAACTTGTTGTGTTCATCCACTTTTGATATGTTTAAACGTTTTAATATGGCAACATGTGTGCAATCAATAGGACCTAGAACACCAGGGAAATTGGATCTCTCTATAAAATGTTAATTTAATAATTTCTCTAATCTCTTATATTTGAAAAATTAATGAATCGATCAGCAAGGTGACAGCAATAATTTCAGTAATTTTATGGATCCAATGACTTGTAGTAGTTTCGCTAATTTCAAATTTAAAATCTTGTCCAATGCTTCTTTAGTAATAATATGTGGCATAAAATCTTGATATACAGGGTGTCTCACGACGAATAGACGCGATCGATATCTCGGAAACTAATTTTTCAAAAATTTTGAAAATTTGGCAACATGGCACAGTCGATGGGGGCTACACAACTAAAATATTTTGACAGTTGTGACATTTCCGGTTATACCGGAAGTAGGTGTCAACTTCGTTATTTTAAATGGAACACCCTGTATATTTTTACATTTTTGGCTTTTACGTGAAATTCTAAGTATATTTTGTGTATAATGTCCTATACCTAAGTGTAACCGTTTTTGACATATTTTTAATTTCATGTGAAAAACTATGTTTATAAGGCCTAACATAATTACCGATTACTCCCTTTTAGTAGCCTTTAATTATTGGTTAGTTTTGGTTTTATTTTAGAGGAAGAACCACTTTAAAAGACTATTTTAATATTTGGCTAAAAAAAAGATACAGGGGGGTCAAAAACTAGCATTAAAAATTAAAATGAAAAAATCATTAAAAGTCAATTTTTTTAAATGAAAACCCCCTATTTTTATAATTTTTTCATAAAGATAATTAAAAATAAGGTTAACTTTGTATAAGGTTATCTAGTCCAAAAATTGATAGTTTCCGAAATATTGGCAGTTTAAATTTGGCCTAATATTAAAAGCCGTATAGTAACACGGCTCAAGTTGATTAGTTGGGCATGACGGTTGTCATAGTAACCGCTAGACAATGGATTATATGCATTATATTTATAAGTTACTTGCTATTTAAGTTTTCTTCGTAAAAGTGTAATTTAATTAAAAAGTGTACATTTCTGTTATAATCCATTATCTTACTGCCGCTTCTAGCGGTTACTATGACAACCATCATGCCCAACTAATCAACAATCCTTGGGCCGTGTTACTATACGGCTTTTAATATTAGGCCAAATTTAAACTGCCAATATTTCGGAAACTATCAATTTTTGGACTAGATAACCTTATACAAAGTTAACCTTATTTTTAATTATCTTTATGAAAAAATTATAAAAATAGGGGGTTTCCATTTAAAAAAATTGACTTTTAATGATTTTTTCATTTTAATTTTTAATGCTAGTTTTTGACCCCCCTGTATCTTTTTTTTAGCCAAATATTAAAATAGTCTTTTAAAGTGGTTCTTTCTCTAAAATAAAACCAAAACTAACCAATAATTAAAGGCTACTAAAAGGGAGTAATCGGTAATTATGTTAGGCCTTATAAACATAGTTTTTCACATGAAATTAAAAATATGTCAAAAACGGTTACACTTAGGTATAGGACATTATACACAAAATATATTTAGAATTTCACGTAAAAGCCAAAAATGTAAAAATATACAGGGTGTTCCATTTAAAATAACGAAGTTGACACCTACTTCCGGTATAACCGGAAACGTCACAACTGTCAAAATATTTTAGTTGTGTAGCCCCCATCGACTGTGCCATGTTGCCAAATTTTCAAAATTTTTGAAAAATTAGTTTCTGAGATATCGATCGCGTCTATTCGTCGTGAGACACCCTGTATGTACTAAAACTGCCCATTCAATGGTAACTCTATTTCCTACGCCTCTATTATTAACAGAAGGTTGTGGAAAATAGGGTCGAATTAAATCTATTAGTTGTTGTGTTTAAGAAAGCTTCTTGATATACTAATGAAAACCTGGTATCATAAATAATATATATAATAACTAAAAATGCCTGGTATGACTATTGGTAAACAATAAATGAAACAAATACGTTTAAAAAAGGATGCTGCTACATTATGCACGTATTAAAAAAGGAAGAAGCTATATCGTCTGGTGTATACGATATATCCAAGCGTGTCGTCGACAAATCGTTAAAAACTAGGCAATCCGCAAGACACTTACGACTGAAACGTTTATTTAGAATCAGTCATATCGAGTAATCGTGTCGAATCGTGATTTTAGAATCCCAGTGTTGTATGGTGAAAATCGGAATCGTATATCGGCCATCTTGCTTGGCAAAATTGACAGGGAGCTGACAGACAGTTGTTGACATTGACTGATAGAACATCATTTGTCATTGTCATACCATTTGAGTTTGTTTTTCATTTCAATGAATGCCAGCGTGGGTTGAGTTTGCTATTTGTTTTAAGGATGTTATTTTAAATTCATAACTTTTTTCCTAAAAAGTTCTCTTTCAATATTGGGAGTAGTGTTTTAATTAATTTGCGGCAAGCAATTCCAGGTTTCTGGTAAGAAAATCTGATTTTATTTATTACTATTATGTTTTTGTATTGTCAATCTTTAGTCTTTAATAAAATCAAATTCAGATGATTTCAATGAAGAAGTTTCACTTTTCAAGTATTTAATTTTTAACTTGATTATTATAAATACATATTACAAATTTTCTATTCAACAATTAAAAACTGATTGAAATTTTTCTGACCTTGATGTAAGAGTATGTATATTTTAAATGTTTCTGAGAAACAGTAATAAAAGATTTTTTTAATTTCCTTCAGTTCATATTACAAGAAAGACTTTGAGCTATAGAATTTCTTCTGATCAGTTCTCCACAAATTTTAATAATGCTGATACCCCTGGCTTTACACTACAATACATATTTATTTAAACATTTATTTTGTCTTTTTTTACATGAATCATTTAGTACATTGATTTATAAGGTTTGCACTGTCTATTTTTTTATTTCCTGCTCGTATCATACCACTTCCTGTGTTCACTGAGACAAGACATAGGTATAGCGGCCAAGAGACCTGAGCACCCGGAATGGATCAGAATTAATGTTTTTCTTACAACATGTTTTTTAAAGAGTATCTTTTTATTTTATGTAAACATCTATCCTTGAATTAAGTTTTTAGTAATATTATAGTTCCAAGATATGTTGTTAGTATTATAAGAGACCAACAAATTATATTCTATGTAAGTGACATATGTTTATACTAAAAAGTTGTTTTCATTTTGAAAGAGTTTATTTCGTTTTGTCGATGGATATATTGTTTCTTTCGATAATACTCTGTTATAGAATTTTTAATTAATTTTAAAAATTAATATGTAGATTATAATTTAAATAATTTTAAAATCTGTTTAATTTCTCTTTAGGAAACAGATACAAGTATATATTAAATAAGAATAATTCATCCTCTATTGACTCTATGTGTTAATAAAATAAGGATATTATTAACCTAATGGGAATGCCTTTAGATGTATTATGAGAAAATAGCACAAAAATGTTGAGCTTTTCTAATCTGTATAAAATTAGGGTAGTTCAGTGCTAACAAAATAATTTTAAACATTTTTAGATTAATTCTAATTTATATAATGCCTGTTATAATGAATTATTGAATATTATGTATATCACTTTAAGTTTTTTTTTTCCAGGAAAATTAAATAATAAATGTATTAAAGCAAAAAAAACATTGTTTTATTTCCATTTGTCCAATTGGTGATATGTCGTACACTATTGTTAGTACACTTTCGTAGATTATTGCAGTAAATTAACCTATTTAGATTTTTAAAATAAAGCTGAAAAGTTTTATTTTTGTTCAGATCAATATCTGATGCTAACACCTAAACAAAAAGGCTCTTTTCTCTATGAGTAACCTATTTGATTAGGCGTTTGCTTTAGATATTACGATTAAATGATAAGATTGTCAGATTAAATAGAATGTGATTTCCCGCCTTAATTTGGCCACGCCTTTCTACCATTTCGATTGGTCCAATTAGACACGTCAAACTGTCAAGTTAGTTACAACTGTTTCCGCTGCCAAGCGAGAGGCCGCTAGCTGATTTGTCAGAAGAATTTCTTTCAGTTTGTATGCAACCACCACTTCTCTAAGTTCTCTATATATTTGTGTTCTGTGTTTTTAACGTTACGTAGGTATTACAGTCGACACATTGCTTCCTGGCCTTCCTACACCAATTCTGGGGAATATGGCTCCAAGACGAAAGCATAAAACATTATCTTTAAAACAAAAGCTTGATATACTGAACAGATTAGAACGTGGCGTGAGTGGAAAAGCCTTAGCTAGTGAATACGATGTAGGCACATCCACAATTTCGGATATTAAAAAGAACAAATTCAGCATTAAAAGGTATGTGCCAAGGTTTATAAAGACGTCTTATTTTTACTATGTTTTGTATTTTATTTTTAGTTTTATTAGCGGTTGTGATAGCGTACCACAAACTAGGAAAACACTAAGAAAACCTGAATATCCCAGAATGGAAAAGCGATTGTTCGAATGGTTTTGCAGGCAACGTTCCAGACACATTCCCATATCATATGAAATTTTAGCAGCCAAAGCAAAGCAAATCTACAATGATGTTTATGGAAATGAGAATTTTGCAGCCAGTCGAGGTTGGATCGCAAATTTCAGAAAAAGACATGGTTTGAGAGCTTTAAAAATTTGTGGTGAGAAATTATCCAATGACGAAACTACTGTTGAGCCTTTTAAAAATATGTTGGCACAGAAAATAAAAGACCTGAATTTAATTCCTACGCAGGTTTACAATGCTGATGAATCAGCGTTGTACTGGAAAATGTTACCGGAAAAAACAATTGTTCGTTCTCAAGAAAAGACAGCACCGGGACGAAAAATAAGTAAGGAGCGGGTTACTTTCCTGACATGTGTAAATGGAGATGGTTCTCACAAATTGAAAATTCTCGTCATTGGAAAAGCAAAAAATCCCAGAGCATTTAAAAATGTACCCATACCGGTAGGTACAAAAATTCCTGCAATGCTTGGATGACATCTGCAATATTTAAAGAGTGGTTTCATAATTCATTTATTAGGCAAGTAAAAGAGTATTTAAGAAGCCAAAATCTAACTGAACGTGCTCTTTTAATCATTGACAATGCCTCAAGCCATGGATCGCCAGAAGAACTGAGAAGTGAGGATGGCCATTTCCAAACAATCTTTCTTCCGCCAAATTGCACAGCATTGCTGCAACCCATGGATCAAAATGCCATAAGGTTGACTAAATTGTTTTACCGTAAGAGCCTTTTGGCGCACATTTTATCACAAAATGAAGAAAATGTTATCCAGGTATTAAAGACCTTAAATCTCAAAACTGCAACATACTTACTGAGCAATGCATGGTCAAAACTTACTGTAGAGGTTTTACAAAAATGTTGGGAAAAAGTAATTCCAAAAGGAACGGTTTTTGGTAATGATTTAGAATACGAAGCCGATGATCTGATTTCGCTAAAGCAATTACAGGAAAAGCGACAACTTGGTATTAGATGAGATAGAAAGCAACGAAATGCATTATAGCAGCAGCGAAGAATGTGAAGATGATTATGAAAATCAAGGGAGAGAGAAAGGAGTCAAAAATGATGAAGCAGTGAAAGGCTTTAATTTATGCTTAAAGTGGGTTGAAGAAAATCGAGTGCCATTGCATGATATTCTTGTTCTGATTTTGGAAAAAATGGCTTTTATGAAAAACCAAGAAAAAGTAAAGCAAGCAAAAATTACAGACTTTTTTAATTAGCTTTATTATGTACCTACTACAAAGCAAACATGTAATTTAGTTTATCCTTTTAATTTGTATGTTTTTCTCGTTTATCACATATTTGTAGGCAATTTTTTAATTATATACATATAATATTCCCTAATAAAAAACATATATGTATGTAAAAAGACATCACGTTTCAGTAATCCGAATTTTTCCTTAATCCGGATCACCGTCGTTTTTATTAGTCCGGACTATCGAGGCTTTACTGTATATAAATAATAAGCTAAGTGAAGATGGTTTTCACTCTGGACTTTTTATTATACTTTTAATAAGTTTATTGGACATTAACAGCGCATTTTATTAAAATATCCCTTAGTTTCTTAATGAACACACATTAATGAATATACACAATATACACATTAATGAACACATGAGTGCTTATTTTAAGGCGGAATTTATGAAAAATCAAAAGTATAGTGCTTGGCGAGGCTTAATGCTTCTAGTAACGAACGTAAGTAACATTATTTTACCTATATGTACATATTTATGCTTATAACGCATGACTGAAAGCAAACTAAGCTAGTAGATAGACGCTAGAATTGTGTACCATGATAAGATCACCTTTCGTCGACTCACTTAATTTACTTTCAGTAATGTGTTATAAGCATAAATACTGGGTAGTTTTGTACTCTTGCTCTGCCTCTTTTAAATAAATAGACTGTAGTCGAACAACTATTAGCTCATTTTTAACTGAGCTAATAGTCATTCCATTAACTTCATACTACGGCATAATTATTTAAAAACTTTTCTTTTTGTTTCAGGCATGGACATATTGTAATGAAGAGCACAAGAAACCAAATTTAGATGTACTTCATTGAATATTGGTGTCCCAATAATTGGAATAACAGGCCTTGGGCCACAATAAGTCCTAGGAGTAAACTTTCATGTAATTTTATAATGTACATATTTTAATTTTAGTCAAACTCTATTGTTAAGCAAAATTGATAAGTTATTATTTAGCAAATAAAAACACATTTTTTTAATTAAATCTTCTAAGCGAAAACTCATTTTATTCAGTAGATGAATTTTTAAACTTTCATTTCATTTAAACATGGGCCTATATAGTGTATCCGTAGTTAAGGTTTTAATTTTATGAAGAATAACATTTTGTAATTATTATTGTGTTACTTCATATTTTACATGCAGCATTTATAATCATATATGTATTTTTTATTTTGTTGACTTGTGGAAATACTTTGTATCTTGGCACCAATAAATGAATTTGAATGGAATTTTGTTTTGGGGGTCGTCTGTTGAGACTATGGGTGTTTTAAGGGCACAGAAATGCATCATTAGATGTGTTTTTGGTTGGTCAGCAAGAACTGGGGGTTTTAACTGCTCCATCTTTATATTTTTTGGCATGGGTCATGTTCAGGGCAGTAAAAGCCTACCGCTCTTTTCCACAGTGCATTAGAGAAATAAAGTGTGATTAGAGATCATTTTGTTAGCAATAAAGGATATTATTATTATTTATTTATTTATTTATTTACGGAATGTCCCCATTTTAACAATATTACAAAATAAATTATATCCTTACCCTAAATGTACATAATTATTCTGCAATCAACAAATATATTAATAATATATAAATAATGAACTTAATCTATTAAATATCCAAATTTTCTATAAATCAACAATATATCTAGAAAATTTACCATAGTTAATAATTTACCATGTATGGTGACATTCAACCACAAAAAGGGACGTCTCTTTAAGGACTCTGATAACAATTCAGGGCAATCAATAGGATTATTAATCAACTTGTGAAGAAATATCATATCACACCTAATTCGATAGTCCTCAAGAGAAGTCATATTTAGCCGTGACTTAGTTCCAATAAAGACTCATCTCGTACATTTAATTGCCAGGCACAAGTCCTGAGAAATTTATTTTGGACCTTATCAAAACTGTAAATATGGTTAGCATAATAAGGGGACCGGACTATGGAAGAATAAGTCATGACACTACGAATAAGTGTAAGGTATAAAACTCTGAAGGCAGCTACTGAAAAGTCTTGAGTATTTCTAGTTATAAAACCAAGAGTGAGATGGGCTTTACTAGACAAACTATCTATATGTATGAAAGTCAGGGAACTGTCAAACAACAACCCACAAATCTTTAATTAGCGATACCTTTGAAAGTATATTACCATTTATGTGGTAGTCAAATGGGACAACTTTTCTAGATTTAGTGAAAGAAATAATAAAACACTTATCCTTATTAAGATGTAAACCATTAGAGACAGACCAATTATATAGAGAATCTATGTCTGATGTATCATCAGGCAATCAGACATGTTTAGAATTTGTAAAAATAGCTTCAGGTTGTCTGCAAATAATAGGAATTGGCAAAACTAAAAATATCGTTAATAATTAAATTAAAAAGTAGAGGCCCCAAATATGACCCCCGAGGCACCCCTGAAGTGACCAAAATAGGAACTGAAAGTGAACCCCTTACATTTTTTTTTTCAAGTACTTTATTATCGAAAATTTGGTACATGTACACGAATTTTATTGACAAAGCTTCAGAAAATAAATACAATCAAATCAGATTTTACAAAACAAATATAAAAAATTTATACAACATATAAAATGCCTAAAAAAAAAATGCAAGAGAAAAATGTTACAAACAAAATCTTTATAAAACAAAATATATGCATGTAGACAAAGGTAGCAGAGATAAAGGGACACATAAAGGTAGGTTCAAAATTAAAATTAACAGATTAAAAGCTTAGCATCTACTACACAACATCCTGAGCCTTAAAAAAGTCTTCAATCGAATAAAAGGCTTTTAGAAGCAAATATGACTACAGTTTACAACGAAACTGGTGCAAAGACTGAACACTTCTTAATTCCACGCTAATGTGATTATAAATCATTAAACCGCGATATATAAATGAATCTTTGATAGATGTAAAATGAGGAATAGGAAGGGGAATATTATTAATCTGTCTGGTAGGATAACTGTGATGTCGGATTGGAAAGCTGTTCTTATTTTTGAATATTAAACTTAGAACATTGAAAGGCTAGAAGTAGCGTGCCGTGGAACTATGGGCAGGTTTGTTTGCTTGCAACATCTCTGATGCAATGATGCCAAGTGCTTATAGAGAAATGGCAAAAATCACTTTATAATATCATAAAAATTTTCAATTGTTTCCGAAGGCACAAAACAATACTACTGCTCCCCTTTAATAAAATATCAAGCATTTTTTAAAAATAAATTTGATAAGATACTCTATATCGAAGTCGATATAAGTTAAGTAAATGAAAATAAAGTACGAAGAAACGAGAAAAGAATATCAAGAATATCAAGAATATTAATCTATTTTAATTATCCATACGTGTCTATATTAGCTTCACTGTTTGTACTATATACCATTTTGAAAGCTAAAGAAGTTTTTGCACTCTTCAGGAAAGCTACCCCTGTAGCTTTAAAGGGTAAATCACTTGGTAAATTAACTGAATTATTGGCTGCTGTGTTTTTAACCAGTGCATCAGAAACCTAGTAAAAAAAAAGTTTTACACACATACCTAATTTAATAAGTATTAGGTATAAATAAATCTTATATGAGTAACACTAATACTTTTTGCGAAGAAGCTGTATGTTTTACAACATAGCCCAAGCACAAGTTTTAAAAGGTTGTTTTTTTAGCTTACATAATGTAGTAAATAAAAGCATGCAAACCTTTATCAATAATTCTAAGGTAAAATATACTCATACCTATAAATATACTAGAAAAATATATTTAAAAAAATTACCTTTGAGGTAGAGCTGATTTTTTTAATAAAGTCTGGCTACTGATAATATTATCTCCCTTATATCACTTCTAAGGATGTGATCTGAACAAACAAATATGTTCTTTTTAAATGTGTTGATTTCCATTAATGAAACCCATTGTTCCCTTTGGGCATAATCATTGGGCAATCTATAATAAGTATTTGATATTTAATCAAAAAGCAGAAAAAAATTACAGTAATAAATTAATATGTGGTGCCAATTACTATATATATTATTGAAAGTTGAAATAAGGTAAAACAAAAAAAAAAATATGGAACAAATTTTAAAGAAAGACAAAATTAACTGTATACATAGATATCAAACTAGATATAGGTATTATGCATTTTTTCTGCCAAAACAAAAAAAAAAACATAAAATCCTGTACTAAAATCTTTTATAGCCTATTAATAGATGAATATGTTCAAAAAAATATTTAGATTTAAAAATATAAATATGTTGGTATTTTACGCACACTTTCACATTCAAATTTTTATTAGGTTTATATCTATAAGATCCCCTATTCTACGTTTATAATGATGGTTACCCCATGATGTGATGTTATGAAAGTATCGGTACTTACTTGTGAAAAGATCGGCTTGAATCACGTTTTTATCATGATGCGGCATACACGACACAAGTTTTTGCCATCCTAGCAATTTAAAAAAACACTAAAACGTGGCCTTTTTTCCTTTTTAAACCAAAAATTAAAGAAAATACACGAATCCCGAATATAAACAAAAAGCCGTTTGACAGATGACACAACGCGTATGGTTTAGGCGCTTAAGCTCCGGTGTTGTCGCTTCAAATTTTTTAGAAGCAGTTTTAGGGATAAGAATGTTAATAATTTTGTTTTTTTTTTGCTTAAGGATATTATATTTATTCTTAAAATAGGTTAATTGTAGTATTTATACTTTTTATTTTAAATTTTCCTATAAAATATAACAGAAATAAGTTAAATTAACGTTATAATGTTTGTTAAAATATAGCTAAAAATTTCCTCCGTTGGAAATTTGTGTCGACTTGACAACAGAGAATCGGCAAATATGTTTGTAAATAAAACACCCCTCTTGCCCCTGTGCACATGTTGGACTCAAACAAAGTTGTTGTTTACTAATTCTAGCCTTTCAATGTTCTAAGATATTAAACATGCAGTTTCCAAAATAAATAATGATGGTAGGGTCAAAATACGGCTCTCTTTGAAACTTCTGACAGCCCTCTTTTGCAGCACAAAAACAGACTGAAACAGATAATTTGAACATGCACCCCAAAATGGAAGAGCATACCTTAAATGCGACTCGAACAAAGCAAAGTACACATCACGAGCAACATCTCTCCCCAGTTCATGAACGGTTGCCCTAACAGAGAAGCAGCCAGAAGCAAGTTTTTTATTTAATTTTATTATATGGTCAGAAAACTTTAAATCTTTATCAATGACTAAACCGAGAAATGCAGAATTGTCTACCATGTCCAATGCGTTCTCACCAAAATCAAGACTCTCAGCTTGAAAATTGAAACCAATAATATGGGACTTTGACATATTTAAGCAAAGTTGATTGGAATCACACCATTGCTTTAATTTCAGGAGATCGGCTGCAACATCTCTGACAAGCTGCTTGGGATCTTTATTCGACCATAAAACTGTTGTGTTGTCAGCAAACAATGTAAAATGTCCACATATGCTAAGAGTAATAAGATCATTAATGTATACAAGAAATAGAAGGGGACCAAGAACTGACCCCTGTGGAACACCACAATCCACAGACTCCCTACTAGAAAAGTCACCATTAAGGTACACAGACTGCTCGCAACCAGACAAATAGCACTCAAACCACTTCAGTGCAACACCCCTAACTCCATAAGCAGAAAGCTTCTGAAGCAGTATCCTATGACTCACACAATCAAAAGCCTTGGACAAGTCACAGAACACCGCCGCAATCGCCTCTCTTCCATTAACACCCTGGACAAGAAATCAAACATAGCGTCAGAGGTGCTTTTCCCTGACAGAAAACCAAATTGTTCATCTCGAAGAACCACTTCCCCCAGAAGAAACCTTCAAAGACGATCCTTCATAAGTCTTTCAATTAACTTAGATGAAGTAGACAAAATTGAAATCGTCCTATAGTTGGATGGACTAGAACGATCACCACTCTTATAAAGAGGCAAAATTTTTGGTAATTTTAGGCAAAGAGGAAATGTGCCCGACTGAAATGAAATATTAATAGCATCAGAAAGAGCCTGAATAGCACTCAAAGGAAGTTTTTCCAATAAATTCACTGAAATACCATCGTCACTAGATGCCCTTTTCTTTTTCATCGATCCTATAGTGCAAAAAATCTCCCTGGGAGTAGTGGGGCTGAGGTAAAATGAGTTTCCACTAGTGGTAGGTAAAAATTTGAGAGGGTCATAAGTGGAAGAGAGACCCTTTGTGAGGATATCAGCAACTGAACAAAAGTACTTATTCAATATGTCAGAATCAATCTGCACTTCGTGAGAGCCATTACTTCTGGACACAACCTCATTAACAATTGACCACGCTTCGCGTTGCTCATTGGAGGAATATTTCAAACGTTTGGAATAATAGAGTCTTTTCGCCTCATACACAACTTTCCGGTAAACTTTTCGATATCTCGAGAATAGCGGCAATACAAAATTATTTATCGGGTAGAACTTTTTTAAAATACCAAAAAATCTAAGATTACGACCAGAAATGCGAATACCAGGAGTTAACCATCTTTTCCGGTCCCTATATTGATCTTTTAATGGGTGAACGGGAAAGTATCTATCAACTAACTTTGAAAGAGATGCGTGAAATGAAGCAAGAGCATCTTGCTCACAAAATATTGAGTCCCAATTAAAAGACCGACATCCTGCATCAAAAGACCGGAAGTTCCTTGTGCTGTAAATTCTACCCAAACCTCTGGATTTGTATCTTTTTCTGAATGGCACCTGAACCAGGATGGCATTATGATCAGACAAAGCTGGATCAAATACATTACAAATTACATTCTCCTGTATATTGGAGGCAACATAGTCAATGGTTGTTGATGTGGTACCTGTTACACGCATAGGGCTGTTAACATGCATAGAAATATTAGGAAAGCAAATTAATTAAATCCAATGTAGCCCTATTCTCCCCATCTTCAAAATCTATATTAAGATCGCCAGCAAGAATTATAGTATTTTTAGGAGAAAATTTTAAAAGGAATTGTTCAAGCCTATCTAAAAAAGTACTTATACTACTATTTGGGGAACGATACATACACACAATATAATAATTGGCTTTACCAGAATAAACAATTGAGAATTCAAACTCATTTTCGACACTAAGATCATCAAAATCGCCAAAACAAACAAAGCCGTCGCAAAAACATTGATACACAAGAGCCACAGTGCCACCATATCCAAGGCCAGCCCTACAGAATTTGGAAGCTACAGAGTAGCCAGGAAGGGAAATTGGTTCCTCATTTCTCAACCAGTGCTCAGTAAGTAAGACAATGTTTGGAAAATTTAAACTGTCTAAAAGTATATACAAATCATCAGATTTACCGCGCAGTGATTGAATATTCAAAAGTATAATAGAAATGCATGCGTGAAAGTTGCCCACCCTAAAAAAGAAGAATTAACCAAGGCATCAGCTGAAGTAGAGTTAAGAGTAAGAGGAGAACTATCAGAGTTAGAGCCACTGGAATGCTTATCAAAATTTACATTAGATAATGGAACGGGGGAGAGTACAAAATTTCTTTTTAATGCATAACTAACAGTAACAAACAAAACCAGACGAACACAAAGAGCACTCTTACTAATTCTAAATTTATTATTTTGAGATACATTAACAAATTGTATCCTTTTATGTAGGTAATTATTTAGCCAAGAAAGAAACCACTTAGGGAAACCATAGCATCTTAATTTAAAAATGAGCAATGAGTGGATGACTGTGTTAAAAGCCTTCGAGAAATCAGTATAGATGGAGTTGACCTGATGACCCTTCTCGAAAGCCCTGAGAATGCCAAGTCATGATATAATACAAGGTTTGTAGAAGTAGATTTACCCTGCCTAAACCCATGTTGTTCGTTGATCAAGAGACCTCTACAATGCCAAGTAAGATATTTGTTCAGGATAAGCTCAAAAAGCTTAGGGATAGCAGATAACATAACAATGGGCCTGTAATTTTGTATACCATCCCTGTCACCATTTTTGAATACAAGAGTTATAAGCCATATAAAGAAAGTTTGTAATTTTAAAGACAAATTAAATAATTTACACAAAGGTCTAGACAAACTATAAACACATATTTTTAGGAAACAGTCAAAGTCAAAGTCAAAAATAGCTTTATTGTTACATAACATCATCTGTTGTTAACAAAGCATTATATAAAATCTTAAAGATGGTTGACAACATAATCTTTTACAAAAATATAAAAATTTTAACAATTCTTACATACATAGAATATAGAACACACCCAAAGAAAGGGTAGTAAGAATTCACATTACTCTGCACAAAATTCTTCACTGTCAAAAGATTGTATTTAAAAACTCGTCTACAGAATAAAATGCTTTAGCAAGCAAGAGTTTCTTTATATTTTTCCTAAAACGTTTTTCACAATTTATTAGCCTTATATAAAGGGGTAGGTGGTTAAAAAGCCTTCTGCCCCCGTATACAAAAGAGGACTTAATCTGCTCACTTTTTGGGATAGGCAGAGGTAAAGAGAAGGTTGTTCGGAGATTGTAACCCGAGGAGGGGGGGCCAAGTTGATGGCCATATTTTTTGTGGATAAGACAAACAGTCTCTAAAATAAAAAGGCATGGCAATGTCAGGACAGAGTGTTTTAAAAATAATGGCCTACAGGGGCTACGAAAGGGAGCTGCACACATATAGCGTATGGCTCTTTTTTGCAAAATAAATAGAGAGCTGAACAAATAGGTAAGAACATTATCAGGACCATAACTCAGTTTGTCCTTAAGACCAAATATAGATTCAAAAACCTCAGAAAGGGTGAACTGGATAAAAGGCATGTCGACAGAATTTGCTACTAATTAGTGAGATCAACCTCATCAGAGTAATAAACACTAGAAAATAAGTTAATATCCTCCCCCGAATCTGCTGAAATACCATTTAATTGCATAGCATTTGGGATACCATGACTTTTATTAAGGGAGTTAATATGATTCGAAAATTGTGTGGTGTCAGATTGAATTGACTCATTTGAGTTAGCAATGTAAGATCTATAGCATTCCTCAGTATGAACTTTACATTGAGTATGTAGGTTAGCAAACAGGATATAGTCTTCAGCTAAGTTAGTACTTTTGAATTTAGCATGAGCAGTCTTTTTTGATAAAATAAGATTCCTTAATTCTGGGGAAACACACAAAAATAAAATAAAACTAATAAAACAAATATACAAACTTATACAAATCAATAATTTTATGTGGTCAAAAGTATGAATAAATAAACAAATAAACAAAACACTACATAGCTATGTCTGTGTGTGTGTGAAGTTAAAATTAAGTATTAAAAAAATCATTTACTGAGTAAAATGCTCTCTAAAGTAAAAACTGAACTTTTGTTTGCTCCCTTTATCATTTGACCTGCATATAAAAAATCAAGCATATTCAAAAAAAGTTTTTACTATTGCTATGGCATATATTTATTGGATACAAACTTTTTATTTCGAAAGAACATGTTAGCTATGAGGACATTGCTCAGTGTTCCTTAAATTTGAAACATTAAGAAAACAATGGTTAAACTTTGATGTAATTTTTATATTCAAACTTATCAACAACACTATTCAATCTCCAGATAAGTTATTTGTTGAGATAACATAGGAAAATAGCATGTTTTACTTCAATTTTAATCAAATCTTTGGTTAACTGTCTCCTTTTAATAGATTTATTTAATGTGTCTCTTAATCAATTAAAATCTAAAATGCAACAAGTACCTATTAATGACAATTTAATATATTAGGATTAGGTAACTATGTAAGTTTGTCTGAAATTGTGTAATTCATTTTTCATTTTATCATAGAGTCTAAGCTTTTTATTTTGTCCTATAATTTTATAGTGCTATATGTAATTTTTTTAAGAAGTAGCCTATTAATTCAATAAATAAATAAATGTTATTCATCTTTTTATATTCCTGCATTCTGAATGCAGATAAGAGGAATTTATAAGAATTCCTGTACTGATAAAATTGTAAAGATTCACTTGCCACACTTGCTTGATGAATGCCTAGTAAATTTATTATTAGTTTACTATAAAAGCAAAAGCAAAAAATTGATGGGACATGATAACAAATTTCTTAGATGACCTTTAAAATAGTGAGAGAAAGTATTAATTTTTTTAAGAGGAGATTTTAGACCTTATTTATCTTTATGTATTAATTTCATTTTGAGGATATAGGAAATACAAAATAGATTATAAGTGAAGGGAACTAATTTATACACTAAATGTAGAAATAAAATAGAAAATAACTTTGAAATATGGAACCTACCTTTTACAATTACTACTCATTATAGCAGGCATGGTTAAATCTTCACTATTATTTAAATCGCTACTAAAGTTTTCGGAAAAAGTCATAAACATAATTAACACAAACGGAACAGAAAAAGAAAAACTCGCGCTTTTTATCTTCGATTTTTATTTAAGCACAAGAAGACTTAGAAGTATACTCCCAATTCTCACAAGATAAAATATCTGACTCACGTAATACAAATAATTTGAAGTTTCCAAAACCTGAGCGTCACTGCGATGACAAATGACAGTATCACTAACCAATAATACATTTGAAAGGTGTTGCTCAAATAAAGCTGTTTCTGCAATAAAAGAAAAATATCAAGACAGCGTATTGATAACATTTTGAGCTAACCGCACAGTCTGGCCACTGTGAAATATTTAAAAAGCCACATGGCTACGCTAAAGAGTTTGTCTATTATTCTACAGGGTGTTACAGAACAAGGTTGCCAAGCGTCCGGGACAATCCCGCTTTCTGGTAATCTGTCCCGCCTTTTTCTAATGTCCTTAGTCTGCGTTACCATGCCTAAATTTAATACTATAATATGAAATTCGATAGAGAACCATAAGAAGATCTTAAGTTCAAGTTTATAGCATCCTGCTAACTTGATTAAGATTTGTTTAAGGCCTAGTTAATTAAACATTCAGCTATTGTTTATTTTTATTGCCGACTTTTTCGCCTTGAGGTGTTATGTTGCTCTCTTTTTAATATTTTACTCCTGTCTAATAAGGAATATAATATATCTCTAATAAATATGAGTATGAACTTTAGTGATATGGTTAGAAAAGTAACATGACTCAAGTGTAATAATTACATTGTATTCACTTGTGTATCGGTTTCACGGGCGTTCCATAGGGCTCGGTTCTGGATCCAGTCCTTTTCTTGATCTACATTAATGATATTGCTAATCTATTAATCTGTGGCAAGTTCATGATATCCGCAGATGACACCACAATACTGTGGCGGGCTTTACACCTAGTCTACCTTCATACGATCATTCCGGAGGATCTCTAGTTAGTGAAAACTTGGTGCAATTCTAATGTGCTAATCCAACAAAGACAAAATTGATATCTTTTAAGTGTAGTCTTTCAAATGTTATTCTAGCTGACAATTCAATTAAGAATAAACCGGGCGGCAAATTTCTTGAAATTTTCATCGGTAAGGAGCTCAAATTTCACACATACATGAATATTCTTGCCAATAAATTAACATCTGGATTTGACTGAACTTTGCTCTCAGGATCAGTATTTAGGAACTTGGCTCAAGGATTGGCAAAATAGTTTATTAATCTTTATTTAAATCCGATTTCGATGGTATTGCCTTCTGAGGATACTCCAGCAGTTATATTCTTTAAATGTTGTTTGAAAAGATCTAGAGCTTTTCCCTAAATCTTTTTTTCCCTACTACCCTATAGCAGCCTCACTATAGGTTTAAGACAAGGTGGCTTGGCCGTAGTAGGTTGAGCAATGAAAGACTACTGGGTGTAGAACTCAATATTTCTTTATCCACAAAAATTAACAACTATTTATATCAATCTTAAGATAACATAGCGGTTATAACTATACCCGCTTGGACGTATTTGGTTAATACCATTTAGGAACGGTAAGTACCGATAGACCGCTTGGAATCGGTTATAGTAAGTTGCTGGTATAGTCTGCATTAGTTCGGGTACAAAAATTGAAATTGAAATAATAAAAGATGGAACAGTAAAAGACACTATACATAGGACTCTGTAGTGTTCAACTAGTTGTTTAACATTATATTTTATAGTAATAAATTGCTTTTTAATAACAAAATGATATAGAATTGGCTTGTTTTCCTTTTACTCAATAGTTAACTATTTTATAGTATCTATATTAGTACTACCTTGATCACAAATAGTTCTTCATATTATATCAATGGTGTATCTATGTATGTCTTAGATTACATGACTAAATTATTTTAAATACTTCGTTAAAACGCGCGGTTGCCAAGTCTCTTCTGGAACTTTAAAGAATATTTTCCCTGGATATATAAATAGACATATATAAATTACATTAAACAAAAAGATATTAAAAAAAAAACTCAAAATAGTTAAAAACTATCTTGAAATATATAAATGTTGAGTGCCTTTCAAAACCAAAACAATGATTTATGAAAGTTGTACTTTTACAATGAGAGTGTTATTTATTAATGATGAGTTCCAATCGCCGAAAATTGGTGGATTTTTTAGTGAACCATGGAGTGTTGGTAGGATCTACCAACTGTAACACATGAACAAACGTTCGGGGCATACGGGGGCGTAAGCCTCCTGTGTGCTGAACGGGTTGGGATGGGATGGATTGGATTGGGTTGGGTTGATATTTTTTACCCCAACCAGCACCTCTATTCATTCCCGGGTTCCGGAAGCTTGTAGGGTAAAAAAAACACACAAAAACCCTTTTTTTTAAAGTAGCGCGATAGTTTTGTGTTCTATAAAGACACTAAAAAAGGCCTATACAGAATTTTTCTTATAGTAGTAAAATAACACAAACACCATTTTGTAAACTGTAACTCAACATTGTTTTGATTTGCCCAGAATTGAAATATTGGAGAGTATAGCTTGAAGCGTTCTTAGAGATGGTAATTGGAAAAAGTGCCTTAAATACTTGTAAGGCTGCGTTTAAGAAGTGAGAGGATAAAGACTTCATCGTTCACTGAGCACCTGCGAACAAAAGGTGAACGATTTCCATTTAGCAATTCGGAGTGAATGAATTCTGTACTTACTTCATTAAGATTTTCTTCTATAAACTGAAACTTTTCATAATTATAAAGAAAGTTTAAAGAAGCAATATATGCTCTTTCATTTTTCAGAAGTAAGCTCAATTTAGATAACTCGCTCGTGTTAGATTTATCGACATTATACATTGCTTTTTAGTGAATAACAACAATTTCCTGCTCACGAGCTAAGCTATCTTTTGAAAAGCCAGTTTTAGTAAGAATGCCTTTTTATTCTCTAAAAGTAAAGAATATTTATCAATTTTTTTTTTAAATATTGAAATAAAGCCTGATAGTATAATATTAATTCAACTCGACATCCAACTGCCAATAGAACAGTCAACGCCGCTGACTGTTCTATTGGGTCTTATGGAGGTTTTGTATCATATATTAATTTTTTTCTATCGTATTGACGTATTATATATTTCAGCAAAAGTATTAAACTATGAGGCAGTTCCAAACGATGCGTCAATGACGTCATGTATTACGAAAAAATGTAAGCCGATTTTCAGCGTGGAACGGTTTTTAGTTGGTATTTACCAATGCGTTTCTGCCATTCTGGTTTTAACCAAAATAGGGGAAAACGTGGCGTCACGGATCAGCTGTTTGGCGTTTGGTATTTACCAATTATTACCCGGTTTTGGACGGAGAAAAATAAATACCAATTAGTATTAAAATTATCAAGAACAAGTAGTAGTTAAGGTTGAGGACCTTGAAACGACAAGCAATTTGCTTGATGGTACCACAGATGTATATTTTGTAAGTATGTTGATGTATATTTTGTATTTGAAGAAATTTTATGTACCTATTTTAGAAATTTTATATTATGTTATATGTGTTACGCATAGATATTTTATATTCTTTTCAATTATTTGATAGTAAAGTGTTTAGTCTACTTAGTAAAAAAAAGTTAAATTAAAGGAGAGAATATTTAAAATCAATTCTGGCAATAAGGCGTTTTTACCCATGCAAATTTACATGACCATTATACATAATTTATTTTAGATCCAATAAAAGCACAATAGTTTATTCGAGAAAAAAGAGTGGGCAAGGCTCCGAAAAATCAAAAAATTCGACTTCATTTTTTAATCAAACAGAAAAGAAAAAACAAAAACAATAAACATACCCAAGTAACAATTTAGGTTCTAAAAAGGTTATAAATAACTCCTAGAACCTGTTTAAGAAAAATTATTGATTATGCTATTAAGCACAAACAACGTTATTTATTAGCCCGCATAACCTCCTGTAGTAAAAAAAGGCCCAGCCCTAAAGAGGTTGTCGTTGCCAATAGGCCCTGGCCAATTTGAAACCAGATCGCATATCACAGAACCTATATCGAACCCGAAGATGCCTAAAAGTAACCTGTGTAGAACCTGAAAGCTTTTACGCCTACCTGTTTACAACCTTTTAGCAAAGTCCTTTTAGACTTTTAGGTGGTTATATAGGGTGGTTATATAGCCTGTTCGCCGGATTTTGGCATTTCAGATACATATTGCCAAGTATTAAAATTTTGCCATTTAGTTTTAAATATGGTGTTTCAGAGGTACCAAAGTATAGAAATCTGACCTTATAGTTTTAAATATGAAACAGCCAGGATAAAAATAAGACAACGCCAAAATAAGAAGCAATTGCGACATTTTCAGTATGACTTTATTTTAGAAAAAAATATATTATACTGGAATAGATGGCCGATTTTCATTGCGCACACCAGTTTCTTGAAAAAGTTGGGTGTAATTTAACTGTAAAACACGCGTGCCTTTGATATCTTACAAATTAAACATTATTTAGTGCCAATAAAAAAATAAAAAATTATTATATTTTTATTTCTGACATGCTTGAGTGATAATTAAATGCTCCAGTGTCTTTATATATTATCTAAATTGCTTACATATTACATTATTTTTGCCTGTATTTGAATAGCTTATAAAAATGGAAGAATTACATTTTTTCTTTAAAATGGACGCCTAGCAGGGTATGCTTTTAAGCTGCTATAATAACTTAAGTAAGTATCAAAAGCTATGTCGTAGGACAAAAGGCTTAAAAAAATGCCAGTGGGTTTTAAAAAAAGCTAAAACAGGGCTAATTAGCATCTTCCAGGACTTCTAGGCTACTTTTAATAACCAAAGTCTGGGAGAATTTCAATAAATGGCTTTTAGGCATTTAGTAGGATCTATGGCATTATTTATTACTACGCGGGTCTTCATTATTGCAATTCAGTTTGCGTTTGGTTTTGGTGGTTCCAGTTACTGTGAAAATAAAAGTGTGATTTTTTTATCGTTCAAATTGCATACAGGGCTGTATTTAGGTACATAAAAAGGTAAGTTCATGTTAGTTCATATAATAAAGATAGGCAAAGTGTTTTTGATAAAGATAAATACAGATTGTTGCAAGTTTAGAGGTTATGAGTACCAAATCATTTTTCTTTTAACACACCCATGCAATATTTCAATTCAAAGTATATTAGCACCACAAAAAAATTGAAGAAATATAATGATTGTAAGATTGTATGTATTTCCAGTAAATTAATACGATGTGAATCCCCGAAAATCAACACTGTCAGATGTTATTTGCTGCCAACAATCGACGACAACCAACCTAATGCGAGGCGATCCGGTGTTGCCATGTCTTATTGCTAAAGAACCGTTTATACTTAATATTAACGCTAACGCTATGGGATCGTTTAAATTTTTGAATAACGTTCGGATTCACGCTTATTCGTGCTGTTGAGGATAAACGTCACGAATAAGTCGTGAACGTTCACAACACTAGTCATAAAAAATTACATTTTTTATTTAATTTTACTCTTTTTTAATGGGTTTTGACTTTTTAAAGTTAAAAAAAAAGCTTCAACAATAAACGTAATTTATGTTTAGATTTATATTCTTTATAAATTTTGGATTTTTTTTTTAGTAAATTTAATAAATACAAAAATATAATACAGCAGATTTTTAAATATATAAAACTTAAAAATTGTATAGTATTGGACTTCATATTTTGGTATGTTTTTGGTTACTGTGAGCAATTATACCTACCTTAATCCTTGTATTAACACTATATTTTTGTCTTTGTAATAGTATTTTAGATTGAATTAAGTTGATTAGGTACTGGAAAACCTATTGGATCAAGCTTTAACCTAAGCAATATTTTTTTTAGAAAATGCCGTTTAAAGTGGTCCAAACTATAGAACGGGGAACGATATGTATATCAGCAGTCGATTTGTCAATATTGACCTCCCGCAATATCCCGTAAATTTATTTTACATGGAGTAGCCGGAGGTTCTAGGGTCCTTCGGAAACTTGACCTCTGTATTTTTATTTAAAATTTTTAAAAGATCTTTAATGGCAACGTGTCTAATGTTATATTTCAGTGCGCAATCTTTTAAATCTTGACTAAAATCAAATTTCTTAAAGTCATCAATTTCATCATCTTCATTCCAATCCATCGATGAACTCGGTTGTTCTGAAGTCAGTTTTTCTGTTAAGCCACTGGTACTGGCATCGTGAATATCTGATTCTAGAGGATCAGGTTCAATGCCAAGACCGCCATCAGTTAAATTACGAGAATTATCTTCTTCCGGTGTATCTATTGCAAACTAAATTTTTTTTTACGTTATAATTTACCAAAATTGTCAATATTTTATTTGTCATATTTACCTGACCAGTTGTAATTCGTTGGAAATTTCGCTTCACTTTTCTTTTAAAATTACCACTTCTTACAATTTTGTGCCAAGACATCCCTGTATTCTAAGAATAAATGACGTAGGATCTAATAGTCGCGACCGTCCCCAAACTGTGTTTTATTGTGACTAGTTGGTTAAACCTTATCCCATAAAGTTATCTTATTATCCATATGACTTTTAGCAAGTCCTTTAGGTGTTAAAAAATGCTATAATTTCCGGAATAGGCCGTATAAAGTGCCAAATAGTTAGGCGATTGATTCAAGACCATATGATTCTAAATAGGTAATTTTAATGCTAAAATCGTTCTATATTGGAATTTTGATTGCCAAATTAATGCTGAAATATAACCTCTCCAAAACTTTATTATCTCAAAACCATCAAGCCCTCGTTTATGGCCATAACAACGTTATTGTTGATATTTGACTAGAACTAATTAGAATTTTAATTTACCTAAGGTTCCTAGTTCCTATTAGCACAAAATTTAACCTAAATAGTTCCATCAAGCAAGCCAATGACTATTGGAGAACCTCGGTGCGGCTAAAAGGCAACTTTATAAACCAACTGCTTGAGAAAATGTTACTTGGGTAAACTCTTTGATTCCTAATAACCGATTCATTTCAGCGACTGTTTCTTTAGATCTGATCAGAATTTTAGTGATCAGAAGTGATGTGGGAACAATACGTCACACTTACCTGTCAAAGTTGTCAACCAAAAGAGTAATCGCAGTTCTTACCAATTCAACGCTGAAAATCGGCTCATTTCTATCCGGTTCTACAGTATTCCTGAAAAAAAATGCGAATTGGAACAGCTGACATATGACTTTTTGACATTTGATTCGCGCCATAAAGATGTAAAAGGTAGTAAAGCAGGGGTAGACGGCTGACGAGTAACGGGCGATCGGCTTTATTGTTTTATTTAGGCACAAGCCTTTAAAACAAAAATTTCACAAAATTTGCAGACGATTGTCCAGCTTTCTTTTGGTGCTGGGATTTTATGGTATCAGGTACAGTACAGTAGAATTACAATAATAATAATAATTTTAAGTTTTCAAATTATTTTTGACCCTTGTTTATTTGTCATTTTACTTATTTATTATATATTTACTTGTTTATTAAGTGTCAAGAAGCCATTAGCAAAAAGTTCCTTTAATTTGTGTTTTATTAAACTTTGTAGAGATTTATCCGAATTTAATTTCTCATATTTTATTTTTGTATAATTATCATAGTTTTTTAGTTGGGTTTTCTTGCTGATAGTGGTGTAGCCTGTGTAAGTAGGTATTATAGGGCTCAAAACTCTGGTACATTGAATGTTTTTATTTATTTACTATGCAAGGTACAAACAGGGCTTTCCCCAAGTAGTACAATAAAATAAAAGTAATATGTCAGAAAGATGACCTACGGTTAACGTTTCATACTTAAGGTACACAGAATGTAATATTATATTATATCGTATTAAATAATGCGGACTACACTAAAATTATAAGATACCTAAAATTTATATGGTGCAGTCACTATATTGAATGTCCTAAAATGCTTTTAACAGCATAGAACTTCACCATTTTGAAGGATGGCTCCAATGGACCATGGGGTCCGGTAAAGTTAAAGGGACATCTAAAAACCGATTTTTTTTTGAAAATTTTTACATAGAATGTTGAGTGTGGTCAAAATATTGATAAAAAAGTGAGGATGATTGGAAAAAATACAAAATTTTGGAAATTATGAAGGTTTTTCTACATACGTTAAATACATATTATTGCCAACTTGCACAAGGTTTTTTAGCTCTTGATTTTGCTATAGTTAAAAAATATATATATTGGGGCAATTTTGGAACTTTTTGGGGGTTATTATTGTAAATTTATATAATTTTTTATCGCTTTATACCCCTTTTAATTACATAATTTGTAAATTACACACAAGAAAAATAAAACAACAACCTTATTGACAAAAATGGCAGTGGCTTCACTACGTCCCCAGTAGTATTTTTTGGTTTTGCCTGGAACACTTTTTAGTTGGAGGGGTTGGCTGTGGACTCAATTTTAGATAATAAAGACATAATATAGTTAGATTTTATATTACATGAACAAAACACATTTATCAGGTGTTAAAAAATAGTTATTATTAATTTAATTGAGGGGGAGCCCCGCGTGTTTGTGCCTATAATTCCCATTTTCTAACTATTATCCCATTCCCTAAGTAGGGCTCAAACAACTACCTAACCCACTATTTAGCGCCAACCCAAGGTTCCAATCGCTTTTTGCAATCCCAACTCCACATGTGCGCCAACCACACAGTCCCATGTGCACATGTGGTTACCTCCCTGTGGAACTGAAAATATTTCTGATCGTCTATTCAATCTGGAAGGCACCCTAAGTTTAAAAAGAGACAATAACTTGGGACAATCTATAGTAGCGTTTAAAACCTTATGCATAAAACATAAGTCGAGTAATGTTCTTCGTGACTCTAATGTGGGTAAGTTCAGGTTATCCCTGACCCACTGACAGTAATATTCCTGTCTCCTGTAACCATATCTAAAAGCAGCCACCCTTAAAAATTGATTTTGAGTTTTTTCAATCTGCTCAATGTAGCAGTTATATGACAGGGACCATACAATTGAGCCATACTCCAAGATAGGCCTAACAAGAGAGCAATAAAGTAATCTAAAAGTAAGCAAAGACAAATCAGTTGTAGACCGTTGGATAAAACCCAGCATTTTCATTGCCCTACCAGTCACCTGATGTGACTTTTAAAAGACAACCTGGAGTCAATAAATATTCCTAAGTCAGAAACCTCTGTTTTGACACCAATTGCTACATTATTTATTTTATAAAGAAAAGCAATAGGGTTACTTTGCTTAAAAAAAGTAATCTTATGGCACTTATTGATATTAAGGGACATTATATTCAAGTGGCACCAATCAAAGAACAAATTAAGGTCTTTTTGGAGGAACACAGCATCAGAAAGGGATGTGATAAGCCTAAATAGCTTCACATCATCAGCAAACATTAGCACACAACAATTTTCAAGTTTCCAAACTAAATCAATCAAAAAGAGGCAAAACAAAACAGGGCCCGAGTGAGAGCCCTGTGGCACCCCAGATGGCACCAAAATTTCAGAGGAACATGTACCTCCAAGATTAACAATCCGGGTTCTACCTCTGATAAATCCCAAAATCCACTGAAGAAGAGGCCCCACAATACCTAAAGCCCTAAGCTTCTGCACGAGTACCCCATGGTTAACCCAGATCAAAAGCTTTGGAAAAATCTGTATATATTGAGTCAACCTGAAGTCCCTTCTCCAAGCAGCGGTAGAGGTAGTTGACATACAGCACCAAATTAGCATCAGTAGATCTGCCTTTTATAAATCCAAATTGCTTAGGATTAAATAAAGATTTAAAACCCCAGGCAATCCTATGACTGACCAGGTGGTCAAGCAGCTTTGGCAACTCAGATTGGTTACACACAGCCCAATAATTGGAAATTTCATTTCTACTACCAGATTGAAAAATGGGTTTTAGAAAACTTCTCTTCCAGAGAGTGGGATAAGAACCAGTACCTAGAGATTTGTTAAAAATGAACAGTATTGGTTTCATAAGAACACAAACATATGATTATATAAATAAACAAATACTTACCTATAATGAGACAGGACAGAAAATTACGATATGCGTACTAGTACAGTAGCCACTCCCAATAAATATGTGACATTTTGACATTTTTTTTTATTTATGAATAAATCTGTATTTACATATTTGATATTCCTAATTTGCGTGTGGAAATTTGTGTTTATCACTTAAAGAAGTGATGTAAATCCTTCTTGTTGTCTAAAGTTGCAGAATTTTGTTACTTAAGGCTTTAAATTTAAATTAATAGCATATATAGGCTGGCTTTTGCCGATGATTTGAAGCTATATTTAAATGTATATGGTTTGGAGGATTGTGTTTTTCTTCAGAACTGTCTAAATACATTGGAGGTATGGTGCGCTGTTAACAGGTTAGGCTTGAATGCGGCTAAGTGTAGTGTGGTCAGTTACTCTAGATCAAAAACACCCTTAAATTTTAATTACTTTATTAATGATACTATTTTGAGTAGATTAGAGCAAATTACTGATCTTGGTATAACCTTTGACTCTGAATTTACATTCGTTCCACACTTCAATAACATAGTCAAGTCAGCCCTGAGAAGGCTTGGGTTCATAATTAAAAGTTCTCAGAGTTTTACTTTGGAGTCTACATTAAAACTGCTTTTCTGTTGCTTTGTGAGATCAAAACTGGAGATTGGCTGCATTATATGGAACCCACTCTATCAGAATCATGTTGGTCTTCTTGAACCTGTTCAGCGTAGATTTGCTAAGTTTTTGGCCTTCAGACAGGATGGCATATATCTGGTAAGAGGGTTTGATCATCGGCAACTATTGGAACGCTTCAATCTACATCCATTACATCTCAGAAGAAGGATCTTCTCTGTAAAATTCCTGTCTCGGTTATTGAATGGATTTGATAGTCCTGTACTTATTTCTGGTGTACGTGTCATAGTGCCTAGGCTTAATGCTAGACATCCCCTAACATTCTTTCTGCCAAGGCCTCATACTAACATCCTGTTGAAATCGCCACTATATACAATATGCGCTATATTTAATCCGATCTGTCACATGTGCGATATAAATTTCTCTCCGGTTCATGTGATTGTCGATATCTTGGTGGATCATTACTCTTGGGATTAAGACCCATGTGTTTAAGTTATAGGTAGTAGGTATATTGCAGTTAATTTAATTTAATTTTGTTGAATATGTGATTATCTTGTTAAACTTTTATAATTGGGTTTTTATATCATATTAATAGTTATTTGTTCTAATTTTTTGGATGACTTTTGAGAATGTGAATTTACTTTTTTTCTTTTCTTTTCATTCTTTTAGGTTTGTTTGTGTGTGTTTTTTGTTACTATAGTTTTCATTGTTTTGCAACTGTTTCCTGTTATTGGGCAAGTTGCCTGTTGGAAATAAAGGCTTATTATTATATAATTAAATGTCATTTAATGCGCATGTAAATAAGATCTGTCAACAGTCATATTATAAATTAAAGTCATTATATGAATTTAAGGATATTTTGCCTGCTGGTACAAAAAAAATCCTTACAGAGAGTTTAGTGCTTAGTATTGCTGGATACTTAAATATTATATACGGTCCTTTTTTAACTGAACAAAATAAATATAAAATCCAGAAAATTCAAAATTCCTGTGTAAGATTTACTAGAAATTTGCCTTGGAGGGCTCATGTGAAGATTTTACTTCATCAAAGAAGATTTTTGGGTATAAGCTGCACTGTACGTAAATTACTTAATTTTCATGAACCAGAGTATCTGTCAGAATTCCTTATTCAAACAGGAGATACACATACTGTAAATATTTGCTATAAAAGCACACTGGCAATCCCCCAGCATAAGATTGAATTTCTGAAAAGTTCTTTCATATATACTTCTGCCTTTATTTACAATGGCCTACCTGCAGAAATTAAAGATTTAGGCATGGCCTGTTTTAAGTCTAAATTTAAAAAAAATAAGTCTAAATTTTCGGAGACTGCTGATATTTTAATACTGGTGTAACTCTGATTCTGGTATGGTACTCTGAATCATTTTTGTTTACGTTTTTATTTTTAAGAAAATTGTACTAGGTCCTTTTATTATTTATTGTGGTGGTTATTAAAACACGCCTAGCGGTACTTTTCACCTTTGTATATATATAGAATAGATGTAACTTATTTGTTGCATACAATAAAGATTATTTTAATTTTTAATTAAACCTATTTATTTATATGACTTAATTTTTTTCTTATGGGCTTATTTATCAAGTGATTTAAAAAATAATTAAATCAAATTATTGGGAAAAAGAAACCGCTTTTTAAAAGATGTTGTTCTCAATAATGTGCTATTTAAAAAAATTAAGTAAATACCAAAATTAATGGTTTGGACATTTTAAATAGACATGTAAAAGATTTAAATCATAAAATTTAACGAACAGTATTTTTCTGTCATTACTTGATTAAAAATTGAAACTTTCAATGCATTCATGGCACCCTATTTAAAAATTTAAAAAAGTTATTTTTTCTATGCTTTGATTATTTATATTCAAAAGATGCTCTTATAATAATTCTATCAATATACCAAATTTCATTTATTTTTCTTGAATAGTAAAATAATTGTTGTCTTTTTCCTGGTATCATTTATTTAGTCAAAAACTAATACAAGTTCAAGTCAAGTCAAAAAAAGCTTTATTGTCATAAGACATGGATCTTCTTGAAAAAGCTAATATAAATTATCCTAGTTCAAAAACTTAATTTTATAGAAATAGCACTACTTACAAACTATAAAAGTAGACTTAACACACATACATATATTAGATATAAATAAAAGATATAAAATAACTAGACAAAAAACAAAACATGGAATTAAAATATAATGGGGTAAAATACAATATAAAAAACATAAATATATAAACAGTGCACATAACATATTATCAGACAATTGCAACTAGAACTTACTAACATGTTTAAAATCTTAAAATAAAGAATAGTAAGAACATTGAAAACTATCACAATCAAATTCATTTAAACTATAATAGGGTCTACCAGCTAGCAATCTTACTTTTAACTTTATTTCTAAGCATTTTTAGGGAAGTAATGGCAGACAAGTTATTTGGTAGATGATTGTAGATCTTAGTGCTTTGGTAAATAATTCAGGTATGAATCATTGTCGCGGTTGCGAAAATAATTAATCTATATAGAATTAAAATGCCTTGATTTTTAAACAAGGGCTTACAGTGTTGTGCCCTACTGGCTGCGCCGCAAATGTATCGTATGGCTCTTTTCTGCAACACCAAAAGTGACTCCATGAGGCCCTGACCAGAGAACCCCCAAAAACAAAGACCATATCTCAACCTTGATTCTATTAAGGCAATAAAATTAAAAAAAAAACACAATAACAACAAATAGAGGGCTTTTGACATGGAATCAAACACTGAGGCGTATATCCAATACCAAATTTAAACCTTTTATCCCCTGATGATGGAGACCACTGTGTCCTAAACATGTAGGGAATTTTAAATAATTAAATGCTTAATAAATAAGTGAAGGAAGACCGCAGGATTTTCATTTCACCTTAACCTTCTGACTCCACTGCAAGTATGGACTTATTTCTCTACAATTTTGAAATTATTTGGTATCCTTAGGTTACCTTTAGCTCTTGCTCTTGTATTTTGGTTGTGATTTATTTGGTTTTTAATAATATCATGGTTGTGAATGTGTGAATAAATTAATGTTATATATTATAAAGTTCTTATGTTGGTGATTTGTTCAATAAATAGATATTCTGCAGGGTAATGTTTTGGCTTGTTGTATATAATTTTTAAAAAATATAATAATAATAATAATAAATTGTCTTTACTTAACAAACCTTGCAAATTACAGTATTTGCCTGAACAGGCAAAGATTAGCTAAAAGTTACTCTTTATCTCTTAACCTATCCACTTTAAAAAACTAAAATTACTACAAAGTAAAACATCAGTTAAGTAACAATTAAATAAATTAAATTAACTGATCTTTATAGAATCTTCAATAACAATAAATGGTATCATGAAAATTAGGCCTAAAACGATTAAATAGAATCACAGCTTGATAGGTGAAAGAAGTTCAAACATTGATGTAGTGTGACGTGGCATTGAAACTATATTTTACCTTATATTACGACTATGAACCTCAGTTCTGTAATTCACCTTTTCACACATATGCTTATGTACAATATTTAGTTTATGTGATGCATTATTGTACAAGCCTCTCCATACCAAAATGCCACAACTCTAAATTGACTCAGTTAACGATTTATAAATGGTAATAAGTTGTTTTGATTTTAAGAATGTTCTGATAATATAAAATTTGTAAATTAACTTTTTAAGTCTATTTGCTAGATATTCAGTATGTATAGTCTGTGAAACTTCCTTTATTTGATAATTATTTTCGAAAGATATGAATAATCCAGTCTCTTTACCCTAGTGAGAGAAAAGGTAATATAATATGTTTTTGCTACATTCAGACTTAATTTATAAGTTTCCAACTAATTTTTTATTTTATTCAGGTCTTCTATAGCATACTGTTTTGATTGATTCCAACTCAAACCATTATAAAGTAAAGAAGAGTCATCTGCATATGAGATAATAGTTCCATTTGTTAGTTTAATATGATGAAGAGAATTTAGTTAATTTCTAAACAAAATTGGACAGAGTACGGGACCTTGTGGCACTTCTATTTTTATAATTTCACCATTGCTTAACGAAAAATTCAGAAAAAAATTAATTGAAGGCCTTAGCTAGGTCAGTGAAAACACCAAGACATTTTCTGTTATTGTTCAAGTGGCTAGTTATATCAGTTTTTACCAGTTATATCAGTTTATCAAGTAAGTTCGGGTAGAGCATCTATAGTACTATGACCTGATAAAAACCCATATGGTTTATCTGATATAATATTATTCCTATTTAGGATATAATTTGGCTAATTGGATGGTAATTGCCTATAACATTTGAATATTGTGAATAGGGGTAACAACTGATATTTTAAAACGAGATGATACTTGCCCTGTTTCATAAAATTTTATTATTATGCGGAGTAGAGGTTCAAGAATTTCAACTTGGGTTTTTTTTAATTAGTGTAACAGATATATCACTAATACCTGAACAACTTCTGTTTTTGAGATTTTGAATATATTTAATTAGTTCATTTTTAGTAACTGGAGATAAAAACATAACCGACTTTTAAGTTTTTTTGAACACCTACGATATTGTGGGGTTTAACGAATACATTTAATATGATTCAATTATTAATATCAGGAGTGCTCTATTTCTCACACCAATATTATTTTCATATTGAAATTTAAAACCTAGCGGCCTTTTTTTTGTGATTTATTAATTAAATAAATATTTGTTGATTTATTTATTTTATTTTTGCGTTTATTTTTGTATTTTTCGTGGACAATTCCCATGAATAAAAAAAGGAGATTTTACATACGTGTAACATACAATTTTTTTTCTACTACCGAACATTAAAAAGAAATAAAAAATACCAAATTGCTTTATGCACCAGTGCATACAAAAAATACTTCACACACTGGTGTGTAAAAAAGTATTATAGCTATTCTCGAATTAAGAACAAGTTTTAAACAAAGTATAATAAAATTAGGCAGGATATTGAAAAGAAGAAAGGGGCTCAGAGATCAATAGATATTAAACTTCAGCTCCTGGATATATTAAAAAAATACCTCAAGTTACACCTCAAGTAAATTATTGTATTTAAGACTTATTCAACTTACATTAAATTAAATATAACGTTCGGTATCGTTAAAGGTTTAAGTTTATGTTCCGTTTAAATGCTTGAATAAGTTTATTTTCTTCTTTTTAATATTTGAGGGTATGGGAGTATTTTATAAATTTATTTTTACATAATACTCAACAGAATAGATGAGTATTATGTAAAAATAAAAACTTATTAAAAACTACTAAAAACTAATTATCGAATTGGCCATCCTAGTGGCCTAGCACCTACAATTGACCTATTGACCTACGATTTATATTTTTTATATATTAGGCAAGCAGACTTAAAAATAAACAAGGAACACAAGGTCTTTTTTAAATAGGGGTCTACATGAGTCCTGGGGACATTTATGACACATATATATAATGACTCTTTTTTTCAAAACAAACACAGAGTTAAAATGTCTGTGACTACAAAAATGCCATGCAATTGCTACACAATACTATGCAAAATGGTATTCTGTACTATAGATGACTTTCAATCAAAGAAAAATATATCAATTTTGCAGATTCCTATCCCAGTTCATTTGAAACCACTCTAACAACATAACATCCTCTAGCCAGTTTTTGCCTCAATGCTAATATAGGGTCACAAAACTTCAGTTTATCATCAGTAACAATTCCAAGAAATCTGTTAAAATTATTCACTTCCAATTCTTTGTTGTGAATCATTAGCTACTCTGAACATACAAACTTAAAACTTAACAATTTAGCCTTATCTTTATTTAAAGACAACAGATTACAGTTAAACACCACTGTTTTATTAATAAATCTTACAGAAATAGTTCTTGTGCTTTTATTATTGTCTGCCCATAAGATGGTGGTGTCATCTGCGAATATAGTGAAGAATCCTTTTATCTGAAGAGACGCCAGGTTATTTATATACAATAGAATTAAAATGGCACCGAGAACCGAACCCTGTGGAACTCCATGGCTCACTACACAAAGTTCAGACAAAGTGCCATTTGACCAAACAGACTGTTTAACAAAAAAGATTGAAACCATTCTAGAGCAACTCCACTAAACCCATATCTAGAAAGCTTACCTAGCAGTATTCCATGGTTGACACAGCCTTTAGAGAAATCACAGAACACGTTAGTTTGCTGCAGCAAACTAACCATTATTCAAGCTCAAATATAACCTCTCCAGGAATGAAAACATGCAGTGAGTGCTGCATGTGCATGTGCGCTCAAAACTCTCGAAAACCAAATTGACATTCATTTAATAGGTTATTTTTAGTTAGGAAAGCTACCATTCTTATTATGGCCAGTTTCTCAATAACCTGGCAGGGCAAAAGTGAAATTGGTCTGTCACAGGGGAAAGATTACTTTCTAGGAAACATTGATGTATCAAAAGAAACATTTCTAGCATAATATACCTTTGAGCTCATTGCTTGATCAGGATAACTCTACAAAACTCTGATGGACAGTCCATCAATCCCAGATGTTTTTTTTTTATTTCGTTCAACAGTTTCTTGATTTCATATAGATCATTTAAAGATTTATTTGATTTTTAAGTCATGCTGATACTGAGCAGTAGAACTGATTAAAATTATCTTCATTGATTGGAAATTCACTTGTCTTTGAGGAATTACCCCTTAGTTCATTTAAATTAATCCAGGTTTCCTTTGCTTTATTGTGTGGTTTATTGACTCTATAATAAAGTTGCTTAACATTTTATATTGTTTTGCTATAAATCCGTCTTTATGTATTAAAATAAGTATGAAACCAGGGATTAGTGATATATTTTCTTAAAGTGTGTAGAAATCTTAAATTAGTTAATGAGGTTTTAAGATCATGTGTAATCCATGGTTTCTTAGGCTTTATTTTTTTCTTTTTTATCGGAAAATTCTTATAGAAAATACTCAAATCAAAATCACTTAACTGTTTAAGAGAAACAAGAATGATACACCACCATCCAACCAATATTATTGCATACTAAAATTAGCATCGCTATAGGCTTTTTTTTCCATATTTATTTTCGGTACGCTAACTCTAGCCAGAATTGACTCATGAAGAGAACCTAGAAGGAATAACCTGGACAACACAATTTAGCTCAGAGACCAAATCTGAACAGATGTAATCAATTAATGTTTGGGAGCATGTGATTCTTGTTGGTTGTTCAATAACCATAAGAAGAGAAGCCAGCAGATTTTTTAGACTATCAGATTCATGTGAATATGATAGATAATCAATATTAAGATCGCTACAAACGATTAGCTTTACTCCTACTGGAAATAGTGTCAAAAACGTTTCAAAGAGTATAAGAAACTCCCCAATTTTATATATGGGAGGACGATGAATACATATAATTTAAAAGTTAAGAGCTTTTACATAAACTACAGAAAATTGAAATCAATTCATCAGCATAAAGATGAGGAGAGCAATGGTTAGAAAGGTACCTGCTTAGAAAGGCACGACGCAAACCTGCTTAGAAAGGTACGACGTATATAATGAAAAGAATAATGGTCCTAAAATAGTACCCTGATTAATAACAACTGCTTCAGACTTTTCTCTACATCGAACAAAACCACTACAAAATAAATAGTTTCAGAACCATAAAATTGTTTGTTCAGAAAAATCATAGTAAGAGAGCTTAGCCAGCAGGATTTCATGATTTATAAGATGAAATGCTTTGCTAAAGTCTAATAGGACCAAATAGGACACTTTTGACTGGTCAATATTCTTAGAAATTTCATTTGTTACATTACAAACAGCTGTTGCTCTACTGGGGCCTTTTTTGAAACCAGACTGTTGATGGCAATGTATTTTTGGCAACAATGAAATAACTGATCATGTCATGAACTAGTTCAAACATTTTTGCAATAATTGGCAATAGAGAAATTTGACGTAGATCACTGTGACTTGCAACTTTAGCAGTCTTTGGCGATGGCTTAATAATATGGACCTTCCACACATGAGGAAATATTCCTTTAGATTTGATAAGCCTTCTCCCTTCAAACTGCAAATGAATTCTTTAAGTCTAAATAGTGTTGCTTATGAGCAGGATTTTTGGTTTTGTTATATTCGTTTAAAGCTTTGTTTTTTTAGGTTATTATTTCTTTAATAGTACTTGTTATATAGGGCTTTAATTTACGTTTTATTGAGCGCGTTTTTAAAGCAGCATGCCTATTAAATATGTCAGTTGACTATTAAAGCAGTTTATCCTATCATTTATATCATTCATCAAGTAAAATTATATTATTTAAATCTGTAGAACGCATTTCAAATCAAAAATATCTTTGTTAAAAAAAAAACAATTTTGTTAACAGTTTTGGGAGCATTAATCTCCATTTAACATTTCTTTAGTTCACTTAGTTACAACTCTAGTTACAACTCTAGTTGGCTCTAAAATAATCTATATTTAAATCTAAACAACTGTAAAATTGATTGGATATATCTAGTTTCAGACGGTCTATTAAAAAATTAATATTTAAATCACCTAACATTATTACATGATCATAAAGGGGAGAAAGGCTTGGTAAAATTACTTCTACAGAACTCAAACTCTTATTGTTTACCAATGGTGGCCTATATAATATTCCTACTAAAGTTTTCTTACTTCTGAGGGTAACCTCAATTTATAATTGCTCTATTAAATTATCTCCTACTAAAGATACATCAACTACTGAGGCTCTCAAATTATGTAACACATAGACCAATACCACCTCCCCAAGTGACTCTGTCACTGAGAAAGAAGTTCCATATTCCATTGATGTTCACATGCTGATCAGGGCAATCTGGATGTAACCATGTTTTTGAAATACCAAAGATATGCCATTGTTCTTCCAGAAGCAAATCTTTAATATCGGAAAATGATTGCATGAGTGATGTAATATTGACATGGCAACACCCAAGTTACTTATTTTCAGGCTCCTTAATCGTTGCGTCCCAGTACTGGTTGTCGTTTCCTGAAAAAACCTCGTTGTTGCTGAGAAAAATTTTTTCTATGGAAAACATATGGGTTTATGATAATGTCCTGCGGCCATAATGCGGAATTAAAACATTTCTGAAAACAACCTGGTTCATCAAACACTTTAAAAGAAGCGAAATAATGCGCTGTTGATGTAAGTTTTTCACATGTCATTGCAAAACAAAAAGTCAGAATATTGTTTTCTTTCAAATGATCCTTAAGTTGATCCTCAGTAGTATCCAGATGGAGATTATTTATGTAAAACCATGATTATTTTGTAGCTGCTGCTAACCTGTTTTGATCTTTGCTTGGGCCTTTATAAGTTGGATTTCTGCCTAAAATATGATTTTGATTATGTAAATTACTCTGTAAACTATCCATTTATGCTTTATTAGCAGCTTCAGACAGAGAAGAGTCACGTAATTTAGGGTTCTCTTAATTTAGGGTCTGGGTGGATTATTACACACGAATCTAACTAATTTCTTATTTGAGTCCTTAATAACATTGTCCAGATTATATAACTGTTCCACAATAAATGTACCTTGGTTGAGCAACTCAGCTTTCAGATTAGATTGGAACGAGCATTCTATTTGCGTTATCCTTAAGTATGTCAAATCTTCATCTTCCTCCCTACACAGATCCACAAGGTTCTTAGCAGCATCACCAGTTTTATCAGGAAGTTTATTGTTAACTAGTTTTTTAAGATTAGCAGCTTCTATTTCCTAAGATTCTTGCAATCACACTGTTGCCTTAGTGATTTGACCTCAGATTCCAGGCTATTAATTCTATCAATTACTGATGGTAATTTTTTGAACACTTTACTACAATTCGGACAAACGTGAAGCAAGAAACGACTATGGAATCACTCGTAAATAGATGCCTTAACCCCAGAGCAATTACACGCTCACATTACAATATTTAACAAGAGTATTCTTCTCTTCCCTTTGTATGTATGGCTTGTTGCATGTAAAGCACTTTTCCAATTTAAGAAGTAATAACCTTATGTAAAGACTCTGCATAAAATAAAATAAGGATAACTCAATAACGTTACGTTAAAATAACGTTATGCAAAAAACTGTTGTAAATTCCAAATTCCTGATAGTATACATTTCTCTGGTGGCAAACAATGGCTTATTATATTCAGCAGCAAATATATTATATTATAATAATTTTCTTCTGCCACTTTTCTTCCTTAATTTAAGTCACACAAGAACTTGATTGGCAAAAAAATAGCTTGTATCTTAACCCACAGATCGATGGAAAATAAAAATCAAATTATTAAGATATGGCCAGGTAAAAATGCAAAATACATGTACTTAGGTATTCACTGTTTCACTTAAAACATATTGGTTTGTCTGCTGGTATGCACAGGAGCATACAAGTTGAGTAATGATACCATTGGACAGTTTATTTCATTAATTATTACTTTGTGACCAAACCTCATGGCTAACCTATTGCAATATTTACAATTTTCAGTTTGTAAGTCAATGTTGAGTTTTCAATATTTCATTTATACGTGAGGAAGTTTATACATTTATGATGAAATCTTTCAATTTTTTTTATATGAACTACATAATAAGGTAACCACACTAAACAGCAGTAGCTCCTAACCAGAGAAATATAATAAAATTTTTATTTTATATTAGAAATTATAATTTTTATTTATTTAGAAAATTATTATTTATATTAGAAAATATAATTTTTTTGAAGTTTCTAGATCTAACAATGAATCCCAATATTTTAAAAACCATTTACATGACCCATATTATCAGTGAACCTAAATTTAGAATCAAATAACACAAAGATCTTTTATGAGATTTACCTTTATCATCTCAACATTATTCACTTTATATCAAAATTTAAGATGGTTTGTCTTTCTTATTATAATCTTATGTTATAATTGTAGATCAGAAATATCTGCCTGCAGTTCTTTACAGTGATTTTCATTACTCATACATTACACTCATACATCCATTTTAGAGGATATCCACTGAGAGGTAGCTTCTCTCTCTCTTGATGGATAGCCACCTATTTTCACAGTTTTTCATTGTCAATTTTAGAATAGTATTAAAATGAATATAGGTAAAAAGCTTAAAATTAAAATAGAAAGTACTAAGTAAAATTAAGATAAAAAGTAAAAGACACCGTAAGTGTGTGTCTGTTGGTGTAGAACAGACACACACTTATCAAAATATCAATATACAGGGTGTCCATTTAATATCGCGGTGCTCGATTGCTTTTTTTATACAGGGTGATCAAAATCGTTACCTTAATAATTAATAATCGTTAATAAATAAAATTTATTGTTAAAAGAAGAGTGACTGATGATATATTTTTCATAGGCATTACGACACTTGCGCAATGGTTTTGCGAATTTGCGAATGACAAGCGCTTTGTCACTCGGTTCAATTCCATTTCGAACACGTTTTAGTAAGAATAAGGTGAACAGTTATAATAACCACAATAAAATACTAGTAGTATTAATCCCTGAAGCTTATCTCATTTAAAAATAAGATTTTTTTTCTTACAAGTAAAAAGTTGGCCATAATTCATTTATTCTTTGTTGTGTGACGTATGCCAATTATAATGTTTACTTATTATTCATCTTAAGTAAATTTGTGTCAAAATGAATTACTCTTGGCGAGAATTAGTAAATATGATTTACGTTATCGGTGAATGCCTTGGGAAGTATTTTTTGGCTTCAAGGATTTATTAGGAAAAATTTCGTAAAAACCGACATCCTGATGATATGTGCAGAGTTACATCAAGAACTTGAAAATGATTTTGAAAAAAGAAATGGAAAAATTACTTTTTGTCAATGGGCACAAAATCAAGCAGCAGAAAACGAGATTTTTTTATGAGAATTAATGCTTCTGGATTTTTACTTATCGGGAAGTGTAAGAAGCTACTAGGGAAGATACGGTGGAGCGTATACAAGAGTCTTTTAGACGTATTACGCCTTCCACGCTTCGTGTAGTTTGAAGGTGTTTCACACGTACGACTGATTTGTGTTTGGCGCAGAACGGTGGACATTTTGAGCAATTTTTATGATCGAACTTATTTATAATGTTTCTGAATTAATGTTGTTAATGTTTTTGGTGAATCCTTGATGGGAGTGATATTTATTGTTCTTGTGGCATTTTCCTATGGAAAATTTCTGCAGTGTAAGTCTGTGTTTGTTTTACTCTAATTTTCGGATTTTCTACAACCCACTTGGTAAATGCCAATTTGATTTCTTCATTTAAAACTGTTTTTGTACTAGTTTGTTTTTTATACTCTACGGTTCCAGTATGCTCCAATAATTCTCAAATAAAATTAAATGTTGTAATGCCTTTCCTTTAAGAACAAATTTTGAGAAAACAGTTAAGAGATAATGGCAAATTTATTGATACCAAATTAAAGATAAAAGAATGTTCTATCAAAACGAATGATTAGATACAGGGTGTTATATTTAAAAAAATTGCGTTAAATTGAATTGAAAATATCATTATTTCAGTAACGATTTTGATCACTCCGTAGAAAAATAAATAAATTTTGGAATTTCGAAAGGTAAAATCAACTTAACCAAGGACTCTACGTAGATATTTCAAAAAAAATTAAAAGCGTCGGTGATAAATATTAATATTTAAGTGAAACATTGATTTTCTTGAAAATTTCTTTTAATTGTTAATAACTAGGCAACGTCGCATTTTAGGGCTAAAGAGGGAGTCAAATGAGATTTCCATTTCAGAGAAAAAATATAGGCGGTTCCATTAAAAAAAATATATATATGTACCACGCTTTTTGGGGACACCCTGTATCTATCAACCAAACCAATTTTAAAAAGTAGCCCCTCTAACTCAATTAATATTCCCCCTATTAAAGATTTTTCCATTTTCAAGATTAAACAGCAATCGAGTGCCGCAATATTAAATGGAGATCCTGTATAAAAAAAAATGGGAACAATACAGGCAGTTAAAGCCAAACAGATATTGGCCAGTATCTGTTTGGATTTAACTGCCTGTATCCTTCTATCTTCTTAATTTCATAGGGCAATGCACCGTATATCTTAACACACATAGTATGGACTCCTTTCATACATGGTTGTCTTTTGTCTAGGTGCTGCAAAATCGACTCCACTCGGCGACACTCGAAAATCGCGTCCACATATTGCTCATACAATTCTTTTTTGAATAACAAATATTCAAAAAAGTCAAAAAATCTGTCAAAAAAAAATTAAAGTTTTTTATTATCTCTCCATGGAATCCCCATAACATACCATAGGACCCTAATATGTGTCGCAAGATATTGTGATCAACATTGTCAAAGGCTTTTTTAAAATCAAAATAAATGATGTCAACCTAGACCTTATAATCTAAGCCATGAGCAACATCTTGAAGAAATTGTCATATTTGTTTGGCAAGATCGTCCCTTACAAAAACCATGCTGATTTTCTGAAATTATATTGTAAAAGCTTGCCATCAATTTATCTTTCACAATTGCTTCAAATATTTAGACTGAATATTGGCCTGTAATTTGTAATTTGCTACCTTATATGCTACCTCTTCCTTTAAGTTAAGTAATGGTGTTATATTGGCTATCTTTAGCTTTATCTACCTTTAGATCAATAATCTTTTTAAAAACTATATTACTATTATCTTCGATATCTGAAATGCATTGATTAAAATTACATTTGGCGTTTTCAGCTAATAGCAGAAAGCAGAAAAGAATTATCAACTGCCAAGTTATATACAGACTGAAAAGAGTCACAGTTTCCAAATTTTATTTGCTTAGGGTATATACCACATTACATCTTGATTTTACAAAGGACCAGAAGTAAATGTAAAAAAATGTTTTGTGAGTTTAATAGTTTTTTTGTGAAAAAAGGAAATTTTATATTCTGTAAACAAATAAAACCCGCCTACCATACCATTCACATCCTGTATGTTCATTGCAGCATATTCCAGTCAACACTTTCGAAATAATTATTTAGATGTTTTTAATATGCTTTTTGAAAGTTATAGTTTTAAGTGATCATCCTCCAAATTCAGGGAGAAATCACTTTGGCAAGGTTATTTCCAAAGATGGGTGGAGTTCATCAATTTTTGAAAGTGGTTATTTATTGATTTACTTTAGTTATACCATAAGACTAAAAGTTGGTTTTTCTTACTTATGGAATCTTTATAAATTTAGCAGAGCCTTATCAGATGTCCAATAATCCTACATTTTCAATTAGTTGGCTGACAAATCTCCGAGTTAAAACTTTTATAACTATTTTATTTTATAGTTCCCTCCGTCAATAATCTATTTTATGGTTTCTGTCATTATCAAAGATGCCACCTTTGATAACATCATCATCAAAGGTAAACCCTTTCAGTACCACCTATTGGTGATAACCAATTAACAACAGTGACTACTTATTCTACATTTTATTGAGTGCATATCCAATTGCAACTATTATTAAAATTTAAAGTTAGTTTATTTACAGTTGCCTTAAAGATCAGGTATAAGCTAAAGGGCAGTTGCTAAATTATTTTATAATTTTTTATTAATTATTATCCAAACACTACATTTTTGATAAAGCTATAAAAGTAAGGAAACATTTAATAAAAAACTAGTGTTAAAGGTTTGCAAAGCAAAAAACTAAAATAACATATATTTCACCGACTTTTTTTGTATGAACAAAATAAAAATTAAATTATCTTATAAACAATACAAATCTTATCTATAAAGCTAAAATGATAAATGAAAGTATACAATAAAGGAACAAAATACTTATATCTAAATTAGTGCATATTAAAACATGAATCTCTAATGAATTGTCAAAAATGTGTTTTTTATTTTTAAAAACAGGTAAATTTAATTTTTGAAAATTATTTTAGGATTCCATTAAATATGTTTAACAATAGGCGCATGCTGCATTACTTAAAACTAAAACAATTTTAATGAAAGTATCTTTGTTCTGCCATAGTGCATAGAAACAATTCCTTAACATGACTATTAATTTGTTGCCAGCAATTCTTCAACTTCTATATCTGATACTGATTCTATATTGTAAGAAATGGTCCATACTACATCAAGGTAATTAGGTATTGAAAGAACTAAGGTTTCATAATGCAGTTTTTAACAGAGCTTGGTAAGATATTCCCGGAATTCATAAATTGATTTTAATTCGTAATATGCCCTCTGGCAGATGCTCTTAACATAAGTATTAAAGTTTAGTTTGGAATCCATTATCAAACCAAGAGTCTTAACTTCGTAGGACCATTCGACTTTGATGCTTGGTGACATCAATGACATTAAATGTGTAAAGTAGAGAAATCAATATCAGAATGTGAGTAGAGAATTGGTTTTTTGTGGATTAATCAGCAAAGAATTATCTTACCCAACTAGAGATACTAGTTAAATCCAGGTTTATGTTTGATATCATGAATGCAAGAATGTGGTGATGGCATATAAATCTGAAGATTATCTGCATGCATATGATATTTGCAATATTTAATGTTGTTAACCATGTCAGATGTGAATAGAGTGAAAAGAAGTAGCCCAAGAATAGAGCGCTGTGAGACACTTCTCCGCACAATCCTCCTATCCGAGCTTAAATCCTCGCCACCCTCCAATATTCTGACAATATTGCCGCTCGTAAAGGTAACTCCTAAACCAGCGTTGTGCCTGAATGTTGTATTGATCTAGTTTAGCTATTAAAAGATCCTGATTTAAAGAGTCAAACGACTTTGTCATGTCAATCATAACAGCCAGATTTCTGATCCTTATCAAAAGTACTTGCAATATCGTTGGTAATCTTTAGGAGTGCCATGACACAACTGTGATTTGGACAGAAGCCTGATAGAAATTTGGGAATTATATTTTTGATCTGGTGATGGTCTTTTTTAGGTTTGTTGTGAGTGGGGCACCTTGTGTGCTTCCACTGCAACCCTAGGTCTATTGTGGCTTGCCCTGAAGATATTCTGTTATTTGGCCCCTGATTACTTTTTCCAAGATCTTTAATGCGGCAGGAACTTTGGCCCCAGTTGATTAAGACTTGTTAGATCACCAACCTTGGCCAAGGAAGTCACCAATGCCAGAAAAATGTCAGTTTCCAAGGAAACATTTATAATTTTGACTAATGGCTTGACACAATAAGGAAAAGTACATTTTAGCAGGGTAATTGATATTCCATCAACTCCCATGACATTACTTTTAATAGCTCCTATAATTTGCATGATTTCCCTTTATTGGATATTTTCCCACCGCCATTTTGATTTTTTTTTTAATGAACATCATTTCCGAATTCAGCTACCTTGAAAACTTTCAGGTATGTATATTTCAACAAGATTTTCTGGCGTTTAGGGGTTTTGGTGCGTTATTTAGGATTTTCTACCACTGTGCTCCAGCAGCAATATCTTTGTCGATTCTTTGTCTTTGTCGAATATCAAGATCGATTTGTATATTTTCGTTAGCAGGCTTGATATATTTTCAAATATCTGTTCTCGTCCGATCTTTATCCTGGTCGGCATACGCATAGCTGGGTTTAGAGTTTTTCGGAAAGCAGAGATTTTTTTATCAATGATCATCAGTAATGAGTCTTTCGCAGATGAAACGTTTTGTTTAATAGACTCTGTAATAGTGCTAGTACGACATGAGGCACTGCGCCATAGGTTTGCTGCTTCACTGGGTATAGGAATGCACTCAATGTGAAATTAGAAATTAGGACCTTTTTCATTAGCTGTAAGCATCAGATATTGATCATGATAAAATTAAACTCTTGAAATTTAGTAGAAAATACAAAAAAAATTGACAGAAGTCTGCGCGGAAGATAAAGGTCGTCAGAAGTCAGTAATATTGCAAAAATTTTCGCAACAATTTTGTCACTAGGTATACTTCTGACATTTTGCATACTTATTTTATAATTCAAATTGAAATTACCTGCAAGTCGTCAGAAGACCAGGAGGAAGAATAACGGAGATATTATTAATAATATGAGCATCGGCGCTTCAATCCCACCTTCATAATATCTCGTATTTTAATTTTTTTGTCATCACTTTTTTTGTTCACTTCTGACACTTTGAGAACATAATTTACAATGTTTGAACATACTATTGCTCAACTGTCAGAAGTAAATTCGGAAGACATTGCTAATTATCAATAAATTAATAATTCAAAGAATTAAAAAAAAAAAATAATTTTATTTCATTACAGATTTTTAATATTTATTGAATATTCATATTATTATTACCGCATGCTTATACTAATAAATCGCGAATATTAATACTAATTAATATATATTCTTGCAAATACTAATATTGATCGAAAATAAAATTAGTCTGATCCACATTCCTCCATATCGTCATCAAATTCAAAGTAATCATCGCTGATATATGTGGTTTCGTCATCGTTAGCTGAAAGTACAAATCAGTAATTTAGTTGAATTTATAAATTGTCAAAAGTAAATTCAAAATTACCTTCCGACTATTCACTGTCAGTGAGAATATCTTTGACTGATGGTGGCGATTGCGGTCCTTCAAACCAATTGAACTCATAATTGGATCCATCCGCAATTTTCGGCTTCCAATTCATATGGATCAAACAAAGTCGCGTTTGTCCATATGTTGGAGATAAAAGGAGCCCTCTCCAAATGTTGACGTAATTCAACAATTTCAACATAGTAAGGTGGCAAGCAAGAAGCAGCATCGAAATTTTTCAATTGTTTTTTTTTTTTTTGAAAGGGCTTATTTATATTTTTTATCGTATAGTTTCGGTGAAATAATTCATATCGGAGTTGATTAACTTTCTCGCATGATTTAATACCGTACATGTTACAGACAAACGATTCAATGACGGAAAAAGTGTTCTCTTTATTGGCGCCTGCATTTCCTAAATTGGCGAATGCATTTTGATAGTCTATTGATTTAGAGTTTATAAGGACGTTGTTTACTTTTTCTGTAGAATGCGGGATTAAAATCCCATCCGGTCAAAGCGTGAAATCCCGGTAGTGCTCTGCACAAGTCTGATCCAAGGGATTCGTGTAGCGCCTTAATATCAATAACGTGACGCTTATCGGAAATACCACATTCGATCCATACTTTAAATTTAATTTTATGAAATCTACCTTTAATTAGTTAATTTACCTGAGACACTTCCAAAAGACGCCAGTGAGTTCTTATTTTTTTCAGGAAATGTCAATTCTGCATATTTTTGTAGGTACTTCTTCGGAATTGCCAAGAAATTTTTAGAACAAATTGAATGGTACCCATAAGTTTCAGTCACATGTTCAGGAAGATCAATGTCGCCGTATTTCATATGCAACGCTTTACAAACACATAGCTTCTCTTGGCATTGTTTTAATTTTTCTTTAGTGAAAATTAATATTTTATCAGGCACATTCTTACATTGAAACACGCAGAATGTATCCAAATTAATTTTGTATATCTTATATTATCAATATACTTTCATTACAGAAACGCAAATATATTTGATGATGAAAACACGCTAACAATCTGTACGCTTCTATATCTTAGCTAAACTGCAAAATGCGTCACTCTTCCTTCCAGCGAAAATAATGCCCTATGATACATAAAGCTATGTATGATAGACAGAGAAAAATAAAAAGAGACAGAGAGCAATAGAGCAGATGTTCAGAAGGGACCGTATACCTGGTCATGTACAGGGTGGCCAAATAAGAATGCGAGGTACTGTATCTGGGAAACTATTCATCGTAGAAGCTTGCGATAAAAAAATTTATTACTAAAATGGCCAAGAGGGGAAAATATTTTCAAATTTCTGAAATGGCCGCTAGGGGGCGCAACTGCAATCTTGAATCTAGAAAACTGATGTTTCTGTAAATTTTGCTGAATTAACCTAACAAAAAAATTGCTGATTATTAAAGTAGAGACTAATCCGAACCTTTTTTATTTGAATACTTTTGCTGTATCTCTAAAAATAAAGTGGTGGGGGGTGTTCAAAAGTTGGCTTAAAACACACCCTGTATACTAAAAACGCCTTAGCCGATTTTATCAAACTTGGGCTAGTTGAAAAGAGCTATTATTAAGCTACGAATATTATTATATTTCATGTTTTTTTAGTTTTACATCTCGCCGCTAGAGGGCTTTTTTTCGGCTTTCTGACACAAATGACTAATTTTCTCAAAAAACTTAAATGCGTTGATATAATTTTTTTCCTAGAAAAATAGCTAAATGATGTCTAAATAATCTTGCAAAAACCGCAACTCGATATCTTGTTCCTAACCTAAAATATAGGCCAAAGAATATTTTATAGCCTTAAATTTTCATTTTTTTATACTAATTATTTTGGAATTTTTTAAAATTCACTACTTTTGAAAACAAAATTTACCATTTTTGAAAATATTACCTAATATCACTAAAAGGTAAGTATTAATAATGCTTATATCAAAAATCAGACCTATTTTATGTTATATATTCACTATGGATATAATACGAAAAAAATAATTATTAGAAAGCAGGCCATGGAATGCAACAAAACAAATGTCTACTCAAATTATAAACATTCCTCAAATTGTCAGTAGTAAGTTGTCAAAAGTTTTACGTTACTTGAGCATTTATTGTTTTTGCAAAATGCGTTTTACGAACGATGAAGCTGTTGATATGCTTGCGGTTTATTTTGAATGTCTTCAAAATGCTGCAGTAGCAAAAAGAGTTTATGCTGTTCGATATCCAAATCGAAGTCCTTGCGATATTAGATTTTTTCCCCGATTAGTGGCGAACTTACGAGCCAATGGTAGTTTTCGGCCTAGGTTTCAACGGCCAAGAATTAGAAGAAATGTGGACAATATTAACAGCGTACTGCGATATATTGAAGGAAATCCTCATGTTAGCACAAGAGCATTATCCCTTGAATTAGGCATATCAAGAACAACGATTCAAAATATTTTGAAGGACAATAGGTAAATTCTAATAGCCATCGCTATATATGGATTTATTTAAGTTTAGCTTTTTTTTTAATATATTTATAGAATGCACCCATATCATGTTAATTTACATCAAGCATTGGAAGAAGCAGACTTTGACCGTAGGTTGGACTATTGCCATTGGATATTAGGCATGATACGCGAGGACAGAGATTTTTTATTTAAAATTCTTTGGACCGATGAAGCCACATTTAATAGTGACGGTAGAGTCAACTTGCATAACATGCATTATTGGTCTGCAGAAAATCCGCATTGGTTGCGTGAAGTTCAGCACCAAGGGCGCTGGAGTTTAAATGTGTGGTGTGGTATACTTGGAGGCAACATTATTGGACCATATTTTTTTGAGCAATCTCTAAATGGCAATGTTTTTTTCGACTTTTTGGTAAATCAATTACCGTTGTTGCTGGAAGATGTGCCACTGGAAGTCCGGCAAAATTTGTTTTTGCAGTTGGATGGTTGTCCAGCACATTTTGCTAGGAATGTGCGAGAGCATATTAATAACATTTTTCAACAGCGGTGGATTGGAAGAGGAAGCCTGTTTCCATGGCCTCCGCGATCCCCAGACTTAACCTGTCTTGATTTCTATTTATGGGGGCGGTTAAAGGACATTGTATTTCAGACTCAGCCTACGACTAGAGAAGATATGAAAAACCGCATTCGTAATGCAATACATACCATACCGAGAGCCGAAATTGAAGCTGCAGTTCTATCTACCCATGAGAGGCTTCAGCAATGCATAGAGCGTGATGGTCAGCATTTCGAGCATTTACGGGGGCATTAAACCCCTTTCTTTTTAAAATCGGACCTTTATAGGGCCACAACTTACATTATAAAAGAAATTCGAAATAAATTATTTTGTAGTTTTTATAAATATTAAGGGATTTCCATATAAAATTTTCTTTGGCCTAAATTTTAGGTTAGGATGAAGATATTAAGATGCGGTTTTCGCAAGCATATTTAGGCGTCATTAAGCTATTTTTTTGTATAAAAAAATTTATACCATTGCATTTAAGTTTTTTGAGAAAATTAGTCATTTGTGTCAGAAAGCCGAAAAAAGCCCTCTAGCGGCGAGATGTAAAACTAAAAAAAACATGAAATATAATAATATTCGTAGCTTAATAATAGCTCTTTTCAACTAGTCAACAATCTTAACAACTTCATTTTCAAGGTGATCGTCACAACTTATCATCCAATTTTCCACACCTTCTGGTTGCAATGCTTCGTTACCCGTTAACTTTTGAAGGTCTTGTAGAGTGGATTTATTTTCTTCTTCTTCAGTTCCTGCAATATTCGAGATCGCAACTAGATTCTCAATATCTGGCCAAAGTTTTTTCCAAAATTTAATAAACGTTTAAGAGAGCATTTCTTGAAATGCTGTAGCTAACATATAGATAACGTCCTTGATATTGATCTTTTTGATGACTTCTAAAAGACCTTTGTCTTCACTCTCCGAGTGTTGCAGAATTTCAGAAACAAGTTTACGCCTTTACGCCTGTATCGTCACTTTAGGAGGAAGATAAACTAATTTTATGTCATCTACATCGCAGTCATGAGGATGGGTTGGAGCATTATCTAACACTAGAACTGCTTTGATAGGCAAGTTAACACTTTTTAAATGTTTTTTTAACTCTTGGAACAAATTCTAAATTAAACCACTCTTTAAACAGGTCTGAATTCATCCACGCTGATTTTTGTGACGTATAATAGACCGGAAAGGACGATGGATTCAAGTTTTTAAATGCCCGTGGTTTAGCAGACTTTCCAATAACGAAAAGAGGAATTTTATGAGTTCCCGCTGCATTCGAACAAACGGCCACTGTAATACGTTCTTTGTTGTTTTTAAAGCCAGAGGCAGACTGTTCATGACTGCCTAGAAAAGTTTTTTCTGGTAACATTTTACTGTTTAGCACGGTCTCGTCCATACTATAAATTTGTTCTGGAGATAATTCCTCTGTTTTAACCATTTCACCAAACTTAGTCTTGAATTTTGTTGCACCTGAAGTATCAGCAGACAGTTTTTCTCCACTTACATGTGAGAAATGAATTCCGTGTCGCTTTTTCCATCAATTAAGCCAACCCTCACTTGCCACCAATTCGCCTCCATTATTAGTCTTCTGGTTATTAGTCTCTGGATAGCCAGAGCTTTTTCTTCCAAAATTGGGCCGCCAATCGGTGTACCTCTTCGACGTTCCTGAAGAAACCAGATCCACAAAGCTTCATCGACGACCTCGCAAATCAGTTTTTTTCTCGTACAACGGCTGCCCAGATTCTTATCAGATTCCATTTTCGAACAAAATTGCTCAATCGAATGCCTATCTTTTCGCCAGTCATTTACAGTGCTTTTTCCAACATTAAATTCTGCACAGACTTTCGCCACAGATTCACCATTATCAATCCGCTTTAACACTTTTAAACGTGTAGACCCCTTATCATAAAAACAAGAGCATAATTTGATTGCTTGAAGCTTCAACTAAGTGTTCTTAAAGCTTTAAATTCAGAAATTCTCTGTCTGGACTTTCCATTAAAAAGTCCCGAACATATAACTATATCTCATCAAAAATCAGAGCACAGTAACGATCTAGTTCACTCGTTGATTCAACCTGAAATTTCAGATGTTCCAAAATGGGTTTTACCTGACTACAGTTAAAAGGAATGCATTAAAGCATTTCTTGGAGGGGCCTTGGAGCGGGTAGTTCTAAAAAATATCTTAAGTATTTGTAAAGACGTGGACTTCTTTTAAAAATGGAGAGGGCAAAGGCTTTGTCACTGACCATCTGCAACCTAACGGAGGTCGATTAGCATTTAACAACTGTGAATTAATGAATTCCTTAGTTACTTCATTAAAGTTGTTCCCTATAAATTGAAATCTTCCATCATTGTAAAGGAACTTTAAAGAGGCAGCATCAGCTTTCTCATTTTTCAGAAGTAACTGAAGATTTATGAACATTATACATAATCTACTGTTCATAACTTAAACTATTTTTGGAATGCTCAGTCTTAGCTAGAAAGTATTTTTTTCTTTCTCTAGGAGAAAAGAATACTTATCAGAATAGTCTGTAATTAATTTTGAACAAATAGCATCTCCTTCACTTGTAGATATTTTCCTTGCAGCAATAGATTAGTGTTAGTCTTAATTTCAACAGATGTATTGAAGAAATGTTGTTTTGGTCTTATGAGGGAATAATTGTGTTCAGTTAGAACTTAGAAGACCAGGGTATAGCATATAATACAGTATAGCATACAATACCTAAGCTTATGAGGATTATTAAAGTTGTTAAAATTTGTTGGAGACAAGTAATCAGAACAAATTCTATAGCTCCTACAAGTCTGACCAAAGTTCACATTGTATAATTCACTCCATGTTTTTCTTGCACTGGGGTCTGGAGGAAATTGAAAAAATATTTTATTAATGTGTTTATTAGAACCCCTTAAAATATATATATTCTTATGTGATGGGATATTTACAGAAAAATTTCAATCTATTTTTTGATTGATGATTAAAAACGAGATGTCAGACATTTTGTAATATTTATTTATGATGATCAAGTTAAAAATTAAATATTTGAAAGGTTGCTTGAAACCAATTGAATTTGATTTTTGTTATAGACTAAGGATTGACAATACAAAAAAATATTAGTAATAAATAAAAATCGCATTTTCTTACTGGAAACCTGGAATTGCTGCAAATTAATTAAAATTTATAATTATATTATTAAAATTTATTAAGAGTTGTATGCAATGAGTGGCATTTCATTAGTCCATGTATTTACTCGAAAGGACAATTCCACAAAACTTAAGAATATAAATTTTTATTTATAGATTTAAAAAGCTTCTTTATTGATGCATTTTTTTTCATATCAATTCAGAAAAAAAAAACATTTCATAAGGGTTCCGACCTCTCCTTCGCCTCGAATTGTGAGTAAAAATTGTGGTTCATCGTTGCGAAATAATAAAATAAAAATATCTCATTTTAATATAACAGAATTTCAATAATTTTAATGGATTAGCTTGTTCTTACAATTATTTTAAATTTAAAATGTTAAAAATCAAATAAAATTAATTTCAAGTTTGAGGTATGGATATATATATATATATATATATATATATATATATATATATATATATATTATATATTTATATATATATATATATATATATATATATATATATAGATTCTAGTCGACTTTAGATATCTCCGTTTTTTATTGTTTTTGAATATGAAATAGTAACCTAATCTTCTTTGGACTATTTTATGCCAAAAAAATGGAAAATAAATAATATTTGTTTAATAAAATATTAAAAAAGAAAAAAAATCATGACATAAAAATTATTTAAATTTAATGAAATTATGCATAAAAAATTACCAAAAAGAGGAAATTGTTTATATCACATAAAAAAATTGTTTTTACCTTTTTTTGTAACTAAGTCCCTTATTTTCATGTAAAAAAACATACCGAAGACACCCATAATATATTATTTATTGTTTTGGTCTGAGTTAAAAATAATATGAAATATAGGCATATTTTATTCAAAATTAAGTCTAAAACAAAATTATTTTTCATATAAATAACAAAAACAAAATTCCCTTCCATCTTCCTTCATTACTCTTTTTTATTGACATTTGATATTTGAGTTATTGACTTTTTTATTCCATATGATTTTTTTAGTGTTTTGGGCTCGGTTTAATTGCATTGGGTTGATTTTGGGTGGCGCTAGATAGAGTTAAGCGCACGGGAAGCTTACGCCTGTGTGTTGGGTTGGAATGGGATGGATTCGATTGGGTTGGGATAAATTGTTTTGAGTTAGGATGTTAAAAACCCATGTAAACATCTGCTCGACATTTACGAGCCCTCTATATATTTTTTCATATGAATAGAATCTCAAAGTGTTAAAAAATATGAAGGCTATGAGCCTCTGCATAAGGGTATGAATTTTTTTCAGCGCTGGGTATTAGTTTGTCTACAAATAGTGAAACCCATTCAATATTATAATGTAAAAACACTATCATTTTGGCAGATAGATTTAGATGTCTTTCGTGTTTTCTCTTCTTATATAGGATATGCTTTTTAGATGTGCTTGTTTCTTATTACTTACATTAGCGGAATAATTAGAGTTTCGATTATCAAATAGACTAGAGTAGACCTCTTTTTTGACATAATTTAAAACAATTAAATATCCCTCAAGAATAATCCTCAATTTTTTTTTTTTTAATTTTGTAGAGAAAGCTAATAAAATAATTAAAAAAAAAAGAATACAGAATATACATTAAATATAAATATACATAAATACATGCTATACATCTTTGTACAATAAAATATAAAATTATAGTACATAGTCATATCACAAATAGGAAAAGTCAACATTTTGAAATTATAACGCTAATAAAAAATTAAGTAAAAAAGTGGTTTATTGCATATCTTCAGCAAGTGTGATTTCAAAGCCTTGTGAAATGCGGGAAAAGAACAGATATATGAACTTGTTTTCGATGGCATATGATTGTGTATTTTTTTGCATTGTACATTATAGAGCTTTTAACTAACTTTGACCTTGGGGTTGGTAGATAAAGATCATGGTCCCCGTTCCTAAGTAGGTAATAATTGTGAAATGGCTTTTCTGGAATTGCTGAAACTTGTTTGCGAATTAAGCAAATGAATTCAAATATAAAGAAAGAAGGAAGAGTTAATATTTCATATTTTTTAAAGAATAAAATTTATCTATCTAACTCAAACAATATATTAAGCCATTATCAAATAACTACTGTTTTTTTGCCACAAAATGCTGCCACTTTGGCATTTTTAACCAAATTAGCCTGTTTTAGGCAAATATTGCATATACAATGCTGATTGTAAAAAAGGTAAAACTTTTGGTTTGATGTGATTTTCTTATGATAAAGTAATTGAATTTTGTGATAATTCAAGAGCTATTAATACTTTTAGGCTTTTTTTGCATTTTACTTAAAAAAACGTGGTTAAATATGGTTATGTAGAAGTAAAATTAAATATCCTTTCAGGTTAAAAAAATAATTATTATAGGAAAAAAGCAATTTTATGAGTTTAGTTTTTTATTAATTGCTTTTAGGTTCATCTTTCCATCTATATTCAGCCTTTAAAAAATTAGCGTCAAATAGAAAGTACACTAGTTTTATTTACTCGACCGTTCAAAGAAATTAAAGATTATATAAAAATATATTAAGACCGGCCACTAAAAGTTTATTTAGTTTTATTTACGTTTATTCATAAGTTTTAGAGACATATTGAAGTAATATTTGTTTGGCTAAAAGTTTCTAAAAGGTGGTTGAAAAATAAGCTGTGTTTTCTTAGGATTGTCCAATTTCATCTCTATTAATCATTTTCAAAAAAAGGTTTTTTTCCTTTAAATCATGAATATTTTAACAATTCGTTCAATATGAATAGATTGATATTGTCAAATTTATTGTGAGAATAAATTTATGAGAATTAGAGAAAAATTATATTTACAGACTGTTCTATTTCACATAGTCCAAGTGTGTGTTGGTAAATCCTTCGAATTGGAGTTTAACGTTAAACTGTCGAAATTTGGCAAATCACAAACGCATTGTAAATTCAATCCAAGCATAGTTGGCCTTAGTAGTTAAACAATTAAATTAGTTAAATAAGTTAAACAAACGGGTTGGATGGCAAAGGCATTTATGCTTTCAAACGTTGACAAAATCACTTATCGGGGTTCTAATGATGACCATTTCTATTTTCGTCTCCGAAAAAATTACAGAATTTGTTTGGTGAGTATAATGCATAATAATGTTATTAATCATGTAATGGGCCAGGATTGCTATTATTAGAACCCTGCCAAATGAACTGAAAATGCAAAGAAAGGGCTTTTTTCCGCTTCCCTCTTTCCCCTCTAAAAAAAAGAAATCTGCAAAAAAAAATCTGCGCCCGCCCGTAATTGACTCTTTTATATCAAAAGCTAATTTTCCTTTCGTAAATATATCCAAATATTTATTTAAATTTGTTACTGAACCAGTTAATAAAAATTATTAGTTAATATACATTTCCCATGCCAAACTCCCTATATTTACCTTCACAAAACCGGCAACGCCACTTTCAGCCTCCACACCCCAAATCTTTAACCAAATTCACCCCTCACATCTAGATCGGCCTATTCCATATTCAACTATAATGTCATCCTGTCTACAATGAAAGTGACTATCAAACAGTGGACGGGCGTCGCTTCGTGGAAATGGGTGGCGAACGACGATAACTGCGGAATCTGTCGCATGCCCTTCGATGGATGCTGCCCTGACTGTAAACTACCTGGGGACGACTGCCCTTTAGTGTGGGGCCAATGCTCACATTGTTTTCATATGCATTGTATCGTTAAATGGTTACAAAGCCAACCCGTGAATCAACAATGTCCAATGTGTAGACAAGAGTGGAAATTTAATAACAAATAAGTGCATTTTAAAAGCAAAAAAAAAACATTCAAATAACTACAAATAAGATGTCTCACTTGCATGGCTTGCCTCCACTACCCAAATCTCTTTCGGGATTCAGCTTTATCGATTCCCATAATGCCCGTCCGAATCCTCCTATGTCAATAAGAAGTACCTCCATCAGAGGAGGTCAGTACAATGCGTCGCGGCAAAGCTCACCGGGATTTGGCAGAGATGACAGTACCTCAAAAAAATTATCCAATTTAGATACACAGCTATCAGTTTTAAGAAGAGAGATGTACAGTTTGAGACAACAAGACTTGGCATTGCTTAGCCAGCTATGGTCATTAAATGAGTCCATTCAGGACTTCAGGCAGATCATGCAGAATACCAGGGTTCTGTCACCTCCCTCTCCCTCACCTACTGCGTCTAGTGCTGATGAAGAAGAATTTTATATGAGCTCTACTAGTATGGGGTAAATAGTTTCTGTTGTGAGTATTTTTGTAGGGATAGCTTACAACAGAACAAGTAGTATATTATTATGTCCTTCAATTTTTTCTATTTCAACCTTATACCGGGTGGTGCGTCGCCGAGCGGAACAAGGCTTCCCTGTACATTTTATAGAAAAAATGTAAGATAACTTTTTGAAGAGACCAAACCCAACCCAACCCTCGTGCAAAGTTTCAAAAAAATTTAATAAGCGAATCTTGAATTATTCAATTAAATGTAATTGCAAAATTAGCAAATTTTTGGTTCAGGTAAAACCAAACGGGCACCAGTAAAATGAATAATGTCCCTGACGTGAGGAAAAGTGTCAATAAATCAGTGACAGTCGATATTTGAAGACAAGTATGAATTATTCAATCGACGAAAAAATAGCCATAATTAAGTTAATAAATAATTATTTAATAAATAATAGTCATAATTAAGTCTTACTTTAAATGTATGGTTGTGAGATTGATAAAACGAAAAAAAAAACATTTCTTGTATTCGGCTGTACGTCAGATTTGACAAAGCCTTATAACAAATTGTTTGCTGGTGGCTGGTGTCTGGTTTTACCTGAACCGAAAATTTGGTAATTTTGCAATTACATTTAATTGAATAATTCAAGATTCGCTTATTAAAATTTTTTGAAACTTTGCACGAGGGTTTGCCAGATTGGTCCCTTCAAAAAGTTATCTTACATTTTTTCTGTAAAATGTACAGGGAAGCCAATAATTGACCCCCTTAAAATTTACATGGGATTTCCTATGTTCCGATCGGTGACGCACCACCCGTTATATATATAAATTTACTTACATTTTTGATTCACTTTATAATATATGTATGTTTTTTAGGATGCCTTCTAGGGCAGGAGGGACTATTAATATACGAAGCGGTAGTGAATTATAAACATTTTTAATTTTTACAATTATTGTGTCATACTATATTAGAGTTAATGGTAGCTCATAATTTTCCAAAAAGCATATATCAATATGTATCAATATGTTTTTTTTTCAAGTAAGATATTATAGTAATCATACTAGACACGGCTGAACATAAACTATCGTCATAGGTTGACAAGCAAAACATTATTAAAGATATTTAATATCCTAACCTTGAACAAAAGACTAAGTGGATTGAAAGTAGAATTCTTATGTCAGATGCGTGAGTGCCCCTACTTGCATAGTAAACTAGGATAATTATTCTTCATTTTAACAAATTAATATCTAATCATAAACATGATTTAATAACGTAAAAAAAGAACTATTTAGCATATGTAAATATGCAAAAAAATGCGGTATGTAGAATAAAATTTTTTTGTTTGTCAACTTTGTCATAACATTATCCAGCCCGCTTTTGTACTGTTATATCATAAGGATGTTGCAAAATTATTTTTAAATTTTTCACTGTTGTGAATTAATATTATATAGTTCAGAACTATTTAGATATTAGTCTTTATTCTATCATACTAATAAATGTAAAATATATTAGTGTAACTGATTTTCAAAGTAATTATAATTCTGTAATGCAAAAGATGCTAATGTTTTATTGTAAAACTTGATTATGTTTTATATTAACCAATTGTAAACCTTACTTAACATTTTCTTTTAAGATTCATATTTTTACAGTACTTTTATTTCAAAACAAACGACCCTTAGTAACTTCTTAAAAGAAAAAAAAACACGTCAATCTAGATATGCAGAGTGACGTTTAATTTTATATTTGACAAAGTTCTATCAATCACGTGTTCGCCTCCAGCTAACCTCACTTTGATGTCCAAAAATCTCATTCATTATTCTCTAAGAGACCAACATACAAACAGTGGCGAAGCGTGAACTTTTTTTTCGGGTAGACAAATAATAAAAATCGTTAATTAGAAAAAAATGTGTATTCAATATTATTCACTTTAATGAAATAGAGAATGAAAGCGCATGAAATATTAACTCATAGAGAAAAATTATGTAGTGATATAAAAAAGAAAAAAAAAATTACTACTAGCATAAAAAGATAGATAGATAAAAATAAATACTACTTACAAAACAAACACAACATAGGTATAACCATAACTTATAAATCCATAATATCCATTATTTTAAAATTAATTAAAGACAAATAAAAACACAACTTAAATACAATTGCCAATATCAAACAGTCGTTATAAATAACTCATATATAATATATAACGTCATAAATAACCACTAAAAAAAACCTTTTCTATACACCCAAAAATAAAAATACTTATTATTAATTACTATAGCACGCGTCCGCATCAAATGCCAAATGCAGATTGATCAAAAAACAAAACTGAAGATGTATTGCGGCCGACCAGATCAAGCGTGTCCATAAGCAATAACCCTCAACAGCATAATAAAATAGCTGGTCGACTTCGATAGACAAAAGCTCGAATGTCTTTCCCGCGAGTAAATTTTGCATACGTAATAGGCTGAATACTGATACGGCCGGACCTCTGTCACCTGCTTGATGCGTATATGGTTCGATTAGATGCTCCAAATTTCGGAAGACAAATATCAATGTGTCTTCCTGGGGCTCGCATACATTAATTGGGTGTCAGCCCTGCATTTTTATTTTAATTGGTGCGTCAGGCGGGGCTGAGATATTATAGATAGATAGATATAGCCGTTTAGATACTATATCATAATAGTAAGGAGAGCGACTACGTTCTGTGTTAATTTTTTTTAAATTTTAATTCAACAATTACATGAAATAATTACGTAATAAATTAATGACAAATAACTGGATAATTTTGGGTAGACAGTGTCTACCTTGTCTACTCGTACGCTTCGCCACTGCATACGAAATTGACGAACAACAAAGAAAAACACAAAGTTACGGTCTCACAACATGTAATAAAACGGGATACACGTGTTTCGCTCTAGTTGGAGCATGATCAGGTCTAAAATAAAAATATTACTTAAACAAAACCAAAATACTTACATAAAACAATCAAACCTTTGATATGTTAAATAGGAACCTCCATCCTGTGACACGTTATTGTAAGCAGCATTAAAATGTTTATTCAACAGTGCCAAAAAAATTAAATCGGTTGACGTATCAGCAAATAGTGAGCTAAAATGTCTGGTAATAATGAATATTTTATCGATGTCATACTTTGGTATATCAAATGCCTATCCTATTGTTTTTTTAAAAAGGTATTGTGTCTTTTATTGTTGAAATGAAAGCTGTATATACTGTGCAATAGAACTATAAAGATTTCAATTTTAAAATATATTTAATTTTATTCCAATCCATCTTCCAAGAAATGAGTTGTCTAAAAATTATTGGAGAGCAGAGTGTACGGTGATAGTCCATCTTGACAGTCAAAAAATTTGTAAATAAAAAATTACCTAACTGATTGAGCATCTATCTAGACTTTTTTTAGGTTGCTGGTTGATTTATATCGTCAAGGGATCAATGTGTTTTAACAGTATATTTTTAAGTTTATTGCTTCTAATAAGTTGTAAAAATTAAGTTATTATTGGAAATTTCAAGTGCACTACTATTTCTAGCATCATTTTATGCATTCTCTGGCTCATACTCAAATATTTCACCTAACCTGCTACTAAATCATTTAGAATATTAAAGATTATCCACTTTCATTCCGTTATTAAATAAATAGTATATGCAAGGCTGTCAAATTTATGTTGAATTATTTGTAGATGACATTTTAAGATTATCGCGACCTGGGAATCAATGGGTCAACTTGTAACACTAATAGCGAAACCCATCGGAGAAAAAATGTAGCACGAATGCGGAACTAGGGTAAAATTTACAAACCATTGGTAGCTTTTTCTAAAGCCAAATTTTATGTATATAATAGGAACGATCTCACAGAGATCGTTCCCCACTGGTGACATTTTACATTTTTATTTTTTTAAGCATATATTTTTATCTATGGTGGGAATTGTTAACTTAACCTAGCTTTTCTTTTGTTGTTAGTTGTAATGTGATCGGTGTAGGTCTAGGTAATGAGTTTTATAAGCGTTCTTTTTGTGAAAAATATCTTAATGTATTTTTTAGGCCTGATGATGCTCCGATAGGAGCGAATCACGTGTAGCTTTAAAAAAAAAATTTATATGGATTTGATGAGACCGTGTCTTTGTGTTTTTACCTTTGTTTTTTTTTCGTTTGGTCTCTTAGAGAAAAAATGGATGATACGTTTCTATTATTCTAATGAAGGTATTCTATTCATGTCCCATAGTGCCTGATAACACCCTCTTCGTGATAAAATTTGGCTTTCCGCCACTCTGAGTGAAAAATATATATCCAAATCCACCCATTTTGCAAAAAACCCGATCATTTTCGTTAGTTTTAACAAAAGCCGCTAAACTGCAGAATTACCTGAGTGTTCAATTCAAAATTTAAATTTTTTGAGATTCCTATGGTTCTTCGCTGAATATATCTTCACTAAATATATCTGTAAAGCGCAAATAAATAAAAACTTAATAACTTGGAAGGTTACTGTATCTTCCGGAACCATGGTGTGGCGGGTATATAATGAGTTCTAACTGCAAATTTCTTACAAAGATTGCTATTAAAGAATGTATATGCCGATTGGTGTACCCTTCGAGCTACATTCAGACCAAAGATTGAATTCTGAATCATACAAAGTTCTGGAAGACATAAACAAAGTTCTTTACCGCCTAAGGGTAAAGCTCGCTAAAGTCGTTAATTTTAACCGGCCTTATTATGGAGACGATGAAGATGCTGCGCTGTGGCAAATCTAACCTGAGTCGAATTTAAAATTCGATCAATTAAAGGCCCATCATTCTAATGGACGAGAGAGTAGGTACGGCGTAAACTGTAAAGTGCAGCAAGACCTGTTTACTGCTCCATCATAGCAGTGATGTAAGCGAGCATACCGCACGACATCTCAGGAGACGCGTAGAAGGTTAGCGAATATTCCAGAAGCCCGCGCCACCGGGAGACCAGTTCAAGTCGCGATATTTAAATCGATATAAATAGTAGTAAATAAATACAGTGTAAATAAATATTTTTAATAGTCTTAAATGATCGTGTTTAGTCCATACATGTAAAATAAATCAGCCTGACTATTATTGTGCATCGAGTGTTTTAATTTACACCTAAAGAGTGGTTAAAAACGCTACAATACATGTATCAAAAGTGCACATGATTTTGGAAAAACCGGCTAAAACGTAATAATTTTTTTACTTTACTAGGTAACTAACTTTTGAAATTAAATTTTTTTAAAATAAAAATAATTTTTTTTCACAATATTCTTATAATTACAAAATAGTTAATAACTTCTTATTTAAAAAAAATATTGTAAACAATGATTTTAATTAACCTACGTATTATACCTTTTACTAAAACTGCATTAAAACGCCAAAGTTGCATTAAGCTTTATGGAGGATTCTTATATTATTTCATCTTTATAGGGAGGATTTTTAGTGCATTGGATATTTTGTTACCAAATTCCCGTTTAATAAAAGGGCTTAAGTATAGGGTATGCTATCAGCAAGAATACAATACTTATAATCCCGTCCTAAAATTGCTAAGCCTTTCTTTCAGAAATTCTCGCAATGGCTTCACAGCACCGCACACACTTGATAAATGACCATGTTCGTTCCCCGTTCATCGCAGAACGCAGACGCAATCTCTTCCCTACAACCGATCATGATCTTGACATGGACTCCGGACTGGGTCATATGAGTCCCATACGATTTGAGAGCGATTCTGATTCTGAATCCAGAGCGCTCACTGGCAGCGAGACCCCTATGAGTGATAGAACTAATTGGTCTGAGTATATGTCACCTTTAAAACTCAGCCCTTTTACTGAAACAAATTTAAATTATACTCCAAGAAAGTATTCTCCTACTAGAGATCTTAAAACACCTCATGACACTTCTACGAAATCAGTGTTGCAAAAAGAACAAAAGGTTTTGTTAGAAGAATCAAAAAATCTTAAGAGGAAATATTGTCCGATATCTCCTGACGGTGACAAAAAACTTGTACCTGCAGCCAAGAACTCTAAAGTTAGAACTGCATTGTTTCAGCCAGCAAGTTCCGTAGATATTTCTGTGCCTCCTAAAAGCTTTTATTCGAAGAATCAAGAGGATATTTTAGAAAAAATTATTCGTCCTAAAGCAAAGTCAGTATTTATACCATTAAAAGTAAGCGTACACAAAATTTCAAATAAAAATGGAAGAAGATTGGGTCAAATCAACAATGGAGTGAGGCATAAGATTAAAAGACCCAAACAGAAAAAATATACAGTAGCACATAAAAAAATGATTGAAACTGGCTCCACGCTTAACGAATATATTCAGGACTTGTCCGAGCTAAAAAACAAGCAAAAGGAGCCTGCGAAGCAAACTATAAAATCTCCAGAAACAAATACGAATATAGAAATTGAAGATATTAAGGTGGTAAACTATTTTAAGCAATTAAATCAAGTTCTCACTGCCAAAAATCAAATTTCTACACCTATTAAATCTTTTAACGTGTTCGCAAAAGATAAAGAAAATATTGAAGCATTGAGTCCATTATCTGAAGTAGTTAAAACTAGAAAGTTTTTTAAGAGTACTAGGAACAAGTCTGTTATATCTAAACCTAGGACTTTTAAAACTCCTGGTCAGGCATCCAAAGGGCTTGATGAGGAACATAAAGTACTTATTGAAAAATGTCATCTCACAGGAGGTCTAAATTTCGATAGATTTAATCTTGATGTTGATTTTAAGGACGAAGATATCTCAGAGCCTCAGGCAAACATTGATAAAATTTTGTCGACTTTGACTGAACCAAGTCCAGTAAAGAACGATGTGCCAAGCAGTGACAATGTTAATTATGGTCAAGAAAGCTTTACCAATAGCAACATAGAAGCAAAAGAACTAATATCCAATTTAAATGAGTCCAACATAACATTACAAGCATCCAGCTCAATATTACATTCAGAACATTCGATCTTGTTACATGACGATAATTTTGGTAACTCAACGGAATTGACTACATTAGTTCTATCTCCAATATCTCACATGTGTGATGTAACATCCGGTCTGGCACTAAGCAGTCCCGTGGACAAACGGAGAGGCTTGGCCGCCATGCTGAATGTGTCCTCCAGGGTGTCAAAAATGTTGAGTTTTAACAGTGATTGTCATTCTGTAGATATGGAGGAGAAGCGAAAGAAATTGTTTCCGATTTTCTATAAAGGGACAAGCTCGGGCATTGAAACGAATAGGCAAGAAAGGGGAGGGAAGCGTGAAAGAAGCGGAGATATTGTTAAAAGGAGTGCTAAGAAGTTTAAAGGTAAGGACCAGTGTTTAGGAACTCTACTTTTTAATAAAATTATTTTATACCTAGGTTTAGATCCTGATCAAATGCTATTAGATGCTGGACAGAAAAAATTCGGCCTAACTTTGTGTAATGAGTGCAAGACGATGTACCATATGGGTGACCCTAACGATGAGACACAACATTTAAATTACCATAATGCTCACAATGTACTGAAGTTTTCTGTAAGTTGTTTCTGCAATTTAGGGTACTCCTTACGGCCTAATTTCTATAATTTTAGGGTTGGAAGAATGAGCATGTAGTGGCTAATTTTCAGAGTCAAGATCGCATCATTCGCGTTATGCCGACAGATTCCAAAATTTGGATAAAGAAAGTTAAAGATCTTATGCAGGTAGTTTTAAGAGACATGGGATGCTATGATATGGAATATGATCTTAATAATAGCCAGGTATTTATAATTATTGTAAAATACATTTTCTCACTCGCTAGTTTAAGTGACTTTTATTCTAGTAATTTTTTTTTCTTAGGTTTATCTTTACATTAAAAGCCGAACTATTGCTGGATGTGTTGTTGCGACATCACCAAAAGAAGGTGGCCATCGCATGCTTCCAACTATCGGTGGAATTTCTATGTGTTCTGAAGAATCGTATCCAATAAAGTGCGGGCTGACTTTTATGTGGGTTGCACAGAACTTCAGGAGGCAAGGTTAGTGTTGTGTAAGATATATTTTCAACATTGTAATGTTTTTTTCTTTTATGTATTAGGCATAGCTAGTGCCCTTGTGACTGCAGTAAAAAACAACTTCGTTTTTGGCCATATTTTATCGAATGATGACGTGGCTTTAACTTCACCAACTGAAGACGGAGCTGCGTTTGCCGAAAAATATTTTAACTCTGCAAATTATTTGGTTTATTATGTGTAAGGCAGAATCAGTATTATATCCTAGCCATATTTTTTACAGTATAGTTTCGTTTAATTTTTTCTTTAGTTTTATTTTTTAGTGTCAGTTTGCCATATATTTTTTTTTTAATATCAATGAGAGTACAATTTAATTTTAGTATGTTCTGTAATACTTTTGAAGTTTTATATTTTTGTTTGATATGTAAATAAAATTTGTAAAATATGACCTTTATGTGTTTGATAGATGTAATCCTTCGTATTAAGTTTTTTTTTAATGATTGTAGATGTGGGAAGAAAATCGAAATGTCTTGTTCAAAAATATTATTTAGCCTCACTACGACATTTATATATATGTTGCATACCTTACTTATAATAATTTAATTCGAGGAAAATAATAGATATTAATAAATAGCAAACAGCGTTTAAATAAAGGTAAGTTAATTAACTTCGTAACGCAAGTTCTCCGGTGCACATTTTATTCTAGAATGCTTATCACTTATCTGCATCTCCTCCTCCAGATCGCATCGCAGAGGATGTTCTCTCCAGATACTCAAATTTGCATAGAGGTTAATAATAAATATGTCGAAATAATGTCGAAAAAATGTGTTGATTTATATCAACTCTGGGCGGGCGACGCAGGCTCCTTATATACTCGGCAGACCATGCGAGTATCGTTAAGATTCGTTAACCTTACACGCACCTCCAGAGATCTGGGGCGGTGTGCCCGCTTGTCACGACGATAATTCCGGAACGATGGAGTACAACTGGTACTGGCGGCGTTGCCAATATCGTTACACTGTCCCCTCGGTAAGCTTATTTCGTCCCAAAATGATTCCACAGATGGTGGATGTCGGCAAAAGGATCTCCTCTTCTAGAAATAACAATCAACGCTTTTCTCTAGAGAACAATGTTGACTCCTCCTTTAGACATCACAAAGCGTCCCAAACATCCTTATAGGTTGGGTTCTGATGTGATGCCCCTTTGGTAACCAGATAGAAAATCTTTCTACCAGTCTCTTTATCGATTATCTTGAGTGCTCGCCCGACTCTGGAGTTAGACCGATATTGCTCCTGAATTTTTTCCGAACTTTATACGGAAAACCTCAGCTATTCCTCCAGGCATTTATAAAATTTTAGCCAAAAAATATGCCAGTACATACTTACATCACAGGTCACGTCTTATCGATTATTTGAGCCATGAATTCATCGAATGTCAAATCCTACTCTGGTTGCATTTGCCACAGCTCAGCGTCTTCGTGGTTTCCTTAAAAAGAAGCCAGGCGATTAATGTAAATGACTCGAGCTTTACCGTTCTGTATTCTGTAAAGAACATCGCTGATGGCTTCCAGCACTTTGTATGGCCCATCCCAGGATGTTTGAAGTGTCGGTGACAGACGCTTTTGTCTCTTAGGATCAAAGAGCCAAACCCGGTCACCGTTGTCCAAACTTAGGATTGCATGGCAGACGAAGTTTTTTGTGCCAGAAACTCTGTGCTTTCATGAATGGCTAATCGATAAGCCAGCAGCAATAATTGAAGAAACCTATCTCAGTCTCTTAAGTGGCTAGAAACTACTTTGGCCAAATACCGATTAAAGGTTCTATTCATTCGTTCCACTAATTCATCTGACTGCACGTGTAATGCAGCAGTCCTCGTTTTCTTAATATCAAGTGTCTTCCAGCTGTTCTGAAACAAGCTGAATTCACCCTTAGTCTGAATGAAGCTCCAAAGGTACACTACATCGACATATCCAGAGAATTCTTTTATTAAGGCATTGGCGATAGTAAAGGCTTTATGTTTTTCGACTTTCTTGAGCAATTCCGAAATCCGACAATTAGGCACAACGATTTGCCATCTTTCCTTTTTGCCACTGTGATCCACTATTTTCCATCAGTGCATTTTCCAAAATTAGTTCCATTGTGCCCAATATAATTTGACATTGGGACAGTACTTAACAACTTATGCTAACGTTGCAACGACGATAGTGGTTCTTAACAACTGAGCTCTTCTGCCCGCTGACAATTTTTAATGTCCTCAGGACAGAGCCTTCTTGATAGGGCATCTGCATTTACATGGATTCTCCCTGTAAATGCCACTTGGCCCTACGGATTTTTCAACTGAAGGAGCCAATTTGAAGCTGCATGAACAGTTCGCAGCAGAAACTTCCTCCTATAGAGATACTTGTACTCCATCGCTTTGACAACAGCTACTCTCGGCGATTGACGGAATAAATACACTCTAGCTTAGACCGGGTCTTACTAAAATTGCCAATGACTTTTTGACCATCCGGACTTAGTACAAGCACAGCTCCTATGCCCACATTGCAACCGTGTCCAGTACAGATTTTCCTTCAGGTAAGGGATAGCTCATGGTAGGTGCGCTTGTCAGAGCTTCTTATAGGTGACGAAGGCCTCCTGACAGTCTTGGAACTATTGGAATTTTCTCCTTCTGTGAGCATTGTCAATAGTTTTGCGAATTCGTTAAATGTTGGCAAATTCGTCCGGCATAGCTCATGCTTGTCTTTGGGAACTAGCCAATATTTGACAGTTTGACGGTAGTTTTTTTATGAGCATAACATTTTAACTTAATGTATTCAAATTTGAAATATTTTAGTATAATTTAATAAGTTTCCAAAGACTTAGATTAATGGTTATAAAAACAGAAAGCAAATGGGGTTTGGGCTTATAAGGAAAGGTAATCTCCACAAAAAAATACTTTTGACCCTGAAGAGTCCATACCTAGCAATTCAAGTTCAAAAACTACCTATGGATATAACAATGGATATTACTTAGAAGAAATCCCCCCATCCCTAGTACTAAGTCATTACCACTCCATCTATATCCCATTTAATTTTACAAAAATAAAAATATCATTAGCCCATATTTTCTCGAATGTTTTAATCTCAAATAATCTCTTAGATCATCGTAATAAATCTTTGCTTCAAACACAAGTTAATGATATAGGATATAAAATATAGATTTCTTTGTAACGTTCTTTCTTAATTATGAAAACTAGATATAGATGACTCTGTTGGTCAGATTAGTTTGAATGGCGGTTATCATAGTTTTTAGATCGTTTTGACTATTGTGTTGTAACGGTGCTTTTTAGATGTTATTGTTTTGAACCTAAGTGTATTATTTGTTATCTTACGATAGGATTTACTCGCTTAATTTTAACTGTACCGTTCTATATGTGCTTTTGTTTTGTTTTGACAAATCTCGTTTTTTAACAATGTAAGTACGCTTTAAAATTCGATTTTATTCAGCATTTTACCAATTTTTGATAAGCGTAGTATCTATGTAAATTGTGTCTGTTACTTTTAGTCCTCGACCTGATGATGCGATGATATTGTAATCGCGAAACCGGTCGTCATAATAAAAGGAATTTCTGGTGAAATAAGACCTTTAATTTCTACTGTGTTTGCTAGCAAATACCTATAAAAATACATCCCAGAACATGGACACCATTCTCCAAACTATTAATTCTGCGAGTCTGGCAGATTGTGTTCGACGTTACGAGAGGCTAATGGTAAAAAAGACATGTAAGAATACAAGTATATACTTCAACAACCAGTGCCTGAAGTGGAAACTTACCCCCAAGTATATACATATCAAGCTCAACCAACAAAGGTTATCTAACAGGAACAGCCGCTTATTAAATACACTGAGAGGTAATTTTATAAGAGAAGAGATTAGAAAAAGTTATATTATCATTAATAATATAGACATTCAACTTAAATGTATTTATGATAGACTAAGAACAGGGCTATCTTTTCAAGAACTCAATAATACTTTAGGAAATATTTCTTGTAAAATGCAACACTTAAAAAACACAAAAATTGTATCTTTACAAAGAAAACTTAGTAAACTAAAACAAGAAAAACAGATTGCTTTCAACAGACCTTCGATAGAACAATTTGATGTTATACATAAATTTCATAAACCTTGTCTTAACTTTTCTAATACAACTTTTAATGATAAAGAATTAGCACTTTTATCTAGGGGTTTGAAATACAGACCGGTCATCCATAATAAAAAAGAAGCCTTACAAAATTTAGAAATGTTAACAGTGGAAACTGAAACGGTTCTACAGAATATAGAAGCAGATAATATAAATCAAATTAGAGCCCAGTGTAGTAACATTTTAAGAACTGAGTTAAAGTCAATTAAAAATGCACCTAATAAAACTGAAGGTGATTTCAATTCTACACTAATTAAATCTATAAAAAATAAATTACAAAATTCAAACTTAACCCTGACAAAAGCTGACAAAGGAAACTGTGTTGTTATCTTAAATAAAAATGACTATGACACTAAAGTGACTCAATTTATCCAAGAAAATAATTTTCGAAAACAGAGTGCAAGATTACCATCATTTATCAAAAAAGTGAATGACACCTTAAAATTTTGTACAAATTTAATCAATCCTCAATTAAGATATTTTCTTTCAGCTAACAACACAAATGTTCCTAAACTTTATGGCCTTCTTAAAGTTCATAAATCAAATATACCTGCTTCAATGCCCATAAGACCGGTGGTAGCATACACTAACTCTCCAACATATAAATTAGCTAAATGGCTTAATAATCACTTAATTACTACTATAGATTGTCACTTTCCCTACACTATAAAAAATAATATTCAACTTGTGGACAAAATCAAAGATATCATTATCCCTGAAAATGCCTTTTTTATCTCTCTAGATGTAACAAATCTCTTTACTAACATTCCTATATTCGAGGTAGTGGATATTATTAAAAACAAATTATTTAATTCTACATTGACCAATATCGAAACACAAGAAATAATAAATATCCTAGAAATTTGCTTAAAACAAAATTTCTTTAATTTTGATAATGAAACCTATATACAAGAGGATGGCCTAGCCATGGGATCTCCATTATCCCCCCTCTTAGCTGATACATTTATGAATCACTTCGAAAGTAATAATATTTTGAATAACAACCCCTACCTATCTAATATACTGTATTATTATAGATATGTAGATGACTGCATTTTACTATGGAATGGCAATAAACAAAATCTTAGTGATTTTCTATCATTCATTAATAACATTCATCCAAAAATAAAATTTACATAAGAAGTGGAAATCAATAAAACCATAACCTTTTTAGACTTACTTATTAAAAACGTAAATAATAAACATGATTTTGAGATATATAGAAAACCTAGCCACACTGGAATAATCATACACAATGAGTCATTCCATCCTTTTTCACATAAAGTAGCAGCTTTAAATAGTTATGTAAATAGAGCACTACAGATTCCTCAAACAACTGAAAGCAGGGATAGAGAGTTGAATATTATCAAACAAATTGCCAAAACTCATAATTTTTCTCCCAATTTAGTAGACAAAATAAAAATAAAAAATAAATTTCTATTACGTAATGCGTTCCAAAATGTCTACATACCACATCAAACAATATTAAGTAATCAGCCAGTAAATAAGTTCATTTCACTTACATACAATGGAGCAGTTTCTTATAAAATCCAACGAGTTCTAACTTCTTTAAATGTTAAGGTTGCCTTTAAATCGAGCAATTCATTAGGTAACTTATTGATTAATAATAAAGACAAAACGGATCCGTTATCTTGTAAAGGAATTTATAAGCTTTATTGTGAGTGTGGTTATTTTTATGTAGGTAGAACGAAGCGTAGTTTTAAAGCTCGGTTTAGCGAACATGACCGATGCATTAGACAAAACAATCCTGAGTCATTATTTGCTAAGCATATTATGGAGACCGGTCACCCATCGAATCTACTAGATAATTACAAGATCTTACATAGAGTTCAGGACAACATAAATCTAAATAATCTTGAATTACTCGAGAATAAAAGATCTCTCAAAAAAGAATATGATAAATCTCTTAATATTCAGATTAACATTCCTGAAACTAATTTAATTAATATTTTATTTGAATAACTCTTCCCTCCCTTTCCGGTTAATTTATTTTAATAAAAACCCCGTTGTTTTCTTAATATAAACTGGTAGAGACATCTGTTTAACAGTTTTTAAAAAATATTTTAAAGTTACTGTGGGTACCGCTATCTAGTACCCATTCGGTTATAGGATATAAAATATAGATTTCTTTGTAACGTTCTTTCTTAATTATGAAAACTAGATATAGATGACTCTGTTGGTCAGATTAGTTTGAATGGCGGTTATCATAGTTTTTAGATCGTTTTGTCTATTGTGTTGTAACGGTGCTTTTTAGATGTTATTGTTTTGAACCTAAGTGTATTATTTGTTATCTTACGATAGGATTTACTCGCTTAATTTTAACTGTACCGTTCTATATGTGCTTTTGTTTTGTTTTGACAAATCTCGTTTTTTAACAATGTAAGTACGCTTTAAAACTCGATTTTATTCAGCATTTTACCAATTTTTGATAAGCGTAGTATCTATGTAAATTGTGTCTGTTACTTTTAGTCCTCGACCTGATGATGCGATGATATTGTAATCGCGAAACCGGTCGTCATAATAAAAGGAATTTCTGGTGAAATAAGACCTTTAATTTCTACTGTGTTTGCTAGCAAATACCTATAAAAATACATCCCAGAACATGGACACCATTCTCCAAACTACAAGTTAATGACCTAGTAAAACTACTTAATAAGATATGACACCTATGCAAAATTAAATCATTACGAACCTGATAATGTCAGTCTTAGCAAATTACATCGGAACAGGTATCAAATTTATCACCGGAAAGCTAGACAACAACGACCTTAACAACATTATCTATAATTTACAAATTCTTAAAAATAATGAAATAATAAAATCCATGCACAAGATTAACGAACTCAGTTCATTTGCAGGAAATATTATGAGACAATTCGAAGAAAATGTAAAGATTGTTAATGAAAACTCTTATCGCATTCGTACTGAATTTTATAATTTAAAAAACGATATAAAATTTATTATATTATTACAAAATCAGTTTAAACAGCTTTCTAACTTAAATGACTACCTAGAGAAATTACTTCGTATGATCTCATTTGCACATTTAGAAACACTAGATTTGGAAATACTTACCCTAAAAGACATTATACAAATAATACCAACTTATCCATAAATATATAACTTCGACATCTTACTAACCCTAAGAAGATGTAAGCTTTGAAGATATAGAAATTAAGCAACAAAAATTATATATAATAATTATTGTTTTATTTTTAACATTTTGTATTTTAGTTTTAGGCATTTATTTGTATCAAAAAAATAGGTTAGATAAAACAATTCCTGTAAAACTTTTACAAAAGTTAATGACCGAGGACGTTGAAAACTCTAAAGGTGGAGGAGTGATATCCACAAACCATAAGAATAAAGTCGAATGATCATATTAATAGTAAAAATAATATGAAATAATTACAGGTAACATTACGCCAGTGTCAAAGCTAGTAGCTGTTCGTCTAATCGTTATCATTTAATTTTAAGATTTTAATATAAGAATATCGTGTGTATATTTTAGTAAATAATAAAAGTTTTTTAAAAGGAAGTTCGCAGGCTTGCGTACTTAATTCGCTTCTTAATTAAGGGATAAGGGAATCTATACAAACAATAATTATTGATATAAATTTTTTGGGGTTGAGAAGCACTATATTTCTTAGTATTAGTTTTAATTTATTTAATATTAATGTATATGAGACAGTTAGACATCCAAACCAAATAAAAATGCAGAAATGAATAAATTATCAAAAGAGCGAATAGATTTGCAAAAAATACAGTGAAGAACGTAAAGATGAGACTGCACGGATATTTTTTTAAATTGATTTTTGATTAGTTTGTGATTATTTTTCTGGAAAAAAAATTCGAGGGAGGTTATGTTTACGCCAATAACTTTTTTGTTTATTGTATTTCCTCTTGGGCAAATGTTTGCCCTTTATAAACGTTTTCAGAGCGAAATTAATTTGTATTTTCTTACGTTCTAGATCTCATCCTAAAAATGTATGAGATCGGATTTAGACTCAAAACGTTTTCAAAACTTAGACAAATGGGTGTTTTGATGGTATAGGTCAGACTTCAAAACGAAATCAATATCGATGAAAGGTATAGCTAATCTTTAAAGTTTAGACTCTGACAGCGGTTAGACATGATGTCATGATAGATGATAAGATAAATGATTTTCTCAAAGACAAGACAAATCAGTTAATGTCAACAACGTCATTTCTGTCGGCTCCTGTCAATTTTGCCAAGCAATATGGCCGACATACGATTCCGATTTTCACCAAGCTTCATACATGTGCTGTCGAACAGTCCCGTGTAAAATATATATTTGTGTTCTGTGCGTGTAAATGCATATACGTTCTGAATCGGGCCATCATATGACCATATGACGTATCCGCGTGGTTTTTAAGCTGATGGCGGCAATTACTAAATCGGGTCGGAACCGACTTTTTAATTTCCAATATTAGAGGCTTAAAATGGGTCGAAATGATCAAGAAATGGTATTGACGATATCCAGAAACTTTTAATTTTCCGAATATGCATATCTTTATGCTTTTAATGCATATCTTTTATGGAATGCTCTTTATTAGGACGAGAAAATTCACTGTGTGATGACGTTTTACAGATTTACATTTTCAAGGGCAGTGGGTGGAAAAAGAACAACTATATAATTATGCTTATGAATGGACCATGAAAACGAATTAGGTTCATTTTGCATAATGAGTATGAGTGGGAGTAGGATAGTAGTATCGGAAAAGGATGCTGATGTCTGGCGCATCGAGTTCTGTTTTGAACTTGAACTCGTAACGTAATGCACTGATACGGGCCGTTTAATTAATTATTTATTTATATTACAGGGATAAAACTTTTTAATGAATTATTAGGATAATTATACTAAAAATAAATATTAACAAATATACCGGTTGCTATAAGAGCATCTTTTGACATATTCAGTTCTTTTCCGTCATTTCCTGTTTAACCGGACACACAACACTAACTTTCTTATTTTAAATCAATCATTTCTTATTTTTAATCACAATAATCACTTTATTTTAAGACACTTAGGATATTATTATGTATTCGATACAAAATAATATTCTAAAATATCATTATTCTGCATTTGCTTTTTTTTTGTTTAATACTTATAGAAAAAATCAATTTTTTAGAGTTTAAAATGAGGTGCATTAAATGCTTTGAAAGTTTTAATTTTTAATCAAGTAATCAGGGAAAAATAGTTTTCATTGCATTTTATGACTTAAATCTTTTATACGCTCATTTAAAATGTCTTAAAAACCATTAATTTTGGCATTTAAATTAAATTTTCTTAATAGCACGTTATTGGAAACAATCACTTTTGAAATAAGGTTTTCTTAATTTTCCCAATAATTTAGTATAAATATTTTTAAATCGGTGTATAAATCAGCCCATAAGAAGAAAAAAATTAAGTAATATAAATAAACGCATTTAGTTAATAGAAATAGCATAGAAGCCTTTGACTTCTTGACTAAGAGACTTCGTTTTGACGTGTTCTTAAATTATTTTTCTATTGACATAATACATGACATCTTGTCAAGTTACTATTTGTCATTCCAATAAATTTTCCGCAGTTTTTGAACCAATTCTGGTGATTTTTAATATTTGAACCATTTACTGACTTCTGTATTTCTGAGTTAATTAATAAAATACAATAAATATTTTTTTCTGTGATTACTTTATCAAAAATTAAAATTTTTAATGCATTTAGGGCATCTTATTTCAACATTTTAAACATTTTATCTACAAGTGTAAAATAAAAAGTAGTAAATGCGGTATCATTATTCTGAGAATAATATTTTCTATCAAAATACATAATAATATACCAGTTGTCCCATTTAAAATAAAAATGTTTGTGTCACTTCCTGTTAAACCGGAAGTAACAAAATATAATAGAATATGTCAAAAGATGCTCCAATGTCCATTCTATCGATATACAGTTCATATTTCAGTTATTTAGCTTTAAAAGTAAAAAAGTTATTGAAAAGTATTTAAGTGTTCCCTTTTTCCTGTGTCACCCGGTATGTTTGTAATATAAAAGAGGTTGTTAAGATTTAGATTTATGTCGCGTGATTATCAAAACTTTCTTCCTATAATACTCTATTTCAGAAATGTATAGAGCAATTAAACCTCATTAGGTATGCAAAAGCGCTATACCCGGTAACCCACCAATATTTTATGCCACTGTACCTTAATTAGGTATTAGCATAGATGTATATAGCTCCGCACTATAGCTGCTCTGTGGTATAAGGTTCAATGTAAAATTCTTTCTTTTCCTCGAATGCAAGTAGTGCCACCCGGTTTTGGGTCAATTTATGAGTTTTGCCAATTGTTATCCACTGATAAATATTGAAAACAGTTCGCCAAAGGCGTTGGCAACTGGAACTTGCTTTTTTTATGAGACTTAATATTATATGTTACCTTATGATTTATGTAAATGCTATTTTATTTAAAAAAAAAATAGTAAAAAATGTAATATAATACGTATGCACAGGGTATCCCAAATTCTTGGGTCAACATAGGGAATTGGTAAACTTTTAGAGATACAGGGTTGGTTGGGTTGGTTAAATTAGTAAAAAGTTGCGCAACATCATGCATAATAAAATGCCTGCCCCATGTTGGCCGACGAATTTGGGACACCCTGTACATGGTATAATATATACAAAGATATAAAAGTGTCCCAAAGAAAGTTTATAGATATCTTTTAGATCTATATTACAAAAATATTTTTAGGTATACAGGGAGCCTTATAACGGAATCGTGAATAAAAGATACTTTTGTTTAAATGGAATAATATATTTTATTCACAAATTTATTGAACCTAATATGGAGAGCAAAATGGTTGAAAATTACACTTTTGGATCTGGAACTTTTTGCACAGAGTGTATAACAATTAAATTATGATAGATGATCTTCGTCATCTGACGAACTGTCATCACCTCTTGACATTATAATTAAAGGGTCGACTGTCTGACCGATCAGGTTGTCAAGATCCTACATTTTGTCCTCTTGCTTAATTACATGCTGGAATGCTTTTCGCTAATTCTCTGGTGTCGCTTCCGTAGTTGCTTGATCATACAGTAGCTTAACATCTTTCATTTTAAAAGTCGTATTTTGTCTTGCTACAAATACTTTTACCTGCGGCTATATCAGTTCTATAGGATTTAGTTCGCAATGATATAGCGGTAAGCGTAGTACAGGTATATTATATTTATCGGCGTATTTCATGAAACGAGTTTTGTGTAAGTTTGCTATGGCAGTTCTTTTTTTATCAAATTTGCTTCAAACGCAATACCTTTTGCAGTCAACAAATCGATAATTTCTTGCTTTCTCTAACATGAAGTTGGCGTCTTCTCTATTCGCCGTGAATGATAGCTTGCGTCATCCATAACCACCACCGAATTAGCCGGAAGAAATTTTATCATTTCACCAAAATAGTCTTCGAAAACGTCTGAGTTCATGTCTTCATAATAATCTCCTATGCGAGTCGACTCAAAGGTTCTTCTTTTAAAAATCCCTCTTCGCTTCCAATATGTGTGATTATTAGGCTTTTTCCTTTTCTCGAAGGCACTTTAATATCCGTGGACAGGCCTTCTATAAAAACTTGGCGAGCACTGGTTATATTTTTGTCTTGCCACATTTTTTGGACTATATAACCTTCGTTAATTCACGTCCCATCAAGATAAAAAAACTTTCTTTTGCTCCCTGCGGTACTGCTTGATACTTCTCAAGTATTTTCGTCTCCAGCAAACAATTTCATCGCTCTCCAGTAAAAGTGCTTTGCAGTTATGCTGTTTTCGGACAAAATCCATATTCTAGTTATAGTTGATAGTTTTCTACTTATCAACGGAATACTGTCGTCTCGGCCAAGCTCCATCAAAATTTTGTCTAGGGTGGGTATTTCTTTTTTAAAATAAAAAGAGTGAAATTTTCTTCGAATTATACATTTAGTATTTTCACAGCCGACTTTACTCAAGCCGCGAATTGATAACATCGGCAACATTGCATTCAATCCATTTTCATTTCAGTTCTCATGGGACTTAATGGGGATCGCTTGAATTCCTCTTTTAAATTTGATTATTATTAAATTATTTAATTAAATTAAGGCTGTTTTATAGCAAAATAGGGGTATCCGGGGTTTCAAATTGCCTCCAGCTAGCCCACGAGAGTGGTGTGGGTAAATTTTACTGAATATGTATCTATAAGCGCCACTTGCTTTGCTACCTTCAAAATTTTGCCCTAATATGGCCCTGAACCGAAAGCAGGAAATATCTCTAGATAATAATTTAAACCACAACTAATTTAGGTCAGCAAAAGGAACTATTAAAAGTTATCCGTAAATTCAGCTTTAGTATATTGACAAATAACCTAATCTCTAAATATCAAAGTTTAAATTGCTTTATTTGACCACAGATATCGAATCATCCTGAATAAAATCAATAACACCGGACCTGCTCTCGATTCCTCAAAAACAAATAATTATTGTAAACTGTTTTAAATGTCCTACGTATTTTGTTAAAACTATATAATTATTTGTGTTCTGTGGTTTAAATGTGAATGTGCCAAAGGCTAAACAAAGAAATTGATACTAATCATATGAAATCTACAAGTTCACTAGAATTAAGCAATTCATAAAAGTTAAATAAAGTGATAAAAACCAGCGGTTTATGGATGAATAAATACGGTACAATTTATAATATACCTCGCATATACGTATACACTCAGTTCCCAACAAAGATTACAGCAACAAGGTGCCTCAAAAATTAAAGTAAAACTAGTAAATATATATGCAATAAATTATTCAATGAGTATTAACAATGGCAAAAATAATGTATGTGACCCTTGTTTTGCACTTCTAAATGGTTATATTATTCCGTGATACCTGTGGTCCTTGTTCTCGCCCTGATTGATGACTAGATGGTCATGGCCATTTATTGGTAAAGTCTCTGGAACAGGAAAAAATGGATCTTTCACTCAAAATGGACAAATCGACGGATTTAAATAAGGACCTAATTACCAACATTCACGGTATAGAAAAGGAGAGTCTTGCATATAAACATCAAATTTCTTTGCTACAAAGAGATGTTGATGAGTATTCTTCTATTAATGAAGAGATTGCTGATATTTTCTAAAACCTGGTTGCTTGACTCGTGATTTGGTACTAACTGCTTCAGCTCTTGCTTCCAATTTTACCAAGAACGATTTGGTGATCTTGTGGATGAAAGGAACAAATTCTCCTACATCTATTATTAACGCTTTTATCATTCCCTGTAAAAACACTACTTTCCTCGTTATGACAAGCCCTTGTTTTGGACCAAGTTGCAGTGTTGTATATAATAGCAATCTGTCATTATATAAAGCTTTCTATAAAAACAATATTGACCTAAGTCGAATACTTGAGTGCAATTATGCTAATCATTTTGCTGATTTGGCTTGTATAAAAAAATAAAAAAATATTTTCTAAACCCACTGCATAATTCTAAGCATAACTAAATAGATCACCTAATTTTGTGGAAAGCGTGGGCACTGCGTCTGAGCGTGTGACTGATTCTGACTCTTTTTTATAGATGAGACCGTAAAGGTTGAAGCTCCCTTTCATTCAACTGCAATATCAAAATTAAAGCATTGTAGTGCATTTTTATTAAATATTCAATCCCTTCGGATTAAGGTGGATAAGCTTCAACTTCTGATTGCTAATTTTAACTTTCCTGACATTGTTATATTAACAGCCTTGGCTTAGACCTAATGAATGTGTTTGTATTGATAAGTATGTACCACTGTCAGTTTATTATAGACAAAACTCTCTGCATGGAGGGACTGCTGTTCTAATTAGGAGACATTTTCAAAACTTTTTCTGTACTGTTGATAAGTTTGGTGATGCCTCAGTTGAACGGGTTTTTGAGTGTTCGGTGTGTTTTTGTAAATTGTTTAATATGTACGTTATTTCTATACAGGGTGTCCGGAAAAAGGAGGCCAATCCGCCGGCCACATATAAAGTGGACCAAAATAATGCGACTTTCGTTATGTCATTTTTTAATTGAGCGCTCGGTATTCAATATACAGGGGGTCAAAATGAGAAATATAAAATCGTTTTTTTTTAATAAGTCGAGTGTTTCATAAGATATTCAATTAAAACTTGGTGTGAGGGGGTTTTTTGAAACGAGAAATTGAAATCCGTTCACGGATTTGCTATACCTCGCAGAGGGCGCCACCTGCGGTATATTGCATGTGTTAAAAATGCCAAAACTTTTTTGTACACCTGTATAATAAAGTTCTAGTAAAAAATTCTAATTAATCAATCTTTTCTTGTAAAAAAAGTATTCTTAGTAAATGTCGGCTTGAGAATCCGCTTATTAGATATCCTAATTTTAAAATCTAGATACATTTTAACAAGTTAACAAAATAAACGTAAATAATTTTTTCTAAATTAATGCTAAATTACTTATTATAATAAAATCATAAGATATTCACCCTAAATTATTTGTTCAACGTGACCTCCATTTGTTTGTATACACATATGAGCCCTCTTTATTAATGAAAATCTAAGGCTTTGAAAAATATTTGGTTTCAACCTGAAATACTCTCCAGCTGCAAGGATTATTTCCCTTAAATGATCCTCGTTTAAAATCGGAACCATATACACAAAGTTTTTCATACATCCCCAGACTGAAAAATCCTAAGATGTAAGGTCGGGCGAACGAGGTGGCCACGGAACAGGAGTATCTTAACCCCTACCAATCCAGCGATTAGAAAATACTTTATGTAAATAAGTCCTAACATTTATGGCAAAATGAGCCAGAGCACCATCGAGTTGAAACCAAGGATTTTATCTTAAATTTAGAGGCAAATCATCAAGCAAATCAGGCAGTATTTCTTGTAGAAACAACAGAAATAATTCACCAGTCAAATTACCTGGTAAAATGACAGATCCTAAAAGAAAGTTATCCACAGCACCTGCTGCCTTGATGATGTGTCTCAACTATGGCCCTAGGATTCTCTTTAGCCAATATGTGTGCGTTATGGATATTTGTCATGCCGTTTCTCGTGAACGTGGCCTCGTCAGTAAACAGAATCGCCCTTATAAAATCCACATTTCTATTATTCATTTCACATAACCATCTACAAAAGGCAAGCCTTGCCTCGGGATCGTCGTGTAAAAGACCCTGTACTTTTTGAAGATGAATTGGATAAAGTTGTTGACTCCATAAAATATGATGTGTCTCGGTTTTCCTAATATTTCCCACCCGTTCAGCCAAAACCCTAGTACTAATGTTTGGTGATTCTTCGACAATTCTAAAAATTTCTTCCCCTTGCCCTGATTGCATCGCACGAGATCCGCAGCAATTACCCTTCCGTCTTCTTCTGAAACTTCCAGTCTCCCTTAGGCAGTTAATCAAATTAAAAAATATTTTCTTTTGGGATGAAATATGTTTGGGAATGTCTGGGTATAGCGTCTAGCGGCTAAACTAGCATTGGAGTTACATTTTCCTAGTTAAGAATTGACAGGTATTTACCGTTTACAATAATATCTAAAACTTGCCAAACATCAAAAACATATCCGCGATTTCCGGAAAAGGGTACATTTCTTGGTCTATAAGCCATTATGGTTTTATAAGTTGTAAGAAAACACACCAAATACAAATATGTAATTAAAAAACGTAGATTTATTTTAGGAGTATTTGAGAAGCTTGTAAAGAGCGTCCGAAGCATTTAAATTTGTTACTTTGACAGTACGTAGAAAGTTACTGGATCCGGGAGGTCAGCCAATTTGTTTAGAAAGAAGTATCTAGATTTTAAAATTAAGATATCTAATAAACGGATTCTCAGGCCGACATTTACTAAGAATACTTTTTTTACAAGAAAAGATTGGATAATTAGAATTTTTTACTAGAACTTTATTATACAGGGGTACAAAATAGTTTTGGTATTTTTAACACATGCAATATACCGCAGGTGGCGCCCTCTGCAAGGTATAGCAAATCCGTGAACGGATTTCAGTTTCTCGTTCCAAAAAACCCCCTCATACCAAATTTTAATTTAATATCTTATGAAACACTCGACTTATAAAAAAAAAACGATTCTATATTTACCACTTTGACGCCTTGTATATTGAATACCGAGCGCCCATTTAAAAAATGACATAACGAAAGTCGCATTATTTTGGTCCATTCTATTTGTGGCCGGCGGATTGGCCTCCCTTTTCCGGACACCCTGTATACCGCCCGCCCTCTGGGGATATCAGTGTGTTTCTTGACAGGTTAGATTGTCTTCTGTCCTAGCTCCCTATTCACTCGCGTGTTATCTTGGCTGGAGATTTTAATATTAATTATTCAGAAGCTTCCTTACCACAAAGAATTTCTCTTGATGGATATATCGGATCACGACGGGGTGTATGTCCAATTCCCTGGTGACTTTAAAAACAAATCTGGCCGCCGCATTGGGAAAGTATTTGGTGGGAATAATTTGAATTTATTTTCTCAATCCATTTCGTCTTTTAACTGGAATACAATTCAGGCTGCTCCATAACCATTTTCTTCCTTTTATTATACATTACGTGATAAAATAAATATCTGCTTTCCCTTGGTTAGACTTAAATCCAAGAGACGAAAACCATGGATCACCGCGGGACTAAAAACATCTGCCCAAAATTTGCGATGCTTAGCAAGACTTTTCAAATCTATTGACAATCAATTCATCAGGTCTTATTTTTAGGATTATCGGAAAATTTATAGGCGTCTGATAAAAGTCAGAAATGAACTATATTACAATGAACGCTTAGACTCGTCCGGTAACAGGCGGAAGGAAAGTTGGTTAATCTTTAAGTTTTAGGTGCTTTGGTTTGGGAAATCAATCAGTCATTGCTTCAGGGCGAGTTCCCATCCTGTTTAAAAGAAGCTATGATTATCCCTCTTCATAAAGGTGGTAGCTTGGGCGACCCTCTAACTTCCGTCCCATATCAATTTTGTCTACCCTCTCCAAGGTTCTTGAGCGGCTTGCAAAAAAGAGAATTGTCTCTTTTTTGACCAAATACAATGTGCTGTCCCCTAATCAGTATGGATTTCAGTCATCTAGGGACACGCAGGGTGCCAGTTTTAGGTTCTTGGAAAGTGTGTATCTATCTATGAACTCCAAGGAGGCTGCAGCAGCGGTATTCTGTGATCTGCCCAAGGCCTTCGATTGTGTGGATCATGGAATCACTGCTGTCAAAGCTTGATTTTTACGGATTTAGGGGAGTGGATTTGGGGTGGTTGAAGTCATACCTGTCTGGTCGCACCCAGAGGGTGGTTGCATCTGGATTTTCGTGAGGGATAGCACACCTTAAACGTGGTTGCCATTTTGTGGTTTGTGCTCCAAGGAACTTCTTAACATAATTTTTACTATTCAGAAAAAAGCATTAAGGTATCTGTGTGGTGTTGGTCTGAGAGTCTCTTGTAAACCTCTTTTTGGAGCTGAAAGAATTTTAACAGTTTTCTCACTCTTTCCGTAAGTCAACCATCCTGCACCAATCATAATACTCGTCAAGTAAACAACTTCACTCTTCCAATCCCCACCTCCTCACTTACTAGAAACTCTCTTATATTTATTAGTCGTAAAATATTTAATCATGTTCCTTTTTCGATTAGGACTGTTACAGACCTTAAAAAGTTTAGGAGAGAACTAAAGAAATTAATCGTACCAAAAGCTTACTACAGCATTGAAGAATATTTTAACGACTCATTTTAATATTTAAAATTAATTATATATCTGTTGATCAGATTTTTTTTATTATTCTTGTTTTATGTTGGTTCTTGCCTTTTCTGCTTTTTTCTTTGATTATATAAAATATGCTTCTATATACAATCAAAATCGATTCTGTATTCATCCTGTATCCTGTATAACCAAATAAATACTAGTATTGTACATTCTAGGATTAGGAAGCTTTTAGCACAAGTTTGTAAACTTGGCAAATAAAGTATATTTTGACTTTGACTTTGGGGCCCACCTGGTGTGTCTCAGGAAGGACAGTATCTTCTGTGGTGGTTGGACAAAGTGATCCAGCCAGTACTACCCCCTGTGATGGATTTCAGGATATCCAGAAGAAGCTTAAGTGTGTTCGATAGGGCTCAGAAGTCAGACCATCAAATTCCTTCAAATCCTTCACAATATCAGTGAACTAGGTTGGAATGTGGCCTTTCTTTGGAATTTTTTTATGACAAAATAACACAGGAAACCTTAAAAACTCTTTAGTCTGTTTCTTTAAAACTGCACTCGGCAAAACTTTAATTATCTCACAAAAAAAATCAGACCCTGTACAACCTCACACTGCAAGATCAAGGTACCAACAATATCAACCTAGTCAAGATTAGGCTTTAATATGGATTTTATTCTTAATAAGTAGTTACTGTTATAAAACAAAATATCCTATCCATTAATGTTTATATTCTGCCCTGATATATTTATACATATATTCGCCATTTAAATACATTTGCAATAAATGTGGTTATTTTCTAAACTGATCAAAATTTTATAATTATTGAAACCTATACAATTATGGTTGATTTTTCTATGGAGATTATCCTTTCTTATAAGCCCAAACACTTTTTGCTTTCTACGTTCATAACCACTAATCTAAGACTTTGATAAGTGAAAGAAGCTTTATTAAATTATATTAAAATATTTCAAATTTGAATACTTTGAGTTAAAGTGTTATGCTCACAAAAAAAACTGTAACAAACTTACTAAGTCTTAGTAACATCTCCCAGCCAGTATCATTGTGTTATTTACTATAAAAACAGTGATAAATGGTTATAAATACCTTGTTTGTAAACAGAAACAGTTGGAACCGGCTTCTTAAATGGGCCATTGTGCTATTTATCGATTTTCAAGTTTATTTTACATATGACTTTTAAGATTTTTGTGTTGTGCTCTTATCTGTGTGAAGCATTTTGACCCGAATGATATTATCCTTAAAGATCTTCTTATCCTTAAAGAATGTCTTTTACATGATGGCACACTCACTAAGATTAGAGTTAAAGCAAGATTAGTTTGCTCAGCAATGCCTCAAATTTTTGCAAATTTACATGCATATTTAACAAAAACAGTGCAAGAAATCTTCCTAAAAAAGTCCGGACGAAAGATATAGTGCACAAGAAAAAACATAAAGAACTTGCCAATGAAGCGTCTGAGCAACTTGATTTCATAACAAATTTTCAAGATCTTACGTGTAATTATACCCAAAAAATTCTAATATCTGACATGTGGAATGTAAGAATTGTTGGGGATACAAAACTATATTTCTATACTTTAAGCTTGAATGATGCTTGTATAAATATTATTAATCAAATATCAATAGATAGTAACCTACATGTTAAAGTCTTTTTAAAAAACAATGAGTTATGCCAAAATGACCTAAAATGGATTTTACCTTTCGAATTGAAATGTAGGGAGTTTCAATTCGAAAATTTATTAACTAGGTATAAGTCTTCTGATTATTGTGAGCCACTGATTATTGTGAAGTTTCATGATTTCATTAACCAAAATTCAGATTTCTTAAGAGCGTTAAGTTTATTGGAAATTCACACAACTTAGAGGATGAAAAAGATAGTGACATTTGTAATCGAGTAATACTTGTAATAGACCAAATAACTTTATTTATTTTAAAGCAAAAACATTATTGCACCTACAGTATCTTATTTCTTCTAGATTTGATGTGCCACCAAATTCTGACTTAAATAAAACTAACGACACCACTAATTATTTAAACATTGTATCCACTTCTTTAGCACCGACTGAGAAAGTTGTTAATTTATTAATTGAAGAAATTTATATAACTAAAAGATTAGACTATAGGGGAAAAAGTCTAATAATGTATTTATATAATTATTAACGGCGTATACTTATTATACATATTTGAAACAATAAATCAATCATATAAATAAAATATTCTCATTTGTAAATAAAGCATAATCAAAATTGAACGTCCATCTCGGCAGATCCGCGCTGTTAAAGCGTAGCCGCCTGCCGCCTAGCCGGATCCACCAAAACATAGTTGGTCGTCCTGGCTTTTGCTTGGGAGATTCCACTTGACCAGACTTGACCTGCTACTTTTCTTTCCCGCAACAATTTGAAAATGATGGACTTTCGATTTCCAGTCATTCGAGAACATCTTTCAACAATTTCTTGCACAGTAAAACTACGGTAATCGTGGTTTATGCAATCATGTATATTTAAAATAATAACTTTTTCACTCAGTGATAGTAGAGAATTATTAGAAAATCTTTTCGTTGCACTAAATACCTCCATTTTTTAAAATATTGTTATAATAATATTTTGATTATACTGGAGCGTAGCAGTGAATACTAACGTTTAAAATATGATTTAAAAGTATTTATATTCTGTATATATTACCTGTCCCCATTTTTGCATGCTACAAAGCGTTAAGAGGTATCTATACAAAAGGTAAAGAATAAATTAGTATTTAATCTCTTTCAAAATAAAGGCATTTATTCCATGAAAATTAAATTAATAAATATTATTAATAAGTACCTACACCTATGAACGACCACGAAATTTAGCCAAACAGAACGGAACTCCCCAGTTTATTACTCTATACATTTCTGAAATAGAGTATAGTCCGATTTTATTGAAATATGATATTTGATGTATTTAGGTTTATACAGATCGTGTTATCGTGAGCTACGTATTACCCAAAATAATGGCAACACCGCTTGGTCGCGGCTTGCAGGCGGCGGAATTTTTCGTTTTTATTTTTTGAATCGGGAGTCAGCAGACCTCACTTTGCTGTGTTACTGCAAGTTGCATTAATAATTTTTGAGCGTTATTTTCGTGTTTTTTTCTCTATGGCTGTTTATACCCCTTCCGAAAGAGTTCAACTAATTAAATGGTTTTATGGAGGCAATTCGGCAGTACAATGTAGAGATTTGTTTTCAGTGACATTTGAGAATAGACCGATTCCTTGTGCAAAAACGGTCTTAAATGTGGTTACAAATTTTGAGGCATCTTTTTGTCTTCAAGATTGTAAAAAATGCCACACAAAACGTCAAGAACCACCTGTTAAAGTGTTCCAGTATATAGAACGGTGGGAAGAAATGGTTTGCAGTACCCTAGAACTTTATTCGACACGGTCCACTAGAAGTGTTGGAGAGGAACTGGGAATGAGCAATAAAACTGTTGCTGAAAAAATATAGGTACAAATGTTTCAAGTATTCAAAAACTCAGGAAGTATTTCCTGAGTGGCGAAGAATGGAATTTTGTGAAACCATGATGGAAAAAGCAAATCAAAACGAATATTTAAAAAAAAATATTTTGTTTTCTGATGAATCTTCTTTTCCATTACATGGCAAATACAATCCTTCCATTGTTCGTTATTGGTCTCAGGAAAACGAGCACAGAAGTTTTCAGTTTTGTACCCAGTATCCTCAGAAATTGCATGTTTGGGCAGATATTTTGGGCGACAATGTTATAGGGCCATTTTTTATTGATGGCACTTTAAACGCCCAAAAGTACCTTGAGTTGCTGCAAAATCAAGTTCTTCCTGCTGTTCAAATCCTACCTGATGTAGACCTGGGATCGGTTTATTTTCAGCAAGATGGCCGTCCTGCTCATAACGCGGCTAGGGTAAAAGAATTTTTAACAAATACTTTTCCTAACCGCCTTATTAGTGGGACTGGCGATATTAAATAGCCTTCTAGATCTCCAGATTTGTCTCCAAATGACTTTTATCTGTGGGGTTACCTTAAGCAGACCATTTACAAGCATGAATTTAGTAGGCCAACAAATTTAGAGGAGTTCCGAAATAAAATTGTCGCAGGTGCCAATTCCATTTTACCTGAAACTCTTTTGGAGGTGCGAAATAGCTTTTACGATAGGTTAAGTTTTTGTTTAGCGAAAGAAGGCGGTTTATTTGAGCCTTTTATTTAAAAAATGACATGTTGTTTATTAGAGTTTTATTTCTGATTTTTTATTATATTTATATCAGAATTGATATTTTATTTTTTTTTAGAATAACGCTTTAATTTTCATTATGCAAAACACAGCATATTAAACATTTTAAGATTACAATTCCATGCGGGTTTTACACATTGTCATGTCTGTAAAACCCGCATTAGAATAAATATTTTGGTACATTTTGTCGCCAAACGACGCAGCTCCCACGAAAGTCAGATACTAATCTGTGTGTCATTTACTTTTACTAATCCCGTCCTCGGGCCGGCCGAGGCGGTGCTCTGTCGCAGGCACTCGTACACGCGCGACGTGCGGTTATTCTATTCCTAATTTAATTAAGTCTTAAAGAAATGGGCCTAAATTTACCAAATACCCCCCTGATTCTGAAGCCCCTGGTAAATATTTTTTTTATTTTATAGGTTCAAAAGAATAAACGTATTAACAATAATTTACCTCCCAAAATTGGTTGCGGTAGCTAAAGTAGTTCCGGAGCTATTAAAAGAAAACTAGTTTTCAAAGAGCTCTAGCTCCCTGAGGAAGCTTTTCCGGACCCATGTTTATATGAACTTTTGTTTTTCTTTTGACGTTTTCTATCTGCCCTAGAAGTTTGTAACATGGTCAACGGAACACCCTGTATATATCATGAGTTATTCCCTCTGTGGTGGTTACGTTCCACATATAGCTTACTACTGCTTCGTGCAGTAGTGCGCTAAGTTATGTCTGAAACGAACTCCTAATTTTTTAAGGGATTTTATTTCCGATTATTGGTTTGCCCAAGGGTTCGCCTTACTTTGGGAAATAAATCAAGCACCTTTGGGTTTCACACAACTTTATTAAACCCGATTAGTTTATAAAATTGTCCAACGATATAATATGTCCAACATTTGCCTTTTACAGAAACTATTTCATATCCGTCATGAGTAATACCTCATCACCTGATAAGAACATATTGTTAATCATTTTACGATTAACCCCCTTTGCATCCGAGAAGCTGGACGCCACAGAGCCAAATCAACCTTTTTAAAAACCTCACCTCGCCCTGAACCTAGGGTTTTGCCTTGAATTGCAATTCTTCGCCGTTTATCGTAATGCGGCTTCATTTTACGACTCCATGATGCAGAGAGCGAGGAAGGGTGAATTTACATTTTATTTCAGTGGATGAAAGAAATGAAATTATAGCTTGAGAAGTTAATTTTTTCTTTAAAAACTCATGAAGCACCTTCAATTGATTTTTTGAGCCTAAAAAATTGGTGGCTTTATCACTAAAAATTGTATACGGATTGCCACGCCTACTTATGAATCATTTAAGAGTTAAAATAAAAGCATCAGTTGATAAGTTTGATACGAGTTCTACATGTATAGCTCTTGTCACCATACATACAAATAGCGCTATATAGCATTTTATAAGAGGAGCCTTACGCAAGGACAAAGCTTTTATAAAATAGCGACGCCCATAATAACTCCAACGCATGAAAATGGAAAAGTGGCTTGGATACGCTCTCTTGGAAGATTTCCCATATTTTGAGATGCTAACTAAGCATTAAACCTAAAACAAGTCATACATTTGTGTATAATACGTTTAATTCTCTTAAGCCAAAGGCCAATACTTAAGTCGCATGTTAGATAATGTAGTTTGGGGTCCTGCATGACATAATCTAATCTAATATCCTCCTTTCTTATTAATCTCTGTACAATAGGATTTTTTGAGGGTTAAAGCAATGGAAATTTCTGATCATAGGGAATAGTAGCATTTGTTTATCGCTCTCCTACACGAATTTAACCTTCTTGATCAATAAAGGGGTTAAGACTTAAAATATACTTACTCAAAATGGGTTTATTCCAAATAATTTCAGAAAGTTCATGCTTAAAAGTTATTCACTGAATAATATAAATTATTCGTTTCTCAGAATTTTGAAGCTCTTTTACACTTAAAGGTCCTGCAATTTTTTCATTTTTTTTTATAATTTTTCGCAAATCTGATGCAGTAAGCTAAAGAGCGATGCAGTTTAGAAAACACAGAAAATCTTTGAACTAAATTATTGTAAAAGTCAGAGCCTCCCTAAAGATTAGAAATAAATATCTTCTTTTGTTATATGACTATTGTATGAGACTTGAGGTCTTTTAGGAGAATTATTCACATTAAAATTTGGATCCTTTAGGAATCGTGGGTCTTGCCACCATAATTCTGAGGTTTTTAGATCTGAAGGTAATATTACATATTATTAGAATATCGGCGGGATTTTCCTTTAATTTTATATACCACCATTTAAAATCTTTGGAAATATAAAGAGACTAATTCTGACCAGCGTGAGCGCAACCAGGCTAAAACTATCTCCGATTCACACCAAAAATTTACAGAGTGAAAGGCAATATTTTCTTTTAAGACTAAGCTAAAACTCGTTGAGTAAGTTTGCTACTTTGCCCTTGAACTCCAAACGAGGAAACAATTTTCTTAAGGAGGCAACACGGCTCACCTCACCTCCTCACCAGTATAATGGCCAAGATAATGGCACCCTGGTGACCTCACCAGTATACAACCACACTAGATTTATACATGACTCGAAGATAGACACAAGCAGCATAGGCCTTTAGACTGGCGTCTGAAAAGGCATGTAGCTCTATAAACAATATCTCATTCTCATTAAAATAGGACCTGGGAATCTGAAGATCTTTAATATTATGAAGGTTATTAGGAAACTTAACCATCCCTTTAATGTGTCATAGCTCAGATTATCATTCCAATCAATTTTTTCAAGCCAAATTTGTTACTGTTACTGGATTTATTAACTCAAGGGGGTCGAAAATTTGAGATGTTAAGAAGAGGACTTCTCTTTTGTTAAAAGCTTCTTTAATAGAAAAATTAGAAATAGAAAAGATATAGCAAATATACAGGGTGAGTTTTTTAAAGTGTTACAATGCGATATGTCAAAAACGGCTGCAATTTTTTTTTTGACATTTCAAGTATACCGGGGGGCACTTTTTGATATTTTTGACATTTGTCCCTTCATCCCCCTAAGAGGGGGAGAGGGTCACTTCCTTATTTTAAATGGAATGATGTGTTTTTTATTCTTAAATACGAATCCACATAAGATATGAAGTCTGTTTACAAAAAATTTTTAAAATTGCTCTGCTGGTTACGGAATTATGATCAAAAATGTTTTAAGGATTTAAAGGGACAAATGTCAAAAATATCACAAAAAGTGCCCCCTGGTATACTTGAAAATGTCAAAAAAAAATTTGCAGCCGTTTTTGACATATCGCATTGTAACACTTTAAAAAACTCACCCTGTATATCGAGTTGAGAATTCCAAAGAACGCCTAAAACTTTGGTATTATTTTCGAACAATATCACATAATTTTTGTCAGAAAAACTGCTGATATTTCCTTTATAAATTCAGGGAAATTGGAAAACCACGTATGTAATAACATTCCTGCCTTATTAAGGAGAGTAATAAGCTGATTTTTATCATAAACTCCACATAAATTACAATACAATTACATACAATTTTTTTAAAAATGTTAACAAAAATTTAAAATAAGCCTTTAATTGTTAATAAAGGATTTTATTTAATATCGCTAGATCTTTATAGTTACAAAACCTTCCGCACATATTTTAGTATAGGTTTCCGTGAAAATATTATATTATTATATTTTATGTTGAACTCTTGCATACCCGGTTACGGAGGCCCTGCATGAACCTCTACATGAGTCGCATAGCCCTGTATATTTTTATGGACAAATAGTAAGTTTTCAAGAATATAGAGAGAAGGAACAGTTAGTATACCAAGAGTTCTGAAAGCTTCCCTACAACGGTCTCTATAGTTTAGACCAGCCAACACCCTGATAGCTTTTCTCTGTATTTTAAATATTATAATTGCTCGGGGTGCGTGTCTCCAAATGTACGCTTGGGTTCTGGTTAATAGTATCGTTCATATTTCTTAGTGAAAACATCATTCTATTAGTCTCACCCGCATTAAGAAGGCGTTTGTTTGCACAAAACCACTTCTCGACATTATTCTGCGCTCTGGTAGCTTCAGACAAAGTATTTTTTGGAGATTCTGTCGACATGGACACAGTGGTGTCATCTGTGAATAAAGTGAACGTCGCACTAGGCTCGATAAGGTGTAAGTCATTTATATAGATTAAGAAGACAATTAGGCCCCAAAACTGATCCTTAAGGAACACCGATGATTCAGAACATGCAGAGGACTCCCCAGCAAACCTAACAATCTGCGTTTTATTCTCAAGGTATGACTGCAGAAATAAATACAAGGAGCCTTAACAAAATATGATGAGATAGGTTTCCTTATAGAAAAAATTGATAGTTATTATATGGTCTGCAAGCATAATTTTTGACATAAAAACATAAATATGTCAAAAATGGTTAGACTTAGATATAGGATATTATTGTGTATAATATCCTAGTATTTAGATTTGTAAGTAAATAGATGTAGAATTCAAAAATATAATAATATATAGGGTGTTCCATTTAAAATAACGAAGTTGAATCCTACTCCCGGTATAACCTGAGGTGCCGCCATTTTAATGAAAAATATCTTAGCATCAGTTGACTGTTCTTATGCATTAAATGTTTTAATTTGCAAATAAACGAACAGTAAAAAAATGCTACAATATACAGGGTAGGGACTCTATACTCTATTTCAGAAGTGTGTAGAGCAATAAAACCTCATTAGGTATGCAAAAGTGGTACCTGGTGATCCACCAATATTTTATGCCACTACCTTAGTTGGGTATTAGTTTCAATGTAAAATTCTTTCTTTTCGTTGATTGCAGGTAGTGCCACCCGGTTTTGGGTCAATTTATGAGTTTTGCCCATTGTTACCCACTGATAAACATTGAAAACGGTTCGCCAAAGGCGTGCAACTGGGACTTGTTTTTTACCTTATAATTAATGTACTTAAATGCTATTTTATTTTAGAAAGTTACTTTTGTTTAAATGGAATAATATATTTTTTTCACAAATTTATTGAACATAATATGTAGAGTAAAACAGTTGAAAATGTCACTTTTGGATCTGGCACTTTTTGAACAGTGTATAACAATTTTAAATTATAATAGATTGTAGTCTTCTTCGTTATCTGACAAACTGTCATCACCTCTTGACATTATAATTAAAGGATCGACTGTCTGATCGATGAGGTTGTCAAGATCCCACATTTTGTCCTCTTGCTTAATTACATGCTGGACTGCTTTTCGCCAATTCTCTGGTGTCGCTTCCGTAATGGCTTGATCAAACAGTAGCTTAACATCTTTCATTTTAAAAGTCGTGTTTTGTCTTGCTACAAATCCTTTTACCTGCGCCCATATCAGTTCTATAGGATTTAGTTCGCAATGGTATGGCGGTAAGCGCAGTACAGTTATATTATATTTTTCGGCTATATCTTCCACGGCGTATTTCATGAAACGAGTTTTGTGTAAGTTTGCTATTGCCAGCAGTTCTTTTTTTATCAAATTTGCTTCAAACGCAATACCTTTTGCAGTCAGCCAATCGATAATTTCTTGCTTTCTCCAACTTGAAGTTGGCGTCTTCTCTATTCGCCGTGAATGATAGCTTGCGTTATCCATAACCACCACCGAATTAGCCGGAAGAAATTTTATGATTTCACCAAAATAGTCCTCGAAAACGTCTGAGTTCATGTCTTCATGGTAATCTCCTGTGCGAGTCGACTCAAAGGTTAGCAGACCTTCTTTTAAAAAATATAACTGGAATAAATTAGCCAGCGCTTTTGAAAAAATATTTCAGAAAAATGCAAAAACACTTCTACTAATACTTTTTGCAGCCTTTAAAAATGTATTAAAGAATTTTTTTTTCAACCCCTCCGAAAGGATCAAACCTAATTTTTTAAATGAGATGGGTTTGTTGGAAAGCTCTTTTAAAACAGAAATTGGCGGTATACTTTTCTTTTTGAAACAAATTAACCCCTTGACTTTGAATTGAAAAAAAACTGTCTAGACGTATAAATATTAAAAACAAAATATACCGACGTGAATTGCGTATTTTTTCGAATCGAACTGCCCTAGAGTAATTTAGCTGCACGCCAAGCTCAATGAGATACAGTGGCAGGCGTGCCAAAGTTACGACTCCTTATAAAAAGTAGTAGCTTCGTTTTTTTCGAGTTAATGTTCATAGCGCTGCGAGGGCATTGTCCCTATGTATTTCACCAGACATGGTTCAGATACTCCTCAGATATCTAGAAATGCACTACGAGAAGCATTTCTATTTTTAAGCATCTTTCCCATGAGGGAGTGTAGATCCAGGTCCGTGGATTTGCCAATCGGGTAGGCATATTGTTGCAAATGCACAGTGGCCTTTAAACCAAGATGCTTTCTTTTAGATAGCGATCAATCAGCCTTTCCACTGTCTTTAACAGAAAACCGATGAAAGTGATTGGTCGATTTGGGATCAGCATAATCGCTTCTTCCATGTTTCGGAATAAAGACAACTTTTCGCCATTGCTTAGAGACGTAGCCCTGAACTAAAAAGATCTTGAATAGTTTGACAATATGGGGAGTTAATTCATATGGAAGGAGACAGGGATATAATTCATGCATGACCGGGGACTTAAAGGGGAGGGAGAAATAACTTGGTTGCTCAGTTCACCCACTCGTAGGTTATTGATTTACTGGCAGTACCATGCTTAATGCAAGACGAAGCCTGAGGGCTGATGGTTGATTCGTAAAACGAGTTGCGGAGTCCTGGGAGTGGGTGGATTGCATAACTTATAAAGGCTTCCCGCTCATTATAGTCATGAAGCCGCCATCTGAAAATAACAGTGACCCCATTGTAGCACCAGGGGCCATGAACAGCACTTTTCACAAAGGCTTGCCGTAGAGGATGTACTTTCAACCTTATCAGAGAATCGTCTTTTAAAGTTCTGAACTACCTTTTTATACAGCCTTCTAAGCTGCGTAAAACACATTCCAGTCGATGTCGAACTTAAAGCATTCGGCTCTGCGAAGGAGCGGGGGCGTAGTGAAACCCAGTATTTTCCATGTTGCTCTACCGATTTTTTACGTTTCAGGTTTTCCGGCTAAGTAAATAACTGCCCTCGACTGTCGCACGGCTCAGTTTGCCAATCCCAATCTCAGAACGATGCTTCTTTTAATTTTGTTATTTCGAATTTTCGATCTTTTATTTCTAAGTCATACAATTAACCCTTCGGTATTATACTACCAAAAATGTTCAGCAGTGTTTCTTAACATGAATTTAGTTGTATTTATTTTCAATATTTTTCACATTTTCATTCAATTGTCTTTTATAATAGCTTTGTCCCATAGATCATTTTGATGTGTGAATCTTTTTGAAAATTAGGTACTATTAAACACCAAACTTATCATATTTTTAAAAAGGTAATTAATAATTAATACCTTTAAAACAAGAAATTACTAAACCTCCCTTGATTTAATAATTGATAAGTTAATATTACTAGTAAATAATTCAGAGCACAAAATGATGCCAAAAGTTTACGCGTTATTGTATTTTTAAAATTTTGCATAGGGTTTGAAATATTAAGAATCGTACGTTTTTAAATTAACATCCTGTATTATAAGGAAATTATTGTAATTGAGATTTATTAAAGTAATTAAAATAACGATAAAGCAGAAACGAAGTTATTTTTAAAAGTAAATATATGATTTTTTTTACTCTCCTTTCTATAACGATTTTTTATTTAGTTAAATACAGTGGCATGATAACCAATAAAATAATTGTAGAAACAAGACGTAATTTTTATTAAAAATATTTGACAAACAAAATATAATATATAATATATAAATAATCATTTCCTTGTATTATTTTATTATTTATATGAGCAATATATAAGTCCTCTTTAAGTCCTAAACTGACACAAAATACATAATAACACATTTCAATTAGTTTTCAATCAATTCTAAAAATAACCAACTATGAAACATGTGGCTTTAGAAATATTTAAAAATAGAAGTGGTATTGCGGGCGGTGACGCATCACGTTCTTCGAGAAGTTTATATTCTAAACGATTTGAAGTTTTTAAAAAAAAATGATAAACGTAGATGCAGAATTGATGTTTGAATGTCTCATATACCTTAACATGTTTTATTTCCCAGTTTTTGGGATTTGCGAGACTATCATGACCATAGCCAAATACGTTAGTATCGTATCAACGCCAAATATTGGAAGAGACGCCGCAGTCACTTTTACCAAACTCCTTTGCGAATTTAGTAAGATTTTGCTTTATAGAAGATTTAAGCAAGAAAAAAGACGTAAGTGGTTTTAGTTTCTGTAATTGAATTAGCATTTATTGAATATGCAGAACCAATATTCATTTTCTGCGGAATTTTAAGTATTTTATTGCCTAGCACTAAAATTAAATATAGACGATATAATAAAATATAACAATTAAATTTTTGCTTCACATAAAATTACTTTTTGTAGATCTTATAACGGCAATAGCAGTATTTTTTACCCTTATCACAATAGCTGCACTAGTGTACACATTTAAGCTACAAAACCCAGTGATCAAACTGGAATACATGCTTAGTAGTTTGATGGCGTTATTGGCCGTGACAGAAGTGGTATTTGGAAGCCTTCAGTTGATTCATAAATGTTGTAATAGGAGTCCGTATTATTAATAAATGATAAGCAGTAAGTCCAATATATATTTTATTTAAAAAGCCGACAAAAAAACAAAATACTAAAAAATAAAATTTTATTAATCTGATTCTTCATCTGAACTCTTATTTCCTTTTTTGCCTTCTTCCATATTCATTAATTGTGTGATTAGGTTTCTAGCTTGATTAAAGGTTGTTATTTGGCCATTGCAGACAAAACATCTGGTTGTTTTTTTGTATCGTTCCAGGGCACATTTTTCACAAAAATAGTGTTTACATCTGAAAACAATGTTAGTTTTTAATTAGTGTGATTATTATAATATAACACAATAATTCAACACATTATTTGCATAGTTTTTTGTATCTTAAATTAGCTCAATAGATAATACGAGAATCCATTGCCGTACGCATATAAGTTAAATATATAAGTTTTTGATAAACTCTTGCCTAAAATTAAATAAAAAACAGCAAAGAAATTAACTAACAATGAACGAGAGATATATTATCTTATTCTCTAAGTAAAGGCTCCCAGAAAACAATTTTAGTTCTAAAGAAATCCAGAACTTCCAGCTCATTGCTCAGTTTTAGGATCAGTATTGAGCAGAGATTCTCATAATAAAATTCATGGTAATTAAAAAATCTATTGTGAATGTATCTGCAACCATACGTTTAACTCTTTCCAGCCTAAAAATAAGATATGCATAGCTTGGGCTCCAGACAGAAGATACACATTATAGGTATGTTCTGTGAAAGTCAAAATACCGTATTTTAACAAAGTTAACGTTATTGATATTGATAATTGATAGATAAATGATATGACCAGTAAAATGTAAATTTTCACACAAAATTTAGGTTTCACCAGAGAGGTACCCTTTCAGATAGTTAAAGCAGTGTTCAGTTTGACCACATATTTAAGTTCAGTTCGGTTGATAAATTTTGCTTGAAACTAAGCTGTTTCTCACATTTCTGAACCCAATAGGAAAATGATGAACCTTGTAACTTAGTTCACGAAAACCTTAGAGGTGGTGTTCAGAATACATGCCGGTAATTTGTTACATCCGAAGTATCATCATCAACTTGTGGATGGGAACAATATAGCTCATTTTCCAAAAATTGACTAATTATAGAAAAAAAAACGTAGCGGCTTAGAGGGTCTAGACAGAACAAAGAAACAATTTTCAAGTAGAATTAGTTATATGTTATCACGACGTACTCTTTTTGTGAGGGTGAAAAATCCCTAATTATGTATAAATATCTGAAATTGTAATCGAAAAAATTAGGAGTGGGTATGTTCAGAATTTGACTAGTGTACACAGAACCAAAGTAATCTGCAAAAATTGTGCAGGTTGGAAACCCATAGCAGCAATTTTTTTGAGTCGTCTTAGACTTAAATTTCCAAGTTCGTTAGCTTTCGTGATAGATTAACGTCAGACTAGGGAAAGTTACTTTTCGAATATGCATCGTATTTCTACAGGGTGTCCCGGTTCATGTGGGAAATCTCCCGGATCCAGGTAGAACGTCGAAAAATAATACCGAACGTTCCTATAAAAAAAATTCCTACAGGCCTTCTTTACGAAGATACAGCCTCCTAAAAGACGCTGCTGGAAATTGGTTTTTCATAAATTACTTTTAAACTACCCGGTAGAATTTAATAAAAATTTTAGGTAATAAACACTATTAGGGACCTCTTAAAATGACATCCTTAAAATACATTTACCTTGTTTACTTTACCAGGGGCGGACTAGGTTGTACACTTTAATGCGTATATTTTTAACACTCTGTATGTTAAAGTCTATAAAAAAAATAAATTTGGATACCTTGAACTCTAGGCTAAAAAAAAGGTACTCTTGTTCATTATCGATAAAATGAACCGTTTTGGAGAAAAAAAATAATAAACGAGCCAATGTTTTTTTTTTTTATTTTTTTTAAATGAGATAAGTACGCTAGTTATTTAAAGAACAGAGAAATTTCGATGTAAATAATTTAATTTAAAATAATACATGTTCCTAAAAATACTGTCGTGTCCTAAAAAATACTTTTACAAAATAATTAAAAAAAAACCTATGATGAGTTCAAGGTATCCAAATTTATTCTTTTTAGACTTTAACATAGAGGGTGTTAAAAATATACGCATTAAAGTGTACAACCTAGTCCGCCCCTAGTAAAATAAACAAGGTAAATGTATTTTAAGGATGTCATTTTAAGAGGTCCCTAATTGTGTTCATCACCGAAAATTTTTATTAAATTCTACCGGGTAGTTTAAAAGTAATTTATGAAAAACCAATTTCGAGCAGCGTCCTTTAGGAGACTGTATCTTCGTAAAGAAGGCCTGTAGGAATTTTTTTTATAAGGAACGTTCGGTATTATTTTTCGATGTTCTACCTGGATCCGCGAGATTTCACACATGAACCGGGACACCCTGTATATGCACATAAGTAGAGGGTGTTAAGGTAAAAATACCATGCACGGAGAAAGTTCGGTTCTTTGAACTGCATTAATATGCCGTTAAGAAACTTAAAAAATTTGCATGCCTGACAATTTGACAATATCGATTTCATTTATTTTTTACTTTAAGAGATATCAAAAAAACACGTTTTCATTTGTAATTTGGAGATCCTACATGATGTTATTTTTAGATTTGATATCCGACCTTTAACTTTTTTTATATGCCCCAAAAGAAAGTAAACTATATTGGATTCCATTTTTCAATACGAATTCAACGGTGCCACAGTACAATTTTTAAGATATTTATTACTAATATAAATACAATAATTAATAAATTTTAAAAATAATGAAAACTACAAAGAAACTATTTTTTATTTCATTCAAAGCACGTGGTTAAACAAGTTTCCGTTATTTTCTAAACATTAGTACAATCTTCTAAGCGTGGAAATACAGTCTAGACAAGGCACTGCGTGATTTTAGAGCTGAGATGTAGTTTCCAATGTAAAATGTAAAATCACTTTTATAATTTAATTATTAATTGTCAGACGTCACTATGTCACTTTGAAAATTCATTTTACATATTACTGTAGCGTTTTTTTTACCGTTCCTTAAAGTATGAATTAAAACACTGGATGCATAAAAATAGTTAACTGGTTTATTACACGTACACACTAAACATAATCACTTAAGACTACTACTTAAACATTTACGTATTTCAATACCTAAACAGAGAGCAGTATTTCGAAAAACTGGAAAAGTTAATTGACGAACCCTTTATAACCAAGCATGTTCACTGGCTTACGATTTTCACATAATATAATTTTAATTACATAATATACAGGGTAATTGACGACCGATGGTGCGTAAGCCGTATATGGAAAACGGAATCATTCTTCCGAAAATTCGGTAGATATGGTAACAGCCATTGCTCTATCGGTCTAAAATATGTTCAGCACTGCAGCGTTGCTACTTATATAGAAAAATGATACCACCTATATATTTTTAGATATTTTGATTCTCTTTTTCGTTTTAATTCTTTTTTAATTATACTTCCCTATCTTTAGCGGGTTTCGAGAAAAAAAGTATGTGTTTTTTGTTAAAAACCAAGGGATAACTATAATTGTTATAATTGTTTATATCTCAGCCATTTAAGTTCCTAAAAAGCTCAAATTTTAAACATCGACTTTAGGAGATCATTTTGATTAACTTCACATGCATGGTCTTCGAAAATTGAATTAAAATTCTTCAATTACTAAAATAACAAAAAATTCATTGTTTTAAATGGAATCCCCTATGTTTTGTTATTTGTTTCCTACAGTTAAAATACCTTTAATTTAATATAACACATTCCTATACCTAAGTAATGAGTGAAAATTAATTTGTGAGCGTGTGAGATTTTATACATGTTTCCTCGTGAATCGCTCTTCTAATTTCGCTTTCATCTAGCTCTTCAAAACAGGTAATAACTCGCTGATGTAGTTTTTTTTTACTGTTTACTTGTTGCGTACCTTTATAATACCCCACAAATAAAAATCAAGGTGTGTAAGATCTGGCGATTTCGCCGGCCAATCCCATGGTCCCGGTCCCATAAGACTAAACCATCTATCATCAAACTGTCCTACAGCTCTTTTTTTACACTTTCTCCACAGTGAGACAGAGCTCCGTCAAGTTGAATCCCAATATACCCAAAATACCCAACTCAACCCAACCCAAACCAACAAAGTCAAATATTATTCCTAAATGTGGTGGCGATACTGTTAATTTATTTGCCAAATATTTGTCAAACGTATATTCTGATAAAGCATTTCAAATACCTGAATATTACATAACAGGGTTTATGTAATATTCAGGTATTTGAAAGGGATCAATTCGATGTCAAATTTGTAGAGTTATCTTTAGTAGAGGTTTTTGACGAGATTCTTGGCTTACAGAGCAAGACTTCTGCGGGACCGGATGGCATACCCAGCTTGCTACTTGGTGAATGTGTATGTACTCTGTCGAAGCCTATTTGCACTTTATTCAATGTGTCTTTAAAGTCGGGAGTATTTCCTTCTTTTTGGAAGGATTCGTATATTACGCCGATATTTAAGTCTGGTAATACTAGTGATGTCAGTAATTATCGGGGAGTTTGTATACATTGCCTAAACTTTTGGATGCACTTGTAACCAAGCAATTGTCATGGCAATATAAAAGCCTTATTATTAACAGTCAACATAGTTTTCAAAAAGGTCGTTCCACTGTTACTAACTTGATATGTTATGAAGATTATTTGTTTAATGCTTTTGGTAAGGGTTCACAAGTTGATGCTGTTTATACGGATTTTTCGAAGGCGTTCGACAGAGTTAATCATGCGCTTCTACTGGCAAAGCTCCAAGCTTTGGGTTTTGAATTAAATGTTATTTGTTGGCTAAGGGACTATCTACTGGGTGGATCGCAATGTATACGGCTTAATAACTTCTTATCTAGCAGCTTTTCTGTGCCATCTGGCGTTCCTCAGGGGTCACATGTGGGTCCGTTGGTTTTTACAATCTTTGTTAATGATATAGGATTATTTGTAAGAAATTGTAAATTTTTATTATTTGCTGATGATTTGAAATTGTTTTTGTCTATTGATTCTAATGTTCAATGTCAATTGTTACGGCAGGATGGTAGGATGACTTGCATAATCTCTATGAATGGTGCAACCTTAATGGTTTAGATTTAAATGTTCCGAAGTTTTATTCAATAACTTTTGGAAGAATTCGCAATCTTACATTGTTTGATTATAGTATAGGTTCCACTATTTTAAAAAGGGTAACGGAAGTTAGGGATTTCGGAGTAATTTTCGATTCTAAGTTGACATTTTTGTCTCATATTAAAAAGTTAGTTCAGAAAGCGTAAAGAAATCTAGGATTTATAACTAGATGCAGTCAAGACTTCTCATGCTCTGTCTATAAAGTTCTGTACTGTTCGTTAGTCCGTTCTGGTTTGGAGTATGCTAGTCCCGTATGGTCTCCATTTTATAAATCGCATATTGAAAATATTGAGAAAGTCCAAAATAAATTCTTAAGAAATTGTTCTTTTAAACTTAAGGTTCCATTAGCTAATGGTCATACTGATTACAAGTCGGTCATGTCAGTTCTCTCTTTGGACTCACTTGAGTTAAGGCGTAATAATTCAGACTTGTGTTTTATTTTTAAATTAATATCTGGCATGTCTGATTGTGATTATCTTTTAAATAGGCTGAATTTTCGGGCGCAAAAATTGACTAGACTGAAAAAACTCTTCTATGTAGATTTTGATAGTAGTTCTTATGGACAGCATAATCCTATAACTAGAATGCAACGTTCTTTCGATAGGTATAGTCTTGACTTGCACGTTTCTTTTAGCAGTTTTAGGAGTTCTCTTAAATTAATTAATTAATTAGTGACTCGTTACTTTAACAGTGTTAAGGACTAATCGTTCCACGGATATATATAAACACAACGCCGGCGTCAGTAGTATCGCGCATCTCACCGCGCTTGCGTTCATAGGAATATAAGTAAAACGACGAGTCGACGGTCGAGTCAGTCCCCGTATGATCGATGAAAGGCGAGGTTCTCGCGCGTCACCAAGATCAAACATGTGACGTCATTTTGTACTTCACCTAATTAATAACGTTTTTTGCACGTTTTGTTAAAATGTCATGTTTCTTTCGATGTGTAATAAAAATACAGTCCATATCTTTAAATTGTGTTATTAAATAAAGTCCACTATTATCAAAGGTGATAACATATTCTGGTCCCTCGAGTCGAATGTGTGAAAATAGCCAGGTTTTTATCGGACTTTAAAACTTGGACCTTATTTGAACGTTTTTTGTGACTACTCTAGGACAATTTGGTGGCAATAGTTTTGTGCCTATTACGGACTATCAAGGACTTTTGTTAAATTGTACTGTTTTAGTGAAAGGCTTTTTTAGTAGCAATTTTGTGAACCACAGTGATTTTTCTATTTTTTTTGGACCTTAAAGTGATTCTTAGAGTGCCTATAAGCTCTAAATACATATGAACCGTAATTAATAAGAATTTTGTGTTGTGGAAAGGTTGATGTCAAAAGTGGGTAAGTCCTATTTTGCCTACATCCCTTCTTGAAAAGCAGTTTATTTGGCGTTAATAGGGTTATTTTGATTTGTTTGACACTTATAAATATAACTCAATATGGCTGAGGAAGCATTTAAAAAGTTAAATATTAGTCGTGGCGCTTGTAAAGCTCAAAAAACACATTTTGAAAAAAAAATAGGTGATGTTGAGATGTGTGAGCTTACGAATCGGGTAGAAAAAATAGAGGAAATTTATAACAAATTTCAGGGTATTCAAGAAGAAATCGAATACATCTCCGATAACTTGAAGAAAGACTTAGAAGAGAGAGCTTTATTTGAAAACTCTTTCTTTAGCTTATTGGCTAGGGCACGCGCTCTGTTGAAAAAACATAGTGTGATAAATGATGACGTTCGCAGTAATGTTAGCAGCGATAAAATAAGTCAAAATGGTGGAGATTTGAGTGGAATTAGGTTACCTCAAATTCCTTTACCTAAATTTTCTGGGGACTATAGATCTTGGTTAGAGTTTAGGGATTTATTTTTAAGTTTAATACACACGAGTACTAGCTTAGTGCCAATTCAAAAGTTTCACTACCTCCGCGGTTGTTTAGAAGACTCAGCTGCAGAAGTTATAAAATCTTTAGATTTTTGCGCTGCAAATTATGAAAATGCTTGGACGACTTTATGCGAAAGATACAATAATAATCGTCTGTTGGTACATATGCATTTAAAATCGTTATTTGAATTAGAAACTATAGACCGTGAGGCGCCAGACAAAATTAGAAGTTTGGTTGATAGTGTGTCAAAGGGTTTAAATGCATTAAAAACTTTAAATCAGAACACTGATCATTGGGGTATTTTGATTGCATATTTGGTTAGCACTAAACTCGATAGAAATACAGAGCGTGAGTGGGAAAAATTTAAAGATACTCGTTTGACAATATTGGAATGGAACGATTTAAAGGAGTTTTTAAAATCCAGAGCTGACTTTTTAGAGACAGTTGAACGGAAAAATACTGTACCAAACTCGGTGCAAAAGGAAAGGTTTTACTCTCAAAGTCGCTATAACAAAAATAAACTGAAATCTAGCAGAAGTTTTGTATCAAATGAAATAAAATGTATTATCTGTCAAAAGGATCATGTTATATCTACTTGTGAGTCATTTTTAAAATTATCAGTCAATGATCGCGTCGAAAAGGCTAAATCATTAAGGCTTTGTTTGTCATGTTTAAGACCAGGTCATTTTAGCAAATTTTGTAGGTTTGGTGGTTGTACAAAGCCAGCCTGTAAGGGTAAACATAACGTTTTATTGCATCTTGATTATGGTATTAAAAACAGGGAATCTAGCCCGCAGAACTCCGAACCTCAACCGCCGAAGCAGAATAGTCAAGACTCCACTGGAGAAATTGTATCTTGTGTTCCTTCTAACACAGAAAATATTGTATTCTTATCGACGGCTATAGTAAAGGTGCAAGACAACTTGGCACGCTGCGCGCGCTTTACTAGATTCTGGGAGTCAGTCATCTTATATAACTTCTGAGTTGTGTAATAAGCTTAATTTAGACATGCAGCAATGTAGGCTTCTAATTAGTGGCATAGGTCAAAATGCTTCTGAAGTAAAGTTTAAATGTGAATTAAATATTAGATCTTTACATGGTACTTTCAAGACTACTTTGAATTGTTTAGTTATGCTACATATCACTAGTAGCATTCCAGCTGTTTATGTAAACACAAACAGACTTGTGATTCCTAATAATGTAACTTTGGCTGACCCTTCCTTTAATAAGCCAAATAAAATCGACTTAATGATTGGCAATGATTTATTCTATTCTCTTTTGTGTACAGGTCAGATACGTTTGGGACCTCAAAATTCTATTTTGCAAAAAACTAAGGTTGGATGGGTAGTTTGTGGGCCTATGACAGTTCCACCTTCTATAGGTACTTATGTTTGCAATCTTAGCGTAAATGAATCAAAAGGTATTAAATTTGATTTAAGTTTTGGGAAGTAGAGCAAGAATTTTCTAGCAATAATAAAATATTCTCTAGTGAGGAGAATGAATGTGAGGCTCATTTTCAGAGAACTTTTCGTAGAGATGCAGACGGCAGATTTATTGTGTCTATGCCGCTTAAAGAACCGCTAGAAAGTTTAGGTGAATCAAAAGATAAGGCTTTTAAGAGATTTTTGAACCTAGAGAGAAAGTTTGAATCTAATCCATCTTTTAGGGAAAAATATGTCCAGTTTATGAAAGAGTATGAGTCACTTCAACATATGACTGAAGCTAGTCAAAAAGGGTGTGATTTCGCGTATTATTTGCCACATCATGGGGTAATACAAGAAGAGAGTATCACTACGAATCTTAGAGTCGTGTACGATTGTAGTATGCCAACAACATCTGGTAAGTCGCTTAATAATCTACAAATGGTAGGGCCTATGTTGCAACCTGATTTATTGAGTATTTTGTTCAGATTTCGCGAGTATCAGTTTGTGGTGTCTTCTGATGTTGCTAAGATGTATAGGGCCGTACTTATTGAGCCAACACAGCGACCGTTGCAACGAATCTTCTGGCGCGAATCACCCCATGAGAAGGTTAAGATTTTTGATTTAAATACCGTGACATACGGTCAGTCTGCTGCTAGCTTCTTAGCAGTCAGATGTTTAGTGCAATTAGCCCAAGATTGTAAGACCATCTAAAGCCATTGAGACATCCTTTTACGTGGATGATTTTTTGTGCTCAGTTGACTCTATAGAACACGGACAATATGTGTGTTAGAAAGTGTCTGACGTTTTAAAAACTGGTTGCTTTGTATTAAGAAAGTGGCTTTCAAATGAGCCTGAAATTTTGAGATCTGTGAGTGATGTGGACGAAAGTTTTGGAATTTGGTCAAGGCGAAAATACCAAAACTCTCGGGTTGACGTGGTCGTGTAAATCTGATTATTTGACATACAGGATAAAGATACAAGAAAGGTCAAGTAGAAGTACAAAACGTGGCGTTTTGAGTGAAATAGCTTCGATATTTGATCCTTTAGGACTTCTCGCACCATGTGTTGTTGTTGCTAAAGTTTTGCTACAAAAATTGTGGCTTCAGAAAGTATCCTGGGATGACAGTTTGCCAGCTGAAATCCACAGCACCTGGACTAAGTTTCGTGAAGAGTTACCTTACATAAATGACCTTAAAATTCCACGTCATGTTACTTGTGTAAAGCCTGAAAAAATCGAGCTGCATGGGTTTTCAGATGCGTGCGATTATAGTTATGGTGCTTGTATATACCTAAGATCAATTGATGCACAGGGTATTATTACAGTTAGATTGTGTTGTGCTAAATCAAAGGTTAGTCCTTTAAAGCCTTTGACTACCCCTAGATTAGAGTTGTGTGCTGCATTGGTTTTAGCTCGCTTAGCTGAAAAGGTTCTTAGGTCTTTAACATGTAATATTGAGAGGTGTATCTTTTGAACGGATTCGTCAATAGTGCTGGAATGGTTAAAGCTGCTCCTAATTTGCTCAAAACTTTCGTGAGTAGCACGGTGAATGAAATTCAAACTTTAACCGAAAATCACGAATGGAGACATATTACTTCGGAAAACAATATAGCTGATGTTTTATCAAGAGGCGTATTTCCGCATCAGATTTCAAAATTAGATACATGGTGGAATGGTCCATCGTTTTTGTACCAACCTGAGGAAAATTGGCCCACTTCCATTGTAACCATTCAAAACCTTTCTGAGCTACGTCCAGATAGAAAAATGTTTAGCTTTGTTTCAGTTAATTTTCAAGAGCAGGTATTTAGTCAGTTTTCCGAGTTTTGGAAACTGGTAAAGTTTTTTGCTATTTCGTTAAGATATTTCCACAACTTGCGTTGTAAAGTTTCAAAGAAACCAAATGAACTTAGAAAGGGTCGTATTAATTTCTTTGAGCTGATTGAGTCTAGGAATACTTTAGTCAAATTTTCTCAACAAACTAGTTTCCCCGATGAGTATTATTCATTGTTGACCGAAAAAGAACTGCATCCCAAAAGTAAAATATTAAGTTTAAATCCATTCATGGATAAGGATGGGATAATGCGTGTAGGAGGCAGATTAAATCAATCTAATTATGATTTTAATAAGAAGCATCCTATGTTAATTTCATCAAAGCATCGTTTGGCTAGGCTTATTTTTGAGTTCGAACATAAACGTTTAATGCATGCGGGACCACAGTTGTTACTCTCATCTGTGAGAGAAGTATATTGGCCTATTGCTGGCAGAAATTTAGCCAAGGCTGTCGTAAGAAAATGCTTGACATGTTTTCGTTTTAAGCCGCAGCAGACTAAGCCTATTATGGGTGATCTACCAAGAAACAGATTGATTCCTGGTAAAGTTTTTGATGTAGTTGGTGTTGACTACATGGGACCACTAAATATTAAAGATAAAAGGGGACGCGGAGCAAGGTTGCTAAAATGTTATGTGAGTGTTTTCGTGTGTTTCATAACGAAAGCTATTCACCTTGAAATCGTGTCTGATTTGAGTAGTGAAGCTTTTATTTTGGCACTTCGCAGATTTGTTTCGCGTCGTGGAAAACCTAGTCATATTTATAGCGATAATGGCACTAATTTTAAGGGAGCTAACCGGGAATTAAATGCTCTTGGTGAATATTTAATAAATGAGAAATGTCATCTTGAACAGTTGTATTTAAACGAACAGATCCAGTGGCACTTCATTCCAGTCAATTCTCCACATTTCGGTGGGTTATGGGAAGCGGGTGTCAAATCTTCAAAACATCACCTAAAGAGGGTAGCAGGTAACGCACATTTTACTTTTGAAGAGTTGACAACTCTATTGGCCCAAATAGAGGCTATTTTGAACTCCCGTCCACTTACTCCCCTTTCAACTGATCCCAACGATTATAATCCCCTTACTCCGGCCCACTTTTTAATTGGGAAAAGCCTGACCGGAATACCCGATCCTAATGTAACACTAATATCCGAAAATAGACTTTCCACATATCAGCGCATTCAGCAAGTTAAGAAAAAAATTTTGGAAGCGCTGGAATAACGAGTACGTAAGTGAACTCCAGCAAAAAACGAAATGGAAACAAACACAATCAGATATTAAGGTAAATAGTTTAGTCATCATCAAGGAGGATAACGTACCGCCAATGAATTGGAAGTTGGGTAGAATTTTGTCGGTTTATCCCGGTAAAGACAAGATTAATCGTGTTGCTGATATTAAGACTTCAAGTGGTGTGATCAAACGCGCTTTTTCTAGAATATGTCCTTTGCCAATTGACTGTTAAGGTTGAAGCTGATAAAGTGCAGTGCTTCAAGGCGGGGGGCATGTTAAGGACTAATGGTTCCACGGATATATATAAACACAACGCCGGCGTCAGTAGCATCGCGCATCTCACCGCGCTTGCGTTCATAGGAATATAAGTAAAACGACGAGTCGACGGTCGAGTCAGTCCCCGTACGATCGATGAAAGGCGGGGTTCTCGCGCGTCACCAAGATCAAACATGTGACGTCATTTTGTACTTCACCTAATTAATAACGTCTTTTGCACGTTTTGTTAAAATGTTTCTTTCGATGTGTAATAAAAATACAGTCCATATCTTTAAATTGTGTTATTAAATAAAGTCCACTATTATCGAAGGTGATAACAAACAGGTTTCTTTAAATTAATTTGTAACTTTGATTGATTTATGTCTTACTATTATCTACTGCTTAAGTTGTATTATTATTAGTATCTTTTGTGTTATTTTATTTTTGTAATATTGGTGGATACCGTTAAATAAATAAACAAGGACAAAAATCTTGCAATGGCAGATTTTCCAAAAAATTGCTTACACTTCTTAAAATTTTTAAAAATTTGACAGAATTTACCACTAAGTTCTTAAATTCTCGTCATAAATGAAAAATTGTACTTGATTATCTTTTAAAAGGCAAAATATTGAAATATGCAAAATTTTGCTTCGTCGGTCCAAATTATTTTTCTTAAAAAGTCGTTAAAAAGCGTCTTCATCCATATAGAACCAAATGTTTTCACAGACTTCACCCTTCTTTAATAGTCTTGTGGTTTCAAAGCTTGAACTTTGGTGAACTTGTATGGATACATTTTATAATTGTCTAATATTTTTTAACAAGTTTTATTAGCTCGGGTTATATCTATGTATGTATGTAATGTATGTAAGTGAATCTTTGAGCTTAATTTTCACTGCTTTCGTCTGAAAAAGTCTGACTAACTTGAAACTTTGCACACATATCAAGGTCGGATGACAATGCAATAAGTTGAGAACAGTTTTTCATTATCCTTAGTAAGGACTGTCAGGATTAATAAATTCTTTTTTAGATCCTCGATAGGACGAACTGCGCTTGCCTGCACTCTCAGAGTTAGTCTTACTTATTTCTGGAGCCTACAACTTACTCTTTCGCACTTGCTTGGGCACGCGGCTCATGCACAACGGAGACCAAAATATCTTTAGGGTAGTTGCATTCTCACCTTGTTTATTCGTTACAGATGCGTCAGTACTAATAAGTCTTAAAAACGCAGGTTACTCTAATTAATATTCATATAAAATGTAATATGATAACCGTGATTTACAAAGGCTTCTTATTACTTAAAAGAAAATAATCAGAACATAAATTCCGAAATTATTTTACGGAACAAAATTTGGCAAGTAAATAAGGAATTTATCTTGATCAAAATAGTTGAATTCATAAAGTTTTGTTGATTAAATTACAATAAACAAATATGAATTAAAATAGTTAAAAAAAAAACAAAAAAAAACACGATTCTATTACTAATCGAACTAAAAAGTAGAAAATTATTTTAAATTGCAAAGAGTTTTTATTACAGTAGTAGAAGGTCAGATAATCAAAAATAAAATATATGTTATTAACAAAATAATTCAAATCAAGGCAAAAAGCGTGGGGTACATTTTACATTGTTTTCATAACTCGTTTCTCATAGATAGTTGCCAATAGAATTGTCATATTTAATATATCGAGCACCCCACGCTTTTTACTCTGATTTGAATTATTCTGTTAATAACTTAAATTTTTCTTATGATTTTTATTATAGAGGTAATTAATTATTACTGATTGTCCGAGCTTCTTCTACTGTAATAAAAACTATTTGTAATCAAAAATTATTTTCTACTTTTTAGTTTCGATTAGCAATAAAAAAGTGTTCTCTTAGTTTTTTTTAACTATTATTTATTTAAATTGAATAAAAAGACAAACCTAAATGATCCTTAGCGCTTCTAATTTAAGCTTGTGGATATGCAGTAAAATATACCAATACATTCTTAATATTATCTTCTTATTGGCTGTGATTTATCTAATTCAGGTTTTAATCTAGAGACAAACTTTTGCTGATTCATTGATGGTAGATCTAGATACATTTCGTTAAATTTTCCACATGTTCTTACTATTAATTGATCACATTATCCATATAAAATAGATAGCCTCATCAAAAACTCAATATCTCCAATGATCTCAAGTAGTCAATATCTCCAATTTTAGACTTTTTAATTAAGTTGATCATAAATCACAATGTTTATATTTTAACTCAATATGTCACTGTCATTTATTAAACCATTGTGACATTTTCATGACGAACGAAGTAATTTACAAAATAAAAATGTTTAAAATGATCAAATTTCATGAAAATAAGTATTTACTTCTAAAACGCGGCCACTTATAAGAATATATGTTATAGGAATATGTTATATTAAATTACAGGTATTTTAATTGTCCATTAGAATATAAAATAAAATATAGGGTGTTTAAAAAAATGAACTTTTCGCCATTTTAGTAAATGAAACATATTAATTTAATTTTCGACGACTCTATATAATCCTGATTAAATCAGGCTATAGGAAGATAATCAAGGTGATCTCTTAGTGATGTTTAAAATTACAGCTTTTTAGGAACTTAAATAGCTGAAAAATAAACAATTAGCTTGGTTTTTAACAAAAAACACGCAAAATTATTATTTTTTCTCGAAAGCCTCTAGAGATAGGTTTATGGAATTATAATTAAAAAAGACCCAAAATAAAATTTAAAAATATATATGGTGTTTTGGAATGTTGTGTAATTGGAAAATTTTTATTACGTTTAGTAACTGCTTTTTAATGTGCGCACGGAGCAATTTTTTTTCCTCCTTCCACTTGCAATTACTCGTTCACGTCGCATGTGCAGCCTATACCTTTGGGTATGCTCGTTCGAGAAAATATGCAACCTTTTCACGGCCGTCCCGTAAAACATTTCTATGGAGGCTTAGGTGGGTGGCTTGGTGCGGTGTCACATACACTTGAAGTGCTGCCGCAGCAGATCGATACGATTATGTCTTCCTGCGACGATTATCCACCAAGTCCAGACTCTGAAACCAGTCAACTAAAAAGACTGATCCCAAAAAGAACCAGTAACCATTCCGAAGGGATAATCCTAGAAACGACAATACGGTTGCATAGCACCAACTTTTTTATTACATAGAGTGCTTTTATATTGGTACTCCCACATTGTATTACAATGACAGGAGCCACAAACGTGCGCCACAGCGTTATCGCCGTCCGGAACCACGAGACGCAACTTCAGCAATGCTGCTCTAGCTAAGCCACTGCTGTTTTTTCAAGATAAAGAAATAAAATTTCGTATATCGATAGAATGGTTATAAGAGTACCTTTTGACATTCAATTGACATTCAATTGTTTCCTGTCACTAAATTTCGACCAAATGAAACTAACTTTCTTATTTTAAATGGGACTTTAGGTATATTATTCCGTACTTCAATAGAAAATAATATTCTGAGAACAATGATACTGCATTTGCTACTTTTTGTTTTATAATTATGATTATTTTCTACATACATATTTCTTTAAATTTTCAATCAATGGTGCCAAGAATACTGTAACGAAATTCAGCAACATAATTCTTTTTATAACACACTTATTCCAGGAATACTCTTTTATGTAAGGAACACACTTTTATTGGTAACGCCAAAAATTCTAATCTGACTTCGCGTTGACTGTCGTTTAATAATTGTTTCCAAGGTAAATGACAAAACTAATTAACACAAATTCTAGAAAATTTAAAATACAGAGATTTACAATAATTTCTTTGCAAAAATGTTGGGTTCGTCGGAACTTAGGAGTATAAATAAAACACTATCAGTTTAGTACGACGTTTCTCAGGAGAAACGTTTTTATTATTTTTTTTTTTTTTATGAACTTGGTTTAATTTTTTTTGTAATTTTCTAATTCTTTCAACTTTGTTGTCTTTTTTGTATTTATATTTGAACAAAGGCTGCAATTTTTGCCTATTTTAAGAAAAGAAACTTCTTATTTTGGTATGTAAACCCATATCCTTATTTCAGTGCCGGAGGAAGCTGGAATTAAACCGGCGAAACTTCGCACTAAACTGATAATATTTTATTCCTACCCCTAAGTTCCGACGAACCCTAACATTTTGTAAAGAAGTTAATTTAAGGAGACAAAACTTACTATAATTTACAATAATATAACCTAAATTGGGACCCAAATGAGCCCTCAAGAAAGATAAACTTCTTAGAAACTAGAAGGTGAAAATAATAAACTAAAGGTAAGTAGAACCCTAACTAAACTTAGCTAATCTACTTAAACTACAAAATACGAGCAAAACAGTATAAAAACTAGAAAAATAATTAACGTATTTACATTTTACAGTTTTCATTGTATTTTATTACTTACAACTTTTTTTACAAGCTTACTTAAAATCGCCACACCAGTATTTTTGGCATTTACTTATGTTTTTTTTTAAATCACATACATTATTGGGCTACTTTTAGCGCTTTTTGAAGCAGCCACTTTTGAAGGCAATTTTTTTCCCAATACACGCTTGTCTTTTTTTACATTACAGGCAATTTTACAAGATTTTTTTGGTGTGGTGGTACGTAAAAAACCTTGTATATTTTACTCCGATGGTTGCCTTTTAGGAATTACGATGGAGAATTTCGGAAATTTTTCAAAGCATATATTCAGCAATATAGAATATATTGCAGCAACCGTAACTCACGGAAACATAGAGTT